>NC_035440.2:17038764-17678764 GCF_002127325.2 Helianthus annuus | reverse complement strand
TGGCCACTGGGCTGACACCTAGTGGTTCACTTAATCGTTCAGATCACTTACTAGTTCAGCACTTAACCATTCAGATGTTGCTAAACAGCCCATAAGTAATAAATAGGTATCACACAACTACTTATAATGTACACACATTATTACATTATTAATGTAACACAACTATTTATATAATATTAATTTTAAACAATTGTGTGCATATTTGGTGGTAAGTTGTGGTTAAATTGTTGTACTTAATAAAATATAGATTGTAAGTTGTGTTTAAGTGGTTGCACCTTAATCAAATAATAATGATTTCATTACCTTACCAAATTTAATTTGTTTTTTATGCATGTATGGTTGTAAATTGTGCTTAAGTGGTTGTACCCTAATCAAATAATGGTTTCATTATCTTAACATATTCAATCGGTTTGATCCATTCAAAGTTGTGTTGTTTTAGTTGTAAATTATTATTATTTATAATAATCTAATTAATTTAGCCAAAATTTTGTATAAATATAATTTGCAACATATTGATGCAATGGTTGTTGTAATGTATGCATTATGGTTTGTATAGTGGTAATGATATATATTATATATAGATTAGGATGAACCTGTCAAACGAGAAAAAAATGACGCGGGTTCATCGTAACGCGCGAGTCCTAGATCAACTTAGTTATTTTATTCTATGTTTTACGTTTCGACGTTTCGCTTTAATTTCTTCGTTTTTACGTTTCGATGTTTCGCTTTCAGTTCTTCGCATTAACACCGCAACTTCAGTGTCGGTGGTCACTGACAGTAGTGTGACATTAGTGCTCGCCCCCGCCGCAACGCGGGGGGTGATTAATACTAGTTGTTCTCAAATTCAAGATTTTAGCCTTGAGTTATCTTTGAATAATCTTTCTTTACTAATGTTGGAAAAATAAGTTTTATATATTAATGTTGTGTTTCCGAGTTTAATTTAACGAAGGAAAAGAAAGGATTTGGATGGATGCTAAAAATAAGTCGTGTTTTAGAGTTTTTTTAAGGAGAGAAATGAAGAGAAAGGGAGGGAAATGGAAGAAAAACTTATGTTTATTTCCTTTATTTTAAATCCTTTTAAATTGGAGAGATTTGGAAGTAAATGATTTTTAACATATAAAATCTCTGCTTTTCTTTTATTTTCCTTTAAACCCAGCAACATGGTAGTTAGTCATATCTTTTCTTTCCACTCTCTTTTTTTTCTCTTCTTTTTCTTGGTTTATTAAACTCGGGAACACAACGTAAAGTTAAACGTAGACAAACTAAGCTTAGTCGAAGAAGCTATCAAAAAAAGTAATGAAAATATTATGAACAAGTTCCCAAAAAAATGAAAGAAAATACTATTTAATTTGACAGATAAAAAATGAATAAAATAATGGTTGTGATCTCAACCGTCGTAACACTAGGACGATCTCGACCCTTTTTATTCTTTTATAAAATGTATGCTATCTAATTCTAATAAAAGAGTCATATTAATGTCAAATGGTATTTTCTCATTCAAAAGTCCTATTAAAACTACATGACATTTTCTCATTCATTTCATTAATAATATATATTTATATTTCACATGCATAAATATTATAATGCATAATAAAAACAATAATTACGATGCATATGTCATAAGGTTTGTTTAGCTATTTCATATTTAGTAATTTAAAAGTTTAATATTTCTTTAAGGACAATATAGTTGTTTTAATTGAAAAAATAGTTATTACAAAAATAATAAATTATAACGATATAAAGTACAGTAATCACTAAGGATAAATAAAACTATCATAATAACAATAATTTTAATATTTTAAAAGAGTATATATAATATTGAAATAATTTACTCAATTAATTAATATTAATTATATATATATATACATGTATACATATATGTATACATATACATATGTATATGTATACATACATACATATATATATGCATATATATACATATACATATATATACATACATACATATATATGTATGTATATATGTATATGTATATATATATGTATATGTATATATATGTATGTATGTATGTATATATATATATGTATATATATATATATATATACATATACGGGAGGGCGGGGCCTCAAGCGGCTTCGACATACATTCCATAAAATGTCACATGGTAATTCCTAATGTAATTGAGGTTTTAAAATACAACTTAGTTTGATCTATAAGCCTTTTAAATTTAATATGAATTGTAATTCTATAAAAGAGTCATATTAATACCACATAATATTTTGTCATTCAATTCACTAATAATATATATTTATATCATATACATAAATATTATAATGGATAATAATAATTACATCTCTAGTTATTTCATATTTATTAATTTAAAAGTTCCATATTTCTTTAAGGAACAGTTGCTATATAAGGTTGATTTGTTTCTAAAAAAATCAATTTTAAGCATGACCAATAATATGTGGCGTTGTCCAGAGTAAAAAATATAGATGACCTTAAGCTATTGATACTTGCTGAGTATGGTTAAATTACAAACAAAACTACAAATGTCGTGTATGAAAAAGTGTTTAGCAATTTATAAATGTAATGTGTATCTTAATTTTATATTGTTTGATTTAATAAGAATAATTCATTTATGTAAACTGGTTTACAGATTATAAAATTACATTATTTTTATTTTCAAATCCGTGTAGCACGCGGGTTTATAAACTAGTTATATAAGATAATAACTTTTTAACATCAACAACATGCTAATGATTTATCTAATGTTTGATATATGTATTAATGTATACTACCTCCGTACAATAAAAGTAGCGAAGATGAACAAGGATCAGCAAGCACATTAGGTGGAGATGTATAGGCATTGAGAAGAGAAACCTTTAAAGGCATAAAAGGGGGAGGGGGTGGTGATCACTTATCACTCACTCATCACTCACAACGTCCAATCAAGTTCCGTCATGTCATCAACCATTATTCTATCACTCACAACCTTTTTTAATGGAAATGGTCATCACTCACAACACCCAACAATACCCATCACTCACAACACTCACAACCTTTTCAATCGGTTATCATATCACGCGTGAAGTTTATCACGCAAATTAAGTTTAACGCATGGAAATTGAGGGGTGGGGGTGGTGTGTTCGTTGTTATCACGCGTGAAGAAATCCATCACGGAGGAATTCTCCTCCCAGCCCTGTTGGATCAGTTCTGTTTAAACATAATGGAAAACATGAAAACATACCTGTTACAGCAGACAGTGCAGAGGAGAATCCAGTGAGAGATGATGCCATCGAGTTCGACATGTTTGTCAGTATGGTCTGGTTCCTCCTTAGGGTGCAAACTGATGATGGTGATGATGAAACAGAAAAGGGTATCGGTTATGGAGAGGGAGGCGAGTTTGATGTTATGTTAATTAGGTTATATGTCTAAGTGTGTAACCTTTTAACCTCTACATAAGTCTTCTTATTTAAGCACCCAAGAGGAAACCTAATTAGTTAATAAGGGTAATACGGTCCATCAACAATTACTAACTAATTATTTAATAGGTTGTTATATATTTTGATCTATATTATGTAAATGATTATAATGGCTACTAGATTAAATATTTAAACATAATATATTTAATCTTACATTCTCCCACTTAGCCGAGTAATCATTTACTATGAGTATTAGATAAGCCTGATCAGGAGTTAACACTCATTTTAGCCTTAAACAAGTACTATAGCAGAGAAATACATCCGTTGAATCTTTATGCGACTCAGGACCCCCATTAATCATACTATAGCCTTAATTTAAAACCTAATCGTTATGATCAAAATACGCTTAAGCCCTTTGTTTGATTTGTAACTTTATTTGTCTATATGCCATTATACCGGTTGAACATATTCTAAGAGACATACAAAATCAAACTGAGGAAATTTCATTAATCATAAAACGTAAGCTAGTACAATATGCTTAAATAAGATCTTTACTAAATCCCATATTCCAAACATGTTCTTCGTAAACCTTAGGAGGGAGACCTTTAGTCATCGGATTCACAAGCATATCTTTAGTACTAATATACTCAATACAAAGATTATTTTCCTCAACTCGTTCACGTACGAACATATATTTTGTATCGAGATATAAACCAGTAAAGCTGAGTTATCACAGTAAAGCTTCAATGGTCTAGAAATGGAATTAACGATTTTGAGTCCAATGATCAGATTTTTAAGCAACATTCCATGACAGGGTGCGTTATAAACAACAATGTACTCTGCCATCATTGTGGAAGTTGTGGTCAACTATTGTTTATGACTCTTCCAAGAGATAGGTCTGCCTGTTAACATAAAGATATAGCCTGAAGTGAATTTCTTTTCATCTTTGCATTTGGCAAAGTCAGAATCAGAATAGCCTACCACTTCTAAATGATCACTTATTCTATAAGTCAGTTTATAGTCTTTTGTCCCTTGCAGATATCGAAGTACCTTCTTAGCTGCTTTCCAGTGATCTAGGCCAGGATTAGTCTGATAACGGCCTATCATTCCAGCAATATAAGCGATATCTGGGCGAGTACAGACTTGAGCATACATCAGGCTCCCGACTACTGACGCGTAAGGTATCTGGCTCATTTGTTGTAACACTCGTCTTATAATTCTATTATTTAACCATAAATTACGGACTTCTTAAATACGAAATATATAATTAACAAAAACTTAGTTAATAGATTAAGATGTACTTCATATTAGTGATTAAACATAAACGACTAACTAGATTAAAGTATTCAACATTTAGTAGAGTTTACAAAACAACATGGTTTAAACTAGATTAGATTAGTGCGGAAGCATTCAAAACTTGTGTTCGGTTCTTGATTCCCTTGCTTGATCGACATCCGAAATGAAACGTGCATTACCTAAAGTCAAACCACATAAATTATTAGTTTTGACATCATAATATAAGATAAATTCAAGTTCTATTGCTAAACAATGAATAACAAATAATAATTACAGCAATTAGGGATGTCGCGCCCCGCGACGGATTGAGTCCCAGCCTTCGCGGCCCGCTACAACCGTCGCGTGACGCGACGGTGAAGGCGTTTTGGCATCGTGCGACGCGAGACCTTTATTTTTGCAGCATGCTCGTTAAATGGAGCTGTAAGTTTGCCCAGCAACAATAATTTCAAATGCAAATCTTTAAATTATCATAACTTTCGATTTATGCGTCCGTTTTAGCCGATTCTTTTTTCTTGTGTGTTCGTATTAAAATTATAGATCTAACCCTGTAAATTTCATTTAACGAAAAAAAAAACGGTTTATGAATGTGTGGTTCACAAATTCATAGTTTGGATTATTCGTTCCATTAGCTTTATGTGCAAATTGTTCGCCAATCATTCTTTAGCATTCTATCTTATTTACCCATTCCCCCGGGCTCGGAATTCCTGGCATATCCTTACCATTACATGGCTTTATGCTTGTATTCGAATTCCATGCTTATTTTCTACAAATTCAAGCATTGCCACTCTATGCAATTCTTGCAACTAGTTTCTACCATTCGACCAGATAACAAGAAATTTATAGACTTAACTTAGCATAACCATTCTTTGCTATTTTGCTATCTAGCACTAGCGCAACATGAGGCTTTCGAGTCTTTACACACAAGATCGATATAAGGACATAGTTATGATCCGTTTGGTTGACAAGTGAAAATCCTCAGTTTTATGTCAAGCCAAACTATTTCTAATCAATATTTTGACCCGTGGACTTCGCCACTTCAGTGACACTTCAAACGCTTATAATAAAATATGACACTATTAATAAACTAAAAATAAATGTTTATTCGTAATGTGACGGGACCAAAGTCACGTACCTTTAGAGCAAACCCTTCAATCGCGCGTTACCACCGGCTTGTCCACTTGACGCTCCGGTTTCCTTTCCTATAGAGTTCAACCACAACTCGTTTAGAACTCTTTTGCTTAACATATGATGCATAGTTCGCCATAACTTTACAAACATGCGGTTTAGCTAAAATTTCCAGTTTTAAGTCTCCTTTTAGGCATTTTCACAAACACCTTAAGGGCATAATTTCTCATAATCTATTATCAAGTTCATAACTATTTATTTAGCCAAGATTAACATCAATTAGGCAATTTACATAAATTTTAACATCATCAACATCTGAATTTACTTCCTAGAACTCAAATTACACTAGAACAACAATCAAATTCTAGTGTTTAGCATGCTCCTACAAAACCAACTTATCACCTTCAATGGTGATTATGAATTCGCTAGAATTAAGCATGATTTCAACATATAATTGTCTAGGGTTCACTCCTAGACACTATATTGTTCCTATTCCATCCATATAACATTCATGCAACAACGAATTTCGAGTTCTCTATGTTCATCCAAAAATTAAAAATAGAGATTTCCTACAAAATTCACATACCTTATGACCCCCTTACAGTGGAGATCACCAATCTAAGCTCTGATTTCGTTTCGGAATGGATTTGTGCCTTCAATTTGTGAATTTTGTGTGAGTTAGGGTTTTGGAGAAACCTGGTCGCCCCCTCATGTGTTCTATTCGATCCACACACACACACCAGTGTGTGTTGGATTTTAATTTTTGTGTTTTAATAAAACTTGTTTCACAATTTGCACAATTAACCCCCTACTTTCATGAGGTTTTTAGTTTAAGTGTTTTTAATACTCTAAGTTAGTATTACAAGACTCTTATCTAACTAGGTTAATTTTATTCCTAGTTAGTTCACTTGTTTATTCACCGACATCTTATTTAAAATAAAAGGTTTACATTTTCGGGGTGTTACAAGTCCACCCCCTTAAAAAGGGTTTCGCCCTCGAAACCGGAAATACGTACCAAATAATGTCGGGTAGAGACGCCGCATTTCTTCTTCGGACTCCCACGTAGTGTCCGAACCCTTTCTATGTTCCCATTTGATCTTAACTTGATGAATTTTCTTATTCCGCAAATCTTTAACCTTCCGATCCAGAATCTCAATTGGCCTTACCACATAGTTAAGGCTATTGTCCACCTCGATGTCATCGTAATGGATATAAGCCGTTTCGTCAGCTAAACATTTCTGGAGATGTGATACGTGGAACGTGTTATGTATTCCACTCAATTCCTCAGGTAATTCAAGACGGTATGTGACTCTACCAACTCGTCCAATGATTCTAAATGACCCAATAAACCTTGGACTTAATTTTCCCCTTTTTCTGAACCGGATATTCCCTTCCACGGTGATACCTTTAGCATCACCTTATCACCTACTTGAAACTTAATCGGTTTCCTTCGTTTATCTGCATACGACTTTTGTCGATCCTGAGCCGCTTTCAAGTGAGCTCGGACCAAGTCAATTTTCTCATTCGTGATTTGAACTACATCCTTATGTGCGAGTTCATGCGGACCAACCTCATCCCAACACACCGGGGTTTGGCATTTTCTACCGTAAAGCATTTCATATGGAGCCATGCCGATGCTTGCGTGGTAACTGTTATTATATGAAAATTCAACCAACGGTAGGTAGACATCCCAACTACCCCTGAAGTCGATAATGCATGCCCGTAACATATCTTCCATCATCTGTATTGTTCTTTCACTTTGTCCATCCGTTTGTGGATGGTACGCTGTGCTAATGAACAATTAATTCCCATTTGCTCTTGGAATTCGCGCCAAAAGTTCGAAGTGAGCCGAGTATCTCTATCGGACACGATGGATATCGGTACTCCGTGGTGTGCCACTATTTCATTGGTATACACCTCTGACATCTTTTCGGATGTATAAGTCTCACGAATCGGAATGAAGTGAGCACTTTTTGTCAATCTATCTACAACTACCCATATAGCATCATATCCACGGTTGGTTATGGGCAATTTGGTCAATAAGTCCATTGTAATTTGCTCCCGTTTCTAACCTGGGATGTCCAACGGTTGTAGTTTACCGTATGGCTTCTGGTGTTTTGCTTTGACTTGTAACAAGTCAGACACCTCTCCACATACTTCACAACATCTCTTTTCATTCCGGGCCACCAATAGTTTTGCTTTAGATCGTTATACATCTTGGTTGCCCCCAGGTGGATAGAATAACGGGATTTATGGGCTTCATCAAGTAGGAGCGCCTTGGCTCTGCACAAATTTGGAACCCATATTCTCCCAAAACGAGTCTTTAACCCTTGGTTACCATCCGTTAATTTCTTCAATTGGCCAACTATTCTTTCCTTCTTCACATTTTCCTCCTTCATTGTTTCAACTTGAGATTTCCGAATTTGTTCAAGTAAACCCGATGTTACAATTAGTTGCATTGATCGCACTCGAATGGTTGTATAGTCTACCTTTCGGCTCAACGCATCTGCCACCACGTTAGCTTTCCTAGGATGGT
Organism: Helianthus annuus; assembly: GCF_002127325.2. Lineage (NCBI taxonomy): Eukaryota > Viridiplantae > Streptophyta > Magnoliopsida > Asterales > Asteraceae > Helianthus > Helianthus annuus. Next base: position 17,670,423 of record NC_035440.2, on the reverse strand, counting down.
AATGTATATCATAAACGAAATATTTGACCGTTTCTAACCACCGCCTTTACCTCATGTTTAATTCCTTCTGGTCGAAGAAATATTTCAATCTTTTGTGGTCGGTAAAGATAGTGCATTTTACCCCATATAGATAATGCCTCCATATCTTTAAGGCAAATACCACTGCCGCCAACTCGAGGTCGTGTGTAGGGTAACTCTTTTCATGAGTCTTTAGTTGTCTTGAGGCATAGGCTATAACCTTTCCCCGTTGCATCAGAATGCACCCAAGACCCGAATGTGACGCATCCGAGTAAACTACCATATCATCAACTCCATCCGGCAATGTCAATACCGGAGCATGGGTCAATTTTTCTTTAAGCGTTTGGAACGCCTTCTCTTGATCTTCGCCCCAAATAAACTTTTCTTCTTTACGGGTTAGTTTGGTTAATGGCGTAGAAATCTTGGAGAAATCTTGTATGAATCTCCTATAATATCCCGCGAGCCCCAAAAAGCTTCTGATTTCCGAAGGATTCTTCGGTGGATTCCATCTCACCATAGCTTCTATTTCAGACGGGTCTACCAACACTCCGTTTGCACTAATAATGTGCCCGAGAAACTGCACCTCTCGTAACCAGAAAGCGTATTTCAAGAATTTTGCATACAACTTCTCTCTCTGAGCATCTCCAACACTTCGCGTAAATGGATTGCATGCTCTACTTCATTCCTTGAATACACTAAGATGTCGTCGATGAACACTATCACCGATTTATCCAACATTGGTTTGCAAACCCGGTTCATGAGGTCTATGAAAGCCGCGGGTGCATTGGTCAACCTAAAGGACATCACGAGGAATTCATAATGCCCGTACCGTGTACGAAAGGCCATCTTCGGTACATCTTCCTCCTTGACCTTTAACTGATGATAACCCGGACTAAGGTCAATCTTTGAGAACCAACTCGTGCCTTGTAACTGGTCAAATAAGTCATCAATTCTTGGGAGTGGGTATCGATTTTTCACCGTGAGTTTGTTTAACTCCCGGTAGTCGATACACATGCGCATACTTCCGTCTTTCTTTTTCACGAATAGCACCGGTGCACCCCACGGAGACACACTCGGTTTAATAAACCCCTTATCGAGCAGATCTTGAATCTGAGACATTAATTCTTGTAGCTCTGATGGCGCGAGCCTATATGGTGCTTTGGCTATGGGGTTCGCACCCGGAATCAATTCGATTCCGAATTCTACCTCCCGTTCAGGTGGTACTCCTGACAAGTCTTCCGAAAATACATATGTATACTCTCGTACCACCGGTGCGTTTTCAATCTTCGGCAATCCCTCCTCGGGTTCATTTGCGTAAATCATGAACGCTCTACATCCACGCCTCATAAGTTTATTGGCCTTTAACATTGAGCATATAACGGGATTACCCCCTTTTTCGCCATAAATGTTAACGTGTTTTCCACTTGGATATGTTAATTTTATTTCCTTGCGGAAACACACGACCTTTGTGTGATGTCGGGATAACCAGTCCACCCCAACCACTACTTGGAATTCTCCCATTGACATCGGGATCAAGTCTATTGAATATTCTTCACCATCGATACTCATCTTACAATTTTGACACACATCACACACGATAAAACTTTTGTTATCACCTATTTCTACTTCTAACAGCATAGGTTATTTTGTCAGTACAAAGGAAGGATGTCGAATCAATCCATGTGAAACAAAGGATTTATTCGCACCTGTATAAAATAATACATGTGCGGGAATTGAATCTATGGCGAATATACCTGAGACCACATCGGGTTCCACCTTCGCCTCGGCTACGGTTAACTGGAAGGATCTGGCTTTTGCTTTTGGAGTCTCTGTATGTGAATCCTTGCCATCCTTCTTCCCGACTAGCTCCGGGCATTCAGATTTATTGTGACCCAGCTAGTAGCATTTATAACACACCGACACTTCCCCCGAGCATAATGCAGCCGTGTGTCCTGCCTTCCCACATATAGGACACGACTTATCTTTAAACCGGCACTCGCCCTTGTGCCCTTTCCCGCAAACATTATAACTCGGCAACCCGCCTTGCCCATCCTGTTTCTTAGATGATTCGGTTGTACGCGCCTTTTTCTTAGGGCTTGGATTAACAACTTGTGCCCTTCTTTCACCTCTCTTTATTTGCTTCTTCAGCTCTATCTCCCTTTCCCGAGTAGTGTTAATAATTTAAGTGAGAGTCTCGTATTTGGAGGGAGTCATAAACTCCCGGTACTCTGCACTTAGCATATTATAATAATAATATACTTTCTGTTCTTTGGACGTCACCAACCCGTCACAGAATCTCAGTTTATCAAGAAAGATCCCCGTGATCTTATCAATAGATTCACCTTTTTTGCTTAGCTGAATAAACTCCTCCTTAATTCGGTTAATAACTACTTAGGGGATGTGGTGTTTAAGGAATGGCACCCTAAAATCGTCCCATATTGTCACGGCCCCCGTACCTGGTTTGACCCGGTCCAAGAGCCGCGGGACAGAAAATCCCGTGGTATTAAATTTCACAGCGGAAGTCTTATCAGGATCGTTTTAAACTTGAAAATGCCCGAGTTTTTATTTATTTATAAATCGGGATAAACCCCGTAATTTATAGTAGAGAAATTTCATAATTTCTTTATTTTACAAACATGTTTATTTCTTTATTCGAACCACTACTTTTAAGCTTCGGAGTGCTCCTGAGCACTTGTACTTGATTTAGAGTAGGTCACCTGAAACATGTTGTAAAAATATTTTGTCAGCGGGGAAATACTGAGTGAATCATTCATTTTAACTAAAAAGACACTTTGTTATAATTTACAGTATTAAGGGAGATTACAATGTTTTTATCAACCAATTATCAAGAATAGGTATTTGTCACTCGACCGTATCTGTGACTGTGGTCATACCACTATTGGATCCCGTCGCCCCAATAGTGACGTATATCACAAAAATTAGGCTCGCCCACCTAAAGTGATAAAAGTAGTAATGTGCACAAAACCCCACATACCGGCTGTAATTTGGTGATTTACATAAACTTAATCCCTGTAATTATAACTTTTGAAATAAATAAGGTTTTGGAAAGCAGTTTGATGAAAAGAGAATGACTCACATTGCAAGTTTAGACGGGCAGTACTTAGCCTACTGATTAGCCTTTTGATTTAACCTAAGTTTAACACAATGCACACACAAACGGGTTAGTAACTAATACACAGTTACGACAATTCACGAGATTAAACCCTCACAACAACTAGTATGGGGCAATACTTAACAATTTAATGGATTCACAACGAATAACAGGGCACAGTCCGAATTCGAACAACACTCAAATATTCAAGTTGGAATCACAATGAATAACAAAGTATAAGCTCAATTTGAGCAGCACCCAAACAAGCGTTGGATAGTTATTATCGATCGGACGTTGAATCGTAATAGCGATCGAGTTATTACCCTGTTTGCGGCAGCACCTTCGTGATTTAGTGTGTGTATTTGAAACTGTTTGGCTTATAACTCGTTCTACGAAGCTTAATCTTCCGTCGTTACAACAACAGCAGTCTAGTGCCAATGTCTGCTATTTATAGTAAATTTTGGGACTCGCTTACGGACCGTATGCCCTAACCCTTACGGTCCGTAAGGGAAACAGGTAGGCTTACGGTCCGTAAGGGCTCACCTTTACGGTCCGTAAGGGACACCTAATCACTATAGGCTTGCCACGATCGGGACTAGCTTGGGTGACTTAAAAATTTCGTTGAACTCTATTTGGACAACGAATTTTTATGGATAATCGTAATTAGGGTTTTACCCCCTTGAGTTTTAGGGGTCCTGATCCTGATTCTGATTATTCCGGAAATTTTAGGGTTTATGCCAAATCACTTGGGTGACTCAATTAGGGTTTCCATACTGAGTAATTATCATCCTAAGTATTACTTTTTGTGAGAGTTGTTACATCCTCCCCACCTTAGGAAAAATCTCGTCCTCGAGATTTACTGAAATAGATAAGGATATTTGCGCTTCATTTCTGATTCCAACTCCCAAGTGTATTCTGGTCCTCTCTTTGAATTCCATTTGACCTTGACCAGCACTAGTCGTTTGTGTTTGAGAAACTTGACTTTTCTATCTTCGATCTGTAGTGGTTTTTCTACGAATTTCAGCTTTTCGTTTACCTCTACATCTTGGAGAGGTACTACCAGGGATTCGTCTGATAAATATTTCTTGAGGTTGGATACATGAAATACATCATGTACTCCAGATAATTCTTCTGGTAGTTGCAGACGATAAGCAACTGGTCCTATTCGTTGGATTATTGGAAAGGGTCCTACATATCTTGGACTTAGTTTTCCTTTCTTACCGAATCGCACTACTCCTTTCCAAGGAGAAAATTTTAAGAGTACTTTATCTCCAACTTGAAATTTTAATGGCTTACGGCGATCGTTTGCATAGCTCTTTTGACGATCTCGAGCTGTCTTCAGTCTTTCCTTGATCTGAGTTATCTTGTCCGTGGTTTCTTGTACGATTTCTGGACCTGACAATTGACTTTCTCCTATTTCTGCCCAACAGACTGGAGTTCGGCACTTGTGTCCGTACAGTGCCTCAAATGGGGCAGTTTCAATACTTGAATGATAACTATTGTTATAGGAGAATTCAATTAAAGGCAAGTGATCATCCCAGTTTCCACCAAAATCTATTACACATGCTCTAAGCATGTCTTCCAAGGTTTGAATGGTTCTTTCACTTTGTCCGTCTGTTTGGGGATGATAAGCTGTACTTAAATTTAGTCGAGTACCCATGGCTTCTTGGAAACTTGTCCAGAAGTGTGAGGTAAAACGACTATCTCTATCTGATACAATGGAGATTGGAACTCCATGTAAGGATACTACTTCATCTACGTACAACTTTGCTAACCTTTCCATGCTAAAGGTTTCTTTCATGGGTAGAAAATGAGCTGACTTGGTTAATCGGTCCACAATTACCCAAATCGCATCATTACCCTTTCTGGTTTTGGGTAACTTAGTAACAAAATCCATGGTTATAAGTTTCCATTTCCAAACAGGCATTTCTAATTGTTGCAGTAATCCTGAAGGTTTCTGGTGTTCTGCCTTAACTTGTGAACAAGTAAGACACTTAGATACATAATTAGCTATATCCCTTTTCATACCTACCCACCAGAAATTATTTCTTAAATCTTGGTACATTTTATTATTTCCAGGGTGCATGGTATACCTAGATTTATGGGCTTCTTCTAAAATCTTATTTCTTAAATCTCCCTGTTTAGGTACCCAAATCCTTTTCTTATGGAATCTCCAAATTCCATCATTTCCTTGTTCTAATTCTTTTACTCGTCCTTTCATTTCTTCAGCATCATCCTTGATTGCTGTGGTTTGAACGTTCTTTAATTGTTCCAATAAATCTATCTGCAGATTTAATCTAAGAGCAGGAATTCGCCGTTGTTTTTCGTGATATTTACGACTTAAGGCATCTGCGACTACGTTTGCCTTTCCCTCGTGGTATTGAATATCACAGTCGTAATCGCTTAGGATTTCCATCCATCTCCTTTGTCTCATGTTTAACTCTTTTTGCCCAAATATGTACCTTAAGCTTTTATGATCTGTATAGATAGTAAATTTACTTCCATACAGATAGTGTCTCCAAATCTTAAGGGCAAAAATTACGGCTCCTAATTCTAAGTCATGAGTTGTGTAGTTTTCTTCGTGCTTTTTCAGTTGTCTTGAGGCATACGCAATTACCTTTTTGCGTTGCATTAACACACATCCTAATCCTAGCATAGAAGCATCGCAGTAAACTTCAAAGTCTTCTGTTCCGTCTGGTAATGCTAAGATTGGGGCATTTGTTAATTTTTGCTTTAAAATCCTAAAAGCTTCTTCTTGTTTTGGTCCCCATTCAAATTTTATAGCCTTACAGGTTAGCTTGGTTAATGGTACAGCTATCTTGGAAAAATCTTTAATAAAGCGTCTATAATAACCAGCTAATCCTAGAAAACTTCTAACATCCGTTGCTGATTGCGGGGCTTTCCATTTGGTGATAGCTTCAATCTTGGAGGGATCTACGTGAATACCTTCGTGATTCACCATATGTCCTAAGAATTGCACTTCTGATAGCCAAAATTCACACTTTGAGAATTTGGCATAAAGCTTTTCATTTCTTAACAAAGTTAAGAGTGCATGTAGGTGCTTACAATGTTCCTCCTGGCTTTTGGAATAAATAAGTATATCGTCAATGAAAACGATCACAAATTTATCCAAGTATGGTTTACAGATTCTATTCATCATGTCCATAAATGCTGCTGGAGCATTTGTTAACCCGAAGGGCATGACTGTAAACTCATAATGTCCATACCTAGTTCTGAAAGCAGTTTTAGGTATGTCTTCTTCTTGTACTTTTAATTGATGATATCCGGAGCGCAAATCATTCTTAGAAAAATACCTAGCTCATTGTAATTGATCAAAAAGATCATCAATCCTAGGTAATGGGTATCGATTCTTAATTGTAACCTTGTTTAATTCCCCATAGTCGATACACATTCTCATTGATCCGTCTTTCTTCTTTACAAACAACACCGGGGCTCCCCATGGAGATGAAGTTGGTTGTATAAATCCTTTACTTAGCAATTCATCTAACTGTTTCTTTAATTCTAACATTTTAGTAGGTGCTAACCGATAGGGTGCCTTGGCTATCGGTATAGTTCCTGGTATTAGATGAATTCTAAATTCTACCTCCCTATCAGGTGGTAATCCTGGCAAGTCTTTTGGAAAGACATCTGGGTATTCGGACACTATTGGAATGTCTTCCAGTTTCTTACTTTTGGTATTAACAATTACGGAAACCAAATATACTATTCCTTGTTTTCTTGAATAACTGGCCAACTTCATTACGGAAATAAATTTCAGTGGCTTTTGTGGTTTATCTCCAGTAATTGTTACTACTTCTCCTGTGGGTGTATGAATTTCTATAGAATTTCTATCACAAAGGATTCGAGCATGGTTGGTTACTAACCAATCCATTCCTAATACAACATCGAATCCGGCTAGGTTCATTGGTAACAAGTTTGCAGAAAATTTATGACCTAAAAGTTCTATCTTTCCTTCTTGCAAAATCTTATTAATTTTAACAGAATTCCCTTCCGCCGTTTCTACTGTAAAAATCTGCCTAAGATTGGTTAAGGGTAAATTAAGAGCTCGGCAGAATGAAGTATTTATAAAACTTTGGTTTGCACCAGAGTCAAATAATACTTTTGCAAAAACGTTGTGAACTAAGAAAGTACCAGCTATAACATCAGGAATTAGTTCAGCTTCCTGAGTAGTTAATTGGAAAGCTCTAGCATTCCTCTTGGTAGTTCCTTCAGTCGGTTTAGCCTTGGCATCTGCTGGTTTAACCAACTTAGGGCAATCTGGCTTATAATGCCCAGTTTCTCCACAGTTGTAGCAGACTGTGGTTTTCTTTCTGCAATTCTCCTCACGATGTCCTACGGCTTTGCAAAAATTACAGGTTTCCTTACACCTTCCAAAATGTTTCTTTTTACAATTTCTGCAAAGTGGCGGAATAGAAAATTGTCCTGCTCCTCTTTTCTTGAAATTACTACCACTACCTATACGAAATCCTTGAGAAATTTTCTGAGCCAAGTCCTTCTTTCTATTTTCTTCTCGAGTGCGCACCAGTCCTTCAGTCAAAGTGTTGGCTAACTCCACTGCATCGTCAATTATGCGTGGTCTTGCAGCTTTAACAATATCGCGAATTTCGCTAACTAAACCCCAAATATAACGAGATATAAGTACCGGTTCTGGCGAAGCCAGAGTAGGTACGATTCTGGCATACTCAAAGAATTTTGAAGTATACCCTCGACAATCTACATCCATCATTCGGTGGCTCAGGAATTTATTTTCCATCTGCTCTTTCTCGTATTCGGGGCAGAACTTTCTTTCTATCAGCTGTTTAAATTCTTCCCAACTCATGGCATAGGCCATGTCACCTCCTTTGGATTGTAATACAGTATTCCACCATTCTAATGCTTCTTCCTTGAAAAGGTGCGAAGCATACATGACTTTATCTTCCTCGGCACATTTGCTTATTTTAATTACCGCTTTAGTTTTCTCCAACCAACGTAATGTCGCAGTCGCTCCCTCGCTGCCGGCAATTTCCACAGGTTTACAGGCAAGGAATTCTTTGTAAGTGCAACCAGGTGTTGCAACTTTCATCCTTTTGGGTATTGAAGCCTGAATCCTGTTATTATTATTATTATTATTACTACCTCCGTTAATACTATTACTTGCAGTATCGTCGTGCATACGCTTACTAGGGTGAGCTTGTGAAGGCTCAACAGGACTTTTTACTGCCGCGACGATAGCTGGTATAACATTAACTATTCCTTGAGCAACGATGTTTTCTATATCTTGCCGATTTAGAAAGTGGTCCTCGTTATTATGTTCTGACTGGTTAACTTCATTTACTGGTTCGTTTATGGCAGGTTCCATCTGAACATTTATGAATTATTATTTAATACAAATACTTGAGTTTATTATACAATCAAACTTTATTTAAGATAACAAGCACACAATCTTATAGATCTATTTCAACTGACATTTCAAAATATACTATTATTTTAACAACTACATCTTTCTTTTAGGTTGTCCCCTCATACTTATTTATTACTAGGGTTGGTCTTTGTTTTGCTACTTATCTTGATTACGGATCAAGGTTCACAGCAGTAGTAGCTAACATATAAAGGTCTGACCATTTTTCATCTAACTCGTCTTCCCACGGTGGGTTCTTACCGGGTTCCTTATTGATCATTATTTCTTTGGAATTAGATGTTCCTACTTTTTCCTGGCTTTTTCTAATAATAAAATTTCTCTTGTCGGGAGTAAGTGGGTTTTCGTAGTTTGCTTTGCGAATAAATATTCCTTCACTAGTGTTTACTGAGTATCTTGAAGACTTCGATTGGGATGAAGTTTTCTTAGTCTTTTGGGTATTGTCTAATTGTTGATAAATATCCGAAAGCTTGTGTTTACCCATTCTGTACATTAACAAGTAGGCGATTAATTTTAATAAAAACAATTAAGAAAATAGATAATCACAAAAGCATGTACAGTTAAAATTGTCGACCTTGCGACTATTCGATTTTATATATTTTTAGTACTATACTTCCGTACACACCATTTATCTTACAGAGTTTTATTTTAAACTATTTTACAAAAGTTACTATTATATATATTACAACCATACTACCCTCGGCATCCTCAGTTAACTGGCCTTTCAATAACGACGTTCCCTCTCGTCGTATTTCCAGGAGATCTGTTCTCCTACCTCCCGAACCCTATTCCCTGCATCCATCAATTCCTCGCCATAGTGGCGGAGTTCAGCTAGGTTTTCGTTACTCATTGGTGGATTAGGTATAGGTTCTGGGTCGAACTGAGGGAGAAAAGTGTTAGGGCTATTCATGATGTTCTGAAATTGCCAATCGGCAGACCACCACTGTTCTAAGGTTCCTGGAAAAGGTCTAGGGTGCATAATTGGGTCTGGAATAGCAGGTTCTAGGTTAACAGGCAATAGGGCTTCTGCTGGGTAACTAAAGAGGGTTTCATTGGCTGGTCCAATGATATCTCCTAGTGATAATTTATACTCTAGCTCTTCTTCCCAAGACAGAGGTTCCTGAGTTTGTCTAGAACTCTCTCCAGTTTCTATGGCTTTTCCTTTATCCTTTGGGTCGTCCTTTTTCATGGTTTTCTGAGTCGCTGGCTTCTTCCTACGCACACGCCTCCAACCCGCCCACCTATGTCTCTTTTTCACTACTTTAGGTTTTTCCTGAGGCTGGGCTTTAAATACCATAGGCTCCTCTATGTCTGCCTGGTATCCTATAGTAATATCGTTGATATCCATATCTGCACTATGGATGGAGATATTCTGTAGGGCTTCTGATATTTCGTTCATGCTGAAGATGCACATGATTCTAAGTTAAAATTTAGTAAACTAAAATTTCACAAAATCACAGAAAGGCAATCAGATAGATTAAGTATTTTCTAAGTACTTAATTGGCTTAAATCAGTGGCTCTGATACCACCTTTTTCTGTCACGGCCCCCGTGCCTGGTTTGACCCGGTCCAGGAGCCGCGGGACAGAAAATCCCGTGGTATTAAATTTCACAGCGGAAGTCTTATCAGGATCGTTTTAAACTTGAAAATGCCCGTGTTTTTATTTATTTATAAATCGGGATAAACCCCGTAATTTTCAGTAGAGAAATTTCATAATTTCTTTATTTTACAAACATGTTTATTTCTTTATTCGAGCCACTACTTTTAAGCTTCGGAGTGCTCCTGAGCACTTGTACTTGATTCAGAGTAGGTCACCTGAAACATGTTGTAAAAATATTTTGTCAGCGGGGAAATACTGAGTGAATCATTCATTTTAACTAAAAAGACACTTTGTTATAATTTAAAGTATTAAGGGAGATTACAATGTTTTTATCAACCAATTATCAAGAATAGGTATTTGTCACTCGACCGTATCTGTGACTGTGGTCATACCACTATTGGATCCCGTCGCCCCAATAGTGACGTATATCACAAAAATTAGGCTCGCCCACCTAAAGTGATAAAAGTAGTAATGTGCACAAAACCCCACATACCGGCTGTAATTTGGTGATTTATATAAACTTAATCCCTGTAATTATAACTTTTGAAATAAATAAGGTTTTGGAAAGCAGTTTGATGAAAAGAGAATGACTCACATTGCAAGTTTAGACGGGCAGTACTTAGCCTACTGATTAGCCTTTTGATTTAACCTAAGTTTAACACAATGCACACACAAAAGGGTTAGTAACTAATACACAGTTACGACAATTCACGAGCTTAAACCCTCACAACAACTAGTATGGGGCAATACTTAACAATTCAATGGATTCACAACGAATAACAGGGCATAGTCCGAATTCGAACATCACTCAAATATTCAAGTTGGAATCACAATGAATAATAAAGTATAAGCTCAATTTGAGCAGCACCCAAACAAGTGTTGGATAGTTATAATCGATCGGACGTTGAATCGTAATAGCGATCGAGTTATTACCCTGTTTGCGGCAGCACCTTCGTGATTTAGTGTGTGTATTTGAAACTGTTTGGCTTATAACTCGTTCTACGAAGCTCAATCTTCCGTCGTTACAACAACAGCAGTCTAGTGCCAATGTCTGCTATTTATAGTAAATTTTGGGACTCGCTTACGGACCGTATGCCCTAACCCTTACGGTCCGTAAGGGAAACAGGTAGGCTTACGGTCCGTAAGGGCTCACCTTTACGGTCCGTAAGGGACACCTAATCACAATAGGCTTGCCACGATCGGGACTAGCTTGGGTGACTTAAAAATTTCGTTGAACTCTATTTGGACAACGAATTTTTATGGATAATCGTAATTAGGGTTTTACCCCCCTTGAGTTTTAGGGGTCCTGATCCGGATTCTGATTATTCCGGAAATTTTAGGGTTTATGCCAAATCACTTGGGTGTCTCAATTAGGGTTTCCATATTGACTAATTATCATCCTAAGTATTACTTTTTGTGAGAGTTGTTACACATGTCATTACTCTTGCCACTTCGCTTCAAATCTCCTTTTTCTTATTATCCCACCAGTCTTTTGCTTGACCTCTCAACTGACCCGTGCCATAATCTACGAAGTCATTTATGTCGTAGTGGGTTCTCTCAAGCACCCCTTCAATATCACTTAACCATCATTGGCATATTATCGGATTCACCTCTCCGTTGTAAAGTGGCGGTTTACATGCCATAAATTCCTTGTATGAGCAGCCTTTGCGCTCTCCCGATTTTTCCGTTGTTGTGTTGGTACTATCTTCCAACTTCTTGATTCTTTCTTCGACTAACGAAAGCACCGTGTTTTGAATCTTATCTATGAAACCGGATAGGCTATTTTCAATTGCCTTTCCTACTTCCTCGGCAATCACTTCTTTCATTTGCTCGGTGACTATCGGCACCACATCATCATTACCTTTATCCGTCATCTTTGAAACTGAAATGTTTACACCAATCATTAAACATTTCATCTATAACATATACTTTGTTTGCTTCGGTTTAGCCAAGTTCGTGACTTGCTTTAACCGTTCTCGTTGAATACACTTTCCAGGTTTGAGTGTGTTAACACGCTCTTCCCATGCACGTCACTTTATATTTTTTTTACATTAATAAACCTACTAACATGATTAACTCTTACCGGATGTTGATCAAGCTTGAACCGAACACATTTTGTTAACAACCTTGAGCTCTGATACCAATTTGTAACACTCGTCTTATAATTCTATTGTTTAACCATAAATTACAGACTTCTTAAAAACGAAATATATAATTAACAAAAACTTAGTTAATAGATTAAGATGTACTTCATATTAGTGATTAAACATAAATGACTAACCAGATTAAAGTATTCAACATTCAGTAGAGTTTACAAAACAACATGGTTTAAACTAGATTAGATTAGCGCGGAAGCATTCAAAAGTTGTGTTCGGTTCTTGATTCCCTTGCTTAATCGACATCCGAAACGAAACATGCATTACCTAAAGTCAAAACCACATAAATTGTTAGTTTTGACATCATAATATAAGATAAATTCAAGTTCTATTGCTAAACAATGAATAACAAATAATAATTGTAGCAATTAGGGATGTCGCGCCCCGTGACGGATTGAGTCCCAGCCTTCACGGTCCGCGACAATCGTCGCGTGACGCGACGGTGAAGGCATTTTGGCGTCGCGTGATGCGAGACCTTTATTTTGGCAGCAGGCTCGTTAAATGGAGCTGTAAGTTTGCCCAGCAACATTAATTTCAAATGAAAATCTTTAAATTATCATAACTTTCGATTTATGCGTCCGTTTTAGCCGATTCTTTTTCCTGTGTGTCTGTATAAAAATTACGGATCTAACCTTGTAAATTTCATTTAACGAAAAAAACGGTTTATGAATGTGAGGCTCACAAATTCCTAGTTTCGATTATTTGTTCCATTAGCTTTATGTGCAAATTGTTCACCAATCATTCTTTGGCATTCCATCTTATTTACCCATTCCCCCGGGCTCGGAATTCCTGGCGTATCCATACCATTACATGGCTTTACGCTTGTATTCGAATTCCATGCTTATTTTCTACAAATTCAAGCATTGCCACTTTATGCAATTCTTGCAACTAGTTTATACCATTCGACCCGATAAAACAGATTTATAGACTTAACTTAGCATAACCATTCTTTGCTAGTTTGCTATCTAGCACTAGTGCAATATGAGGCTTTCGAGTCTTTACACACAAGATCGATATAAGGACATAGTTATGACCCGTTTGGTTGACAAGTGAAAATCCTCACTTTTATGTCAAGCCAAACTATTGCTAATCAATAGTTTGACCCGTTTGAGTGTCGAATGGACTTCGCCACTTCAGTGACACTTCAAACGCTTATACTACAATATGACACTACTAACAAACTAAAAATAAACGTTTATTCGTAATGTGACGGGACCAAAGTCACGTACCTTTAGAGCAAACCCTTCAATCGCGCGTCGCCACCGGCTTGTCCACTTGACGCTCCGGTTCCCTTTCCTATAGAGTTCAGTTTTAAGTCTCCTTTTAGGGATTTTCACAAACACCTTAAGGGCATAATTTCTCATAATCTATTATCAAGTTCATAACTTTTTATTTAGCCAAGATTAACATCAATTAGGCAATTTACATAAATTTTAACATCATCAACATCTGAATTTACTTCCTAGAACTTAAATTACACTAGAACAACAATCAAATTCTAATGTTTAGCATGCTCCTACAAAACCCACTTATCACCTTCAAATGTGATTATGAATTCACTAGAATTAAGCATAATTTCAACATATAATTGTCTAGGGTTCACTCCTAGACACTATATTGTTCCTATTCCATCCATATAACATTCATGCAACAACGAATTTCGAATTCTGTATGTTCATCCAGAAATTAAAAATAGAGTTTTCCTACAAAATTCATATACCTTATGACCCCCTTACAGTGGATATCACCAATCTAAGCTCTGATTTCATTTTGGAATGGATTTTTGCCTTCAATTTGTAAATTTTGTGTGAGTTAGGGTTTTGGAGAAACCTGGTCGCCCCCTCATGTGTTATATTCGATCCACACACACACACCAGTGTGTGTTGGATTTTAATTTTTGTGTTTTAATAAAACTTGTTTCACAATTTGCATAATTAACCCCCTACTTTTATGAGGTTTTTAGTTTAAGTGTTTTTAATACTCTAACTTAGTATTACAAGACTCTTATCTAACTAGGTTAATTTTATTCCTAGTTAGTTCACTTGTTTATTCACCGACATTTTATTAAAATAAAAGGTTTACATTTTCGGGGTGCTACATTTGCTCCTTCTCAACCTCTGTTGTCGGACACTGGAATGAATCGAAAACATCTCCCTTAACTACTAGAGCAACGGAGGGTTTGCACTGTTGCATGTTGTAACGTGTAAGGACACGATCTATGTAAGCCTTTTGAGACAATCCTAAGATCCCTTTGTGTCTATCTCGGTGAATTTCAATGCCAATGACGTAAGAAGCATCTCCGAGATCCTTCATGTCGAAGTTATGAGAGAGTAACCGCTTCAACTCACGCAACATGTCTAAACTATTACTTGCCAATAGAATATCATCTACGTAAAGGACAAGTATAGTAAAGTTGCTCCCACTCATCTTGAAGTAGGTACATTGATCCACTTGATTCTTCATAAAACCTTGTTTCTTCATGACTTCATCAAACTTGAGGTACCATTGACGTGATGCTTGTTTTAACCCGTAAATGGATTTCTTCAACTTACAGACTAGATGCTCCTGACCTTCAGGTTTAAAGCCTTCAGGTTGTTTCATGTAAACATCTTCGTCTAAGTCTCCATTAAGGAAAGCGGTTTTAACGTCCATTTGATGTAACTCTAAATCAAAATGAGCTACTAGAGCCATGACGATCCTTAATGAATCTTTATGAGAGACAAGTGAAAACGTCTCTTGATAATCAATTCCCTCTTTCTGAGTGTAGCCCTTTGCAACCAATCTCGCTTTGTAGCGTTCAACGTTCCCATTCGGATTCAGTTTTGTTTTGAACACCCATTTGCATCCTACGGGTTTGACACTGATGGGTAATTCTACCAAATTCCAAACGTCATTTTTCTTCATGGATTCAAGCTCATAAATCATTGGTTTATTCCATTCAGAAGACTAATCACTGCTAATGGCTTTTTTGTAAGAGATAGGATTATTGAGCTTTCCGGGATCCATTTCAGTCAGGTAGGTAACATAATCATCCCAATTAGTAGGCCTTCTTTGCCTAGATGACAACCTGAGTGGATTATCGGGTTCAGCGCTGTCTTGGTTTTGAGCGTTTGATGTGCCTTCGTCATGAGGTATAATGGGTTCTGATTGTGGAGGTAAATTTGGAGTTGGCGCAGTAGCTTCAGGTACAGTAGTTGCATTAGGTACAAGAGGAGTAATCGAAGTAATGGTAAGCGACGAGTCTCTCCCCTCCGCGTCTTGTACTTCTTGTAATTCTTCGTAAGGGTTGGTACTGCTCCCACTGACCTTGAAATCCTCCAGGAACGCAGCACGCTTGGTTTCAACAATACAGGTGACGTGGGAAGAACAATAGAAATGATAACCCTTTGAATTATCAGGATACCCGATAAAGAAACAGGTAACTATTTTAGGGTCAAGTTTCCTTAGGAAAGGATCATAAAGTTTTGCTTCAGCAATGCAGCCCCATACTTTCATATATTTAAGACTCGGTTTCCTTCCTGTCCAAAGTTCATAAGTAGTTTTAGGGACAGACTTAGAAGGAACTCTATTGAGTATATGAACAGCTGCTTTTAACGCTTCAGTCTAGAGTAATAATGGTAAATTAGTGTTGGCTAATGATGTGTGCGAGTGTGTATATAAGTTTAAGTATATTTTAAGCCCTTTTTACACGTTAGTCAAGTTTTAAATTTATAAAACACGATATTTTACTAACACCAAACACACATATGGGCAAGTGCACCCATCGTGAGCGTAGTATAGTGTTGGCAAGATACCGAGGTCGTCCAAGGACACAAGAGCTTTTAGTACCGGTTTATCCTCAACGTCTAATCAATTAAAAAATTAAAAAAAGGTTTTTTAAATAAGAAAAATAAAAATAACTAAAATGCTGAAAAAAATAAAATAAAAATAAAAACAGATAGACAAGATGAATCACTTGGCTCCGACTCGCGTTTAGTATAACTTTTGAATATTTCCGCACTTTTGCACCTTTTAAGAGATTATCTTAGTTATTGTAGTAGGCCCCTCTTTTGAAGGTGACGTTACCCTCAACCCAGTAGTTTGAGTCAGCAAGGATACAATCCTAAAGGGTCGGATTATTGATAGATAATTAATTAAGTTATTAATGCGTATTATGGTAGGCCCCTCTTTTGAAGGTGACGTTACCCTCGGCTAAGTAGTCTGAGTCAGCAGGGATATAGTCCTAAGTAGCCGGGTTAAAGTATTAATAGCATCTTACATATGAGGGGGTCAAAGAGTTTGGACCCCTGCCATCCAATACCAGTGGGTATTGAAGGAGGTCCTTCTAAATTTGACCCAGCTCCTTGCAGGATCTATACACTGAACAAGGCAAGACTCTTACCAAACCGTTCCCTTAACCCCCGACCACGTAGCCAACATATCTCCATATAGACCGTGGAGATATGAATGGTGAAAATCTTTTATTTTATATAGACAGTAAAATAATGCCAAGACACCACAGACAAACGATAAGGAAAAATCACCTTCAACATAAGAAACTAGTTTTTAAAGTCATTAATACATAACCAAATAAAAAGTGCGAAAAGATAAAAAATAAAAAGTATTACACTAGACACTTGTCTTCACCAAGTGATGTAAGAGACTTAGGCAAACATGGCCTTTGATTGTCAAGAACTCTTACGATCAATCTTGGATCCCGAGACGACTCACACACACTCTATAATGGACAATGGATGATGGTGTTGTGATGGTGGTGGGTGAAGTGTGAGAGAGGTGGTGTGCCAAGGGATGGTTTGCAAATGAGCCAAGCACCCCTATTTATAGCCTGAACAGCAGCTCGGGCACGGCCCCGTGTCCATTGGGCATGGCCTCGTGTCCATCATTCTTTTCTTTCTTCATTAATTACAGTTTGTCTGCATTAGTTGACCACGCCCCGTGTCCGCTGGGCACGACCCCGTGTGCAGAAGCGTATCTGTACTATCAAGATTTCCCCAGATTCTGCGAATCTTAGAGTTGACCACGGCCCCGTGTCCGCTGAGCATGACCCCGTGGTGGCTGATAGAAGCTTCTACAGCTTTGTCTTTTCTGCTGACACTTGGGCACACCCCCGTGCTCATTGAGCACGGGGCGTGTTCAACCTTTTGTTCTCTTTTTTTGCTTGGGAAGATGCTGTCGGGGAGGCTGGGCATGCCACGTTTGATCCTTTTCTTGTATTTATGTTAGATTTAGCTGCCTTTTTGCTTCTTTTATTCATTTAAGCTCATTTAATCCTGAAAATACAAAAGGAAGACAAAAACACACTTTTTCCAACATTAGTACTAAAAAAGGGTTAGTTTTATGCCACAATTGATGTAATTTATATCTTATATTTTGTGCACATCAAATACCCCCACACTTGAATCTTTGCTTGTCCTCAAGCAAAACTCTTTATAATGTGGCTTTACACTCCCAAATGGAATGGGTAGAAGAGAAGGTTTTTTGGGCTTGTCGTAGAGTGTCGGGATTTCCAAGATTCTTTATTAAGTTTTATTTTTTTATTTATTTACAATCCTATTCGTTATGATTAATTTAAAACATTCCATAAGATAAATTACTTATTAGGGCATAACATGCCTTTTTAAAATTCCACTTATATACAAGTTCACATACCTCACGGGGGATCACTCAACACTCGGCCGAAGATGTATTTTAGTGGATCACTCGAGAGCGGCATGCAACTTACTCCTACCATAAGCTTGCCAAGCAATCAATCCTCCTCCTTTTTAACTATACACCTTTGTAAATATCAAGAGGACTTTTGGAGTGAAGGGTTAGGCTTGGGTTAAAGGTAGGTGGTTGGGTTAGTGGTTAGTAAAAGGGCGAAAGGTGTAAAAAGCGTCGGTTTTCGTAAGAAAAACTTTTTTGTTTATTTCTTTTGCTTCATCATCATCATCATTTTTTTGCTTCATCATCATTATTCAAACAAAGTTATTTTTGATAAACTTTTTTGTTTATTTCTTTTGCTTCATCATTATCTTTTTTGAAAGTCATAAGAAAAACCGAGCTTGTTACTAAAACAAAGGGTTTAAAAATAAAAAGTTTTTGGTGGGTGAAAGGGTGTTTGTTTTGGGTTATGAAATGAAAAGGTTTAGGCTCGAAGGGGTTAACTAGGGGGATTTTGGGTAGGTGGTAAAAAAAAGAAAAATAGTGGTGTAGAAATAAAAAGGGTTAGTCCTAATGCCTCCGACATTTACTTGCTCGGGTTTAAGTTGGTAAGGACCGGGAAGGTATCGTCGTGGCAAGTTCCAGAGTTGTATGAACCAATACAGGCTCAAAACTCACTTTTTGTGGGAATGAGTTTTTATGTGATCAACTATATATAATCAAATTTTAATTAAGGTTGTCATGCCGTTTCATAATTTTCTTATGTTGGTTCTTTTTATCACGATGCTATCGGTTGTAAATTTGTAAAAATATAACCTTTTTAGAACTTGAAATTCCCAAAATTAAACCTAGACAAGTAAAAAAAAACTGATTTTTTTTTTGAAAAAAATTGGGGTGATTAGCGGTTCCAATAGAGTTTTGTGTAAGGCTTGTTATTAGGACTTGCAAGATTCAAGGTTTTAGCATCTCCCCACACTTAAATTACACATTGTCCTCAATGTGTCCCAAAAATAAGTTTTTAGGTTGATTGAATGTGTAAAAAAGGTGTGAAAAAGCAAAATTTTATATTACTGGGCGTCTGGACACGGCCCCGTGTCGGATGGACACGACCCCGTGGTCAGAGTGCCAGTAACAATTACTTACAGAAGGTGGACACGGGGGCGTGTTGGCTGGACACGACCCCGTGTCTGGCAAAAGTCTGCAGAATTAAACAAACAGCAGGTCTGGGGAAGTGGGTACGGGGGCGTGTCAGCTGGACACGACCCCGTGTAGACAATCTGCAAAGGTGAAAAACAGGTTTCTGGCTCCGGTTTTCCTGTCCCGGCTTTAGTAGCTCTAATGTTTAGTGCTCTAAGCCTCGTATGTACTTGTTTTATCACTAAACACTACACCAAACCATAACAAGCATCCTAAATTACCATAGTTCAACATCCAAATCACAAAGTTAAAAAGAAAAGAAAATGCAGAAAATAAAAAGAGTTGAAGGAAGTAAATTGTTCAACACATGACACGCAGGCCAGGAATTGTTTAAAAGGAAAAAGGGGGTTTAACCTGTGGATCACCAACCAACCGCTCCTGCCTCTACTCCTTCCGCATAGTCCATGTCCTCGTCCTCATCGTTATCACCTCCTCCTCCGTGCCCTGCCATGTACTCCCGGATATTCCCAATGTCATATTGAATGTCGGATATGTTTCTCTCGATTGCCCCGACCCGGGTGTACGTGTTGCTCACCATGTTATAGGTGATCCTGGTGCACATGAGGTTTTCCTGCAATAAGTCATGTAAACTTTGGAACTTAGGAAAAACGCCTCCTTGTGAGGAGGATTGGCCCAGATCACCATGGGGCTGGTATTGGAAATGAGGAGGTTGTTGAAACTGTGGAGCGTGAAGGACGAGTGCCTCTTGCGGGTTCCATGCATGCCCTTGGACTCTTTGGAAGGTAACCGACCCGTCTTCGGCTTCATAGATCAAGTTCATGGAGCGGCAGATGTGTATGTCCACTCTTCCCGACCATGGGCTCTTTTGGAAGGACCTAGGCATGTTCACGAAGTTCTTGAAGAGATGGTAAATCCACCCCCGAAGAAGATAGGGGTTGGTGGAGTAGCAAGCCGGTTCCAATGCATGTTGCAGAGCAGGAGGTACGGAACATCGAGGTGTCTGCGGTTATGAATGCAATGAAGGACTACCAGATCTCTCAACCCAACAACGCCACTACTGTCATGCCTTTGGCTAAGAGAGTAAGTGAGGACCCTATAGATGTAACGGTAAAGCGGGTCCCTCAGCTTAGTGCTCTATGCTCGGGTTGTAGTGCCCTTCTCCGATTTGAGCCCAAGCTACTTGGCGCTCGTTTTCATCCAACTCTCGTACCCCTCCGGTGTTTTCTTCATTACCCGCATCTTCCTCCGCATACAACCCAACTATCGACCCAAACTGTGCCATCGAAATCGAGTACTTAGTCCCACCACATCGGAACTCTACCCCATCATTATCAAATATGTCGCATCTTGAATTGAACACGAAGGTGCTATAGAACTCCAGTTTGTACTCATGGACTGAGTGAAGTCGAATGGTTAGGGCAGCTCTTAGTGGGCCGGTAACGAGGTTGTTAAACTAGTCAAGTTGGATCACCATTGCCAAAAGATCCATGCACACTTGTCTTGGGTATTCTTCCGGTCTGGTTCGAAGCACATCGTATCTTGCTTTAGCGGCCTGCTCAGTTGCACTAAACCTTGTGAATTTCTTTGACATCTAAAAGAATACACCAAAATTTAGCACGAAACAGTGAAAATTTTGGAGAAAATTGAAAACAGTTAGCTGGACACGGCCCCGTGTTCAGCGAACACGACCCCGTGTCCAGGCGTATGTTACTCAAAAACTTCATTTTTCGACCCGATCCCGAAAACTTGAAAATTTTTGGTCCAGTAGGTGCGGTTTCCCCCGAAAATGAAACCCCAAGTGTCGTTTTTCCTAAAACAAACCGTTTACCCCTTCGATTTTATCTTTTTCGGTTCAAAAACAAGGGTTTGGGGTTTTTGTGAGAAATCGGGCAAATCTATGAACAATACAAATGGATTTACTTCCTATAACACTAATCTAAACTAATGGTAACAGATTTATGCAAAAATTTGAGGTTCGATCCGGATGAAGTTCAAGAACCCTAGATTTTCCCTAATTTTTTGATGTTTTAACTACATGCAAGTGCTTAATCTAACTACTAATGATGATAGAATCATACCTTGATGTTGTTAGAAGTAGAGGAGACGTCAGAATTCTGCGAAAAAATTGCCTGAACCAGAGCGTTTTTGGGGAAACGGGGCGTGTGGAAATGAAGAAACTGTTTTGAAAAAAGGGTTTTATCCCGCAGTTGCGCGGACACGGTCCCGTGTCCAGCGGACACGGCCTCTTGCCAAGCAAAGTTGAATTTTTTTTAAGTGCTCGTGTGAGTGCCCTTATTTCCCAAAAACTTGGTTAGAAGACTTACCGATTTGGATGTCAACCCATTCGTTCGTAACTTACCAGGTATGATGTTGATGCTTTCATTCTTCGACCGTTTGAAGTGAGATTTCTTCCTCTTCATCCTTAATGAATCCTTGATAGAGCTTCAGCCGTTGGCCATTGACTTTGAATGGAGGGCCATTCCGAGATTTAATTTCTACTGCACCGTGTGGGAAAATACGAGTGATGGAAAAAGGTCCTGACCACCTAGACTTTAATTTACCAGGAAATAATCGAAGTCGTGAATTAAACAATAGAACTTGATCTCTTACTCGAAATTCATTAGGTTTAATGTGATTATCGTGCAAGTTTTTCATTCTTCCTTATAAATTTCAGAGTTTGAGTATGCATAATTCCTTAATTCGTCTAATTCATTTAATTAATTGACAAAATCGATTTCTACTAGCAAATTCTAAATCTAAGTTCACATTTTTAATTGCCCAGTAGGCCTTGTGAGCTATTTCTACTGGCAAATGACAGCTTTTTCCATAGACGAGCTTATATGGGGTTGTACCTATTGTTGTTTTATAAGCAGTTCGAAAAGCCCATAAAGCATCATCTAATTTATCAGCCCTTTCCTTTTTATTTAACCCTACGGTTTTTTCAAGTATTCGTTTTAAACCTCTATTAGTCACTTCGGCTTGTCCATTTGTTTGAGGGTCATATGCTGTTGAGACCTTGTGATAGACCCCATATCTTGTTAAAATTTTTTCAAGTTGATGGTTGCAAAAATGGGTACCTGTATCACTTATTAATGCTTTAGGTGTTTCAAAACGAGAGAATAATTTTTTTTCAGAAATCTTACCACGACTCTTCCATCATTTGTTGGAAGTGCCTCGGCCTCGACCCATTTAGACAAGTAATCTACTGCCACAAGTATATATTTGTTTCTTTTTTATGGTGGGAAAGGTCCCACAAAGTCGAGTCCCCACACATCAAAAATTTCACAAACAAGAATGCCATTTTGTGGCATTTCGTTTTTGGAAGAAATATTACCTGTTCTTTGGCAAGCATCACATGTCTTGACAAGACTTTGGGCGTCTTTGTAAATGGTTGGCCAATAAAACCCTGAATCAAATACCTTTCGTGCGGTACTCGCGGCACCATGATGTCCTTCGTATGGACCTTCATGACAATGGCAGAGAATTCTTCATGCTTCGCTACCATGTACGCATCACCGGATGAGTTAGTCAGCACACATTTTGAAAAGATAAGGATCTTCCCAAAAATAGTGTTTTACATCAGCAAAGAATTTCTTTCTTTGATGATGTGTCCAACCTTTTGCGACTATACCGCTAGCTAGGTAGTTAGCATAGTTGGCGTACCATGGTTCTTGTCTGTATTCCACCATTTCTAGGGACTCTGTTGGAATTTTTTTGTTGATTTGCTCGTCCCTGGTTTCCTCCAAAGCTGGGTCTTCTAAGCATGAAAGATGATTTGCTGCGGTCTTTTTAGCTCCTCTTTTGTCTTTGATTTCAATATCAAATTCTTGGAGGAGTAGAATCCACCGAATCAAACGTGGTTTTGCATCCTGCTTTTTGAAGAGATATCGAATGGCTGCATGATCTATATAGACTATTTTTTTAGAAAGAACAAGATAAGAACAAAATTTAACAAAAGCAAATACCACAGCTAGTAACTCTTTTTCAGTTGTTGTGTAATTTTCTTGTGCATCGTTAAGTGTTTTACTAGCATAATAAATTGGGTGAAAATGCTTTTCTTTTCTTTGTCCCAAGACAGCTCCAACTGCAAAGTCACTTGCATCACACATGATTTCGAAAGGAAATTTCCAATCAAGCGCTATCATGATAGGTGCATTGACTAGCATTTCCTTTAGGGTTAGAAATGCTTGATTGCAATCCTTATCAAAGATAAAAGGGCATCTTTTTCAAGTAATTTTGTTAGAGGCCTTGAAATTTTAGAAATGTCTTTGATAAACCGCCTATAAAATCCGGCATGCCCTAGGAAACTTCTGATAGCTCTAACGGAGGATGGGGTGTTAATCGAGAAATAGTGTCTATTTTGGCTCAGTCAACCTCCATTCCTTCGCTTGAGATTTTACGACCGAGTACTATTCCCTAAGTTACCATGAAATGACATTTTTCCCAGTTAAGGGCGAGGTTAGTTTCCTCACATCGGGATAGCATTCGTTCAAGGTTATCGAGGCATTGGTCGTATGAATCCCCAAAGATAGAAAAGTCGTCCATGAAGACTTCCATTGTCTTTTCTATCATGTCATGGAAGATGGCTACCATGCAACGTTGGAAGGTTGCAGGGGCATTACATAGACCAAATGGCATGCGTCGATAGGCAAAAGTTCCATAGGGACATGTGAAAGTTGTCTTTTCTTGGTCTTCAGGTGCTATCGGGATTTGAAAGTAACCTGAATCTTTCTAACATTTGATCAATGAAGGGCAAAGGAAAGTGATATTTCCTTGTTACTTCATTTAATCGTCTATAATCTATACATACCCTCCATTCTGTGATGGTTCTCGTTGGTATTAATTCATTCTTTTCGTTAGTTATTACCGTCATACCTCCTTTCTTTGGAACTACTTGGATGGGACTTATCCAAGGACTATCGGAGATAGGATAAATGAGTCCGGCGTCAAGTAATTTGATGACTTCGTTTTTAACCACTTCTTGACATTTGGATTTACTCGACGTTGTGGTTGTATTACCGATTTGTAGTCATCATTCATTAAAATTTTGTGCGTGCACATGGAAGGACTTATTCCTTTAATGTCTACAAGCTTCCAAGCAATCGCATTTTTGTGTTTTTTCAAAAGTTTAATTAATTTTTCTTTTTCTAAACTACTTAATTTAGACGAAATAATTACAGGTGATTTACCATCTTTGTCTAGAAAAGCATATTCCAAACCTTTTGGAAGTTCTTTAAGCTCAAGAGGTGGGTCTTTAGAAGACTCTTCATTTTGATCATGAACTTTAAAAGTTCGTTCTATGGCGACCTCTTCTTCAACAAAGTGGTTAATCTTTTCACTTGTATCGGGTGGTTCATCTTTATCTTCAATTTGGGGTCATTATTGCCGAAAGGATATTTCATTGATCGCTTAAGATCGACACTTTTTTTAAATGTCCCTAATTGAATAGATAGATTGTTGTACTTCCGATTTTTCAAGGCTTCGTGGGTTTTTACAAAGGGTCGTCCCAACACTAGAGGAGCGTCATCGAGGATGACAAAGTCGGTTGGGATTACCATTTGATTTGTTTAAACCAAGACATCCTCAACTACACCGATTGATTTTATTACTTTCTGATTGGATAGAAAAATGGGTATTTGAAGTGGAGAAAAATCACTAATACTTAATTTTTCGAAAATGTAGTTGGGCATTATGTTAACACAAAGATCTTTATCGATTGTGAAATTACTAATAAACGAATTTTGAAAAAAAAAACATGGAACCGGTGTAATGTTGATTTCAAATAGGTCTTCTTTTATTAGCAAAGTTTGATCGTTAGTTAACTTAACGCTTACCGTTTCGTCAATTTTAGTGTTAGTGTTTAATTCTTTTAAAAACTTAGCATGAGTAGGTACTAACCAATGGTTTTCAAAAGAAGGTGACAAGAGATTAATTTCTTCAAAATTAGACTCTTCTTGAATTTTAACGTTAACGGACTCACCTTTTTCGTTGTTTAACTCATGTTGCGGTTTTTCACTTATTTGTTCTTCCATTTTTACCTCTTCAACTATCTCTTCTTTATTACAAGTTAATTCTTCTCTTGCGCGAGACACCTCTTCCCATGCGCGAGATTCTTTTATGTAGCGTTTGATAGTTTTAAGGTGTTCTAATATCCTATCGGTCACTTCGATGATAGAGTAAGGATCGGGATTTTCAAAGCTTGAATCCGGTTGTTCGATCCTTTGTTCCTCATAACACTCATTGGAAGTAGATGGTTCACACCATTGTCCTTCATTGTAAGTATATGATGGATAAGGGTCGTAATTTTGTTCTTCATAATACTCATATGAGGTGGGTTGTTCACGTCATGGTTCCTCATAATAAGTATACGAAGGTGGTGGCTCATATCTTGGTTCCTCAAAGTATGAGTATGAAGGCTCATACCTTGGTTCATCAAAATATGAGTATGAGGGAGAAGGTTCATACCTTTGGTCTTCATAGGATGTGTATGAAGTGGATGGCTCGTACCTGGGCTCCTCATAGTAGGTGTATGAAGTGGATGGTTGAAGTAAGTTACAATATTGAACCGAATGAGTGTTACCACAATTGGTGAAATAATATTCCCTATAATCATCAGCCTCATAGGTGTAGTTGTAACCTCCTGAGTATTGATCCATAAGAATCACTCAGCAGACCAGAACAACATCTCAAGACCAGAAAACAAAAATAAAAATGGAAACAGAGGCTGGACACGGCCCCGTGTTCAGTGGACACGGCCCCGTGTATAGAATCTGTATCTGGGCGTTTGAATTAAAGTTACTGGTTTCGTTGAGCACGGGGGTGTGTTCAGTGAGCACGACCCCGTGTTCAAGCTCTGCATCTGGGTGTTTTATGAAAAATATGCAGCACGGCCCCGTGTTCAATGAGCACGTCCCGTGTTCAGGTTACTGGAAATGCAAAACTAAACTAAAATGCAGAAAAATATGCGCGCATTTTGAAAAAGTTTTGAAAAACTGATTAGGCTGTCGATTTTAAGCTTTCTTAAAATCCTTGTGTCCCCGGAAACGGCGCTAAAAACTTGATGTGTGCGAGTGTGTATATAAGTTTAAGTATATTTTAAGCCCTTTTTACACGTTTGTCAAGTTTTAAATTTATAAAACATGATATTTTACTAACACCAAACACACATATGGGCAAGTGCACCCATCGTGAGCGTAGTATAGTGTTGGCAAGATACCGTGGTCATCCAAGGACACAAGAGCTTTTAGTACCGGTTTATCCTCAACGTCTAATCAAATCAAAAATTAGAAAAAGGTTTTTTAAATAAGAAAAATAAAACTAACTAAAATGCTGAAAAAAATGAAATAAAAATAAAAACAGATAGACAAGATGAATCACTTGGCTCCGACTCGTGTTTAGTGTAGCCTTTGATTATTTCCACACTTTTGCACTTTTTTAAGAGATTATCTTAGTTATTGTAGTAGGCCCCTCTTGTGAAGGTGACGTTACCCTCAACCCAGTAGTTTGAGTCAGCAAGGATACAATCCTAAAGGGTCGGATTATTGAAAGATAATTAATTAAGTTAT
This sequence comes from Helianthus annuus, assembly GCF_002127325.2. NCBI lineage: Eukaryota > Viridiplantae > Streptophyta > Magnoliopsida > Asterales > Asteraceae > Helianthus > Helianthus annuus. Next base: position 17,643,756 of record NC_035440.2, on the reverse strand, counting down.
TAATGCGCATTATGGTAGGCCCCTCTTTTGAAGGTGATGTTACCCTCGGCTAAGTTGTCTGAGTCAGCAGGGATACAGAAGTAGCCAGGTTAAAGTATTAATAGTAGCTTACATATGAGGGGGTCAAAGAGTTTGGACCCCCGCCATCCAATACCGGTGGGTATTGAAGGAGGTCCTACTAAATTTGACCCAGGTCCTTGCAGGATCTATACACTGAACAAGGCAAGACTCTTACCAAACTGTTCCCTTAACCCCCGACCAGGTAGCCAACATATCTCCATATAGATCGTGGAGATATGAATGGTGAAAATCTTTTATTTTATATAGACAGTAAAATAATGCCGAGACACCACGGACAAACGATAAGGAAGAATCACCTTCAACATAAGAAACTAGTTATTAAAGTCATTAATACATAACCAAATAAAAAGTGCGAAAAGATTAAAAATAAAAAGTATTACACTAGACACTTGTCTTCACCAAGTGATGTAAGAGACTTAGGCAAACATGGCCTTTGATTGTCAAGAACTCTTACGATCAATCTTGGATCCCGAGACGACTCACACACTCTATGATGGACAATGGATGATGGTGGTGGATGATGGTGTTGTGATGGTGGTAGGTGGTGGGTGAAGTGTGAGAGAGGTTGTGTGCCAAGGGATGGTTTGCAAATGAGCCAAGCACCCCTATTTATAGCTTGAACAGCAGCTCGGGCATGGCCCCGTGTCCATTGGGCACGGCCCCGTGTCCATCCTTCTTCTCTGTCTTCATTAATTGCAGTTTGTCTACATTAGTTGACCATGCCCCCGTGTCCGCTGGACACGACCCCGTGTGCAGAAGCGTATCTGTACTATCAAGATTTCCCCAGATTATGTGAATCTTAGAGTTGACCACAGCCTCGTGTCCGCTGAGCACGACCCCGTGGTGGCTGATAGAAGCTTCTACAGCTTTGTCTTTTCTGCTGACACTTGGGCACGTCCCCATGCTCATTGAGCACGGGGCGCGTTCAGCCTTCTGTTCTCTTTTTTTGCTTGGGAAGATGCTTTCGGGGAGGCTGGGCATGCCACGTTTGATCCTTTTCTTGTATTTATATTAGATTTAGCTGCCTTTTTGCTTCTTTTGTTCATTTGAGCTCATTTAATCCTGAAAATACAAAAGGAAGACAAAAACACACTTTTTCAACATTAATACTAAAAAAGGGTTAGTTTTATGCCACAATTGATGTAATTTATATGTTGCATTTTGTGCACATAAGCTAACATACTGCGCGCCATGTTCATAAGGGTACGATTTCTTCTTTCAACGACACCGTTCTGCTGAGGTGTACCAAGCATGGTGTATTGGTTCACAATCCCCTGGCCCTTACAAAACTCATAAAATGGACAAGAGCTTGACCCACATCAGCAGGTCTTCCATAATATTCACTGCCTCTATCTGATCTCACAACTTTAATCTGACGATCTAATTGCTTTCCAACTTCAGCCTTATAATCTTTAAAAGTTGTAAGAGCTTCAGATTTCTCCTTAATAAGATACAAGTACATGTAACGAGAATAATTATCAATGAAAGTGATAAATGAAGTATGTCCTGTTATGCCAGCGATTTGGTAGGGACCACTAATGTCAGTGTGAATTGACGTGATGTCGTAGTCACAATCAAATTTAATCCAAATACTACTAAATAGTTAGTGGTAAGTGGATATCGAACACCGGGAGTTTGTGGAATATGTGTTATTTGAAGTGTTTATCTAAGGTAACTAAAATTAAACTAAATGCAAGTAAAGTAAATTTCAAGAGTTGATTTGATTGAATTGGTTTTAAAACTAAGATTGATATTGTAATTGCAAAAATAAAAGTTTTGGTTGTAAAAAAATTAGAGACGAATGACCATCTTTAGTTTCCGGTTTGTTTTGACATTTATGCTATCATTCCACTAGAAAGAACTACATAGAGATAGTTCATGTGTGATCAATTGCAGTGATGAAAGGGAACGAAGTACTCAGATTCCTAGAACGTGAGGTTGTTACCCGATGATCAATCAACCCTTACCCAAGCCTAACTATACCCATGATATCTCGATTGCCAACGACACCAAGAACGTGTGGTTTCTAATTAGTTTAACATAAGAATCAACAATTTACTAACAATCAATCACACACCATAACAAGCAATTCAATAAAGAAAGAGATTGTTATTCTAGAAATAGGGAATTTAAGCATAAAGTCTTAACAAACCTTCCACCAAAGATGATCACAAAGTGTTTAGCCACTCATGGCTTGAATCAACATCATCATATAAGTTTCAATGTTCATGGAAATCAAAACACAATCAAACTAAGATTAGCCAATGTTCTTCAAGCTCAAAGTCTCCAAAAATGCTCTCCAAATCGTGTCCAAGCCAAGTGTAACCGAAAAAATATGATAGGCCACCACAAATCCCATGAAAATGACAATTAAATGATGGAGTTACATGTTTGGAATGGTCGGCGCCGTAAGCTACGGCAACCGCCGTAGCTTACGACGATCAATATAGTGCAGCCAGTCAATATAGCTCCGTAAGCTACGGTGCCTGCCGTAGCTTACGGCAAGCAGCATTTCCTTACGGCGGGGGCATACTGTCCTACGGCGGTAACATTTTTGAGAATTTTGGGCCGTAACCTATGGCAGAAGCCGTAGGCTACGGCGACACCTGATCCTTTTTCCTCTTTTTGACTTTTTCACTACTTAACTGCTCATCTTGTTTCCCCAAGCTTCTAACTTTCATCTAAACTCCATAAAAGCCTCCTTTATGCATTTTAACACCTGCAACATCAAATCATCTAGTGGTTACCAAGTTCAAACAGTTAACCATAATAAACGTGGAACATGCGTAATATTAAACCTTTGAAGGGTTGTCCTACGGACCACCCGTCACATCTCCACACTTACCCGTTGCTTGTCCCAAGCAACCCATTCAAAAACTATTCACAACCATAAGCGATCAATCATGTAAACCAAGTTAAAATGTGCCATCCTTCTACTAACCTTCAATCATACCACAAGACACACCCCTCACAAAAGCTCTCGGTGACAAGAAATATTAGCACATAATGCTAAACCACTCAATGCGTGTGTGTGTTTGTACGACAATAAGCTTGTATAAAAATCAAGTTTCCTCCTAACAAATACCTAGCATGCTTATGAATCAAAGGAACTTATGGGTTGTAACGAGGCTAGGTGCAAAGGTAGGAAAATGGTGGAATACATATGAAAGAGCTAATTGATTTGACCCGGTTTTTATTTCTACTACTACGACGCAAACACCAAATATATATACAAAACTTCTTCACATTCTCAACTACTATCACAGCTCAATTCTTCTTTTTGTATTTCTCATATATGTTTCTCTTTTTTTTTCATAACACATCAAACTTCAACAATATATACAAGAACATCAACACTACATACTAAATCTCCTAAACTTGGTCATCTCAAAAGGTAAAATTTTGTAGGAAGTACGTTTGGGTCACAACCGAATGGTCTAACACTCAAACATGGCTTTCTAAGGACCAAACCCCCACCCCTCACAATACCAAGCTCATATATGTAAAGTATGAGGCCCAACCCACCAATCCCGCACTCTCACACGTTTAGACGAGGCTACCTACAAGTCCCCTATCATTTTCAAAAGCATGCTAACTCTAGGATTTAACAAGAATTAGAACACAAGTTCTATAAACACAATACACACACCGCCACTCAAAGAAAGAAATATATATAATAACCATATGTGGCTAAAATTCTCACCAAGAAAAGACTAGGAATGGGTGTCGGTGTGTCAAGTGGACCAATATCAAATTTTCAAATTTTGATAATTTTCGCTTGGCTTTACAAAAATTTTTTAAATTCTCAAAAATTCCCCCCCATCCCCACACTTGGGATACATTGTCCCAATGTATGGTTTTGAGGGAAAGATCGCTTTTACCAACAACATTAGCTTTCGCTAATACTCTTAAATTCCAACTTTCTTTTTGTATTATTATTTTTTTTTATGAAAATTCAAACACACCACCACTAACACATCCCAAAAATCACATCAATATCTAAACACCACCCTACCTCCCAACCATAAACATAAACGTACGAGATAAAAATATACACAAATATACAAAGGAGCAAGATACGACCTGACTAGTAGTATTTTAGCTGTGGAGGCCCAAAGATGGATGTCATCATGTCGTTCCACTCTCCAAACCTAAATGCTCCGCTACCGCTGCTACTGCCTTGATTACCACCTTGATTCGCCTGCTGATAATTCATGGCGTGTGGATCCACACATTGAGAATGATGCAATGGTGGGGTGGGATACGACACACTACCATCATATGGTGGCAATGTGGTATAATCCACAACTGGCGGGTCCGCTTCGAGTGGTTGGCCCGCATGCCACTGATCATGCAAGCGTCTCTGGCGGTCGTCTAAGTAGCGATTATTCATCTCTTCTTCGCGGGCATACATATGAGCGCGATTCCATTGCTCATTTCTGTCATAGCTCTGCTTAAGAGCTCTTTCCATACTAGCCCCCTTTATCGAAGAGCATTTGATTCGGTTCAGTCCATTCGCCAAAAGTGGGTGGTTGCCTCTGTTCAATAATCTGGCCCATATTCCCCGAATGAGCCCAATAGGGATCATAGGCCTGTTGTGCATAATTGAATGCACTACCCACATATCCTGACTGTACTCCCGCTCCATGAACTCCACCTGGGCCAGCGCCCCCTATCTGAGCATCAACCATGAACGTGTCTTCACCGTAGTCGTTATCACCACTAACTTCTTCATCAGTCGTTTCGGTCTCATCAGCCTCGCCCGGTCGTAGCGGTCTCGCATCCGCTTTCAACACTCTCCTCCTTCGCCCATCGGTCTTCAACTTGTGATACCTTTCTGTTTCCTTATACTCCTATCCTGGTCCCAAATTCTTTAAGTCAAACAGCTTAAACCTCTTATAAGAACCTTTTTCATTGCCTTCAATTGCCCCATATTTCTTTAACAATGCCTTGATCAATCGGCAATGGGGTACAATTTTTCTTTCCCCACTATTCCGGCTCAACCAAATGTTGTTCAACACTAGAAATCGGAAGGGAACCTTGGGAGAACCATGCATCAACAGATACAAGATCGGCACCTCTTGAAATCGAACCTCCATCTTATCACCCCGCCGCGGGATGACATTGTATGTACACAATACCAACAACAACTTTGCCTCCATTCTCAAGTTTCGTCTAAACAATTTTCCATGTGTCGTACCCGGAAGAAAGAGATAATCCAACAATTGTTGCCATTGAGGATATTTGTCGGGCTCGAAGTAGAGATCCTTAAGGTTTGGGTAGATGTATTGATTGGATGGTTGGTTGTTAAACTTTGCTATTCGGCGCAATAAATCATAGGACATCTCGACCTTTACCCCGTTACATGTTCCAACCAATTTCATCTTTTGTAGGGCCTTAAACGGGGGACATTCAAGTGTAGCCATCTGTAAGGACCTTCCAAAATGTCCCAAAACGACCCGTAAATGAAAACTTGGACCCCCGAAACCCTAATCCATATAAAAAATCAAGAAAATCATATTTTAGACCCTCTCGCGGGCCGCGTAAAGCATAAGAGGGCCCTTACGCGGGCCGCGTCAAACTTAAGTTGACCAGATAAGCGTTACAGTCCACGTGGCATCCACCTGGCAACCCTACTCGTGACCAAGCAAACCTACACGTAGACTAGGTGGCCACGCGGGCCGCGTAAGGTTCAAGATAGGGTTTACGTGGGCCGCGTAAACCCTATTTTTCACCTATAAATAGAATTGGCCATGAGCAGTTCAGCTGTGTCGAAACCAATTCTCAAAAACGAAGTCCCACTGCTTAAATTCAAAATTTAAGATATCGGGGTGCTGCTACGATACAGGGTATTAACTCGATCGCTGCTACGATTCAAGCATCGAAGCTGCCCCATTTGAAGCACTATATGGACGAAAGTGCAGAACTCTAGTCCGCTGGGCAGAGGTAGGAGAAAGTCAACTATCAGGTCCAGAAATTGTACAAGAGACCACTGACAAGATCACTCAAATCAAGGAAAGACTGAAAACGGCTCGAGATCGCCAAAAGAGTTATGCCGATAATCGACGCAAGCCACTAGAATTTCAAGTTGGAGACAACGTACTCTTGAAAGTTTCTCCTTGGAAAGGAATAGTTCGATTCGGTAAGAAAGGAAAGCTGAGTCCAAGGTACGTAGGACCATTCCCCGTAATACAGTGAATAGGAGCAGTTGCTTATGTCTTACAACTACCAGAGGAGTTAGCCGGAGTACATGACGTATTTCATGTATCCAATCTCAAGAAATGTCTATCTGATGAATCCTTGGTAGTACCTCTTCAAGATATAGAGGTAAATGAAAAGTTAAAATTTGTTGAGAAGCCACTGCAAATAGAAGACAGAAAGATCAAGTTTCTCAAGCACAAGCGACTAGTGCAAGTAAAAGTCAAGTGGGATTCAAAGAGAGGACCTGAATACACTTGGGAGCTGGAATCGGAGATGAAGCGAAAGTATCCTCACTTATTTCAGTAAATCTCGAGGACGAGATTCTAAATAAGGTGGGGAGGATGTAAGGACCTTCCAAAATGTCCCAAAACGACCTGTAAATGAAAACCCGGACCCCCGAAACCCTAATCCATATCAAAAATCAAGAAAATCATATTTTAGACCCTCTCGCGAGCCTCGTAAAGCACAAGAGGGCCCTTACGCGGGCCACGTCAAACTAAAGTTGACCAGATAAGAATTACAGTCCACGCGACATCCACCTGGCAACCCTACTCCTGACCAAGCAAACCTACACGTAGACTTGGTGGCCACGCGGGCCGCGTAAGGTTCAAGCTAGGGTTTACACGGGCCGCGCAAACCCTGTTTTTCACCTATATATAGAATTGGCCATGAGCAGTTCAGCTGTGTCGAAACCAATTCTCAAAAACAAAGTCTCACTGCTTAAATTCGAAATTTAAGATATTGGGGTGCTGCTACGATACAGGGTATTAACTCAATCGCTGCTACGATTCAATGTCCGATCGATTGAAACTATCCGATGGATGTTTAAGTATTGCACTTTGTCATTCATTGTGAGGGTTTTTATCTCGTGAGTTATCGTAAATGTTGTATTAGTTACTGACCTAGTTCGTGTGCATTGTTATTTAAATTAGGTTACAAGGCTAATCAGTAGGCTAAACTCTGCCCATTTAAATCTGCAATGTGAGGCATTCTCTTTTATCAAAAGTATTTTACAATACTCCATTTATTTTCAAAAGTTATAATTACAGGGATTAAGTCATGGTTATCTTGAATCACTGGCTAGTGGGGTATTGTGCACATTACTAATTTCTCACGGTTAGGCTAATAAATCCTAACAGTGATAATCATCCCTACTTGGGTGAAAGGACCCAATAGTGGTATGACCATCGTCACCAGGAGGTGACACGACGCCAGATAAAAATAAGATAGAAGCCATTGTAATCGCTCTTATGCTGTAATTTATAACAATGTGTCATTTTATCCAATTTGAATGACTCGCCAGTATTTCCCCGCTGATAAAATATTTTCAAAACATGTTTCAGGTGACTACTGTGAACCAAGGAAAAGTACTACGGAGCACGAACAAGCTTGAAGTAGTGGCTCAGTTAAATAAATAAACATGTTTTGTAAATCAGGGAATTTACTCGTGAAATTCCTCTGTTGTAAATTACAGAGTTTATCCCAAATTATGAAATAAAATAATCGGGCATTTCAAGTTTTAAAAAGATCCTGTAAAATCTTCCGCTGTCAACTCAATTAATAAATACCACGGGTTTCAGTCCCGCGGCTCCTGGAACGGGTCAAACCGGGACGGGGGCCGTGACAGAAAAAGGTGGTATCAGAGCCACTGATTTAAGCCTATTAAGTATTTAAAAATACTTAATTTTTCCTGATTACCATTTTGTGACTCTGTGTTTTTAACTGACTACTTGTTAGTTACAGTATGGGTAAGCAAAGAATCTCGGACATCTATCGTCAATTAGATAGTTCACCAAAAGATAAGGGAACTTCATTTCAATCAAATTCCTCAAGATACTCAGCAGATACTGAGGAAGGAATATTTGTTCGTAAGGCACAGTTTGAGAAACCACTTACCCCTAAGAAAAGAAGTTGTATTATTAGAAAAAGTCAAGAGAAAATAAAGAAGTCACAACCAAAAGGAATGATGATTAATAAGGAAACTCAGAAAATAGGCACTTACCCACCATGGGAAGATGAGATAGATGAACAATGGGCAAATCTCTACATGTTAGCCACTGTAGCAGTAAATGCTAACTTATAATTAAACCGTCAAACCAATACTGGTACCTATGTCACCTATAAGCTAGAAACTTTAAAGAAACTTGCCATTAGATAAATAACTTAGTAAGAAAAGATAGACTAAAATAAATTATCCCTAGTATATTTCAAATTTCAGTTGTAATTTGTAATATATATATATATATATATATATATATATATATATATAAATCACAATATTTCATATATACTTAATTTTTCTGACTACCTATTTGTGATTATGTGAAAATTCAAGTTACAAACTTTTAACCTAGAATTCTGTGTGTTTCTTCATATCTGCTTAACAGCATGAATGAATTGTCTGAAGCTCTTCAGAATCTCAATCTCTATTCTATTAATGTGGAAGTTTCTAGAGACTTTACCGGTTATTGTGCCGACGTTGAGGAACCTATGGAATTTCAAACCCAACCTCTGGGGTAACCAAAGCCAAAGAAGAGAAGAAGAATTGTGGGCTGGAGGCGTGTACGCAGGAGGAAACCAGCGAGACGGTAAGTTATAAAGACGGAGGATCCCAAAGGTAAAGGAAAGGAAATAGAGATTGGAGAAAGTTCCAGGCAAGATCAGGAAATACCACCCTGGGAAGAGCTGGATCATAAACTGGCACTTAGTGACCTCATCAGACCTGCCGGTGAAAACCTTTTTAATTACCCAGTGGAAGCACAACTCCCAGTTAACCTAGAGCCTATTATCCACTCCCAGATCCTATTATCCACTCCCAACCTCTACCAGCAGAGCTAGAAGAATGGTGGACCACCGACTGGCAGTTTCAAAATCTCCTAAATAACCCTAATACCTTTTTCCCTCAGTTCGACCCGGAGCCTCCACTACATCCACCTATGAGCACCGAAAACTTGGCGAAACTCCGTCATTATGGAAAGGAGCTGATTGATGCAGGGAATCGAATTAGGGAAGTAGGAGAAAGAATCTCGTGGAAGTACGACGAAAGAGAACGTCGTTTCTGAGAAGCCAGCTGATGGGATAGTGTGTGGTTGTAGGAAAATGTGTTTAATAATAATAATATAATCATAAAAATATATAAGTATGGGTAATAACTTAAAAAAATAAAACTTTTGTAAGATAACCAGTGTGTACGGATGCCTATTATAATATATAAAATATCAAACGTTGCAAAATCAATAATTTTGGTTATACGTGTTGAAGTGATTATGTGCAATTATTTTATTATGTTTGGTTATTAATTATTGGTGATAATCGCTTATATAAAATAATTACCAGATGGAACTCGCTGGTAATGAGCCCGTTAATGAAGTGAATCAATCTGAGCAAAATCATGAAGATCAATTTTTGAATAGGCAAGATATCGAGAATATCGTTGCTCAGGGAATAGCCAATGCTATTCCAGCAATACTTGTTGCTGCCCGAAATCCAATTGAACCTCAACAAATTATTCCTAGAAAATGTACACACGGTGACAATTTCAGTAATAGTGTAAACGGAGACGGCAACCATACTAATAACAACAACGATGGAATGCAAGCCCCACGCCTTAAGAAAATGAAAGCTGAAACGCCTGGTTGCACTTATAAGGAGTTTCTTACCTGTAAACCGGTTGAATTTGCAGGCAACGAAGGGGCAACTGCTGCACTGCGTTGGTTAGAGAAAACCGAGGCAGTGACGAAGATAAGTAAATGTGCTGAGGAAGACAAAGTCACGTATGCGTCACATCTTTTTAAAGAAGGGGCGCTAGAATGATGGAATACGCTACTTCAAGCCAAGGGAAGCGATGTGGCCTATGCCATGAGTTGGGAAGAATTTATGCGGCTAATGGAGAGAAAATTCTACCCTGAGTATGAGAAAAAAACAAATGGCAAATAAATTTCTGAACCACCGGATGGTGGATGTAGACTGTCGAGGGTATACTTCAACATTCTTCGAGTATGCGAGAGTGGTACCTACCCTGGCTTCGCCAGAACCGGTACTTATTTCTCGCTATATTTGGGGATTGATTGGTGAAATCCGTGATATCGTCAAGGCTGCGAGACCCCGCACTATTGACGATGCTGTGGAATTAGCCAACACTTTGACGGACGGACTGGTACGTACGTGAGAAGAAAATAGAAAGAAGGAAGTGGCCCAAAAGATTACCCAGGGATTCCGTATGGGTAACCGTAGTAATTATAAGAGAAAGGGAACCAGGCAACCTTACACTGTTCCATTTTGCAATGCCTATAAAAGGAAGCACTTTGGAAGATGCAAAGGATATTGCAATTTCTGCAAAATCCCGGGGCACCAAGAAGAAGATTGCAGAAAGAAGAAAGCAACAATCTGCTACAACTGTGGAGAAGCTGGACATTTTAGGCCAGACTGCCCTAAATTGGCCAAACCAGCTGATAACAAAGCCAAACCTGCAGAAGGAGCTACCAAGAAAAACATAAGAGCCTTCCAGTTGACTACTCAGGAAGCAGAACTAATTCCCGACGTGATAGCCGGTACGTTCCTAGTTCACAACGTTTATGCAAAAGTATTATTTGACTCTGGTGCAAACCAAAGTTTTATATACTTCATTCTGCCAAGCTCTTAACCTACCCTTAAGCAACCTTAGACAAATTTTTACGGTAGAAACGACAGACGGTAATTCTGTTCATATAGATAAATTTTTGCGAGAAGGAAAGATAGAACTTTTAGGTTATAAATTCTCTGCAAACCTATTATCTATGAATTTAGCTGGATTTGATGTGGTATTAGGAATGGATTGGTTAGTAGCCAACCATGCTCGAATTCTTTGTGATAATAATTCCATAGAAATTCATACACCCACAGGAGAATTAGTGGTGATTACAGGAGATAAGCCACGAAAGCCACTGAAATTCATTTCAGTAATGAAGTTGGCCAGTTATTCAAGAAAACAAGAAATAGTGTATATGATTTCGGTAATCATTAACACTAAGGGTAAGGAACTCAAAGAAATTCCAGTAGTATCAGAATACCCAGAGGTATTCAACTACCTGGATTACCACCTGATAGGGAAGTAGAATTTAGAATTCATCTAATTCCTGGAACTACACCGATAGCTAAGGCATCTTATTGGTTAGCACCCACCGAAATGCTAGAATTGAAAAAAGCAGTTAGATGAATTACTAAGCAAAGGATTTATACAACCTAGTTCATCCCCGTGGGGAGCTCCAATATTGTTTGTGAAAAAAAAGATGGGTCGATGCGAATGTGTATCGACTATAGGGAATTGAATAAGGTTACAATTAAGAATCGATACCCATTACCTAGGATTGATGATCTTTTTGATCAATTGCAAGGAGCTAGATACTTTTCTAAGATAGATTTACGCTCCGGATATCATCAATTGAAGGTACAAGAAGAAGACATCCCTAAAACTGCTTTCAGAACTAGGTATGGTCATTACGAGTTTACAGTCATGTCCTTTGGACTAACAAATGCTCCTGCAGCATTTATGGACATGATAAATAGGATCTGTAAACCATACCTGGATAAATTTGTAATTGTCTTTATCGACGATATACTTATTTATTCCAAAAGCCAGGAGGAGCATTGTAAGCATTTGCATGCACTCTTAACTTTGTTAAGAAGTGTAATTTTTAGGTCACCTAGTGAATCATGAAGGCGTTCACATAGATCCTGCTAAGATAGAAGCAATCACTAAATGGAAAGCCCCGCAATCAGCCATGGAAATTAGAAGTTTTATAGGATTAGCTGGATATTATAGATGATTCGTTAAGGATTTTTCCAAGATAGCTGTACCCTTAACTAAGCTAACCTGTAAAGCAATTAAGTTTGAATGGGGACCTAAGCAAGAAGAGGCCTTTAGGATTTTGAAGCAAAAGTTAACAAACGCTCCAATCCTAGCTTTACCAGAAGGAATAGAGGATTTTGAAGTTTACTGCGATGCTTCAAAATTAGGATAAGGATGTGTGCTAATGCAACACAAGAAGGTAATTGCGTATGCATCAAGGCAATTGAAAAAGCACGAAGAAAACTATACGACTCATGACTTAGAGTTAGGAGCCATAATTTTTGCCCTTAAGATTTGGAGACACTATTTGTATGGAAGTAAGTTTACTGTCTATACAGACCATAAAAGCTTAAGATACATATTTGGGCAAAAAGAATTAAACATGAGACAAAGGAGATGGATGGAAATCCTAAGTGACTACGACTGTGATATTCAATATCACGAAGGAAAAGCAAACGTAGTTGCTGATGCTTTAAGTCGTAAGTATCATGAAAAGCAAAAGCGAGTTCGTGATCTTAGATTAAGTCTACAATTAGACTTAATGGAAAAGCTGAAGAACATTCAAGAAACAGCAATGAAGGAAGATGCTAAAGGAATGAAAGGGGAGAATAAAGGAATTAGAACAAGGAAGTGATGGAATTTGGAGATTCCACAAGAAAAGGATTTGGGTACCTAAGCAGGGAGAATTAAGAAATAAGATTTTAGAGGAAGCCCATAAATCTAGGTATACCATGCATCCTGGTAACAATAAGATGTACCAAAACTTAAGGAATAATTTTTGGTGGATAGGAATGAAAAAGGACATAGCTAGATATGTTTCTAAGTGTCTAATTTATTCACAAGTTAAGGCAGAACATCAGAAACCCTCAGGTCTACTACAACAATTAGAAATGTCGGTATGGAAATGGGAACTTATAACTATGGATTTTGTTACTAAGTTGACCAAAACCAGAAAAGGTAATGACGCGATTTGGGTAATTGTGGATCGATTAACCAAATCAGCTCATTTTCTACCCATGAAAGAAACCTTTAGCATGGAAAGGTTAGCCAAGTTGTATGTAGATGAGGTAGTATCCTTACATGGAGTTCCACTCTCCATTGTATCAGATAGGGAAAGTCGTTTCACTTCCCATTTCTGGACAAGTTTCCAGGAAGCAATGGGAACCCGACTAAATCTAAGTACTGCATACCATCCTCAAACAGATGGACAAAGTGAAATGACGATCCAAACCCTGGATGACATGCTTAGAGCATGTGTAATAGATTTGGTGGAAACTGGGAAGACCACCTACCTTTAATCGAATTCTCCTATAACAATAGTTATCATTCAAGCATCGAAGCTGCCCCATTTGAAGCACTGTATGGACGAAAGTGCAGAACTCCAGTCTGCTGGGCAGAGGTAGGAGAAAGTCAATTATCAGGTCCAGAAATTGTACAAGAGACCACTGACAAGATCACTCAAATCAAGGAAAGACTGAAAACGGCTCGAGATCGCCAGAAGAGTTATGCCGATAATCGACGCAAGCCACTAGAATTTCAAGTTGGAGACAAGGTACTCTTGAAAGTTTCTCCTTGGAAAGGAATAGTTCGATTCGGTAAGAAAGGAAAGCTGAGTCCAAGGTACGTAGGACCATTCCCCGTAATACAGCGAATAGGACCAGTTGCTTATCGCTTACAACTACCAGAGGAGTTAGCCGGAGTACATGACGTATTTCATGTATCCAATCTCAAGAAATGTCTATCTGACGAATCCTTGGTAGTACCTCTTCAAGATATAGAGGTAAATGAAAAGTTAAAATTTGTTGAGAAGCCACTGCAAATAGAAGATAGAAAGATCAAGTTTCTCAAGCACAATCGACTAGTGCTAGTCAAAGTCAAGTGAGATTCAAAGAGAGGACCTGAATACACTTGGGAGCTGGAATCGGAGATGAAGCGAAAGTATCCTCACTTATTTCAGTAAATCTCGAGGACGAGATTCTAAATAAGGTGGGGAGGATGTAAGGACCTTCCAATATGTCCCAAAACGACCCGTAAATGAAAACACGGACCCCCCGAAACCCTAATCCATATCAAAAATCAAGAAAATCATATTTTAGACCCTCTCGCGGGCCGTGTAAAGCACAAGAGGGCCCTTACCGTCAAACTTAAGTTTACCAGATAAGCTTTACAGTCCACGCGGCATCCACCTGGCAACCCTACTCGTGACCAAGCAAACCTACACGTAGACTAGGTGGCCACGCAGGCCGCGTAAGGTTCAAGCTAGGGTTTACGCGGCCCGCGTAAACCCTATTTTTCACCTATAGATAGAATTGGCCATGAGCAATTCAGTTATGTCGAAACCAATTATCAAAAACAAAGTCTCACTGCTTAAATTCGAAATTTAAGATATCAGGGTGCTCCTACAATACAGGGTATTAACTCGATCGCTGCTACGATTCAATGTCCGATCGATTGAAACTATCCGATGGATGTTTAAGTATTGCACTTTGTCATTCATTGTGAGGGTTTTTATCTCATGAGTTATCGTAAATGCTGTATTAGTTACTGACCTAGTTCGTGTTCATTGTTATTTAAAATTAGGTTACAAGGCTAATCGCTAGGCTAAACTCTGCCCATTTAAATCTGCAATGTGAGTCATTCTCTGTTATTAAAAGTATTTTACAATACTCCATTTATTTTCAAAAATTATAATTAAATGGATTAAGTCATGGTTATCTTGAATCACTGGCTAGTGGGGTATTGTGCACATTACTAATTTCTCACGGTTAGGCTAATAAATCCTAACAGTGATAATCATCACTACTTGGGTGAAAGGACACAATAGTGGTATGACCATCGTCACCAGGAGGTGACACGACGCCAGATAAAAATAAGATAGAAGCCATTGTAATTGCTCTTATGCTGTAATTTATAACTATGTGTCATTTTATCCAATTTGAATGACTCGCCAGTATTTCCTCGCTGATAAAATATTTTCAAAACATGTTTCAGGTGACTACTGTGAACCAAGGAAAAGTGCTACGGAGCACTAATAAGCTTGAAGTAGTGGCTCAGTTAAATAAATAAACATGTTTTTGTAAATCAGGGAATTTACTCATGAAATTCCTCTATTGTATATTACGGGGTTTATCCCGAATTATGAAATAAAATAATCGGGCATTTTAAGTTTTAAAAAGATCCTGTAAAATCTTTCGCTATCAACTCAATTAATAAATACCACGGGTTTCTGTCCCGCGCCTGGACCGGGTCAAACTGGGATGGGGGCCGTGACACCATTCACTCTTGAATCTGAGCATCATACATCTTTTTCACCTCGTTATCGTAACACATCAAAGCTGCCCCCAACCCAATTCTTTAAACTTTTCCGTTATCCCGAACGGCCCAAAATCAGCTTCTCGGATCTCCTTTTCACAAATAAATGCCTCAGCCCTGTGCTTCAACTTGTTCATTTGCTCGTCAAACAAGTCCTCTCTCCATTCTGCAGGTTCGTCTAGTAATGAACTGGATGTCCAATCCGGCTTTGGACCCCTTGGAGGTGCATCCTCCTCCGAATCCGGGTCACCAACCCGTGTCAATCTCCTCCTCTTTGGTTGTTCCTCTTCCACTTGAGGTTGTTTAGAAGAACTTGATCCCGCTTTATCCTTCGTTCTCACCATACCTACACACATTTATAAACCACACACAACAATTCAAGTTAGTTCAACTTCAAAATCTTCCCCACACTTGCTTTATGTTATGGGTATAAATGCACAAAAACCAAAAACTTACTCATTCAAACAAAAATTCGGCATGATGTCTCTATAAATAAGAATTTTTCCAAAAATTTTCACTAGACATCAAATACATTTATACCCAAACACTCAATGATTCACAAAATCCTATCATCTATCATATAGCGAAAACAATAATGGAAACTTACAAACCGCAATGTAATTCAAAGAATAAGAGGAAATCGCATACCTTGACTTTATAGAGGATGAAACTAGCAAAAACTTCAAGTTCAAACAAGAAACCCCAAAAACCCCAAAATTTCAGCCCTACAGTGTGAATTTTCGGCCAAGAAAACGTGGTTTTCTTCCAAATCTTCACCCACAAGCAGAATGCTCATGAAATTTTAGTCAAAATCGACCCAAAAATCACTTGATTTGGTTGAGAGATGAAAGAATAATGGAGTTTTGAAGTTATGGAAAGTTAGGGTTCTAGAGAGATGAAGAAGAAGATGAAGGAAAGAAAAAGTTGTGGTTGGGGAATGATAATCAATTGTGTGGATGGGGATAAGTTAAGGATTGTTATTTAATTTATTATTATTAGTATTATTATTGATTTTCGTTTTTTTATAAAACGCCGATTAACAAAGTCTCTCAAAATGCCCAGCTCTCGCCGTAGCCTACGGCATGTGCCGTAGGTTACGACAACCTCAACAAAAAAAGTACCGCCGTAAGACAGTAGGCCGGCGGCGTAAGGTTTAAATTTCTGGATTTGCCACCGTAAGCTACGCCGTGTACCGTAGCTTACGACGACATCTGGGAATTCATGAATGGTTCTCTTCACACTTTCAACTTTGTAACTTATTTTTGTTATTATTTATTTATTATTATTTTATTTTATTTTTTTAGCTTTTAATTTTTTTTTTAATTTTATGGTTTTTCTAAGTTTTGAAAACATGAAAATTAACCCTAACCCCCCGTTAAAAACCCGTGTTGTCCTCAACACTATGTTCGGGAAATTCGTACGGATTTCCCCACACTTGTTTCGAACACAAGTTTTAGACGGAACGGAATTTATTCAAAGCAAAACAAATTAAACTAAATATGTACAAACACCAAACCTGGGCCTCTCATGCTTCCTTGTCATCCAATGGGCGTAAAATGTAACCCACTTTGTCAAGCTCAAGATTGTTGGTGTCGTTACCTTCCAAATACGGTTTGAGCCGATGCCCGTTCACCGTTTGTTGCTTATTGGTTTCTTCGGATGACGTAGGGACCCATCCATTTGCTTTTGAGTTTTCCCGCGAACATTTTCAACCTCGAATTGTACAACCACACCTTTTGACCCACTTCGAAGTTCTTCTTCCTTAGCTTTGCATCATGAACTTTCTTTAGTTTGTCTTTGTACGCGGATGCACATTCATAGGCTTCATCTCCAATTTCCTCAATCTCATTCAATTGCAACTTCCGTACTCGACCCGCTTCGTCATAATCCGCATTAACAGTTTCGATGGCCCAATGCGCTCGATGTGCTAACTCCATTGGTAGATGGCACCCTTTCCCATACACCATTCGAAAAGGGGTAGTACCAATTGGGGTTTTGTAGGCTGTCCGGTATGCCCACAATGCATCGTCAAGTTTACTTGACTAATCTTTCCTATCCGTTCTTACCGTCTTCATGAGAATCTCTTTAATTTGACGGTTGGACACTTCAACTTGTCCACTTGTTTGCGGATGGTACGGTGTAGCCACGCGGTGGTTCACATTGTATCTTTTTAACAATTTCCCGAAATTAAAGTTCTTGAAATGTGAATCGCCATCACTTATTATCACCCTTGGCACACTGAATCGAGCGAAGATGTTGGATTGCACAAACTTACATACAACAGAATGATCATTAGTCCTTCTAGCGATGGCTTCTATCCACTTCGTCACATAATCTACCGCAACCAAAATGTACAAGAACCCATTCGAGTTAGGAAACGGACCCATGAAATCTATTCCCCACACATCAAACACCTCAACCACCAAAATTGGTTGTAAAGGCATTTCATCCCGCTTCGATATGCTTCCAACTTTTTGACAATTGATACAATTTCGGGCGAACTCACAAGAATCTTTGAAAATTATGTGCCAATAAAACCCACATGACAACACCCGGTAACCTGTCTTGTTCCCACTAAAATGCCCCCCACATGCCGATGAATGAGCATGGGTCAAAATCTCTAATACTTCAGTTTCGGGAACACACCTTCTTATCACTTGATCGGGTCTAATTTTAAACAAATCCAGTTCATCCCAAATATATTGTTTTACTTGACTCAAAAATTGTTGTCGTCTCTTCTTTGTCCAATGATTCGGAATTGCACCCTTGGCCAAATAATTCACGTAATGGGCATACCAAGGTGCAACAAAAGTAGAAACGGCTAACAATTGTTCATCGGGAAACCGTTCATTAATCTCGCTCGGGTCATCAACACCTTCCAATGGGATTCAGGACAAATGATCCGCAACAACATTTTCACACCCCTTTTTTTCCCGAATCTCTAGATCGAACACTTGCAACAAAAGCACCCAACGAATCAACTGGGGCTTTGCATCCTTCTTTTCCATCAGATATCAGACCGCGCTATGATCCGAATACATAATCACCTTGCTCCCCCAAATGTATGATCTAAACTTGTCCAATGCATACACCACCGCTAATAATTCTTTCTCGGTTGTGGTGTAATTAAGTTGCGCCTCGGACAAAGTTTTACTTGCATAATAAATTACCACCGGCTTCTTGTTTGACTCAAAACCGCTCCAATGGTCGTGTCTCTAGCATCACATAATCTCAAATGGCTTCGACCAATCCGGTGGTTGCAAGATAGGAGCTTTCACCAACTGTTCCTTCAAAACACGAAACGCTTGCAAACACTCGTCAGTAAAATCAAATGGGACATCTTTCAATAATAAGTTATATAAAGGTTTTGTTATTACACCAAAACCCTTGATGAATCTTCTATAAAACCCTGCGTATCCCAAAAATTATCTCACCCCCTTAACATTCTTTGGTGGGGGTAAAGATGAAATTACCCGAATCTTCGCTTTGTCTACCTCCATCCCCCGGTCCGATATTACATGCCCCAACACAATACCCACTTGAACCATAAAAATGGCTCTTTTCCCAACTTAGCACCAAGTTTGTCTCAACACACCTTTTTAAAACTTTTTCTAATTCGTCAAGACAAGAATCGAAACTTGGGCCAAAGATGGAAAAATCATCCATAAACACTTCAAGAGATTCCCCGACCATGTCTGAAAATATACTCATCATACATCTTTGAAATGTGGTCGGGGCGTTACATTGTCCAAATGGTATTCGCCGAAAAGCAAATGTACCATATGGACATGTAAACGTGGTTTTGTGTTGGTCGTCCGGGTGAATAGCAATTTGGTTATAACCCGAATACCCATCCAAGAAACAATAGTATTTTTGACCCGAAAGTTTTTCAATTATTTGGTCAATGAAGGGTAACGGGAAATGGTCTTTGGAGGTAGCAGCATTTAATTTTCTGTAATCAATGCAAACTCGCCACGCGGTGACTGGTCGGGAGGCAATTTGCTCGCCTTGTTCATCCTTAATTACCTGAATATCGGCCTTTTTAGGCACTACCTGAGTCGGACTTACCCACGCACTGTCTGAAATGGGGTAAATGATCCCCGTATCCAACCACTTGATCACTTCTTTCTTGACCACTTCTCTTAAGTTCGGGTTCAACCTTCACGAGTTGGGTTGGCTTCGCATCTTCACTTGTAATGATTTTGTGCATTACAATGGATGAACTAATACCTTTCAAGTCGGCTATCGTCCATCCAATTGCCGCCTTATTAGCCTTCAAAACCCGTATCCAATCCTCTTCTTGAGCTTCCGCCAAATTAGAGCAATGATCACTGGTAAGGTGTCATTCTCCCCCAAGAATGCATACTTTAAATGTTTCAGTAGCTCTTTCAATTCCACGCTTGGTGGACACTCCAATGAAGGTTTTGTACTCGAATCAATTCCCACCGGTAAAGCTTCCGTTTGGTGGGTCCATGGTGGTCTTCCTTCTTTCACCGCGAAAGCCTCTTGCTCCTTCTCTTCCATTTCCATCTCACATGCATGAACCTGCAAAGACACATCACAAACACACGAACCCAAAATCTCTTCCTCGAACTCCTTTGGGTCGTATCCATCTATGAAATCTGCTAGAAAACACTCATCACCATAAACATTAGCACCGTAAGTAAAAACATTTAATCTCATTTTCCTATTACCGAATGCCATGTC
Organism: Helianthus annuus; assembly: GCF_002127325.2. NCBI lineage: Eukaryota > Viridiplantae > Streptophyta > Magnoliopsida > Asterales > Asteraceae > Helianthus > Helianthus annuus. The sequence continues at coordinate 17,623,628 of NC_035440.2, read as the reverse complement.
GACCGTACCATATCGACAATCAATTACGGCATGTGCGGTGTTCAAAAATGGCCGACCCAAAATAACATTTTGTTGTTGGATTGGGTCAGCGGATGAGTAATCTAACACAAGAAAATCCACGGGATAATAAAATTCATCAACTTTAATTATCACATCCCGCACAATACCCCGAGGAAGTTTTTGAGACAAATCGACTAATACTACCGTTGTCTCAACCCGTTTCAATGGACCAAAGTCATATTGGTCATATAACCCCCCCCCCCCCCCCGGTAGGATACTTACTCTGGCTCCAAGATCTAGTAACGCCCTTGCAGTTTGAAAATTTCCCACTTAAATGTTTATAAGAGGCGTTCCCGGATCTTGTAGCTTAGGAGGAAGATCTCCTTTCAAGACCGCGCTTACCCGCTCCGTCAAGTCAACCAATTTAGGCACTTTTTGTTGCCTCTTTTGGGTACACAATTCTTTCAAAAACTTGGCGTAAGCGGGTACCTGTTTTATTGCTTCAAGTAGAGGAAGATTAATTTTAACTTGCTTAAAAACCTCCCAAATTTCTTCCTTTTAAGGACCCCTTTTTGAAATAAAATTTTTCTTACCCGGATCTAATAAAGCCGAGAGAAATGGTACTTGACTAGATCCCTCATCCTCATATTTCTTTTCTTTTTCTTTATTAATTTCGGGGTTTTTCAAAATTGGGTTTTTTAGAAGAATTGTTAGTTGGTTCATTTTCTTCCTCACTTTCTTGACCCATTATGTCTTCAACCACCCCATCAACCAAATCCGGTGAAGGATTGATTTTATACTCTTTCCCACTTCTCAAAACACTTACATGATGAATATTAACATTGTTACCTCTAGAAGTATTATGAGACGGGTTTACCTTAGTGTCGCTTGGTAATTGACCTTTATTTTTCTTCAAGTCCGCCACTTCGGTTGCGAGTTGACCCATTTGGGTGGTTAAAGTTTGAATTGTTTTGTCTCGGGCCTCATCTTTTTGTATGCGAACGTCATCCATTTGATTTCTCTTTTGCATCTCCGCTTGCATGCTCTTTAACATTTCCATCATCTCGTTTCCACCCGAAGACCCTCCTTACTCTTGACCCGTTTGATACTGCCTTTGGTACCCTTGATTGTTCCCACCTCGATATCCACTTTGATTATTGAAAGGTTGGCGCGAACCAAATTTACCTTGACTTCCTTGAAAATTCGGGTTTGCTTGATTTGAAGGGTTCCCATACCGAAAATTTGGGTGGTTTCTCAATCCGGGGTGGTAAGTGTTAGAATTCATATTGAAGTTTCTACCACCCCCTCCTTGCCCTTGCACCGCATGAACCTCTTCATATTGCCCTTCACCTCCTTGGCAATTTTCAGCCGCATGTCCTATTTCATTGCAAATAGCACAAACATCATAAATTTGGTTAGAGGTTTGAGTATTACCATCGTCTACCGCATGCACTTGGGTTTGGGTAATGGCCGCTCGTGCTCTCCTTGATGCTTGAGCTTTTCTTTTTGATGTAATTGCCATTTGCTCCAAAAACTCCCAATCGTCTTGCTCGTAGTTCGTACCAAAAGAGCCATTGGTAATAGACATTAAATCGCGAGCATCTTCGGCACTCAACCCCTCATGGAAAGCGTTCATCAATTCCCAAAGTTCAATCCCATGGTGAGGGCAATTCTTGATCATCATGTTGAAACGCTCAAAGGCCTCATGAAACATTTCACCTTGTTGTTGTGAAAACTCCTCAACCCCTTCCTTGCATCATTGGTCTTCTGAGCGGTGTAAAATTCATCTAAAAATATTTGTTGCATCTCCGCCCAAGTGTAAATAGATGCTGAAGGTAGAGTGTAGAACCACTTCTTTGCCTTATCCTCCAAAGAAAATTGAAATAATACCAGTTTGACATCATCGGCCGAAAAACCTTGACTCCCAAGAGTATTGCACATTGAGTCATAGGCCTCCAAATGAAAAAAAGCCTCCTCCGTTGCTAGACCCTTATATTTCGGCAAACTTTGCAATGAATTAGTTCTCACTTCAAAAGTCCTCCCTTGATTATTGTGAGGAATAACTACCGGTGTAGGATTGTGAGTAATTATCGGCCTAAAATGCGTTTCAATGCCCCTCGCATGTTCTCTAAGATGTCTTCTTGGTACACCCAACCGACCCCTTGGACGAATAGGGCCCATTGGCCTTTGCATAGGCCCTTATGGTACATGTGGTTAAAATTGTTGTTGTGGCATCGGTACACAATTCTTTCAAAAACTTGGCGTAAGCGGGTACCTGTTTTATTGCTTCAAGTAGAGGAAGATTAATTTTAACTTGCTTAAAAACCTCCCAAATTTCTTCCTTTTAAGGACCCCTTTTTGAAATAAAATTTTTCTTACCCGGATCTAATAAAGCCGAGAGAAATGGTACTTGACTAGATCCCTCATCCTCATATTTCTTTTCTTTTTCTTTTCTTACCCGGATCTAATAATTGCTACTGCAGGAGGATCACGCATGAAGAGGTGAGGATGGCACTTAAGAAGATGGGAAGAGGCAAGGCAGTAGGTTTGGACAACATACCGATTGAGGTGTGGAAGTGTTTGGGGGAAGAAGGAGTCCGATGGTTAACAATTTTGTTCAATAGTATTTTCAAGACTGGAAAAATGCCAGATCAGTGGAGGAGTAGTGTCGTGGTGCCGTTATACAAGAACAAAGGAGATGCTCAATGTTGTGGGAACTACAGAGGAATCAAACTGCCAAGTCACACTATGAAGCTCTGGGAGAGGGTAATTGAAACTAGAATTAGAAGAGAAACGCAGGTTTCAGTAAACCAATTTGGATTCATGAAAGGGAGGTCAACTACTGAAGCGATACATATTCTAAGGAGATTGATGGAAAAATATAGAGAGAAGAAGAAAGATCTACATATGGTGTTCATCGACCTTGAAAAGGCATATGACACTGTCCCACGGCAACTGATTTGGGATAGTTTGGAGGGACGAGGGCTACCTGGGAAGTATATAGATATAATTAAGGATACATACGATAGATCGGAAACTAGTGTCCGCACGCCTGTAGGGGATACAAACTTCTTTCCTGTGGAGGTAGGACTCCACCAAGGGTCTGCGTTGAGCCCTTTTCTTTTTGCGGTGGTCTTGGATGAGCTGTCCAAGTTGATCCAGGAGACAGTTCCGTGGTGCATGCTTTTTGCAGACGATATTGTGTTGATTGCAGAAACTAAACAGTGCCTGAACGCGAGGGTAGAGGAGTGGCGATTAGCTCTAGAGGGCAAGGGCCTAAGGATTAATCGATCTAAAACTGAGTATCTACACTGTGATTTCAGTGGTGTAGCCGATGACGATGACACCCAAATCACCATTGAGGACCAATTGGTCCCGCAGGCAACTAAATTTAAATATTTGGGGTCGTTTGTACAAAGGGATGGTGACATAGATAGTGATGTAACCCATCGCATACAGACTGGCTGGTGTAGATGGAGGGCAGCCAGTGGAGTATTGTGCGATAGGAGGTTCCCAACTAAACTAAAGGGGAAATTTTACAGGGTAGCAGTTAGGACAGCTATGCTTTATGGAACAGACTGTTGGGCTATCAAGAAGACACAAGCGCGCAAGATGGAGGTAGCAGAGATGAGGATGCTGAGGTGGATGTGTGGACACACGAGGTTGGATCGGATAAAAAATGAGGTTTTTAGGGAAAGATTAGGAGTGGCTAGTATTTCAGATAAGATTAAGGAGGGGAGATTGAGATGGTTTGGGCATGTGAAGCGGAGGCAAACGACAGCACCTGTTAGAGTAGTGGAAACTCTTACTGTGGAGGGGACGAGAGGAAGAGGCCGACCCAAACTGACATGGGAAGAGCAGATTAGGCATGATTTACTAGAGTCACATCTTTCTGAGGACATGGTCCAAGATAGGACTTCGTGGAGGCGTAGGATTAGGGTTAAGGACTTCTAGAGGATATTGCAGGAAGGTCTTAGGTGTATTTTAGGACTTAAGTTTTTCTTATTCTTTAAGTGACTTAACCGGTGATTGACTTCTTGTGTACATGCCTGAATGATGTTCTATGCGATTATACACGATTTACATTATACTGTGTCAATCTGATCACTAGCTTGGTGTAGGTGACTTCTTTTTTCTATATTCTTTGACTTGATGTGTTGGTTTGTTGTTCGTTTTGGAGCCGGGGGTCTCTTCTGGAAGCAGCCTCTCTATCCCCAGGGATAGAGGCAAGGTCTGTCTACATCCCACCCTCCCCAGACCCTATGAGTAGCATCGCTATTTGTGGGATTTACTGGGTATGATTGATTGATTGATTCTTTATTAATTTCGGGGTTTTTCAAAATTGGGTTTTTTAGAAGAATTGTTAGTTGGTTCATTTTCTTCCTCACTTTCTTGACCCATTATGTCTTCAACCACCCCCATCAACCAAATCCGGTGAAGGATTGATTTTATACTCTTTCCCACTTCTCAAAACACTTACATGATGAGTATTAACATTGTTACCTCTAGAAGTATTATGAGACGGGTTTACCTTAGTGTCGCTTGGTAATTGACCTTTATTTTTCTTCAAGTCCGCCACTTCGGTTGCGAGTTGACCCATTTGGGTGGTTAAAGTTTGAATTGTTTTGTCTCGGGCCTCATCTTTTTGTATGCGAACGTCATCCATTTGATTTCTCTTTTGCATCTCCGCTTGCATGCTCTTTAACATTTCCATCATCTCGTTTCCACCCGAAGACCCTCCTTACTCTTGACCCGTTTGATACTGCCTTTGGTACCCTTGATTGTTCCCACCTCGATATCCACTTTGATTATTGAAAGGTTGGCGCGAACCAAATTTACCTTGACTTCCTTGAAAATTCGGGTTTGCTTGATTTGAAGGGTTCCCATACCGAAAATTTGGGTGGTTTCTCAACCCGGGGTGGTAAGTGTTAGAATTCATATTGAAGTTTCTACCACCCCCTCCTTGCCCTTGCACCGCATGAACCTCTTCATATTGCCCTTCACCTCCTTGGCAATTTTCAGCCGCATGTCCTATTTCATTGCAAATAGCACAAACATCATAAATTTGGTTAGAGGTTTGAGTATTACCATCGTCTACCGCATGCACTTGGGTTTGGGTAATGGCCGCTCGTGCTCTCCTTGATGCTTGAGCTTTTCTTTTTGATGTAATTGCCATTTGCTCCAAAAACTCCCAATCGTCTTGCTCGTAGTTCATACCAAAAGAGCCATTGGTAATAGACATTAAATCGCGAGCATCTTCGGCACTCAACCCCTCATGGAAAGCGTTCATCAATTCCCAAAGTTCAATCCCATGGTGAGGGCAATTCTTGATCATCATGTTGAAACGCTCAAAGGCCTCATGAAACATTTCACCTTGTTGTTGTGAAAACTCCTCAACCCCTTCCTTGCATCATTGGTCTTCTGAGCGGTGTAAAATTCATCTAAAAATATTTGTTGCATCTCCGCCCAAGTGTAAATAGATGCTGAAGGTAGAGTGTAGAACCACTTCTTTGCCTTATCCTCCAAAGAAAATTGAAATAATACCAGTTTGACAACATCGGCCGAAAAACCTTGACTCCCAAGAGTATTGCACATTGAGTCATAGGCCTCCAAATGAAAATAAGCCTCCTCCGTTGCTAGACCCTTATATTTCGGCAAACTTTGCAATGAATTAGTTCTCACTTCAAAAGTCCTCCCTTGATTATTGTGAGGAATAACTACCGGTGTAGGATTGTGAGTAATTATCGGCCTAAAATGCGTTTCAATGCCCCTCGCATGTTCTCTAAGATGTCTTCTTGGTACACCCAACCGACCCCTTGGACGAATAGGGCCAACCGACCCCTTGGACGAATAGGGCCCATTGGCCTTTGCATAGGCCCTTGTGGTACATGTGGTTAAAATTGTTGTTGTGGCATCGGTGGGTGTTGAATCGGCCTTTGGAATTGATGTTGTACGTTTTACGGACGAACTTGTTGCAATGGTATAGGACGTTGCAATTGTGGCCCTTGTGGCCTTGGCTGAATATGTTGTGGTATAATTTGTTGAGGAATACCACCAACACTTGACATTCGTTGATTTTGACCTTGCACATAAGTCAACTCCCCTTGATCTCCATCACCCCCATACAGGTATCCTTCCTCCTCATAACCCTCAAAATCTTCATATCCTTCTTCATATCCATCTCCCCCTATACCTGAAGATTGCCCAAATGGAAGAGTCGAATAATTAAAACCCGACTGGTTCGATGGTCTAAATGTAGAAGTAGCATGGATAAAGGTTGAGTTTGGTGCTATTAAGTAGGTTAAAGATGATTGATCCGCACCTGGAAAGAAATGGAAAAATGGTGGAATTGTAGTAGAAGGATTAAAAGTGAGTGTAGGTTCTTCTTGAGTGGTAATGGATTGGGTGGTGTTGATTGGTGTAATATCATGAGGTGGAGTAGGGTCGGTAGTGGTGTTTGGCATAGTAGTATTTGGTGAAGGTTGAGTGGATGATGGTATGAAAGGTGGTATAAGTTCACCCGTAGTAGGTGGTGGTAGTGGTGGTGGATCCATGTATCGAAGTGGTGTAATTGGTGTAGTTGGTGTTGTTGGTGAACCGCTGATTCTGTTTTCCCTTAACAAAATTATGTTTCCTCATAGAGTTCGCTCAATTTTCGGATCAAATGCCAATGGTGATAGCTTGTGAGAGCTTCTAGTACGCACGCACCTGTAAATACCTGCACACTAACACACCCAGCGTAAACCAAAAAAATAACGAACTTAAAAAGAACAAAAATAAGACACATTGCGCACTACTCCCCAGCAACGGCGCCAAAATTTGACGTGATGTCGTAGTCACAATCAAATTTAATCCAAATACTACTAAATAGTTAGTGGTAAGTGGGTATCGAACACAGGGAGTTTGTGGAATATGTGTTATTTGAAGTGTTTATCTAAGGTAACTAAAATTAAACTAAATGCAAGTAAAGTAAATTTTAAGAGTAGATTTGATTGGATTGGTTTTAAAACTAAGATTGATAACGTAATTGCAAAAATAAAAGTTTTGGTTGTAAACAAATTAGAGACGAATGACCATCTTTAGTTTCAGGTTTGTTTTGACATTTATGCTATCATTCCACTAGAAAGAACTACATAGACATAGTTCATGTGTGATCAGTTGCAGATTTGCAGTGATGAAAGGGAACGAAGTACTCAGATTCCTAGAACGTGAGGTTGTTACCCGATGATCAATCAACCATTACCCAAGCCTAACTGTACCCATGATATCTCGATTGCCAACGACACCAAGAACGTATGGTTTCTAATTAGTTTAACATAAGAATCAACAATTTACTAACAATCAATCACACACCATAACAAGCCATTCAATAAAGAAAGAGATTGTTATTCTAGAAAAAGGGAATTCAAGCATAAAGTCTTACAAAACCTTCCACCAAAGATGATCACAAAGTGTTTAGCCACTCATGGCTTGAATCAACATCATCATATAAATTTCAATGTTCATGGAAATCAAAACACAATCAAACTAAGATTAGCCAATGTTCTTCAAGCTCAAAGTCTCCAAAAATGCTATCCAAATCGTGTCCAAGCCAAGTGTAACTGAAAATATATGATAGGCCACCATAAATCCCATGAAAATGACAATTAAATGAAGGAGTTACATGTTTGGAATGGTCGGCGCCGTAAGCTACGGCAGCCGCCGTAGCTTACGGCGGTCAATATAGTGCAGCAAGTCAACATAGCGCCATAAGCTACGGCGCCGTAGCTTACGGCAAGCAGCATTTCCTTACGGCGGGGACATATTGTCCTACGGCGGTAACATTTTTGAGAATTTTGGGCCGTAACCTACGGCAGAAGCCGTAGGCTACGGCGGCACCTGATCCTTTTTCCTCTTGTTGACTTTTTCACTACTTAACTGCTCATCTTGTTTCCCCAAGCTTCCAACTTTCATCTAAACTCCATAAAAGCCTCCTTTATGCATTTTAACACCTGCAACATCAAATCATCTAGTGGTTACCAAGTTCAAGCAGTTAACCATAATAAACGTGGAATATGCGTAATATTAAACCTTTGAAGGGTTGTCCTATGGATCACCCGTCATAAATGAGTTCTAATAAATTAGAGCTCCTAGTGGCACCTTTCTTATTCGCTAATGTCATTTTACCTTTAAGACATTTGACACATGTTCCAAAATCAGAGAAATCAAGAGGAGGTAAGAATTCATCCTTTATGAGACAATTTAATCGTTCTCTTGAGATGTGGCCTAAACGATGATGCCACAACATGGACGAAGTCTCTAAGTCCCGTTTCTCTTTCATCTTTGTGAGTGATTCATTAATGTTATATGACAACAAAGATTTGGAAAAATTATCATCTAGTTCTAATCTATAGAGACCACCATCTAGAATACCAGTACCATAAAGAACAGAATCATAGAGGATAGAGAGTTTGCGATGACCATGGGAAACAATAAAACCGTCCATGTCTAACTTTGGTCCTGATACAAGGTTCCGAGTTACCTCAGGAACATATAAGGTATCATAAAGTTTAATATATAAACCAGTTTTCATAAATAATTGTAATGTTCCAATGGCCTTCACTTCTAATTCTCGATCATCCCCAACCTTAAGCGTTCTTTGGTTTCTTTCCAGTTTCCGGATTGTAAGGAATCCCTGAGTTGAATTGGTAACATGAACCATAGAACCAGAATCAAACCACCAAGAATTAGCAGGAACATTTAAATTATAGGACTCAAGTATCATAAAATAATCGTTACCTTTCTTAGCCAGCCACTCCTTAAAGTCAGGGCATTCCTTCTACATATGTCCTGCCTTTTTACAGAACTTGCAGTGGATTCTGCCTAAGGAGTTCTTAGAGCTGGAAGGTGCACTTGTATTGGGATTGGGCCTTTGGACTTTAGAAGCATCCTTCCTCTGATGATTGTTCTTCCTTTTCTTAGAATTGGAGGTGGTGAAGTTAGCAACATCAGTAGTGCGATCCATCCTCATACGCTCTTCCTCCTGTACGCACATAGCGACCAGCTCACTCATCGTCCATTTGTCCTTCTGAGTGTTATAATTGATCTTGAATGCTTCAAAGGACGAAGGAAGCTTAGTAATGATGAAATGAATGAGGAAACCATCACTGATTTTCATTTCCAGCCCCTTCAGCTTATTGGCCATGTCATTCATCATCATGATGTGCTCGCGAATGCCGCTCCTCCCATCATACTTAGTTATCACCAGCTTGAGGATAAGGGTATTAGCGTGTGCTTTAGACGTCCCCTTGAACTGCGCCTCCACAGAAGCCAAGTAGGTTTTAGCATCTTCAAGATCAGGAATGGCTCCTCCGATTGCATTGCTTATGGACTGCTTCATGAACATGAGAGACATGCGGTTACACCTAGTCCATTTTTCATGAGTTAACTGCTCAACAGCAGTACTTTGAGGAGTAAGGTCCGCTGGCTTCTTCTCTCTTAGAGCATAGTCAAAGTCCAGCAATCCAAGTGTAAGCATGAGAGCATCCTTCCATGCAGCAAAATTATCACCAGTCAAAGGTGGAATCCCACAATTGGGCGCTGATAGTAGAAATAAGATGAGCAAGTTACGATACTAAGGAAGAAGTCCTAATGTGATCTAAGGGCACGTAATACTAAGGCAGGCATAAATAATGACCATTTTAATTATGAAGCTGTGATATTGTCTATTACTAACATCAAAATAATAGACTTAGTTAAAATTCTACTTAAATAATAGACTTAATGATGAGCAAGTTATGATACTAAGGAAGAAGTCCTAATGTGATCTAAGGGCACGTAATACTAAGGCAGGCATAAATAATGATCATTTTAATTATGAAGCTGTGATATTGTCTATTACTAACATCAAAATAATAGACTTAGTCCTAATGTGATCTAAGGGCACGTAATACTAAGGCAGGCATAAATAATGACCATTTTAATTATGAGCAAGTTATGATACTAAGGAAGAAGTCCTAGTGTGATCTAAGGGCACGTAATACTAAGGCAGGCATAAATAATGACCATTTTAATTATGAAGCTGTGATATTGTCTATTACTAACATCAAAATAATGACCATAAATAATGACCATTTTAATTATGATACTAAGGAAGAAGTCCTAATGTGATCTAAGGGCACGTAATACTAAGGCAGGCATAAATAATGACCATTTTAATTATGAAGCTGTGATATTGTCTATTACTAACATCAAAATAATAGACTTAGTTAAAATTCTACTTAAACGAAGACAAATCAGCTTTGGCCAGAAGTGTAATCATTTAAGCATGTGTGCAAAGTGTTTGTAACAAATCAGCTTTTGCCAGAAATGAAACAATCACTTTAGTTATGCACTTGTTAAGTATGCTATACATGTAAGAATTAAATCAGCTTTGGCCAGATATTAAAACATTCACGTTTGTAATGCACACTTAACATAGCTTTCGTAATACTTGAACGATAAGTAGATGCATCAAATCAGCTTTGGTCTGAAATGATACATCAAAAGCTCATTCAAGTTAAGCCATTTTGGTTTTGTAAAACATTATCTGATTCTGATTAATTAACTAAGTATTTATAAAACCAATTATTTAATAGCTAACCACCTGTTAGTGTGGATCGAACTCCGCGGTGAGTTCGCTGGGGGGTGCAGGGGGACAGCGTGCCGCTAAATTTTAGTTCACATTAAACAGCCTAAAAGAATGAGGTTTCGAGTCAGATCTCGACTCGGTTATGAGATCTCGAGTGAGATCTCGAGTCTAGTCTCGACTCATCTTGTAACATTATGAGGTCTCGACTCATTAAGGTTTCGAGTCGCAACCTCAGTGTCTCGAGTCATAATCATGGTCTCGACTACTGTGTTTTATGAGATCTCGACTCCTTGATGAGGTCTCGAGTCGCAACCATAGTCTCGAGTTGTGAAGATTGAAGCCCTTAGTTGAAACCTCAGTGGTCTCGAGTCGAAACCTTATGGTCTCGAGTCGAGATCTTGGTATCGGGTCATTAATGATGACCTCGAACCTTCTGTAGACAGCTGTTGTTGTGAAAACATAACTGAAAAAATCGAATTCTTAGGGATTTTGAGATATGGTTTCCTGTTTTAGTGATGATCTAATTTTATCAAAATATTTCGAATTTTTTTTTATCTGGTTATCAATTAACAGTTTTCGAAAATCTTTAGAGGACAAAATCAGATCAAAACAGGAAAAACACTCAATAATCCGAATTATATTCCAAAACATAAAGGAATTTCGAATTTTTCTAAGAACACATGATGAACCCTAAAAATTAAAACATAATTCTGGAACCCGAAACCTGAATTTTTAATGTTTCTAAACAGATTTCGGCCATAAAACATAACTCATTTGATTTCGAGTGAACATATAATTAATCTTTTCCTGAAAACAGTGATTTCGAGTGGCTATATACGACTCGAAACCGGCTGTGAATTATTTGAGGCTTTCTAAATTCTGTATTCCAGATTTCTATCCCAGAATTGATGGATACGAAAACAGAACTGACTAATCAACATATGCTCTAATACCACATGTTGGATCAGTTCTGTTTAAACATAATGGAAAACATGAAAACATACCTGTTACAGCAGACAGTGCAGAAGAGAATCTAGTGAGAGATGATGCCATCGAGTTCGACATGTTTGTTAGTATGGTCTGGTTCCTCCTTAGGGTGCAACTGATGATGGTGATGATGAAACCGAAAAGGGTATCGGTTATGGAGAGGGGGGCGAGTTTGATGTTATGTTATTTAGGTTATGTTTTTAAGTGTGTAACACTTTAACCTCTACATAAGTCTCTTTATATAAGCACACAAGAGGAAACCTAATTAGTTAATAAGGGTAATATGGTCCATCAACAATTACTAAAAAATAATTTAATAGGTTGTTATATATTTTGATCTATATTATGTAGATTAAATATTCAAACATAATATATTTAATCTTACAACCTCGTCTGCACTAAGGCTGTATGTAAGCTTACTGAAAATATGTTGAATGGACAATATGGGCATTTATGCCACGATAGGAGTCACCACCCCCACCCTAGCCTAGGGCCACGACCATCCTCTACTTCTAGATAGTTTAACTATTTTTGTATGGGTATAATTCGTGGTAGTTTAACTTCTTATATGTTCATACCCTTACAATCTATATAGAGTAACTTCAACCACTTTAGTTAAAGATAAATCTAAAAGATACCTTATGGTTGACTAAAAAAAATTTAAAGTCTGACCAGCTAGCTATCCCACTTGTGTCACCAAATGGAACATGGAAGAAACCTTTGTTTAGAAAAGTCATCATTTTTTTAAAGGGGAGTCGTCCGGTTTCCCCACACTTCCTCATGTATCATTTCAGTGTCATATCAGTTTTTTCCTTATTTTCCCAGAGTGCACAATGTCATATCAATTTTCCCTAGAATTTGCTAAAGCAATTTAAATTAAACTTTAATGCTTTTCACTATTCTCCAACTCGTCCCTGATGATCAGTGAGAGCTCACAATTCTCGGGCCAATAGAATGTAGGGATGTGAATTTTTCACACACATGCAAAGAAAACAGAAGTTACAAAAGTTGTGGGCAAGGAACCGAATCTATGAAATCATGGAAAAAAATAGAACCGTAACTTGGGCTGAAGAAGACTGTGGAGAAAGAGGGTCGTCACCTTCTTTTTCCCTATAGTTGGTGTAACATAGTCATTTAATATCATCTTTGTGGAAAACTTTACATTAGAAAATAACCAAGATTGCTATAATCAAAGCAATGGGGACACATTAAAGTACAAATAAGATATTATCATATTCTTTTACAACTACATGATTACCGTTTATCACTTCGAAACATAGTAGGTATACACTGATATGATTTATTAAGTTCACAATATCATAATAGCACACAATAAAATTATAATTGGTTGATGCTTAACGAAAACTTTAGCATAGTTTGCTTCTTCTGTTCAACCTGACCTTGAGACCATGCTTCATATGAAGCACAATAGAATCTGCCGGAAGCACAGGATGATCTTCCACCAGTTGAACATGGTAATGGTAAATGATCGTGGTCACGACTATCTTCAGCTGAGAGAAAGCCATATTCTTACCTAAACAAGCTCTCGGTCCAGCATTAAACGTCGGGAACTTGTATGATGGTTCATTTTTTATTCCTCCGCTATCAGAAATCCACCTTTCAGGCTTAAACTCCATGCAATCCTTCCCCCATATTGATTCCATCCTCCCCATAGAATAAAAAGAGAGAATAATCTTGGTATTTTGATTAACTTGGTGGCCACTTGGAAGGATTTCTGGTTGTACTGGAGATTTGTGGTTAAAAGGGACAGGGGGATATAACCTTAAGGATTCACATAAAGCTCCATGAAGGTAAACCATTTTGTCTAACTCTGACGTGTTCCATCTTTTACGTGTATCGACATCCAAATGTGTTTTCATTTCTTCTAGAATTTTATCTTCTACGGTTGGGTTTGCCGCAAGAAGATAAAAGAACCAAGATAGAGCGCTGCCGACAGTATCTTTTCCTGCAGCCATCAAATTTTGTATGGTGTCTCTTAGAAATTTTGTAGGATCCATGGAAGTGCCACTCTGATTTGTAAGCTCACTCATGATAGCTGTGAAAAATAAAAACTTTTCTGCCTTATGGTTCATGTTATTGCGCTCCTCCTTTATCTGTGCCAAGCGTTTGTATATATATTCATCAACATTTTTCCACGCATCGCTCAACTTCTTCTCTGTCCCCACTTTAAGAATTTGTTTCAATTTCCAAAGATATGGGGGCGTAAGATGCCTAAGCAAAAGAGCTTGCTCCGCATCAGCGAAGGCTTTCAAACAAGGGATGTAAGGAAAATCAAGAGACAAGCTTCCTGGGTCGTTATCAAGGAGTAATATGCACACGGTATCAAAAGCAAACCTTTGAAAAATATCCTGCAAATCAGTCTCAGCGCCACGCTCACATATAGATTCAAGTATAGGTAGAAGCCCATTTTCCACTTTATTCCACATAGTTGTTTCCATGGTAGTCTGAAATCCCGCATTCTTGAAGACAGAAAAAATGACCTTGCGGTTCAACTCCCATGGCTCGCCGTCAGTATTGAGAATTCCATCTCCTAGGCTGTCAAAGATCTTACGAAATTTGTCACCTTTGGGATAATTGCTGAAGTTTTTGCTTAGAATGTGGTGGATGTCTAAGGGATCCGTGGTAAGTAGCATGTCCATGTTGGCAAACCAAGGGCCTTTGAGTATGACTGTACCACCACTTTGTATCAGAATTCCGGTGGTGTAATCTAGGAATCGGTGAGCGTTTACAAGAATCGCTGGTATCATACCAAGAATTGGCCAATTTTTAGGGATGACAGTTGCTCTTTGTTTTTGATGTCTATGTATAATTATAACAATTGAAATAAGATTGAAAAACAAAAAGAGAATGACCAAGGATTCAAGAAAAGCCATGGGGAGAAGATATTAGCTTATGTTTTGATTGGATGGGATTACAATAAGTTGTGGTGTCTACGGTGCAATTGTGATACGCTCTTGGTTCATTATTTAAATAGATAAGCCATAAGTTTTCTTCCTACGTGACTTGATGTAACATATTGTCACATTCATTAAGTTTTTTTTTTGTTTTTTCTTTCACCATTAATAAGGCATACCTTGATGAGTACCACATGCTCTTGTCTCCTAGATGTTAACTTCCATTCACCATTATTTTCCTACGCAAGTTGATGTAGCACGTATATGCATCAATGTATTGCATCTTGCAAATGGCAAACCCAGTGCACAAGCCTCGTGCATGCATAGGTTTGGAGGAGTGTCGAGCCACCTTGCTTCTAATGTACGTATTCTTACTCTGCATTTTACAAGAGCCTACTTCTACGACTCTGAACATGTTACCTTTAGTTACATGACAACAACCTTACCGTTGCCCCTGGCAGCAAACTTATTGCGTCTTGCATATAATTAACGAATAAGAATATGCAGCCTAAACGTGCGGTTTGGACAAGGTTATATATAAATGTTTTATTTGGATTAAACATGTCAAATTTCAAACATGGTAAATTAAACATTGACGTTTGCTGTTTTGAAAACGGTCAAATCTCCATCAGGTCAAGTTGAATGGTTCGTGAGTTACTTTGTTGTTTCAAAAATGAGTACCAAAGCATTGACGTTTGCCTTGGTTATACACAAACACACACTCACGTAACACATATTTTTTTTTTTTGAAAATAAAACTTTATTAAACACACCTCCGACCCAAACGGGCAAAAGGCCAAACAAAACACTCACGTAATATACGATACTGAAAATTATACAAGGAAATTGCTTGAACCTAAACAGACACTCCCGTAATATACTAATATATGATACTGAAAATTATAGAAAGTAAACATGCAAGGAAGTTGCTCTCAAAGGTTCAAGCGTTTCTTATTAATACTTGCAGAATATATAGCCAACTACATGAAAACGTTCACGACCATAAAAAATGGAGAAAATAAGGACCCACTAAGGGGAGGCGGGGTGGTACGTGATGGGTAGTCCATCACGGGTTGTGGACAATTGCACACCGCCGCCACTTCGAGCCATCACGCGTGGAACAAACAACGCGTTGTAAGAATCACGCGTTGAATTTCAAAAAAAGGAACGTTGGACTTGACCGTTTGGGGGAATATTTGAACGTTGGGGGTTTTTTTTTTGAATGTTTTTTTATATAAAATCCATCAAACTCAATCCATTTCATATCAAAAATTTTCCAACTCACTTCAAAAAATCAAACAATTCTCCATTTGATTTCAAAAATAATTTTACAACAAACATGGAAGGTTCAAGCAAGAGAGATGCGGGTTCGAAAAAAAGAGGTTCGGGTACCAAGAAAAATCCCGTAAGACCCAATGTTCAAACGAATCTTGGCGAGCCGACGCGACTTTAGGTTGCAAGACGAACCCGACCAAGTCCCACATTTTCAAACCCAACAATATCCACCCTTTCAAACCCAACAATATCCACCCTTTCAATCTCAAACGTATCAAAACCAACCATTCGTTCCACCGTTTCAACCTCACCAATTTCAACTCCAATCGTTTCCACACTTTCAAACCCAACCCCACCAACTCGACCCACTACTAGAAGATAACACCCTCATCCGTCAATTAGCAAATGCGTATCGTGAACCACAACCAAGTCTCGATGACGATGAAGATGATGATTACGTTCAAGAAGAAAAAGAAGAAGAGGAAGAAGAAGAAAACGATGAAGTTCAAGAAATTGTCCCGTCATCCGTTCGAAAACATTGGACGAGCGAGGAGGAAGTCGCCTTGGTGAAGACGTACTTGCACATCTCCGAGAACAAGAAACATGCTAACGAGCAAAGAAAGGATATGTTTTGGAGACGGGTCACTAATCATTTTAGCAAACTTCCCGGTTCAACGGAACAAAACATGGACCAAATGACGTCCAAATGGACGGATTTGAACGGGAAAATTAGTAAGTTCAACGGTTGTTTCATTCAAAAGGTATGTTTTTTTTTATAAAGTTTAAAACTTTTTTTTATTTAAAAAAACAGAAAACTGTGAATTTTTTTAAAAAACAGAAACAGATTAAAAAATAGAAAACAGTTATTTTTTTACAAAAAACTGAAAACAATATTTTTTTTTTAAAATAGAAGCAATTTAAAAAAAACTGAAAACTGTTATTTAAAAAAAACAGAAACAATTAAAAAAAACAGAAAACAGTTATTAAAAAAAAGAAAACAGTAATTTAAAAAAAAAAGTACATAACTTTTTATATTTTTTGTAGAACCGAAATCCACAAAGTGGAGCGAGCGAGGTGACAATCATGCAACAAGCCACCGAAGAGTATTGCCGACTCTACGGTAAGAGGAGTTTTCCACACGTGGGGGCATGGGAGATTGCGAGACGTCACCCGAAATGGGTACCGGTTGATTTGGTCGACATGGGTGGGCCTACGACTCCAAAAAAAGAGGAGGTCCGAAAAGATCAAAGACCTCCGATTCGGGGAACTATACGACTTCCGCTTCGGATAACTTGCCCCAAATGAATTTAAACGACGACCCCCTTGACGAACCCGATCAACCCGTTGACGATCCCGTTGAAGAAGATACACCTACAAGGCCGCGCCGCAAGAAAAGTGGTGAATCGTCAAGCAAAGCAAAGGAAAGGAAGCGGTGGAGGAGTCGATCATTAGAATCGAAGAGGCAAAGTTGACGGAAATTAGCGACTCCAAACAAAGAAGAAAAAAACTTGTGTCCGTAAAACATGAACGCGAGCATGCATACATGGGACACTTGAAAACGGTAGAAAGACAAAATGATGTAAAAATATTGTGTGAGCCGCACGCCCATCTCGACGAACCGTTTAAGTCTGTCGTAATTCAACAAAAGCGCGAGATTTGCGAAATGTGGAGTTGGGAGATGTCACCCGTTTAATTTAAGTTTTTTTTACAATGCTTAGTTGTTTTTTATTTTGCTATGTAATTTATTTTTTAATTTTAATGAAATTTATAATTTAGTGTTTTATTGTTAATTTCTAATTTAAAAAAAAAAATTGTGAGTGATAGCATAGTGGTTGATAACATGACGGAACTTGATTGAATGTTAGTGAATGATAGAATTCTATCACTTATGACCACCCCACTCCCCTAACCAATTAACCTATGACTTATTCTTCTAAACTTTCTGTATACGTAAAAGAACAAGTAAAAATAAATAAAATATAATTAAATAGTAAAAATAAAAATAGCTCCATGCTAGTTTTACCAACACACTGATACGTGCCTATCTTCTCATCCATATTTTCATGCATTAGTTTACCCATGTTCTCCATATCTTTTAATTTAGTGCATCCATGTTTAGTTAATAGTGTATGTATGACTCCTATATTTTGGTTAAAGTAGTTTTCCTTTTGCATATTTAAGATTGTGTATATTTATTTGAAAGTTAAGGAGAAAATTATTGAAAGAAACTTTAGTTTATGTCTTTCTTCTTCTCTTGTGTTCTTGGGAGTTTGTAGGTTTTCTCCGTAAACCTATCAATTGGTGCTTTCATTGAGCCTTAGCCTCCATGGCTTTGGAAGAACTCGAGGACGCCACGTATCTATCTCGATTCACCGGTTACAATCCTGCCCGGTGGATTTTTGATGCTGAACGTTTCTTTTCCTTTTATGCAATTTATGAGGAAGAACGGTTTCCTTATGTTGTTGAGTCCTTCGACGATGAACCTTTTTCTTGGTTCAATTCATGGTATCGAGGACCCGAACACCTTACATGGAAGTCTTTCACAACTGCATTGCTCCATCGTTTCCAACCAACACCGCCTTCTTGTCCCGCTCGACCACCACCGCTAAGCCCCGTACTACCCCTGTCATCCCCTCTACAATCCACCGCGTCCCTGCTACCACCACCTTCATTATCGCCCTGTTTTGTTTCGCCTTCCACCGACATTACCATGTCCTCATTCCCTGGCCCAACACTACAGTTCGTGCCTCCGTTCAATGCATATGGAAGTTCATGGCTGGTCACTATCATAACTGTTTGTTGGCCCCATGAACTAATTTCTAAAGCTGAAGACCCAAAGTCTTTCAATCATGCAGTAAAGAAACAATATATAAATGACAATATTTCACAAAGTTTCAATACAGGCATGGTACAAGAGCTATGCATAGGAAAACAAGCCATCCATTTCCGAAGCAAAGACGAGAATGGCGTCCACCGTGGCAACTGCTGCTGTGGCGGCCCATTGAGACTAAACCAAACGCTTTCGGAAGGCGTAAGTGGCGACCGCCTTGGACCGAGCATTCCGTCCTTAACTACTTTGACCACGGTCAATTATAAGCTCATCCATCATCTCCCAAAACTTATGATAACTAATCCATGTAAATGTGGAGTAGAACATCATTATAGGCTTGTAGCTACTAATTAGCAATAAAATCTGCCTCCTTAATTAACAGCAAATAAAAGCTTCGTAAAATAGACAAAGAACATTAATACAATTGATAATTAGACTCTTGGCTGGAGTTGTCCCTCGTCAGCTACCTTGAAAAGTTGGGCGAGAGCCGCTGCCACCTGGTTAGGCTAGTGCGGTCACGAAGCTGTCTAAGAAATGGCGCGTTTACAACAGGAAGTTCCTGTTAACCATGGAGCTCAGCATGGAAGCTGTTTGAAAGTGCGTCAACACTCATGCTTGATCCGATCCCTGGAATGGTGCCTAGTCCCATGGCTCAATCGATTGTGGTACACCACCAGCCAAATAGATCTGAGATCAAGTGTGGGTGTCTCCTCCAGAAGCTGCTGTGCAACGATTCATAGCATAGGATATAATACCATTTTGCAGTTTCATGTGTTAAAGTTCTACATATATTTTTTTTCTCTTTTCAACCCCATTTTTCATGGCTTGCTATATTAGTTTAACTAGTTTTTCACCCGCGCCGCGCGTTGCGGCGGCGACATCACGTCACGTCACGCGCGTGACGATGATGACATTGATGTGTGGCGTGCCACGCGTGACGTGTGAGTTTACCTTTGAAAGAAATAAACCAAAAATACCTTGAAGTGACACCTGCGATCCCATCCTAGCTTTGCAAGCTGATTCAATACACGATAATACAAAGTAAAGTTAATTTGAAAAGGCCAAAAAAATAACAAACAAATAAATAAAAACAACAATTCGACTACTAATTTCAAATTATGTTGGCGTGATTTAGCAACTAATAACCAAGTCAGTGATAGATTGGTATGAACAGTTTATATCTATCAATCCTACGAATCTGAAACATAATTAAATAACTTAGATTTGGTGGAGTTTTGTGGTTCCTTTAGAGCATTTCACCTAGAGGATAACAAACCTAAAACAGATTACAAACCTACTGGTTGCCATGTGATATCAGACGACCATCTCCTAGCATCATAGCATGAGTATGTTGCCCAATCACTTTGTCAAAGCAAAGTAAATCACACGAAGAGGCATTGAAGCTAAGTATAAAGCCTAAACTATTCAAGTAGGGAAAAAAATTAAAGGACAATGTCAAAAAAGGACCGTTAGCATACAAAACAAAGGAACAATGAGGCTCGAATATGTAAAGCTTATGCCCCGCCAAGATACGGAATACCTCATCTTCAAAATGAAGAGGATAAACTGCCATGGCTGCATAGTCCGACTTTGATGCAAGCACTTAAACACCACAGCATGTCGGCTGCCCCGCCAAGACACAGAATATCTCATCTTCAAAATGAAGAGGATAAACCACCATGGCTGCATAGTCCGATTGTGATGTAAAAGCACAGACAAATACATGCCAACACTGAACAGTGCACAAAGAGTAAGTTATCATCATAGCCCCTAAAATAAAAAGAAACAATAATCATTGGATAAATTGTTGCCAGTTCTTTCACACATTCCATTAGAACACCACATTCAGGATACCTGTTTAAACATGACTACTTCTTAACCAACTTCTAATAACGAACAACGCGCATTAATTAACATAATCACCAAAAAGATTAAAGTAAGTAGTTAATTACCCATCTTTGTATAACACAACAACCACCCACACATCTGATGAAGCTTGTGACACCTAATGAACAAAATTCGATCCAGAAATCGGTATGATTGAACCAAACTTTGCGATTTTCACACCTTGCTTCATCTCAGCTAACTTCTGTCTCCTTCAATAACAACAATATGGATTTGTGCTGAACCACTGTAAAAGTGCTCATTTGCAAAGACAACATTTAATTTAAGCAAAGATGAATAAATACTACTACTTTGGGAACTGTATTAGTCAACATCCCAATCCACTCATTATCCTTTAGGGTTTAAGGGTTATGACTTAGGGTTTAGGGTTAAGAGATCCTAGTTAGGGTTCGACGAGCCGGTTACAACGCCATTGGAATGAGCCCAATCGGAGTTCGTTTGAGTCGGTTCTCCGCTGTTCCCCACTTTTTTAGTGTTCCACAATGAACCTCACACTATATATATATATATATATATATATATATATATATATATATATATATATATATATATATATGTGTGTGTGTGTGTGTATATGTATATATATATATGTATATGTATATATATATGTATAATATATATATATATATAT
Source organism: Helianthus annuus (assembly GCF_002127325.2). NCBI lineage: Eukaryota > Viridiplantae > Streptophyta > Magnoliopsida > Asterales > Asteraceae > Helianthus > Helianthus annuus. The sequence goes on along the minus strand of NC_035440.2, from coordinate 17,602,476 downwards.
ATGTATATATATAGGGGAAGGTTCAAATGAAAACCACTAGTTATTGTGAAAACTCGAAAACTAATTAAAAAAAGCCAAAAAAACATACGAATTTTTTTTTTTTTTTTTGCAAACCAAATTTCACAGGTTTTTTTATATAAAAAAATTTCAAAAAAAAAATTGTGTAGTGCACATGTTTAATACTACACATGTATATATGTGTACTACACATGTGTATTATTATAAAAACCAGCGATTTTTAGTAAAAAATTGAAAAAAAAAAATTGTGTGTTTTTTAGGCTTTTTTTAGTTAGTTTTTGAGTTTTCACAATAAAAGTGGTTTTCATTTGAACCATCCTCTATATATATATATATATATATATATATATAGGATAAGGATCCGTTAGGAACCACCCTTTATTGCGAGAACCGCGGAACCAGTGTGAACACATGGCATTTTTGTAATTATAATATGTTTATGATAAAACACGCACGTTCCTTTTTCTTGTTACTGTTCTCTGTTTTAGGGTTTCAAGAGTTTCATCAGTTCACAGTTTTCACAAGTGGCAGAGACACGTTCATGGTGGTTTCACGGCGGCAAAGAGGCGTTCACGGTGGTTTTCACGGCAGAGAGGTAGTCGTCGTTCACATATTTTACGGCGGTGGCAGTCGGCACATTGTTTACAGTGGTATAAGGCATCTTCTGATTCATCACGTGTCGATCCCCATACATCTGATGATCCTCCTCATACATTGTTCCTCCTGTAAGTCTAATCGTGCCATTCATCTTACCATTGTTCCTCGTGTAACTCTAATCGTGCCATACTCCTCGATGATTCTGATCGTGTTGCCCTAATTACGAATGGAATACTCGATTACGAACCGATGAAGAATATATGATCTATGATTATGTTCTTACTGCAACAATATCGATTATAATACGAATTTTGTAGCACTAACCTCAATTATACGACGAATTTTGAAATGTCTGATGGTAAAATCCATACGAGGAACGGTTTATGGTGTATTGTTATCACTAGGAAGAAGATGAACTACTGATGTAATCGAGACGAAGACGCACTACAGAGAATTGCTGATGCTTGAGAACTGAGATCTGTTGATGCAATCCGACTGTCGGACTTGATTTTTGTAGAAATACACCATCCTTCACATGTGCAACACTTTACCATTACCCTATAACCATCACCAATAATCTACATCTTGCACATGTGCAACACGTTACCATTACCAATTCACGGCGGCATCCACGGCGACTGCATCCACGACAGCAGCATCCATGGTTACCTAATCGACGTTAACACGTCAATCCCACCACCACAACGACAACTAATCCGACTATAACTCCATCATCGACGTACTTCAGTTGACTAATCACCATTCACAGCTAGTTCATGTGAGTATGTTTTATTATTGAATCCGAATTAGTTATATTATTGTTTGATTTAGTTTATGTTTTTTAATCTCATGTATCTTTATTGTTTAATTTGTTTTTAAGTTTTGTTTACATGATTATTTTACATCATGCCAGGGCTGTTGGAGGCTATCGAAAGTGGTGACCAGAGGTGCGTGATAATGGTGACGGTGGCATGATGTGTTTTGAATTGGGCCAGTAAACAAGTAGACAAAAGTAAACAAGTAAACAAAACTGATGCCACTGATGTGTTCGACATAGTGCCCATTTGAACAGAATATCAAACATGTATTGTACTACTCTTAGTAGTAGCCTAGTAGGAAAGTGTGATTTTCTTTTGACACGTATGCGGTGTGATGGATGAAATCGGGTTCAGCACTCAGAGATGAACCAGATTTCAAAGTATCACCATTCATGTACATGGATGAAGGGACATGGGAGTCTGCTGTGAGGTGATCTATTGTTAACATTTTGTTTCTTTTTTCTAATCCTTTTAAGTACAAAATTATACATATAAAGTATAAACTGTATTATATCATATTAAACATGCCAGATACATAACCATAATAAAACAGTAGATAATGTTTGGATGAGTTTGCATTTTCTCTCTTAATATTTGAGATTGGTAAGAAGTCTCGAGGTTTCAACAGCCGAGTTCTCTACACTTTCCTCGTACATTGCATATTAGGTATGCATATTAGGTAAGGTCGATTTTAGTTCACTATGATTTTTGAGTTTCTCTTTTTTTTTTTAAAAAAAAGAGGGAATACGAGTATGTGAATGGTTCACTTTTATTACTGAACCATAATTAGAAGTTTCGGTTATATGGAAAACTATTAATTCGTTTATTTTTTGTTTTTAAGAAAGAACCTTTTACAGTTAATGAGAACCTTAACATTACAGGTACTAAAGTGTAGGTACTAAATAATATACGAGCAGTTTGATTATATGCTTTTCATGCTAATTTTGTACTCTTTTGGCTTTCTATTTTTTTTTATGGTTTTCTAGATAAGCTTTATGATACAAGACTGGAGGTGCATCTATCAGAGATGTTTTAGAGGAACATTTTTTACATCAGATATTGGAACACAATATCTTTAGGATGCTTCAATTAAGCATGCTCTCTCTAAATGTTTTATGCCTCAAGTATTATTGTATATCCGAAGAGAAACATCTCTGCCTCAGTATGTGTTTAGTAGTAATCGAACAATGTCTATGATGATGATACACTTCATCGCTACCCGCCGCAAAGCGCTAGATTATTTTAACATTAGTTTAAAGATAAAAGCAAGAAATTGAGTTAGCTTGGTATTGTATTTGAACAAGTTTTGAAAAACTATGAATGTTAATTAAACAGAATTATATATTTGGTTTGTTTTGGCGTAAATTGTAGCTAGTTAATTTTTTGCATTTTAATAAAAACAATTATTTATTTTATTTGTACATTTTGGGCGGATTAGGAATATGGTATTCAGTTTGCGTGGGGGGTCATGTTATTTGTTTTGGACTTTCATTTTGTGTGGTTTGTTTGTTCATATTAGGTGGCTCACATGGAGTTTACTTTGGTGTTTTTGGGAGGTGGGATGATTCATTTTGGGCTTTTAATTACCCGACTAGAGTACGTTTTCATTTTTTTTCCCATCGAACAATGCACATGTGTATACATGTTTAATGTTTCACTACACATTGTTATTATTTCGACCAATACACATGTGCATACATAAATATCTTAACTGCATATAATCCGTCTTCCTCTACATATGCATCAACATATGTAATGTGGTACCCCATACGTAATAGGGTACCACACATACTCCACATGGTTATTGTTCTGGACAATGCACATGTGCATACATGTTTAACGTTTCACTATACGTTATTATTGTTTCGACCAATGCACATGTGCATACATGAATATTTTAACTACATATAATCCGTTTTCCTTTACATATACATCAACATATGTAATGTGATACCCCATACGTAATAGGGTACCGCAACATATGTAATGTGGTACCCCATACGTAATAGGGTACCACATACGCAATATGATATGAACAAATATACAATATTTCAAAATACACACATATTCATTACTAACATGTTTATTGTTTTTTATTAATGCATATGTGCATCACCAACATTAACACACCATCACACAACTTTTGTGTAACAACCAGTATATATAACACCCTTATCATAAGGAATCACATAATCCGAGCAACAATCATTATTGCACATATGCATCACCTGCATATACTATATTAAACAACATATTACATCCTAAATTAACAAATATAACCATTGTAATACATTATACATTACTACAATACGAATATGTATGCTATATCAATCTTTGCACATGTGTAGTACCAACATTTTCTCTACCAAACAACATAATACATCATATATTAATAAACATTATCATCTGTATTCTATGTCCACAAACTACCTACACATAACATTTGCATTAGTTCACAACCTTACACCTTCTGCTCTTCTTTCCATTTACTAAGCATCTTCCAACACTCCTCCTGTTTCAACGCCTCTTAGTCTATCATTTTCCGATATTCTTCGCATGTCAACCTATTCATCAAATATGTCCTTGTTGTCAATCCATGAGCCGTTTCGAATATATTTTTCCTGTATAGATTACATATAGCACATCAATTATTCCATGTATGCACATGTGCAGTAAACATATTACATACATATGTACAATGATTATGTTTTAAAGTAATAATGCACTTGTGCATACGCCGTAATACATTCATATTAACTTAATTTGACAAAATATGCATATGTTCATAAATATGCACATGTGCAGTAACATGACGACCTAATCAACAGGTTTGCTTCAGTAAAAAAAATTAACCGTTACCAAATCAAATTTCGTATTACTACGACCAATCATATTTAACATTAATTAGTAACAAATCTATTCTGTCAAACTATGCACATGTACATCATCATAAATGACATTGTTAACATATTCTAGCAAACTACGTACATGTACATAACTATGCACATGTACATCAACATGAATGACATTATTAACCTACTATAGCAAATTATTCACATGTGCATAATTATACGCATATGCATCAATATGATTGACCTTATTAAACTAATCTGGCAAGATATGCATATGTACATATCTATGCACATGTGCATAGCTATGCACATGTGCATTAACATGGTGGACCTTATCAACAGGTTCGCTTCAATAAAAAAACCCTAACACTCAACAAATCAAACAACATCATGCTTTTTACTTGTCCTATTCTTTGTATTTGTTTCTCCTGCAATAACTGCACATGACATCAAACAATATCGTTCAAATGAAAGTAACAATCTGATGTACGTGTGCATATACTACCAACTGCATCATCGACTAATGACAAACCTTCTTTGGCTTTTTGTTTAACACTTTTGTATTCACCTTCCTTATCATCTGGCCAAGTTTTGTTGCCCCTTCGTCATTCTATCTCAACACAAATGTTATTTTCTTCGTCTTTTTTCAGCTTTTTACCTATAATAATAATTGAAACATAATATAACCAAACATGCAATTTCTATTAGTATGTGCATTAAACACCTTTTTTCATCACCGTAAACGTTATGCATTTGTGCATCTATATGCACTTTGTGCATCAATATGCACATGTGCATCGCATGTCATTGTTATTATGCACTTTTGAATTACTATGCACACGTGCATCACATATTCTTATAATGATATTTAAAATCAATCCATATGTAAAGTTCATTGTTATGGGCTTAAAAGCAATATGCACAAATGCACCACTTTAAACAACAACATCAACATAATCTAATTACACAAAATCATAAACACGTATATTAAACAAAACTGCTCATGTTCGCTATGCACATGTGCATCACATGAAACAATAACAGCATTATATTCTATTTACACAAAATCACAATAACACCATCTTATCCTAATTACACAAAATCACGTATCTTACACAAAACTGCTCAAGTTCACTATGCACGTGTGCTTTACCTAAAACAACAACATATTCTAATTACACAAAATCATCTACACGTATCCTAAAGAAATCTGCTCAAATTTAATATTCACATGAATGATATTATTAACCTTATTTGCTCAAATTCACTATGATACACTCATTGAATCATCTATTTCTATAATCACGTTGCCCTAATTACGAATGGATTAAAAATCCACAATGCTTATAATCATGTTGCCCTAATTACGAATGGATGAAGAATGTACGAAAGATGATTACGTTCCTAATATATATTATACGACTGACTTTGGATGAAATTTGGGAACTAACCTCGATTATATGACTATCTGCAGGTAAAATCTCAAATCTGATATAAAATCTCAATTCAGATGCTTTGATATGGTGATGGTGAAGTGATGATGTATTCGAGATGATGATGTAATCGACGAACTGTTGAGTATTGTTGAGAGATTCAGGGATGAACTGTTGAGTATTGTTGAGAGATTCAAGTTGAAGGTTTAGAAATGTTGAGAGATCTGGATCTAACCGGAGGTTAGAGAGAGTGGACATGAAAGTTTTTATTAAATGTAATTTAATTTATGATTGAATCCGATTGTAAAGTGAATCAGGTAAGCGAGTTTTTTTAAAAGTTGTTTGTTATTTACAAAATTACCCATGTTCACATTGGTTCTCGCGGTTTCCGCAATAAAGGTGGTTCTCGCATGAATCCTACCATATATATATATGTGTGTGTGTGTGTGTGTGTGTGTGTGTAGGGTAAATTTCATTTGAGAACCACCCTTATTGTGAGAACCGTGAGAACCAATATGAACAAAAAAAATTACCTAAAAAATCCAAAAAATCCACAATTTTTTTTAAACATTTTTCTAATAAAAATCGCTATATTTTGTTTAAAAAAACATTTTTTTTTCGAGTAACAGCTATGAATGCACATGTGCATATGTATCATTTCTTGGACAAATTCCATAATATATAAGCAGTAGTAGAAAAATACACTTTCATTTACATTATCATATGTAATACACTACTTTTTACATTACCAATATTAGTGTTAAAAGAAGAGAATTAATATTCTCATTCATATGTTTAAGTTTATTTATTGGACTTTATAATAAACTGTTATACATATAATGGATTGGGCCTGATAGTGTTATGTTGAGATTGGGCTCTTGTATGGGCTGGACTAGTTTGTTCAGCCGGTTGCAACTGTATATGGACAAATATAAGACAAATATGAGCAGCTGTTATGTTTGTGAGGGTTTAAATTGTAACTTCTCAGGGGGTCCGATCATATGTGCTGATTCTTGTGGGTTTAAAGTGTAACTTAGATTTTGCAGGTTATAAAAGCATCTCTTGATCTGTTAGGGTTCCAGAAGCTTCAATCTCATCTTGTTACGCATACTATTCAGTCATCATCCCCAAATTTCTTCCTTTGATTTTACACGCACACATACCTCTCAACTTAACTCTGATATAGTTCAAAGATGTTATGACCGGATGAAGATCCGTTGTAGATCTTGGTTTTAGATGTTGATCCTATTGTGGATACTGTATCGTTATCAGTCTTATAGTTCTTTTTGTATTCGTGTTCATCAGTCTCATTGGGCTGATTGGTGTAGATCCAATGTTGGATCATGTAGTTGGTATTTTCTTTCTTTGATCAACTGATATTTTTATCAGTTGATCATGTATTTCTTGTATGTATTGTTTCAGATCTTACATATGTAAGATCAAGGGTTTGGGGGTGTTTTTCTTGGTTTGGGTAACTAATAAAAGTTTACGTCACTGTTTTGTCGCTTCTCTTGCGTTTTGTATTGTTTCTTTGTGTTGTGAGTTGAAATCATACTGTTTGACAATTAGAAATGCACATGTGCATCTATATGTATCAACATGAAATAGGGTGTTTTGTACAAAAAGTTTGTAATTTTAAATGATGAAGTAGGCCCATATATATGTGTTTTGGTTAGTTATATCTAGTGGTTGATGGTTTAATTATATTTGTCATTTTATGATATAATATGTTGTTTGGATGGTATAAAGGGTGTTGATGTACATATAATAAAGTGAAACATTGGTAATAATATTGTATTATGGATGCTAAAAAGCAATGGTATTGTATTACGGATGGTAGGAGGTAATGGTAGTGTAGTATGGATAAAGAGAATGTGTATTCAAAGTGGTGTACAAAAACATGTTATAACATGTTCATATATATAGATGCAAATGTGCATTTCTAGTATTGTTAATATATGTATTGATGCAAATGTGAATTTCTAGTATTGTTAATGTTATAACAAGTTCATACATATAGATGCACATGTGCATTTATATTATTGTTAATGTAAAAAGTAGTGTACTATAAATGGCAGTGATGAAAGTGCAATTGTCTGATAGTTGTAATGAATTACGGAATCTATCAAAGAAATGACACAAATGCACATGTGCATGGATAACTGTTACTCGAATTTTTTTTTTTTTTTGAATTTTTTTTATTATTGATGAAATATAGCGATTTTTCCAAAAAAAAATAGTAAAAAACAATTGGGTGTTTTTTAGATTTTTTTGGTAATTTTTTGGTTGTATTCACATTGCTTCTCGCAACAAAGGGTGGTTCCTAATGGATCCTTCTCCTATAAATATATATATATATATATATATATATAGAATTGCGCTAAAATAAGAACCACCTCGAGTTGTAAGAACCGCGAGAACTTTTTGATCCGGGCCTTGGTGGACCAAATTTTTTTTTCCAGAAACGTAGATGCATGTATAAAAACAACATTTGTAAAAAAAAATTCAAAAAAAAAATGTCGTGGGTGTAGTTTTGAGCAACACAAGTTTGTGTTTACAGGACCCGTAAATTTTCCGACCAGATTTACGGGTCCCGTAAACACAAACTTGTGGCACTCAAAACTACACACACGACATTTTTTTTTTGAAATTTTTTTTTTACAAATGGTGTTTATATACATGCATCTACGTCCATGAAAAAAAAATTGGTCCACCGCGCCCCCTACGGTGTAGTTCTCACGGTTCTTACAACTCGAGGTGGTTCTCATTTTAGCATTCCCCATATATATATATATATATATATATATATATATATATATATATATATATATATAGGTAAAGGGTACTGTACAAATTCCCTTATCGTACATTACTTACGCTACAATCTCAGCCGTCAGATCATCTCCCCGCAATGAAAATCGCATGTTTTTTTTTTGTAATAATTCCGCATGTGATAATTTTGATGAAATACCAGGTGTTTTTTTGTAACAATTCGCATGTGGTAATTCAATTTCGCATGTGATAATTTTGATGAAATAGAAGGTTGTTTTTTTGTAACAATTTCGCATGTGGTAATTCAATTTCGCATGTGATAATTTTGATGAAATAGCAGGTTGTTTTTTTTTAACAATTTCGCATGTGATAATTTTGATGAAATAGTATGTTGTTTTTTTTGTAACAGTTTCGCATGTGGTATTTGATGAAATCGCATGTGTATAATCTCTGTGTGTGTTACTGTTCATCTTCTTCGATTGTGGTATTTGATGAAATCGCACCAAAAGTAACGAAGGGAGGTTGGGGAAGAAGAATTTCAGGTTTTTGAATTTGATTTAGGGTTTGATTTTGAACTATCATCGGTCAATTACAGAGATTTATGACCTCGCAATGACGTTTTTAACCTTCCTGGTATGATTTAGATATATTAAAATGATTAATTTAATCATTTAAACTAGTTTTGCCCGCGTTTGATTGATTGAAGATCGTACGGCTAAGGGCATCGCGTACATAATGTAGGATAAGAGGTATTGTACGTTAACCGGCCTATATATATATATATATATATATATATATAGGGAGCCGCTAGAATGAAAACCACCCCGAGTTTTAAGAACCGCGAGAACCACACCATCCGGGTCGCCGTTTACCATGATTTTTTTTTTACAACTACATGTGTATATTATAAACACATCTGTAAAAAAAAAAATTAAACGCCCCCCCCCCCCCGAGGGGGTAGTTTTTTACACCACAAGTTTGGTGAAAAAAAAAAGAAAAATAAAAACACCAAACTTGTGGTGTAAAAAACTACCCCCTCGGGGGGGGGGGGGGGGCGTTTAAATTTTTTTTACGGATGTGTTTATAATATAAACATGTAGTTGTAAAAAAAATCATGGTAAACGGCGACCCGGATGGTGTGGTTCTCGCGGTTCTTACAACTCGGGGTGATTTTCATTCTAGCAGCCCCCTATATATATATATATATATATATATATATATATATATATATATATATATATATATATATATATATATATATATATATATATATATATATATATATATATATATAGGGGGCTGCTAGAATGAGAACCACCTCGAGTTGTAAGAACCGCGAGAACTACACCCCACGGAGCGCCGTTCGCCATGAAACTTTTTTTACAAGTAGATGTGTATATTATAAACACAGCCGTAAAAAATCATGGCGAACGGCGCTCCGTGGGGTGTAGTTTTTTACACCACAAGTTTGGTGTTTTTTAATTTTTTTCTTTTTTCTTTTTTTTTCACCAAACTTGTGGTGTAAAAAACTACACCCCACGGAGCGCCGTTCGCCATGATTTTTTACGGCTATGTTTATAATATACACATCTACTTGTAAAAAAAAATCATGGCGAACGGCGCTCCGTGGGGTGTAGTTCTCGTGGTTCTTACAACTCGAGGTGGTATATATATATATATATATATATATATATATATATATAGTGTGAGGTTCATTGGGGAACACTAAAAAAGTGGGGAACAGGGGAACCTACCTAAGAGCCCTTGGATTTAAAGTTTTAAAGGCTGAGATTGAATCTAACTTTTTAAGCTAAAAATTAAAGGAAAAAACGCGGAGGGGTATTTCTGGAATACAAGAAAAGTTTTCATCCCTTAGAGATCTAGGGTTCTGTTTGTAGAACCACGGCGGAGCTCCTCCAGAGAATCACTCATCAACGCCGGAGCTCGGAATCTCCGTCATAGTAGGAATCATAACAACAATAATCATATCTCTGGCTGCCGTAAACCACTACCACCACCCTAAACCGTCAATTCTCACCGTTGCCAATTCTATAAGGATTTCTGATTTGGAAGCAATTAAAGACGGAGACAAACTGTTTGTTCCCATTCTGATGTAATTCCTAATGTCCTAAGGTTTAGAAATACAAAACGTTAGGGTTTGGAGGAAGTGAGAGTGAAAAGGAAGTGAAAGATGTGAATTAGGTTACCAGATGAGTGTAACGAAGATGGAACGAGCAACCGCCATGTTGATTTACTGGATTAACAGGTATAATACATCATTCTTGTGACCTTTGTTTCTTGTTGTTTGCAAAAATGCAGACAGTTTATGTCATTTGCAATGTTTTTAATCAAAACACTTTTAATTTAACATGTTAAACTTATTTGAACTATCTTTTAAACATTTGTATAATACTTATTCAAATTCAAACATGAAAAATTAATGAAAAAAACTTCAAAATAAATAGCAATTCTAGGTTTTGTGTTATGTCTTACATGCAAATGATAATCAGAAAATCATTTACCATCTAAAATCTAACTTTTCTAACAATTTTGTAAATGATAATCAGTAAATCATTTAATAGCTAGGCTCCTTTACATGTATAATTAACTACAATTTAACATGTAAAATCTAGCTTTTCAAGTCACAAGATGAATGGTTACAATGGTGGAGGCGTTGTTGAGCTGGAAAAGAAGCAACAAGAATCATTTGAATGCAAAGGTTTGACTCGTTTACCTTGTATTTAATTGCTGAAGTGATCATGTTCAGAATTTATATGTTGTATTGGAATAGCTTGTTTACTGAAATAGTTAAATTTATGTGTATATTTTGAATCATAGATCGTAATATGATATGTGAATCTTGTCACCATATCACTCATATACTTGTCTTGAAAATAAACCATTTCTTATAATGAAACCATTTATAAAGCTGGAGGTAACATTTTGAGTTTTGTGCAATGTTGCAATTAAATTTTTTCATTGAAAAACACAATCTGACACTTATGATTCTTATTTCTAGATATTGTATGGAATCTTGTTTCAAATTTGGTCTATAAATGTATAATTAACTGGACAAGGGATGAGCCTCTTAAGGACAGGTTCAAGCTGTTGTTTGCAGTCGCCAGCTGAAAGAGACGAGTGGTAACAACTTCTGTCTATGTTGGGGCAGCAAGTTTTGAAGGACGATAAAGATGGGTGGTTGTGGAAAACTGGCAACAACAAGGCGGAGTTTTCAATTAAAACTAGTTCGCTCCAGCCTAGAAGATAGTATTTATATTAGTATGTTGTTTTATTCAGAATTACTACCTTTGCAACATGATGTTATCTTCCTTTCCGCTCCTCTCAATCTGAGCCACCACTGCCTCTAATCCTTCCGGTCATCCTCCACCGTGTTTCCGACGGAAGCAGTGGAGGTGGTTGACATCACCGTCGTTGTCGTTTGTTTCAAGTTTGAATCTCTCTTCACCGCCTCCTTCTCCATCACTCACACCACCGCCATCTAAATCGAGTAGTTTCAAACTCCGCCATCGTCGCCTGTAGCTACGTCTCCACCGTCATCGGATGCTTGTTGTTTAGGAGCAGAAACGATGAGCAATTGAAGCCGTAGCAGTTGCAGCCGGATCCAACAGTTGTGGTGATGAGGAAGATAGCCCCGAAGTTGACGACTCCGAAGGTTTAGTGTTAATCTAAATAAATTTAACATGTTAAATGAGAGATTGCATTGATCAAGTAGATTCGACTTTATTTGAACAAAGAATTTCGGATTTGAGTTCATGAAAAGGATAGAAATATCAGTCGTTGACTTTGATATTTCCTTTGAATGAAGTTTCAACTATGGAACAAGCAACATTAATGTGGTAATTTATTTTATTTTTTGAACGGCAATGAGGTAATTTTATTGACAGTAAAGTTTCCATTCATGAAGTTTGGTTGCAAAACTTTAACTATGAGAACATGATGGAGCTATTGAACATGTGGTTCAGAATAAAAGCAATTTTATTGGTAGCCATGACTACTCCAGAGGATATTGTAGAGCTTAAAAGAATTGCAGGCATAAAAAAAACTATCTAACATAGACCCTATTAGTGTTAAAGACAAGAATAAAATATGGCGATGCTCGTTTTATACACGTAAAAATCGAAGGATGAGAAAAAAATCAGGCGATGTCATTTTTACATGTCATAATTTTTTAAACATGTATGAACTCGTTTCGGTTCAGTTTCTGGTAATTCCAATTTTTTGGTTGTAGTTCATCTTTGTGAATGTTCAATTTTTTAAACATGTATGAACTCTTTTCAGTCTTCTAAGTCCTAGTTAAGATGTTGGTCCTGCAGGATGAGTTTTTTTAATAACTAACTTCGCCTGATTCATGTTATTTGAAGAGCATGTGTTTGGATTAATGTTCAATTTTTTTGTTTCTTGGTGAGTTATGAGTTTGATAACATTGAGTTTATAGGTTATATTGAACAGGTGTTGGTGATTCTTCATGAGAAAGAACTCACATGGGTTGGGCGTCTTTCATATAAGCATCATACATGTGTAATTTCTGCACTAAGTATCAGTACCACTTTGAAGCAACATCAACTTATATGGTCTCCCACTGTAAGTTCTTATTACTCAAGCAACACATAACTTTTATTTTTCTTTTAGATAGATTTGTTGATGCTGGAATTAATAGGGAAGTACTTTCTACTATTCTTTTCTTATGTTTTTATTGATAAGAACACATTTTCAATATGAGATATTTATTTTAGGCTCTAATAGTTTGTGCAAATGCCAGGTATATCTGTTTTCATACTCAGATCTTGGCTTTCTTTACGGGTGAATTCTAAAGTCATTACAAAATCAGGAACAATGAGGTTATATGGCAAGTCCTCAGGCATAAGCACTGTAGTTTTATTATGTCCAAGTGAGTATTTTAACTTTGACTCCAGGGCAAGGGGTACCAAACTATAGTTAGACCTGTTATGTAGATTCGACATAGTTTCCACTATAGGTATCTGAATAAGCTTGTAGCCTCTCTAAACTTGTATTCGAACCCCTTCCCTCTTCTGTCGTCGTGCCTAAGCTTGGACTATTCATCTCGTAGGGCTTCAAACCCATCGACAATGCTTTATAAAAATTCGTGTTTATCCGTCTAATTTATTATATTGTGTAGGGGTGGGTTCAACGGATAGCCTTGGAAAAAGTGGGGAACATGTATTTAACATATTATATATTATAAAAATTCAATTTAACAATTAACATGTTAAAAATTAATTTTCTAAAAAAAGTTTTGGAATAAATACATCTAGAAGCCTTTTTAATAAAAAAAATCAAAAATAAAAAATTTCTTAAAAACAGTTGATAAAAGGTAAAAAAAATTACAAATTGAGAACCATATATTTAACATGTTAAATATATTATAAAAATAGATTTAACATGTTAAATATATTATAAAAATAGATTTAACATGTTACTTGAACCAAATAAACGGTAAGAAAATTAAAAACCAAGGAACAATATATTTAGCATTTTAAATATTTAACATGTTAAATATATTGTTTTTTTCACAAAATGCATAAAACACTTAAATAAACCGTAAAAAAAAATAAAAACCAAGGAACAATGTATTTAGCATTTTAAATATTTTATAAAAATCTAATTTAACATGTTAAAATATATTCTAACAAATATTTTATAAAAATTTAATTTAACATGTTAAAATATATTCTAAAAAAATTTAATTTAACATGTTAAAATATTTTATAAAAATGTAATTTAACATGTTAAAATATATTCTAAAAAAATTGAAATAAATACATCTAGAAGCCTTTTTAATAAAAAAATTCAAAAATAAAAAAGTTCTAAAATTTTTTTTATAAAAAATTTAATTTAACATGTTAAAATATTTTATAATTATTTAATTTAACATGTTAAAATATATTCTAAAAAAAGTTTTGGAATAAATACATCTAGAAGTCTTTTTAATAAAAAAATTCAAAAATAAAAAATTTCTAAAAATTTTTTTTATAAAAATTTAATTTAACATGTTAAAATATATTCTAAAAAAAAGTTTTGGAATAAATACATCTAGAAGCCTTTTTAATAAAAAAATTCAAAAATAAAAAAATTCTTAAAAACATTTGATAAAAGGCAAAAAAAAAATTACAAATTGAGAACCATATATTTAACATTTTAAATATAATATAAAAAATAGATTTAACATGTTACTTGAAACAAATAAATGGTAAAAAAATTAAAAACCAAGGAACAATGTATTTAGCATTTTAAATATTTTATAAAAATTTAATTTAACATGTTAAAATATATTCTAAAAAAATATTTTATAAAAATTTAATTTAACATGTTAAAATATATTCTAAAAAAATTTAATTTAACATGTTAAAATATTTTATAAAAATTTAATTTAACATGTTAAAATATATTCTAAAAAAATTTGAAATAAATACATCTAGAAGCCTTTTTAATAAAAAAATTCAAAAATAAAAAATTTCTAAAAAATTTATTTTAACAAAAATTTAATTTAACATGTTAAAATATTTTATAAATATTTAATTTAACATGTTAAAATATATTCTAAAAAAAGTTTTGGAATAAATACATCTAGAAGTCTGTTTAATAAAAAAAATTCAAAAATAAAAAGTTTCTAAAATTGTTTTTTATAAAAATTTAATTTAACATGTTAAAATATTTTATAAAAATTTAATTTAACATGTTAAAATATATTCTAGAAAAAGTTTTGGAATAATACATCTAGAAGCCTTTTTAATAAAAAAAATTCAAAAATAAAAAATTTCTTAAAAACATTTGATAAAAGGTGAAAAAAAATTACAAATTGAGAACCATATATATAACATGTTAAATATATTATAAAAAATATATTATACATATTAAAAAAATTTACAAACTGGGGAACCATGTATTTAACATATCAAATAAATTATAAAAATAAATTTAACATGTTAAAAATCATTTTTTTCAAAAAACGTTTTGGTGCTTTTACATATAATACATCTAGAAGCCTTTTTATTAAAAAAAGAAAGTAAAAAGCTTATAAAATTTCAAAAAAGCGCTTAAAAACAATTAAATAAAACGTAAAAAAATTACAAAACCAGGGAACTATGTATTTATTTTATGAAATATATTATAAAAATTTAATTTATCATGTTAACAATTAATTTTTCCAAAAAGAAAATTCAAAGCTTTTGCGTATAAATATATCTAGAAGCCCTTTTAATTAAAAAAAATCAAAAAATGCTTAAAAACACAATAACATAAAAGGTAAAAAAAAATTACAAAAATGTTTTTTTAGTAGAATGGCTTCTACATATCTTTATATATAAAAGCTCCGAATTTTTTAAATAAAAAACAGTTTATTTGAAGTAGAGGTAGAAACGGAAACAAAACAAAAGGCGGCCCAAGAAGCTCAAGCCACCAGTTGGGGTGTAAACGAGCCGGGCGAAGGCCGAACTCGACTGAGCTCGAGTTCGGCTTGTCATGTTTTTATGAATCTCGAGCTTGGCTCGGTTCGAGCCTACTTATTTGAGCTCGAGCTCGGCTCGCGAGTAAAACCCAAAGCTCGAGCTCGGATCGAGCTATTTTGGGAACAACCTCAAAGTTAAAAGTTCGGCTCGCCAATGTGATCATCACTATTATTATTATTATTATTATTATTTTTATTATTATTATTATATTGTATATAAAAAATAAAATGGTGTTTGGGCTCGTTTAGGCGCGCGAGCCTAAACGAGCTTTGTATTTCAGGCTCGGGCTCGGGCTCGGGCTCGCTAAAGCTCAGCCGTTTCGAGCTTTTAACCAAGCCGGATATCGAGTAGCTCTCAAGCTTCTGAGCAGCGTGCCTGTTACGTTCGGTCTAGAACAAAGCACTTCAGTTGATATATGCACCATTTAAAAGCACTCTTTTGGGTTCAATCCATGTGTCATATCCTAGTTCCTGAAATCAGAATTGGTTGATATATGCACCCTTTAAAAAGGTTAGATTTTCATTTAATGCAGTTGATAAACGGTGTGATATGGAGTTGGATGAGACGGACCCAACCTTGTGGCTTAAGTTAAGAGGCAGCAACATATGAGTATATCAAATAGTAGCTACCTTGTCATTAGTAGCAGCTCTCGTGATGTATTTTGAACCGTGTTATGGGCAGTCAAATATATTAGTATACCTGGGGATATGTTCTCTAATTGGTTCACTAATGGTAGATTCATAATGTAATTCTTTTATTAAATGTACTTATGATTTTCAGTCGGGGTATCGATCGTGTCAGGTTGTCAGGTTGAATCGCTATACCCAAACACAACCCATTACTTATTCATGTAACATGTACATCACTCGTTTAACCTTTATATCTTAAATATTGTCTCTCTTATTTAATAGTTTTATTAAAAACTAGGTTCAAGTTTTTAAATTTTTCAGAACATGTTTTAAATAGTTTTCTACGAAAACCACATAGTTCTTCGCATAGAAGATATACCATGAGTTTGACCAAACATGTTTAAATAAGTTTTGTATAAAAACTTTTAACATGTTAAACGAGAGTTTACATTAATCAATTAGGTTCAATTCAATTTTATTTCAACAAATTTATATAGTCTTAAAATGAAAGGTCGGTGACCTTATGAAATTACAATGTTGCCCATTTTGTTGTTTTCTTCTTTATTGCCCATTATGTCGTTTTCTGTTTTTCTCCTCCATCAACACCTCTGAAAGTTCCAAATCTCTCCCCTCCACCACCCTACACATCAATGATCAGACACCATTCCAAACCCCCTTTCCTGTCTCTTTCCACCATAGCCACAACCCAAAGTATCGCCTCCTTCAACCACCACCAGATGAGCATCGTAGCCACCACTCTCTCCTCGCCGTGCTGAGTAGACTTTCTTCGCAAGACGCACCTATATTCGCCTCTCCTCAGCCGCAAGTGTGGCTGCAAAACCGAATAACGAATCTGCAACTTCAAGGTCGGATTTCGGTCGGAGTTGTTACCGAGAAAGCGAAGGTTGAGTTTCTGGAAGCAGCGGCTAGGGTTGAATAGAGTTTAAATAATCGGAGATGGTGGAGGTGCTGGTTATGCCGCCTCCGGCGATGGTGACGGTGGTGTCGCAGGCGATCGGGACTCCGAATGCGGTTGTGATTGGAGATGGTCATGTGGCAGAGGAGTTATCGGTGGTGGCGAAGGATTAGTGATGACAGTTTTTTGATCGAAGGTTAGTTCTAGGGTTTAGTAATTTTTGCAATTGTTTTTTGAGATTTTGATATCGATCTGGTGTAATTTGTTGTGAATAAGCATTCTTTTTTATTTTTTAAAATTAAAAAAAAAAACTTTTTTGTTTGATTTCATCAATTTGTTGTAGGGTTCTTAAACCTGTTATTGTTGAAGCAGCCATTTTTGATTATTTTTTTTTTTGGTTTGATTTTATTAATTTGTTGTAGGGTAATCTGTTATTGTTGTTGGAGGGATAGAGCAAGTATTTGTTGAATTGATTTTTTTTTAGTCTGCTGAATTTGCTGTGGTATGTGATGTTTTAATTTTTGAAAATTTGGTGATTGTTTTGGTGGTGTTTGTGGTAAATGAGTGTTTATTGTGAAATTTGGTTAGTTTTGTGTAGTTTGATGATGGTATTGGGTTTGAACACAAGTAGGTTATTAGGTTACAGTAACTTCTTATCAATGAGGTGTAGTGGATCATCTGCCACTTAGTTCTATTTAAGGGGTTGCTGGTTTTTTTAAGGAAAATAAACAGCACATGAAGTTGCCAAGGCAATTTTAAAACTGAAACGAAGTTGTTTGTGCAATTTGGTAGGGATTTTGCAGTCCACCAGAGAAGGTAACACCAAAAAAGTTCACCCAGGTAAGTTTATAACTTTTGAGTCTATGATGATACCCAACTTCTGGATTATTAAGGTTATTGTGCTCAATCCCAAATGAACTAATATCATCAATTGTTTATGAGAAATCCAACATTTATTGAAGATATTTGACCAGCTGCTCTCTAAATCACACCAACATAATTTGAAATTAGTAGTCGAATAGTTGTTTTTATTTCTTTGTTTGTTATTTTTTTGGGCTTTTCAAATTAACTTTAGTTTGTATTATTGTTTATTGAATAGCTTGCAAAGCTAGGATGGGATCGCAGGTGTCACTTCAAGGTATTTTTTGGTTTATTTGACGTGATGTCGCCGCCGCAACGCGCGGCGCGGGCCAAAATCTAGTTATGTATTAAATTTCGGATAAGAGTTCAAAATATTAAAATAAGTTTCGTGTGGAGTCTATGCGAGCTCAAAATATTAAAACAAATAAATTTAACATGTTAAATGAGTTTTTTATAAATCAATTAAACACAATTCGACTTTTTTGACCAAACATGTTAAATATATCATATAAAATTAATTTAATATGTTCAAATTATTATTTTTTTTAATTTTTGGCTCTTTTGCATATAAATACTATCAAAACCTTTTTAACAAAAAAAATAAATAATAAAAACATGCCTAAAAAACACTTCAAAAACGGTAATGAATTACTTTTTACAAAAATGTTTTTTATTAGAATGGCTTCAACACATTCTTATATGCAATTTTTTTTTCTAAAATAGTGAACTTGGGTTGGGGGGGGGGGGCACCAAAAATGTGAGAACCACGAAACCAGTTCTTGAACATGATAAATATGTCATAGAAAATTCATTTTATTAATTTCCGGCCCTTTTTCATGTAAATACATGCAAAACCCTCCAAAAATTAAAAACTAAAATTATGGTTAAAAAAATACTTTAAAACATGTAACAAATTTTTTTCACATCTTAATATGCAAAAATGTTTAAAAAAATTGAAAAAAATTTGAAAAAAATGTTTTTTAAAATTGTGAACGAAGGTTTGAATACATGGAGAACACCAAAAAAACGTGAGAATCGAGAAATCATTCATTTTACATGTTAAATATATCATTAAAAAATTTATTTAACATGTTAAAAATTATGTTTTTTTAAATTTCCGATCTTTTGCATAGAAACCTTTTTAATTAAAAATAAACAAAAAACTAAAAAGTAAAAACATGCTTAAAAACACCTTAACAAAGGTGACAACTTTTTTTGCAAATTTTTTTTTATTAGAATGATTTCAACACATCTTCATATATAAAAACTTCAAAAAAATAAAAATAAAAACAAATTAAATAATGAATGAGGGTAATGCGGTGAACCGAAAAACCATTCATTTAATATGTTAAATATATTATTAAAATTAATTTAACATGTTAAAAATTATTATTTTTCTGATCTTTTGTATATAAATAAATGTAGAAACCTTTTAATAAAAAATTCAAAATCAAAAAAATAAAAAGCATGCTTGGTAGGGTTTGGCATTTGTGTAGCAATAAGAAGGAAATCGAGTCTATGCTTGTTAAACATATTAAAACAAATAAACTTAACATGTTAAATCAGGGATTGCATTGATCGACTAGATTCAATTCGACTTTATAAGACCAAATTAAGTATTGAATTTCAGGTTGGAGTCAATATATTAAAATAAAGTTTTGTGTGAGAATGTATTTGGTGGGATTTGGACGATTTGTGAAGTGGGAAGAAGGAAATAGAGTCTATGCGTGCTCAAAATAATAAAATAAATAAATTTAACATGTTAAATGAGAGTTTACATTGATCAAATAGATTCAATTCGACTTTATTTGACCAAATTAGATAATGAAATTAGGAATAGAGTTCAAAAAATAAAAATAAAGTTTTTTTGCGAGAATGTATTTGGTGGGGTTTTGGGCATTTGTGTAGTAGGAAGAAAGAAATGAAGTTTATGTTGGCTCAATATATTAAAATAAAGGCGAATTGGAAATAAATAATCTCACCTAACTCAATTTGGCGGATAATAATCCCAAGTCAGTTATTGGTCGATAATAATCCTAACCGGTCATTTTTTTTTTGTAAAATAGTCCGCCGTTAAAATAGCTTAACGGAGTTAAGTTGTTTTTTCGAATTACAAACCGATGTTTTAGGCCTTTTGGGGAATTTGTGTAGCAGGAAGAAGGAAATACAGTTTATGCGGGCTCAAAAAATTAAAGTAAATAAATTTAACATGTCAAATGTTAAATGAGTGACATTATTTGACTACATTATATATTGAATTTCGTATTATAGTTAAATTTATTAAAATAAAGTTTTTTTTGTGCGGATGGATTTAGGAGGGTAGGGCATTTCTGTAGTCAGAAGAAGGAAACAGCGTCTATGCGGACTCAAAGTATTTAAATAACTAAATTTAACAAGTTAAATGAGTATCCATTGATCAGTTAGATTTGGTTCAACTTTATTTGACCATATTATATATTGAACTTCGGATTAGCGTTAATAAACTTAAAATAACGTTTATGCGAGTATGGATTTGATAGGGTTTAAGGGACTTGTGTTGCAGGAAGAAAGAAATAGAATCTGTGTTGGCTCAAAATAGTAACAAAAATAAATTTAGCATGTTAAACGTTAAATAGTAGACTTTATTTGACTGCATTATATATTGACGTTCGTTTTGGAATTCAAAAAATAAAATAAAGTTTTCGTGAGGATGGATCTTGGAGGGTAGGGCATTTGTGTAGCCAGTAGAAGGAAATAGAGTCTATACGGATTCAAAATATTAAAATAAATAAATTTAACATCTTAAATGAGGGTTATGGATATTTCTGTAGCCAGAAGAAGGAAATGGAGTTTACACGGGCTCAAAATATTAGAATAAATAAATTTAACATGTTAAATGTTAAATGTTAAATGAGAGACTTTATTTGACCGCATTATATATTAATTTGGTATTAAAGTTCAAAAAATTAAAATAAAGTTTTGTGTGAGGATGGATTTGGGAGGGTAGGGCATTTGTGTAACCAGAAGAAGGAAATAGAAGCTATGCGTACTCGAAATATTAAAATAAATAAATTTAACATGTTAAATAAAAGTTTGCATTGATCAATTAGATTCGGTTCAACTTTATTGTACCACATTATATATTGAATTTCGGATAAGAGTTAAAAAGAATAAAATACGTTTGTGTGAGTATGAATTTTGGGGAATTTGTGTAGCAGAAAGAAGGAAATGCAGTTTATGCGGGCCCAAAATATGAAAGTAAATAAATTTAACATGTAAAATGTTAAATGACAGACATTATATGACTGCATTATATTTTCAATTTTGTGTTAAAGTTAAAAATATTAAAATAAAATTTTTTATGAGGATGGATTTAGGAGGGTAGGGCATTTCTGTAGCCAGAAGAAGGAAATAGAGTCTACGCGGACTCAAAGTATTTAAATAAGTAAATTTAACAAGTTAAATGAGAGTATCCATTGATCAGTTAGATTTGGTTCAACTTTATTTGACCATATTGTATATTGAATTTCGGATTAGCGTTAAAAAAACTTAAAATAACGTTTGTGCGAGTATGGATTTGATAGGGTTTGAGGGACTTGTGTAGCAGGAAGAAAGAAATAGAGTCTATGTGGGCTCAAAATATTAATAAAAATAAATTTAATAAAGTTTGTGTGAGGATGGATTTTGGAGGGTAGGGCATTTATGTAGCGAGTAGAAGGAAATAGATTCTATGTGCATTCAAAATATTAAAATAAATAATATTTAACATCTTAAATGAGGGTTATGGAGATTTCTGTAGCCAAGGAAATGGAGTTTACATGAGCTTAAAATATTAAAATAAATAAGTTTAACATGTTAAATGTTAAAGGAGAGACATTTTTTGACCGCATTATATATTGAATTTGGTATTAAAGTTCAAAAAATTAAAATAAAGTTTTGTGTGGGGATGGATTTGGGAGGGTAGGGCATTTGTGTAACTAGAAGGAAATAGAAGCTATGCGTACTCGAAATATTAAAATAAATAAATTTAACATGTTAAATAAAAGTTTGCATACCACATTATATATTGAATTCTGGATTAGAGTTTAATAAATTAAAATAATGTTTGTGTGACGATACATATGGTAGGGTTTGGAGCATTTCTGTAGCCAGAAGAAGGAAATGGAGTATACTCGGTCTCAAAATATTAAAATAAATAAATTTCACATGCTAAATGAGAGACTTTATTTGACAGCATTATATATTGAATTTCGTATAAGAGTTCAAAAAATTAAACTGGAGTTTTGTGTGAGGATGGATTTAGGAGAGTAGGGTGTAGCCAGAAGAAGGAAATAGAGTCTATGCGGACTAAAAATATTAAAATTAACAAATTTAACATTTTAAATGAGAGTTTTCATTGATTAATTCGATTGTGTTCAAACTTTATTTGACCACATTATATATTGAATTTATTATAGTTCAAAAAATTAAAATAAAGTTTCGTGTGGATGGATTTGGAAGGTTGTGGCATTTGTCTTACCAAACGAAGGAAATAAAGTCTATGCGGACTAAAATAAATAATTTTAACATGTTAAATGAGAGTTTGCATTTGATGGGATTTATTGAGTATGATGATGAAATGAGAGTTTGCATTGATCAATTAGATTCGGTTCAACTTTATTTGACCACATTATATATTGAATTTCGGATTAGAGTTAAAAAAAATTAAAATAATGTTTGTGTGAGGATATATATGGTAGGGTTTGGAGCATTTGTGTAGCCAGAAGAAGGAAATGGAGTATACACGGGCTCAGAATATTAAAATTAACAATTTGTTAAAATTATTAACCTTATATAATTCCACTTAAGAATTAAAATGTAAAGCATTAAATACCCGAGTTATCCTAACACGATTCACATGCGAAATATAGTGTTTATAGCTTAAGTCTATGATTAAACATCTTGAGACCTAGCTTTCTCCATTAATGCTTCAATGGTCATCCTATTGTGCATAGCGTCTTTCTTTGTTCTTTGGGTACACAAATTTCACCATCAACTATCTTTGGATCCATGAAAATTTTTACAATCTGCAATTATGAAGTACATAAATGTGAGTATAGGTAGCAAGGTCGGGTGTTTTATCTTAAATGGGTTAAACTAGCCTAATAGAAATTGCTAAAAGGAAACGGTCAAACATATTGATAGCAGCCATTGAAATGGATCAAATATTTAAGAGTACTTCGATGAGGGAAATTGTAACCATAGCCCGGTTATGGTTAACAACCACTTACGGATTAAAACACGAGCTCTCTCGTGTGGTGGTTTAAGTTCAAATATCATATTATTTAGCTTATATTAAAAAACAGTTATTAACTATAGCAAACTTAGCTAATACATTAAGTATATATAAAAACACTAAAAATGGACAAAAGAAGTGTTTGTGGGTCAACCTAACTCAACCCAATTCGTTTCCACTTGTACTAAAAATAATGATTTCATCCCGAACCCATTTTGAGCCGTTGCCCGTCCTGCTTAACCAGCCTTATGTTGCAATATCTACCAATGCGTAAGGATAATAATGAGTAAAAGAAGTGTAACAACTAACCAGCCATGGCTTAAGGCAAGAAGGATGAAATGTATGCTTGCACGACATCTCTTGCATAATGTCGTCTACCAGCAAATTCTCCTTACAAAATGGCACATTTGGCATCTGCTCCCATCTTGGCCAGTGTCTTCAGTGTAACAGTGATTACAGGAAGCTTTACAACCACTTCTTTACTTGCTGGTGGTGCTTTCGGGGCTGAATCCCCCTATAGGAACTGCATATAAACATCAAAATGTACTTTTAGAAAAAGAAAGGAATGAAGAAGAAAAGAACTAAAAACCATTAACCGACCTTAGTGAATGAATGAAGAAAAAAAGAACTAAAGCATAACCAACTAATGGGTTGCCTTCATTGAATTATGTTCATCATTTATCCCAGTTTGTCATAGAAAATTAATCAAAATAGCGAGCATAATAATGGATTTAAGAGACAACCATCTCTACAGATTCCAAAATGAATTCATGAACCTATATTAGTAACTAAAACCTGGAGGCAATCATGCAATTATGCACTAATCGAAGCCCGCCCCTACTCCTAACTAGTTCCATAAATAAAGTATTGTTTTTCCCAATAACAAACTTTAAGATCTTGACCGAACATATATTATCAATACCTAACCACCGGTCCACCCCTTATCACCAACACACAATCTTAAATCTCTGTTTACTTCGCCAAAACGCATGTACAAAATATTCCAATTCTACTATCACCAACACACAATCTTAAATCTCTGTTTACTTCGCCAAAACGCATGTACAAAATATTCCAATTCTACTGAATCACCAGTGGCTACTAACACAATAAACAACTTTCTGAACAGATTATGAAACCCTAACTATGTTTAAAATCATTTAGAAGTGTAAATTTGCGAGAAGAAAACTGATAATATTAAATTCAAGAACATAAAAAATTACTAAGCGCAAAACATAAAACAATACAAAAACAATCAATCTATAAACTCTATTTTTTCTGTTTTTCCACTCTTCAATAACTCTACTCTAAAAAAGATAAAACTAAATATAAACAACTTCAATTAGATCCTTGAAACATCTTCACGCGTTGAAATCATAAGATGATGAACAATAGAACAAACTTGCTTGTTACCTTTACTAAACTAATTGTTGGATATCAAAGCCACCATTGTAGAATTAGTCAAACAGAACACATCAGTCCACCACCTTGAAAAAGCCTTGCACATTCGGAACATCTGAATAACCTTGAAAAAACCTTGCACATTCGGAAGATCTGAATATTAACAGTGGGGAAATCAAGACAGAACATCAGCGGTAGAATCAAGACTAAACAGCGCCGATGGCGTGTTTCCAGCGGATCACCTTCTTCTAACAAAGTTTTCGAGATGTTTACCTAGGCCAAGAAAAAGCTTATATTGTTGCATTCACATAGACTTACTCAGTTTGGTCTTTTCAACCTAACTACAATAGTTATTAATAAGTGTGTCAATCCGTAGAATACAACTAAATAGAGTGAAGATGCTGTTACCTCACTCGTTTGTAGGATTGATGGTTCAGATGTTGAAATATCAATGGCAGTCATTGTCTATATTCTTGCATTTTGGAGACAGATTCCTTCCCAAGGACTTGTTGCATCACTATAGTTCTACAAATCAAATTAGTTAATTTTTATTATTAACTTTTAAGAAAAGTAATACGGATTATCTATTTAACATGTGAGCATAGGATGACGGAAAACAAAAAATCAGCATACACGGAAAGTTTTACATGTAAACCTGAATTGTTTCACAAGCTGAGATTCTGTTTCTTCATGTGACTAGTGAGAAGCCTCTTTGTCTTCACTTCATTGCTAAAAAAACAAATCACGGTTAACTTGCTGAAATAGAAAATTCAAAAATTAAAAGATAATAGTTAATAATCCTCTACTACAAATGATCATCTAATACCTGAGACTCGTGTTGTGTATAAGAACACTACATTAAACACAAAAGAACGGGATCATGACTGCGAAAATAGAAACTGAGAACGAATTTACTATTAATACACACCGAATTATAAAAGTAGTTAGAGCTTCCCAGAGCCAGCCATGGCGACAATGCCTCTGCAAGTTCGATTAGAAGAAGAAGAAGAAGAACAGAGTGTGTGAGAATTGAAGGATTTAAAGAAGGATTGAGTGTAGGAGAGTGAAATGGAGGAGCGGCGGCGACCGGAGAAGTGCGGCGGAGAAGCGAAGGTGGAGGATTTAGGGCTGGAGAATTTAGAAGATGCAGTTAGGTATGTGGGTGATGGTTTCTCCGCTTTTTTTTTAATTTGAAATATAGTTGGACAAAAATACCCCTGTTCCCTTGTTCTCCACTTTTTTGGTGTTCCCCAATGAACCCTACCCTATATATATATATATATATATATATATATATAGTGTGGGGTTCATTGGGGAACAACAAAAAAATGGGGAACTGGGGAACCCGCTTAAGAACCCTTGGATGAAGTTAATTAATGGCCGAGATCAGATTAGATATTATAAAGGTAAAAAAGCGGAGGGGTATTTTTGGAATTTTAGAAAAGTATGAATTAGATTATTCTGGACTTGTTCCCGTACATTGCAACCATCGTCCTCGTCGCCGGAGATCCGTCGTGATTTTAGATATGGTTTTTGAAGACAGCCGTCGTCCCCGTCGCCGGACATCACCTATGATTTTAGATCTTCTTTTTGCAGACTGCCGTCGTCCGATTTTGCGGAGATCACCTTTGTTTTCAAATCTGCTTTTTAAAGAGTGTTGTTGTCTGCGTCGCCGGAGATCGATTGTGATTTCAGATCTGCTTTTTCGAAGACTGTTAGGATATCCTAGCCGCTACCGATTTCGTCTCAGATCTATCTAGCATCTATGTAATATCTAGGTTTGTTCTAATTTGCACTTTTTCAGATCTGTATTTCCGAAACTGTTTGAAAATCTTAGCGGTTACCGATTTCCTCTCAGATCTATGAAATTTTATTTTGTAGAATTTAGATCTCAGTTTAAGGTATCACCTGTTTGCTATTTTCTTTTAATTTTATTTAATTTAGCAATAAATTATGTATATGAAATTTATGAGTACTTTTAGATGTTTGTTCATGATGTGTTGTTGCTTTTTTCAGAAATAAATTATGGTTTTAACTTGTTAATATTTTTTTTCAACTTGATATTTATATAGCTTTTTAAAAAATAAAATTAAAATGATATAAAAAGTTAAACAACATTTTTATCAAACACTTGATCATATATAGGTTTTTTATGTTCATTTTTTAAAATAGGTTTAGTATTCTATTCCTTTTTATGTTGATATGGAATATGTTATCTCCGGGCACTCGGTCTTCACTTAAATCTATACTGTTGACTTGTGTGCAGCAAGAAGAAGCAAAAATTATCATGAAAAAGTTGTGTGATACAGTTTCAGAACTTGCTTCGAGTATATTACAGGGTAACGGTGGGCCTGAGCTTGTTACCATTCATGTTCTAGTTTGTTTCGTTGGATAATTTTAAGCTTCAGGAGTCTGCGTTTTTCTTATTTACTCAATTGTCACAGTATATCAGCGAGGCTTTGTTTCTGCATATTAAGCATCTTCACGTTGTGTTTTTGCAGTGTGACTACGTCCGGTAGTTCCGATGTGCGAATTGCCGCCTTAAGTGTTGTGATTAATTTTATTCTGTGTTTGAACTCCGGTGATAGGGATAGGTTTCAAGATCTACTTCCTGCGATGATGACGACTTTGACGGAAGCTTTGAACGATGGACAAGAGGCCACCGCACAAGAGGCATTGGAGCTGTTGATTGAACTGGCTGGAAGTGAACCAAGGTTTTTAAGGCAGCTGTTAGTGGAGGTGGTTCAGTCAATGCTGCAGATTGCGGATGCTAAGACGTTAGCATATTCGTCATTTTAAGTATGAATATTTGTCTTCCTCAGATGCGTAAGCTTGCTCTTGCCCTTGGTCTTGCTGATCAAATGTCTGGTATACCTAACCTTATTTGTTTCTTTGATTATAGAGTACATATATGTATATGTTTGTATGTATATATGATGTAGAAACTGCAAGTTTAGAATAAGAAATAGTTTTGTTTGAGGCTGCAAGTTGTGAATATGTAGTGTTCTTATATTTTTTACACTGTTTGGCATCTATGAAACTTCGTTTTTAAGAGCTTGATGCATCCGGATTAGAATTAGTTATGTTTTCACACTTTGTGTATGGTTAGAACATAGAACTGTTTTAAAGGCCCAAATGTTACTTGTTGTTTCGGTGCAGATATGATTGAAGAGTTGATTAGCAGGGGATAGCAGGTTGATGCTGTGCATTTTATTCATGAAGTTGGTGTTGTAGACAGGTGCCCCCTGTTAGTTTGTTGAAATCTTTTGCTAAAGGATGCTAAAAAGGCGCACCGTCTATTCTTGAAGACTCCAACTATTCAAGCCGCGCTGTGGTATCTTCTATTTATTTTTTCCTTTGCATCTTTCTTTATGATTTTGGTCATTTGGTGCACTCGGTGGTAGTCGGTTGTTTATAATATATTCTAATCCTTTTTGCTTGCTAAAATGTGCAAGTTACAAGGTAAATATGGTTCTGGTTGTACTTCGTTGCTTATAATAAATTCTAATATACTTGATGTCGTTCAGGGCCTGAGATATCACTAACTCGCCTCTCATAATCTCTTTAACTAGTAATCAAATCCATCTTAATTTTGTAAAATTGTTTCTTTTTTTTTCTTTCATTTTCATCTTATAATACAAAGCTTTGATGACAAATGTAGGTTGATTTGAAGGTATATCTGCTGAACCAGGAAGTCCAAAAAAATGTATAACTTCAAGTTAACATGTTAAATCTAGCTTTTCAAGTCAAAAGTTTTTGTTCATTTTTAAAATGTTTTATAAATATATAGTGTGATATATATTATTATAACAAAACTAGATGTTTACACTAGTAATCTATCTATCTGAATAAAACAGTTGAGAAGGTTTTATACTTAAAAAGCACACCTTGGGTGACTTTTCTACCCCTTGACCCGTTCACTTTTTAATATGGATTTAACCAATTTTATCTATTAACGATAAAATTTAACCCAAATCGACCATTCATAAGTAAACAGGTTAAAGTCGCCATCTTTATATTTACAAGCAAGCATCAACTTCCTTTTTGAATCAGGGATGATGTGGCCGATCATGAGAAGAAAGCGATTAAATTGTGAAAGAGTGCTTCACTCCAGAGGTAGTTATTAAGTGAAGTTTTATCTTTAAGCGATTATACTAATTGGAAGGTTGTAAGGTTGAGGTTTGGCAATTGGGGTGTTCAAATGGATCATTTTGTCATACAGTTGGTTGAATGGATGAGTTCTATATTGATATAGCAGATAATTAAGATAATAGGCACCAGGATGGATACTAATTGGGAAAATAACAGTTCTGATAAACTTCAGCAGGGTAAAGATGGTTGGGTATGGGATGTTTTAGGTCATCTGTATTGGATTAGAGCTTTGATTGAGACCCAGAATATGTGCTTGAAATGTTATGGATTGCTTAGCATGTGGACAGTGCTTACTTATGGTCATATTCATTTGGAGTTACTTTCACATTAGTTTTTTTCTTATAAAAAACCAAGGAGAATTCTTACTTCATATAAAATTAGACACATCCACTATGCAATCGTACTAAATCCTTTTGTATTGTACTCTAGCTAGGGTCGGTTTGGTTCATTTTATGGTTAAATCAAAACCAACCAAAGGGTTCGGTTTTAGTTTTTTTTTTTAAACCATTCGGTTTTTGGAACAAATTCCGTAAGATTAAAAAAAAAATAAAAAGTATAATTCAAGATTTAGGAATCTTTCTTAGATGGTGACATTAAAGTTAATGTATTCAACCTTTTTAACTAATATTGTTCACATAATTTAACATGTTAAATGGAGTCTATATGGGCTCAAAATATTAAAATAAATAAATTTAACATGTTAAATGAGACTTTGCTTTGATCAACTAGCTTCGATTTGACTTTATTTGACCACATTATATATTGAATTTCGTATTAGAGTTCAAAATATTTAATAAAGTTTTGTGAGTACGGATTTGGTAGGGTTTGGTGGATTTTGTATAGCAGTAAGAAAGAAAGAAATGAAGTCTATACGGGCTCAAAATGTAAAAATAAATAAATTTAACATGTTACATGTTAAATGATAGACATTATTTGACCGCATTATATATTGAGTTTCGTATTAAAGTTGAAAAAATTAAAATAAAGTTTTTTGTGAGGATGGATTTGGGATGGTAGGGCATTTGTGTAGCCGGAAGAAGGAAATAGAATCTATGCGTACTCAGAATATTAAAATAAATAAATTTAACATGTTAAATGAAAGTTTGAGTTGATAAATTAGATTTGGTTCAACTTTATTTTACCATATTATATATTGAATTTTGGATTAGAGTTAAAAATTAAAGTAACGTTTGTGTGAGTATGGATTTGGGGAATTTGTGTAGCAGGAAGAAGGAAATGCAGTTTATGCGGACTCAAAATATTAAAGTAAATAAATTTAACATGTTAAATGAGAGACATTATTTCACTGCATTATATATTGAATTTCGTATTAAAGTTAAAATAAAGTTTTGTGTGAGGATGGATTTGAGAGGGTAAGGCATTTCTATAGCCAGAAGAAGGAAACAGAGTCTATGCGGACTCAAAGTATTTAAATAAGTAAATTTAAAATATTAAATGAGAGTTTGCATTGATCAGTTAGATTTGGTTCAACTTTATTTGACCATATTATATATTGAATTTCGGATTAGCGTTACAAAACTTATAATAACGTTTGTTTGAGTATGGATTCTATATGGTTTGAGGGACTTGTGTAGCATGAAGAAAGAAATAGAGTCTATGCGGGCTCTAAATATTAATAAAAATAAATTTGACATGTTAAACATTAAATAAAAGACTTTATGTGACGGCATTATATATTGACGTTCGTATTAGAATTCAAAAAATTAAAATAAAGTTATGTGTGGAGATGGATTTGGAGGGTAGGGCATTTGTGTAGCCAGTAGAAGGAAATAGAGTCTAGACGAATTCAAAATATTAAAATAAATAAATTTAACATGTTAAATGAGGGTTATGGAGATTTCTGTAGCCAGAAGAAGGAAACGGAGTATACAAGGGCTCAAAATATTAAAATAATTAAATTTAACATGTTAATGTTAAATGAGAGACATTATTTAACATCTAGAAACCTTTTTAATAAAAAAATTCAAAAACTAAAAAAATGCTTAAAAGCAGTTGAAAAAGTTCTTTTTTTTACGAAAATGTGTTTTTACTAGAAAGGGTCATTTTTATTTGCACAAACTTTGAAAAACTTTAAAAAAAATATATTTTCACATGTTAAATTGTTTTTTATGTATATTTAACATGTTAAATGTTTATAAGGTTGATGCTTGCTTGACTTACAACATTAGGTAAGATTTGAGAAATTGAAATTATGTGTTTCATATGAAAGCAAGTTGTATCTTACAATAAAAGTTAAGTTTGAAAGAGTGTGTATTTGTGCAGAAACTCAGCTAATAGATGAACCAACTTGCATCAACGTTGATCCACTTGACGGAACAACCAAGTGGAATAACAGAGTTTTGAACATGTATTGAATTTTTATATTAAAATTTTAATTTTTGTTTTAGTTAATATATTGTTTCAGTTCAATTCTTTTTTGGGTAGATTACATTTTTCATCATTTATATTTGTAACGTATTGCAATGGATCCCCTTTAACTTTAATAACTAAAGCCACAATCCTTTTTTTTATTTTGTAAAACCTATTACACCATATGTCCTTTAGCACCAATCTGGTTAGATTTTTCAGTTAAGATAAATCATGTGCATCTCATTATGAGGCCATTTATGTCTTTTTCACACCTTATAGTTTTATCCATTTATTTATATAAAAACCAAAACTTTGTCTCTCTTAAACACTCTTTCTATCTCAACTCCTCAATCGTTAACGTTTTTCAATAGCTCTCTCGGATCTCTTGTCTCAGATCTGAGTCACGTTTAGATCTAAACATCCATTAGAGAGAGGGGGTTTAAATATTTGGGCGTTTTCACCATAATCGAACACCAATGCATCTTCCAACTCTAACAATAATGACTGGTGGCGATGTATTTAGGTGGTTAGGTGGTGGCCAGCGGCAGAAGTGGTGGTGGTGAGGGCATAAGGCTAGAGGGTGTGGTTGGAGCCCCCTTGGGGCTTTATCAAGCCAACTAGGATCGACGTCAGCGCCATGTCAGCATTGGGGCTTTATCATGCCCCTCTTTAATTTGCAGGGTGTGGATGGAGGTAGAGTTGTACAAAAAAACCGGTTTTAGAACCGAAACTGGGAAAAAAAACCGAAACCGGTTTTTTTAACCGGCTTTTTTATAACCGAACCGGTTTTCTAACCGAACCGCCGAGTGTAGACCGGTTAGGATTCTTGAACTGAAAAACCGGTTAATAACCGAAACCTAAAACCGGTTAAAAACCGATCCCAACCGGTTACACCGGCTATTGTTTTGGACATGAAAAACTGGTTAGTAACCGAAACCGGTTATAGAAAAAACCGGTTTTCGTTTTGGATGAAAAAAACCGGTTCGGTTAATAACCGAAACCGGTTTTTGAAAAAAACCGATTTGTACACCTCTAGATGGAGCCCCCGTCATGATTACTTAATTATTTATTTATTTAAATATTTATTTTTTTAAATTAAATGGCAATTTTAATAACTAGAAAATAAAAAAAAACATAATTTCATTAAAAAAAACACTGCAAAGTCATTAAAAAAACATAACATACTAGAAAAAAAAAAAGACAACATACTAAAAAAAACACAACATACTAGAAAAAAAAACTACATATATTTGGCCCGAATTTGTGCCTTACGAGCCTCCAAAATGACTCGGTCCTCCTCTGGTAGATGTGACACATCCTTTGCGAGAAAGTCCATGTCTTTTTGTATTTGTTTCTATATTCTCATTTGTTAGTCTTTTTCCCTAATGAAGATTATTTTGTTGAGACTTGCCTCGAACTCGCTCATCTTTGACGGGCCATCTGATGTAGTAGACTTTCCACGTGCCTTGGCCTTACTTTTATCCCTACCAGTTGGACGAGACAGCTCTTCTCGTTCTTCAAACTCGTCAACATCGTCGTTTAGATTAATTACTGTATGAGCATCGGACCCAGATGGTTCGGTGGTGGATGTCGATTTGGACCGTTTGGAACTAGGGCGGGTTGGGTCGAACGGTGGCACAAGATGCCACTTTAGAGATTTGCGAAGAAGCTCCCATTTGGTTACCGACGTAAACATATGCCCATGGTTCATTCAATAGTCGTGGGCTTGTGTCATGACATCGACGTCGCTCGCACCACTTTTCCTTCGAGTACTATTGACGAGATTATTATATATGTTGTTGAAGTTGCTAACCTTCATCCTCATAGCACCCCACTTTCCCGAAAAAGAATCGGCCGTTCGATAGTCGCCACGACCCATTGAGAATTTTTTTAAAAAATGAAGGGAATGGTATAAAAAGTGAGGGAGAAAGTGAGAAGAATGAGATGAAAAAGTTAAAGAATTGTGGGTATGTATAGTGTTAATTTGTAAAAAAAAAAAAAGGAAAGTAATTTTTTTTAAATTCTGACTCTTTCAACGGTCAAATGTTAAATGCTTGCCTCGGTCCACGCGAATAAAGCCCGTTATTATCTTGGCAAGCCTTCAATGGCGCCCCTCCATGACGCCTGGGGTGTGGTGTCATAGCGCCTGGGGCGCTATAGATATCCAGCTGGCGGGGGTAGCGCCCCCACACCATCCGACTTAAGGGATTTTAAAGAGAGAGAGAGAGAGTTGAGAATATCTTAACATGCGATTAGAGAGAGAGAGAGAGAAAGAGAGAGTTGAGATTAGGTTTGATTTACAAATATTTTTTCTTGTTTTTTTCTTTTTCTAAATATATTTTACTAAATAAATAGGTAAAATTACAAATCCTTATTTTAATATTAAACTAATTAATATTTAACATGTTAAATATGTGAAAAGTGCTCAACAATTAAAAAAAAACTTCTATGTGTCTTTACAAAGAAAGGCACCGAAAGTGTCTTTTATTGAGTTTAAAAATAATTTAAAAAGACTAAACATTTGTTTATAAATAAAAAAATTCTTAACATGTTAAATATTTTTTTATCATATTAAAAGTATTTTCTAAACATGTTCAAAATAATTTAGAATCATTCTTCACAAAGAAGAAAAAACACAATACTGTAAAATAAAGATCAACCAAATACAGGTGAAAGCAACACAGAGGATTATCATTGATTATCAATTTTGAATTTCAATGTAACCTTTATAAAAAATAATTTAAAAAGACAAATTCTTAACATGTTAAATATATTAAAAAGACTAAACATTTGATAAATATTTTCTTAACATTTTAAAAGGAGAAATTTTTAAGATATTTAATATTTTATTAACATTTTCAAAATAATTAAAAAAGACTAAACATTTGTTTATAAATAAAAAAAACAAATTCTTAACATGTTAAATATTTTTTTACCATATTAAAAGTATTTTCTAAACATGTTAAAAGTAATTTAGAATCATTCCTCACAAAGAAGCAAAAACACAATACTGTAAAACAAAGAACAACCAAATACAGAGGATTATCATTGACTTCATCTATCTTGAATTTCAATGTAACCTTTATAAAAATAATTTAAGAAGACAAATTCTTAACATGTTAAATATATTAAAAAGACTAAACATTTGTTAAATATTTTCTTAACGTGTTAAAAGGAGAAATTTTTAAGATGTCTAATATTTTATTAACATTTTAAAAATAATTTAAAAAAACGAAACATTTGTTTATAAATAAAAAAACAAATTTTTAACATGTTTAATATGTTTTTACCATATTAAAAGTATTTTCTTAACATGTTAAAACTAATTTAGAATCATTCCTCACAAAGAAGCAAAAGCACAATACAGTAAAACAAAGAACAACCAAATACAGAGGATTATCATTGACTCCATCTTTTTGAATTTTAGTGTAACCTTCATAAAAATAATTTAAAAAGACAAATTCTTAACATGTTAAATATATTAAAAAGATTAAATATTTGTTAAATATTTTCTTAAAATGTTAAAAGGAGAAAATTTTAAGATGTTTAATATTTAATTCACATTTTAAAAATAATTTAAAAAAACTAAACATTTGTTTATAAATAAAAAAACAAATTTTTAACATGTTAAATATTTTTTTTACCATATTAAAAGTATTCTCTTAACATGTTAAAACTAATTTAGAATCATTCCTCACAAAGAAGCAAAAATACAATACTGTAAAACAAAGAACAACCAAATACAGAGGATTATTATTGACTCCATCTATTTTGAATTTCAATGTAACCTTTATAAAAAAATAATTTAAAAAGACAAAATCTTAATATGTTAAATATATTAAAAAGACTAAAGATTTGTTAAATATTTTCTTAACATTTTAAAATGAGAAAATTTTAAGATGTTTAATATTTTATTAACATTTTAAAAATAATTTTCAAAAACTAAACATTTTTTTATAACTAAAAAACAAATTTTTAACATGTTAAATATTTTTTACCATATTAAAAGTATTTTCTTAACATGTTAAAAGTAATTTAGAATCATTCCTCACAAAGAAGCAAACACACAATACTATAAAACAAAGAACAACCAAATACAGAGGATTATCATTGACTCCATCTATTTTGAATTTCAATGTAACCTTTATAAAAATAATTTAAAAAGACAAATTCTTAACATGTTAAATATATTAAAAGGACTAAACATTTGTTAAATATTTTCTTAACATGTTAAAGTGAGAAATTTTTAATATGTTTATTATTTTATTAACATTTTAAAAATAATTTAAAAAAACTAATCATTTGTTTACAAATAAAAAAACAATGTTTAACATGTTAAATATTTTTTTACCATATTAAAAGTATTTTCTTAACATGTTAAAACTAATTTAGAATCATTCCTCACAAAGAATCAAAAACACAATACTGTAAGACAAAGAAAAACCAAATACTGAGGATTATCATTGACTCCATCTATTTTGAATTTCAATGTAACCTTTATAAAAAATAATTTAAAAAGACAAATTCTTAACATGTTAAATATATTAAAAAGACAAAATATTTGTTAAATATTTTCTTAACATGTTAAAAGGAGAAATTTTTAAGATATTTAATATTTAATTAACATTTTAAAAATAATTAAAAAAGACTAAACATTTGTTTATAAATAAAAAAAATAAATTCTTAACATGTTAAATATTTTTTTTACCATATTAAAAGTATATTCTTAACATGTTAAAACTAATTTAGAATCATTCCTCACAAAGAAGCAAAAACACAATATTGTAAAACAAAGAACAACCAAATACACATGACTATCATTGACACCAACTATTTTGGATTTCAATGTAACCTTTATAAAAAAAATAATTTAAAAAGACAAATACTTAGCATGTTAAATATATTAAAAAGACGAAAGATTTGTTAAATATTTTCTTAACATGTTAAAAGGAGAAATTTTTAAGATGTTTAATATTTTATTAACATTTTTAAGATAATTAAAAAAACTAAACATTTGTTTATAAATAAAAAAAAACAAATTTTTAACAAGTTAAATATTTTTTACCATATTAAAAGTATTTTCATAACATGTTTAAAGTAATTTAGAATCATTTCTTACAAAGAAGCAAAAACATAATACTATAAAACAAAGAACAACCAAATACAGAGGACTATCATTGTGACAACTCGTACTTTACCGTCTCGTACATTACGTGTAACCATCGAACTAGTGTGATTACGTGATCATATTAATTGAACAAATGTTGTGTTATGTGCTTGATGTTTACTATTTGTACATGTATGAATCGGACCGCACAACACACCCACACTCGCACAAGCCCATTCGGGCCTTATACTTTGCACACGGGTTATTAGGGCAGCCCATGTGGGTTCGGCCCACTCCCCTTTAACCGTGTAAATCCCATAGTTGGGGATAGGTTTTGGTTAGTTGTCACAAACACAAAAACACACACAAACCCTAGAAGTTTTCCTCTCTCTCTCGGCTTGCTTGGAACCCGACGGCACACACACACACTTTGAAGCTTGTGAAACGAATCGATCCTCTACCTTCATCCGGTTAGTGATGATGTTATGTTTTTGGATTATTTGTGATATCATGTGATTGCTATCATTCGTTAGGCGATGTAACTAGGGTGTATGCTAGTAATATTGGTTGAATGTTGATGATAATTGGATTGTTAATCGGTTCTCATGAATGATTAAGATATACGGTTACTTGACATGAAATCGGTTATATGTATGTTTGTGTTATGAGGAATAATTCGGATGGGTTAATAGTCTGAATGTATGCAAACCGGGTAGGATGCATGATAGCTGATTTATGATTCGGTATGTTTTTATAATAATCTGATTTCCTGTTCTTGATGTTAATATGAACATGCTTGATACTCATGATTTGAAGTTGAATGAAATCGGAATTAACTGTGATTGATCGAAATTGTGAAACTGCCTAAGTTGTTTGCTAGAATCACGGATAAGTCAATGCAGGAAATATGGAAACCAGTTACACACGCGGTTGCGACTCGGCATCACTCGTTGCGAGTCGGAACCCCACTCGAGACCACAACCGCATGAACCGTAACCACGGTTGCGAGTCAGATTGCGACTCGTAACCAGACCATGATGAACCGAGATCACCATTGCGACTCGCAACCAGCTGTTGCGACTCGTAATCTCCGGTTGCGACTCGAGATCCCCGTTGCGAGTCGAGATCACCATCGTTTACACGCACACAGTTGGGCCTTCACTGTCACGGGCCCAATCTATTGAGCCCAACGATTTGAATTGTGGACTGTTTATTAACGGACTTGTATGTGTTTGCTATTTGGGCCGATTGGGGAATCTGAACTGTTTTGTTATTGGGCTGCTTATGTCATTGGGCCGGGTATGATCGGACTAAGAACAATTGGATCCTCACATGCTATGTCTTATCTGCTTACGTGCGTACATGTTTGCCATGACTATACGTGATTACTACATACGTGTTATATACGAACCTGACTCGTATAACAACCATGCTAGGACGTGATTGACAAATTACTAGCTTATCTATACTCTTTGTGTA
This sequence comes from Helianthus annuus, assembly GCF_002127325.2. Classification (NCBI taxonomy): domain Eukaryota; kingdom Viridiplantae; phylum Streptophyta; class Magnoliopsida; order Asterales; family Asteraceae; genus Helianthus; species Helianthus annuus. Next base: position 17,564,330 of record NC_035440.2, on the reverse strand, counting down.
TCTGCCGAGCAAACCAAGGTGAGTTCACACAGCCAAGGCATGGGATTCCCGGGTTGGGAATTGGGTTGGATATGTTGGATATGGAATGATTACTCGTACTTACGCATATACCAGACTATAGACCATCGTCCTCAGGTTAGTCAGGACACGTTACGTAAAGCCTACGTAACCCAGTATATTTGCCATATGTCTCCCGGGTCGGGAGGACACGTTACGTAAAGCCTACGTAACCCAATACCATCCACTGGCTTCCAGGTCGGAAGGCCACGCTGCGTAAAGCCTACGTAGCCCCCACGCGTACCACTGTCCTCGGGGAAGGGCACGTCACGTAAAGCCTACGTGACCCTGTACGTTTTCCTGTTCTCGGTAAAGAAGAACACATGGTCGGAAGTTAGTCTAGTAAGTACCGTTAATGAGAAGCCCTCATTAACCAGGATGAACATGGGAAGCCCCCACTTTTATTACACACTAGTATGGGAAGCCCCCACTAGCTATACTTATGCATTACACAATGAACTTACTTTCTGTGAACTCGCTCAACTAGTTTGTTGATTATTTGCTGCATGCCTTGCAGGACCTTAGGTATACTTGGAGCTTGCACAAGGAAGGAGCAGGTCGTTGTGGCAGATGGATCATGAACATTATTGAACTTAAAACTTTATTTGGGTTTACTTTACATTGCTTCCGCTACTTAAAACAGTATTTGGTTTTGAAACATCAATCATGTCATGGAGACTTACGTTAATTACTTTTATATTAAATGCTATGTTTGATATGATTGATGGCTTGATCCTGGTCAGTCACGCTCCCAAGCGGTGGTATTCCGCGGGTGGATTTTGGGGGTGTGACAGATTGGTATCAGAGCCATTGGTTATAGAGAACTTGGTTTTAATATGGGGAAAACGTTTTTATTAAAACCGGACTATAACCAGAACAGTGCTCTCAATGATCCACAACGACGCTTCGCTCCACGTGCAAGACTCGACATCCTAGGTAATAAGGTTTATGTTTATTGCCTGTTTGCTAGAACTGCTTAGAACTTTGCTCGCATTACGCTTAGATACACATGCTTTGATTTCATGAGAACACCTATATGCCTACGCTTTTCTGTCATCGCCCTACTCGCGAACCATTCTTATGTATGCTACTTGTTACTATGAAGATCAATGGCCGCACGAATTAACATGACTCAAGCCCAGCTAGAGGCTCTCATTGCTGCGGCAGTTGCAGCCGCCCAAGCAGGTCAACCCGCTCAGCAGCAGCCTGGGTGCACCTTCAAGAACTTCATGGAATGTCGTCCTAGCTCGTTTAGTGGCACAGAGGGAGCAGTTGGACTCCTCCACTGGTTTGAAAAGCTCGAGTCGGTTTTCGAAATGTGCGAATGCCCTGAGGCTCGCAGGGTGAAGTTCGCCACTGGCACACTTGAAGGGATTGCGCTCACTTGGTGGAACGCACAAGTGCAGATTTTAGGGTTGGCAGCTGCTAACGCCACTCCATGGAACGACTTTAAGGAACTCATCAAGCGTGAGTATTGCACGCGGGAAGACATACACAAGCTGGAAGATGAGCTTTATAACTTGAAAATGGTTGGATCGGAAATCGAAGCGTATACCAAACGGTCCAATGAGCTGGCCGTTCTGTGTCCAACTATGGTGGACCCTCCATACAAGCGCATTGAGTTGTATCTCAAGGGATTGGCGCCAGAAATTCAGAGCCACGTGACGTCGGCTAATCTCGAAAACATTCAGGAAATACAGCGTCTCGCTCACCGTATCACCGATCAGGCAGTGGAACAGAATAGATTGCCCAAGCGTGTTAATGCTACTGCTAATGTCACCACCTCAGTTACTCCTGCTACGTCTGGTGACAGTAAAAGGAAATGGGATGGGGATTCCAGCAAAGGTTCGGCATTTGTTCAGCCACAATCTCAGCAGCAGAAGATCGATCACTATCAGAGTCCCAGTCAGCAATCCTCTGGTGGTCACAGGCAGAGGAGATATCAGGGTAGTCAACCCAGGTGCCACAACTGTAACAGGCATCACCACGGCCCATGTAACAAGGGTCGTTGTCAAAGGTGTCTCAAAATGGGTCACGAGGCCAAAGACTGCAGGAGCCCTCGTCCTGCGAATCAGAACCAGCAGCCTCAGCAACCAGCTCCACAAAACCAGCAGCAGCAGCAGCAGCCACAGCGTGGAAACCGGGGGTGTTTCCAGTGTGGGGCTGAAGGTCATTTCAAACGCGATTGTCCTCAGTTAAACCCGAACCGCAACAACAATAACAACCAGGGCAACGGGAACAACAACGGTGGAAACAACAACAACAACAACGGCAATGAAGCTCGTGGTCGCGCTTTTGTGCTAGGTCGAGGCGACGCAGTGAACGATCCCAACGTTGTCATGGGTAAGTTTCTCCTCGACAATATTTACGTTACTGTTTTATTTGATTCGGGTGCGGATACAAGCTATATGTCTGTGAAAATGTGTCAACTGCTAAAACGTGCACCAACACTTTTACCCACCAAACATGTAGTAGAGTTAGCTAACGGTAAAAGTCTAGAAGCCACGCACGTAGTTCAGGGTTGTAATCTTATCCTAGCTGGCCAAGCCTTCTCTATTGATCTCATTCCCATAGTTTTGGGTAGTTTCGACGTCGTGATTGGGATGGATTGGCTTTCCCAACACCAGGCAGAAATCTTATGCAGCGAAAAGGTTATTCGCATTCCTCGTTCTGGTCAGGAACCTCTAGAAGTTCAAGGCGACAAGAGTGGTGCAGTGGTGGGCATCATCTCTTTCTTGAAGGCTCAGAAATGCTTACGTAAAGGTCACGCAGCCATTCTGGCTCTCGTTACAGACGCATCAGCAAAGGAAAAGAAATTGGAAGACATTCCAGTTGTACGTGATTACCCTCAGGTGTTTCCTGAAGACTTACCTGGCTTACCGCCTCATCGTCAGGTCGAATTTCAGATCGAGCTCGCTCCAGGAGCAGCACCCATAGCTCGCGCACCATATCGCCTAGCTCCATCGGAATTGGAGGAATTGTCAAAGCAATTACAAGAGCTCTTGGAAAAGGGTTTCATACGACCAAGCTCTTCGCCTTGGGGAGCTCCAGTACTTTTCGTGAAAAAGAAGGATGGTACGTTCAGGATGTGTATAGACTACAGGGAACTGAACAAGGTGACGGTGAAGAACCGTTATCCTCTTCCACGCATAGACGACTTATTCGACCAATTGCAAGGGTCGTGTTACTACTCGAAGATAGACTTGAGGTCTGGGTACCATCAGTTGAGAGTCCGGGATGAGGACGTCTCCAAGACAGCCTTCAGAACTCGTTACGGTCACTACGAGTTTCTCGTCATGCCATTCGGGTTAACGAACGCGCCTGCGGTATTTATGGATCTTATGAACAGGGTGTGCAAACCCTATCTCGACAAGTTCGTCATTGTGTTCATCGACGACATTCTGATTTACTCCAAGAGTCAGGAGGAACACGAGCAACATCTTCGCCTGATTTTGGAACTCCTTCGAAAGGAACAATTGTACGCCAAGCTTTCTAAATGCGACTTCTGGCTTCGTGAAGTCCACTTCTTAGGCCACGTGGTAAACAAGGATGGGATCCATGTCGATCCATCCAAGGTAGATTCGATCAGGAACTGGCCTGCACCGCGTACGCCAACGGAAATACGCCAATTCTTGGGTCTGGCAGGTTACTACAGACGGTTTATTAGAGACTTCTCGAAGATTGCTCAGCCGCTTACGCTACTGACACAGAAGGGTGTTACCTATCGCTGGGGAGAGCCCCAGGAGACTGCTTTTCAGCACCTAAAGGATAGACTTTGCAGTGCACCTATCCTCTCATTGCCGGAGGGCACAGATGACTTCGTGGTTTATTGTGATGCATCCATTCGGGGACTGGGATGTGTGTTAATGCAGCGCGACAAGGTTATTGCTTACGCCTCTCGTCAACTCAAGGTTCACGAACGGAACTACACGACGCACGATTTAGAGCTGGGAGCTGTTGTTTTTGCGCTTAAGATATGGCGACACTACCTGTACGGTACCAGGTGCACGATTTACACCGATCACAGGAGTCTCGAGCATATTCTTAAGCAGAAGGATTTGAACATGCGTCAACGACGATGGGTCGAGTTACTTAACGATTATGAATGCGCTATCAAGTATCATCCAGGCAAAGCCAATGTGGTGGCTGATGCCCTTAGTCGAAAGGACACTTTACCGAAGCGCGTGCGAGCACTACAGCTTACGATTCAGTCTAGCCTTCCTGCTCAGGTACGAGCTGCTCAGATAGAAGCACTGAAGCCCGAAAACGTCAAGGCTGAAGCCTTACGCGGCTCACGACAACAGATGGAACAGAAGGCAGATGGCGCTTACTATGTAACGGGCCGGATTTGGGTCCCTCTCTATGGCGGTCTACGCGAACTTGTAATGGATGAAGCTCACAAGTCTCGCTATTCGGTACATCCAGGGTCGGATAAAATGTACCACGATATCAGCACTACCTATTGGTGGCCTAGTATGAAGGCCCACATTGCTGCGTATGTTGGAAAATGCTTGACATGTGCAAGAGTCAAGGTCGAATATCAGAAACCAGCTGGTCTACTTCAGCAGCCTAAGATACCTCAGTGGAAATGGGAAGAAATTTCCATGGATTTCGTTACAGGCCTACCTAGATCCCAGCGTGGGAACGATACGATATGGGTCATAGTTGATCGACTCACCAAGTCTGCACACTTCCTGCCGATTAAGGAAACGGATAAGTTCTCCACTCTCGCAGACGTATATCTTAAAGAAGTTGTCTCGAGGCACGGGGTGCCCACATCTATCATTTCGGATCGCGATGCACGATTCACGTCAGAACTTTGGCAAGCAATGCATAAATCTTTCGGCTCACGATTAGACATGAGCACAGCATACCACCCTCAGACGGATGGGCAGTCTGAGCGTACGATTCAAACACTTGAAGACATGCTTCGGGCATGCGTCATCGATTTCGGCAACGGCTGGGAAAAGCACCTCCCTTTGGTGGAGTTCTCGTATAATAACAGTTATCACACCAGCATTCAAGCCGCTCCATTCGAGGCATTGTACGGGCGTAAATGCCGGTCACCTCTCTGTTGGGCAGAGGTGGGGGATAGTCAAATCACGGGTCCAGAGATTGTAGTGGACGCCACAGAAAAGATTGCACAAATACGACAACGCATGGCGGCAGCACGCGACCGTCAGAAAGCCTACGCGGACAAGCGTAGAAAGCCATTGGAATTTGAGGTCGGGGACCGGGTTTTATTGAAAGTCTCACCCTGGAAGGGTGTGGTTCGTTTTGGCAAACGGGGTAAACTGAATCCGCGATACGTCGGACCATTCGAAATATTAGAAAAGATTGGCAAAGTAGCCTACAAGTTGAAACTACCAGCTGAACTCGGGGCAGTTCACAATGTTTTTCACGTGTCGAACTTAAAGAAGTGCTTATCAGATGAAAACCTCATCATTCCTTTTAAGGAACTCACTATCGACGAGCGGTTGCAGTTCGTCGAGGAACCAGTTGAAATCACGGACCGGGATGTGAAGGTCCTCAAACACAAGAGAATCCCTCTTGTTCGAGTTCGTTGGAACTCCAAACGTGGTCCAGAGTACACCTGGGAACGCGAAGACAGGATGACAGAAAAGTACCCCCAGTTATTCGGGAACCAGGCAACCACTACTGAGGCTGAAGCTACTACTTCGGAATTTCGGGACGAAATTCCAGATCAACGGGGGGAGGATGTGACACCCCAGGAAAATCAGTGAACAGTACAGTTTACCTAGCTTCCTCAGTGAGTGCATACCAAATTTCGGGACGAAATTTCCAATTAGTTGGGGATAATGTGACAACTCGTACTTTACCGTCTCGTACATTACGTGTAACCATCGAACTAGTGTGATTACGTGATCATATTAATTGAACAAATGTTGTGTTATGTGCTTGATGTTTACTATTTGTACATGTATGAATCGGACCGCACAACACACCCACACTCGCACAAGCCCATTCGGGCCTTATACTTTGCACACGGGTTATTAGGGCAGCCCATGTGGGTTCGGCCCACTCCCCTTTAACCGTGTAAATCCCATAGTTGGGGATAGGTTTTGGTTAGTTGTCACAAACACAAAAACACACACAAACCCTAGAAGTTTTCCTCTCTCTCTCGGCTTGCTTGGAACCCGACGGCACACACACACACTTTGAAGCTTGTGAAACGAATCGATCCTCTACCTTCATCCGGTTAGTGATGATGTTATGTTTTTGGATTATTTGTGATATCATGTGATTGCTATCATTCGTTAGGCGATGTAACTAGGGTGTATGCTAGTAATATTGGTTGAATGTTGATGATAATTGGATTGTTAATCGGTTCTCATGAATGATTAAGATATACGGTTACTTGACATGAAATCGGTTATATGTATGTTTGTGTTATGAGGAATAATTCGGATGGGTTAATAGTCTGAATGTATGCAAACCGGGTAGGATGCATGATAGCTGATTTATGATTCGGTATGTTTTTATAATAATCTGATTTCCTGTTCTTGATGTTAATATGAACATGCTTGATACTCATGATTTGAAGTTGAATGAAATCGGAATTAACTGTGATTGATCGAAATTGTGAAACTGCCTAAGTTGTTTGCTAGAATCACGGATAAGTCAATGCAGGAAATATGGAAACCAGTTACACACGCGGTTGCGACTCGGCATCACTCGTTGCGAGTCGGAACCCCACTCGAGACCACAACCGCATGAACCGTAACCACGGTTGCGAGTCAGATTGCGACTCGTAACCAGACCATGATGAACCGAGATCACCATTGCGACTCGCAACCAGCTGTTGCGACTCGTAATCTCCGGTTGCGACTCGAGATCCCCGTTGCGAGTCGAGATCACCATCGTTTACACGCACACAGTTGGGCCTTCACTGTCACGGGCCCAATCTATTGAGCCCAACGATTTGAATTGTGGACTGTTTATTAACGGACTTGTATGTGTTTGCTATTTGGGCCGATTGGGGAATCTGAACTGTTTTGTTATTGGGCTGCTTATGTCATTGGGCCGGGTATGATCGGACTAAGAACAATTGGATCCTCACATGCTATGTCTTATCTGCTTACGTGCGTACATGTTTGCCATGACTATACGTGATTACTACATACGTGTTATATACGAACCTGACTCGTATAACAACCATGCTAGGACGTGATTGACAAATTACTAGCTTATCTATACTCTTTGTGTATCTGCCGAGCAAACCAAGGTGAGTTCACACAGCCAAGGCATGGGATTCCCGGGTTGGGAATTGGGTTGGATATGTTGGATATGGAATGATTACTCGTACTTACGCATATACCAGACTATAGACCATCGTCCTCAGGTTAGTCAGGACACGTTACGTAAAGCCTACGTAACCCAGTATATTTGCCATATGTCTCCCGGGTCGGGAGGACACGTTACGTAAAGCCTACGTAACCCAATACCATCCACTGGCTTCCAGGTCGGAAGGCCACGCTGCGTAAAGCCTACGTAGCCCCCACGCGTACCACTGTCCTCGGGGAAGGGCACGTCACGTAAAGCCTACGTGACCCTGTACGTTTTCCTGTTCTCGGTAAAGAAGAACACATGGTCGGAAGTTAGTCTAGTAAGTACCGTTAATGAGAAGCCCTCATTAACCAGGATGAACATGGGAAGCCCCCACTTTTATTACACACTAGTATGGGAAGCCCCCACTAGCTATACTTATGCATTACACAATGAACTTACTTTCTGTGAACTCGCTCAACTAGTTTGTTGATTATTTGCTGCATGCCTTGCAGGACCTTAGGTATACTTGGAGCTTGCACAAGGAAGGAGCAGGTCGTTGTGGCAGATGGATCATGAACATTATTGAACTTAAAACTTTATTTGGGTTTACTTTACATTGCTTCCGCTACTTAAAACAGTATTTGGTTTTGAAACATCAATCATGTCATGGAGACTTACGTTAATTACTTTTATATTAAATGCTATGTTTGATATGATTGATGGCTTGATCCTGGTCAGTCACGCTCCCAAGCGGTGGTATTCCGCGGGTGGATTTTGGGGGTGTGACAATCATTGACTCCATCTATTTTGAATTTCAATGTAACCTTTATAAAAATAATTTAAAAAGACAAATTCGTAACATGTTAAATATACTAAAAAGACTAAACATGTGTTAAATATTTTCTTAACATGTTAATGAAGAAATTTTTAAGATATTTAATATTTTATTAACATTTTAAAAATAATCTAAAAAAACTAAACATTTGTTTATAAATAAAAAAAACAATTTTTTAACATGTTTAATATTTTTTTACCATATTAAAAGTATTTTCTTAACATGTTAAAACTAATTTAGAATCATTCCTCATAAAGAAGCAAAACCACAATACTGTAAAACAAAGAACAACCATATACAGAGAATTATCATGGACTCCATCTATTTTGAATATCAATGTAACTTAATAAAAATAATTTAAAAAGACAAATTCTTAACATGTTAAATATATTAAAAAGACTAAACATTTGTTAAATATTTTCTCAACATGTTAAAAGGAGAAATTTTTAAGATGTTTAATATTTTATTAACATTTTAAAAATAATTTAAAAAACTAAACATTTGTTTATAAATTAAAAAATAAATTTTTAACTTGTTAAATATTTTTTACCATATTAAAAGTATTTTCTTAACATGTTATAACTAATTTAGAATCATTCCTTACAAAGAAGCAAAAACACAATCCTGTAAAACAAAGTACAACCAAATACAGAGGATTCTCATCGACTCCATCTATTTTGAATTTCAATGTAACCTTTTTAAAAAAATAATTTAAAAAGACAAATTCATAACATGTTAAATATATTAAAAAGACTAAAGATTTGTTAAATATTTTCTTAACATGTTAAAAGGAGAAATTTTTAAGATGTTAAATATTTTATTAACATTTTAAAAATAATTTAAAAAATCTAAACATTTGTTTATAAATAAAAAACAAATTTTTAACATGTTAAATATTTTTTACCATATTAAAAGTATTTTCTTAACATCTTAAAAGTAATTTAGAATCATTTCTCACAAAGAAGCAAAAACACAATACTGTAAAGCAAAGAACAACAAATACAGAGGATTATCATTGACTCCATCTATTTTGAATTTCAATGTAACTTTTATAAAAATAAATTAAAAAGACAAATTCTTAACATGTTAAATATATTAAAAAAACTAAACATTTGTTAAATATTTTCTTAACATTTTAAAAGGATAAATTTTTAAGATGTTTAATATTTTATTAAGATTTTAAAAATAATTTAAAAAAACTAAACATTTATTTATAAATAAAAAAAATCAAATTTTTAACATGTTAAATATTTATTTTACCATATTAAAAGTATTTTCTTAACATGTTAAAACTAATTTAGAATCAATCCTCACAAAGAAGCAAAAACACAATACTATAAAACAAAAAACAACCAAATACAGAGGATTAACATTGACTCCATATATTTTGAATTTCAATGTAACCTTTATAAAAATAATTTAAAAAGACAAATTCTTAATGTGTTAAATATATTAAAAAGACTAAACATTTGTTAAATATTTTCTTTACATGTTAAAAGGAGAAATTTTTAAGATGTTTAATATTTTATTAACATTTTAAAAAGAGTTAATTAAATAGTTAGTCCCTGTGGTTTGTGTAAAATAACATACTTAGGTACTAATAGTTTAAAATTATCTTCTAGGGTTAACTTTTCATTTTGTAACGTTTGGAGGTATTAACTTCTAGGGTATTATCATTGTTAGTCCCTGTGGTTTGCTAAAAATAACATATTTAGGTACTACTAGAATGTGATTTTAAACCTACAAATAACGTTAATACCTCCAAACGTTACAAAATGAAAACTTAATACCCTAGAATGTGATTTTAAACTATTAGTATCTAAGTTTGTTATTTTTTTTGCAAACCACAGGGACTAACTATGTAATTAACTATTTTAAAAATAATTTAAAAAAAACTAAACATTTGTTTATAAATAAAAAAACAAATTTTTAAGATGTTAAATATTTTTTTTACCATATTAAAAGTATTTTCTTAAAATGTTAAAAGTAATTTAGAATCATTCCTCACAAAGAAGCAAAAATACAATACTGTAAAACAAAGAACAACCAAATACAGAGGATTATCATTGACTCCATCTATTTTGAATTTCATTGTAACCTTTATAAAAAATAATTTTAGAAGACAAATTCTTAACATGTTAAATATATTAAAAAGAATAAACATTTGTTAAATATTTTCTTAACATGTTAAAAGGAGAAATTTTTAAGATATTTAATATTTTATTAACATTTTCAAAATAATTAAAAAAGACTAAACATTTGTTTATAAATAAAAAAAACAAATTCTTAACATGTTAAATATTTTTTTACCATATTAAAAGTATTTTCTTAACATGTTAAAAGTAAGTTAGAATCATTTCCCACAAAGAAGCAAAAACACAATACTGTAAAACAAAGAACAATCAAATATAGAGGATTATCATTGACTCCATCTATTTTGAATTTCAATGTATCATTTATAAAAATAATTTAAAAAGATAAATTCTTAACATGTTAAATATATTAAAAAGAGTATACATTTGTTAAATATTTTCTTAACATGTTAAAAGGAGAAATTTTTAAGATGTTTAATATTTTATTAACATTTTAAAAATAATTTAAAAAAACTAAACATTTGTTTTTAAATAAAAAAACAAATTTTTAACATGTTAAATATTTTTTTTACCATATTAAAAGTATTTTCTTAACATGTTAAAACTAATTTAGAATTATTCCTCACAAAGAAGCAAAACACAATACTACAAAACAAAGAACAACCAAATAAAGAGGATTATCATTGACTCCATTTATTTTGAATTTCAATGTAACCTTTATAAAAAATAATTTAAAAAGACAAATTCTTAACATGTTAAATATATTAAAAAGACTAAACGTTTGTTAAATATTCTCTTAACATGTTAAAAGGAGAAATTTTTAAGATGTTAAATATTTTATTAACATTTTAAAAATAATTTAAATAGATTAAACATTTGTTTATAAGTATCATCATCATACTCAGTAAATCTCACCAATAGCAAAGTTAAATTAGGGTCTAAGGAGGATAGATGTAGACAACCTTATCTCTACCTGGTAGGAATAGAGAGGCTGCTTCTAGTGAGACCCTCGGCTCGATTGTAGTTTTGTATCAAGCCTTGGACCTAAGACACATAACACTCAAACAATTGGGACAGAGACTGATTCGTGCATGTACCCCGTGTCTTTCAGCTATCAACGTCATCACATGATGCATGATTAACCATCCGCCGCTTTTAATGTTATTTTCAGTAAATTAGTAAAATAACGTTAAAGTTAGTACCATTTCACTTTTGCCTCCCGAGCGCCTACACATATATACATTATATGTGCACACCACAAGCAAGGCACTATTTGTTTATAAATACAAAAAGATAAATTCTTAACATGTTAAATATTTTTTTAAAATATTAAAAATATTTTCTTAACATTTTAAAAATAATTAAAAAATAATTTAGAATCATTCCTCACAAAGAAGCAAAGGCACAATACTGTAAAACAAAGACCAACCAAATACAGGTGCAATCAAGACAGAGGGCGCAATCAAAACTTTAGCAACATTAATGTAATATTCCATTATTCAATCAAGAAAACTTTACACATAAAGAACAAATCAAGAAAACAATTTAACTCAAAAAAGGATAAGATCTCAAAGTGGCTTGGTAAACCTGTTGCTCTATTCCATGATTCTTTGGTTTATTTCCTGTGCGGTCGATTCTGTACACGATTCCGGTATGGACGATCTGGCTCGCGATACGTGGGGGGGGGTCTGCGAATCCTGTGACTATGGTTTTTGGAACGCGTTATCAATAGAAAATTTCACAACTGGTATATTACTTCAAATATAACATATTCTAATTATGCATACAAATAGAGCATTTCTTAACTCCAAATGTTCCCAAAGTTTGAAACAAAATAACCTCATTTTCTGCTAAAGATATGGTGAAACTTCAGACACACACATATTGCTTGTCACCTTAATAAGCTGTCGTGTCTCATCATTCATCAACACTCTATCCTTCTTCATCCTCTCACCAACAATCAATGGCATTTTACCAGCTTTAACAAAAACTTTAAGTAGCAAATACAAAACCAGCACGACGAACCGTCACCAAAACTTCTTCAGCCCCCTCGATGTTACCATACTCTTCAAGCAACTTATACACTTCTCGAACGATTTTCAAATCCGGGTCTCACTTCTTCACCTACCCGATCGCCTTTTATAACACTCCAGAACTTTATTCATTTGTTTTTCATGTATATAACCATATTTAAACAGCTCCCATGAAGTGTAACTTGGAAGTTGGAACGATTCCTTTCCCGACAACCTATTTTTCAAAAAACACTTCCGCCATTTGATATCGTTTTTGTTAATATACGCTGCAAGGATCAAATTCGGGAGCCATGAATCACCAGTTACAGAAGTGGATTCCCATTCGGTGTATAGATCTTCAGCTTCTTTAAGCTCGTTAAGTTTTATTAATGACGAAATCATGCAGTGATATTTTGCGTCGTTTAGCCTCACTCATGCAGTAATTCTCTGCAGTAAGTATATAAAATCATTCGAAATAGCCCCACTCGACCCACCCCTTTAGGGGATACACATTCAAAAACATTCTTCAAAAGTCAAAAATGCTGATCAAAGGAACCTACATAATAATGTTAACACATGCAATGCACAGATTGGAAATGATTGTCAAAACATACTTGCAGGGGAAACCTGTTTTTCTAGAGTTGTGCAGTATAAACAAAATCTAACCCTCGTCTTTGTAAAAAAAAGGCAGCGCCCCGTTTGACAAAATATAAGGTGTTTCAGGGTAACTTTGTAATAATTACGCATCCTAGCATGTTAAAGTTAGCCTATAAAACTGGTTATCTTGCCCATGAGTTTCTATTACCTTTAGATTCCAAGATATTGTCATTTAGATTCTTTTCAACAAGATGGAGTACCCTCACACATCTTTCAGCCTCTTCAAACCGTTCTTGCGCAGCCATGAACTCCACACATCTCTCGCGAAGATCCACTTGAGCAGCCTTCTTATGTTTATTCTGCATGTATAATATTTGTCTAATTACACAATTAGGCATTCAGTGGCCTTATCAATTTGTAATACATTCTATCCATAGTTTCTTAAACAAAATTTTAAAATGCTTAAATCATCAAGTACTTGCCAACAGAATTTTACCTGAAGAGTCTTTTCAAGACCCATTTCATCAGCCTGAAGGACACGCCCTCCATGATGCAATACAAATTTGCAATAACAAGAAAAAAATAAAACACGATATATTAGAGAATGGCCATGAGGAAATCAATGTGGGATGCGGCAAATATTAGATAATGAACAATACACTAGCATGTGTCTAATAATAGAAAGCACATATTAGCAATGTCATCACATACCTAACACCCTCTCACTGAAATGCTAACAGCTTTGATTCAATGCTATCAAGCATCTGGCCATAACAGTCTGAGCAGCAACAGAGTAAAAAAGATAAATCACACGTTTAACAAGAGAATCTATAACAGAAAGATAAAACTGACCACATTAAACGATCTAAGATTTATTAATGTTCCCTTGATCTTCTCTCTTTACTCATTTGTTTCTTTGAGTGTTGCAGTGCTAGAATAGAGATTTTATCGCATTCAATATGACCTAAGTCCTTAATAGATATGATATTAATTAATCAAAGGTTGTAAAGACTATCACATGCTTATAAAACTAGTGTCATGAACATGTTTTGTTCAATCATATGATGATTACATGCTAATATAACTGTACCAAACTATCGCTAACAGATATATACAATAGAAAATTTCATAAATGAGACCAGAGATCCATAGTTGAAGTACCTAAATTTACATCCCTCATCTAGAACCTCATTGGATCCAACAGATAAAGCAACAATTCGTCCCAATAGAAGTAAATAAAATAGCCACCATTGTTCGTTGTTACCGTCACCATCAAATGGACCACCGCCACAACCATTGTTACCTGTAATAGTCTGACTATAGCAGAGATTAGAGAATGTACAACTAAATCAAACTTTAACATGTAAAATTTGCCCTAATATTAAAATTTTGATATAGAAAATTACATCATGAAGTTAGATATTATGTTCCTCGATTTATTACAAATTATCAAAATCAGTCTAAACCTAAAGGATTTCATGAAATAAAACACAAAAACTCGAAGATTAGGTTAACTATTTACCTGATGCGCGATGATTTGATCGATTTCAAACTGTTTTTACTGAATCTGCATCGAAATATCTTCACTGAGAAACGTACACGTTCCATTTCCGGTTACCGTTTCGCACACTGCTACAAGATTTAAGCACCGGATTACCAGAATTAAGAGACAAACGTTGAACCGGTGAATCAATGACAACCGTGAACTAACAATTTACAGAGAATCGCCGATTTCGGTTCCTTATTCAGTTGCTTGGAAATCAGAAATCATTTACGATGAATCGCCGATTTCTGTTCGTGATGAAGAATCCACCGGCACCGGCGGTGGCTGTGGTGGTGATAAGATGAAGAACATGATTTTCCGGTTGAATGCCCGGCCGTTGAGATTTTTAGAATTAGAAAAGTATTTGGACAAAAATGCCCTTGTTCCCCTGTTCCCCATTTTTTTAGTGTTCCCCAATGAACCCTCCCCTATATATATATATATATATATATATATATATATATAGGGTGGGGTTATAGAATGAACACTAGTGTATTTGTGAACTGAGTGAACAAATCCTAACCATTGATTTACATCATCAAATCGTAATATACACTAGCTAGTGTATTTTCATCATCAAATCCTAGCCATTGATTTACACTTGTGTGTTAATAATCAAGGGCTAGGATTAGTTCATGAGTGTTCATAATCCATGGGTTGTTTACTAATGAACCTAACCCTATGGTATGTGGACAGTGTTTATTTTATTGTAACGGTGATGAATCTGGTTAAACAGTTGATACCTCAACAGATTAACATGGTGTTTTTGGCCTTTTGCGAAGCTTGGCTACATTATCTAAATCTGAGGTAAGATCGAAGTTTAGATGTTTAGTACATATCGTTAATAGCCCTTTTCTGCTGTATATGTAATAATATATTAGACTAAGATGGAAGAACGATTACCCACATCGATATCAAGAATCTTTTGGTTTTGTTCTTGTAAGGCGTTAATGGCGGATACCAGCTAACACTAAACAAGTTCGGCCTTCATGAATAAGAAACCATTACCGAAACTGCTTTAGTTTGGTACTGAATACTAGTACCGGTACTAAAATTTCAGGAGACTACCAGTATAATAGCTTGTTGGCTCAGGTTTGTTTCTTTGATCAAATCTAGATGTGACATTTTTGACCCATTTCTTTATATGATTAGCTCAGGATTTTTGTCCACATAAAACCTCATTAATCACTTAAATTTTTTTTAATAATATACCCTTTGCAATCTCTTTTAAAAAACTTATTTATAGGAAAATATTATTATTTTTTTTGACAAAAACTCTTTTTCAGGTCCCAATCTGTTGGTTGTTTTTTAGGTCCCAAACTGTTTTTTAGGTCCCAAGCTTCATAACTGACCCTCTTATTTATGTAACGTTGATGATTTTTTGTTTTATTTTATAGATTGTATCAAATTGTTTGGTTTGCGGTTTATGTTTTATTGTTTTATCTCTACATCATAGGCTCTCTTCACTTTTATCTAGCCATAAATCATTTACATGAAACCGTGACATGCACCAAAGAACATACGTACCGGCGGCCCCACAGATATTCCCACTAGTTCTTATAAACAGTTATCACAATATATAATCGTAAACAAAAAGATACTAAGTATAATCAAATTACATGTGACAAATATCGCTAAATGATCGTATTAGAAAACTAAAAGGATTTATTATTCTATCATACAAAAAAATAATTCATAATATAAAATAGGGTAAATTACTTTTTGAGTCCCTGTGTTTTATGTGTTTTAACTACTTGAGTCCAAAAGCAAAAAGTTTAACGACCTGAGTCCTCATAAGAATTTTCTTTAACCATTTGAGTCCAAATTTCTAATACTGTTAGAATTATTCTGTTAACTTTTGTTAAATGACCAAATTACCCTCGTCTTAATTTCTCTCTCTACAAAACCTCATAATCTCGATTTGAGTTGGGTTTTTGATGAATTTCAAAACCCAGTAAGAGATTGTTCATACTTTCGTTGTTGCAGATCCAACTGTTCATCACTAGAAACCCCAAAGTCATTATCTTGTTCCAAATGAGATGCTTTTCATTTAGAAATTGCTCTTCTTTTTGTTGTTCATTTGTTGAGTTGAAATGTTTCAAGATGATGGATCATCATCATCTGTGACTTCAACACCAGCCCAATCTGGTATGGGATCAGGATCACCATACCCATGGCTCAAAGATCCCTCATCTGGGTATCCATCGAAATCACAAATGTCCCCCCCAAAAAAAACCCACCAAGATCCACCTCAATTCACCCACAAACTTGTTTTCTTTTATGGGTATTTGTTGTTGGATTCTGTGCTGCTTCTTCAAGCTTTCAAGATGAGAAAAACATCTACCTTACTCCATACCCAGATGCTTCTCCTTCTCCCATTGGTATAAATTTTAACTGCTGAATGATGATGTTTTCTTCTTTATGATTTTTTTATAGAATGCTATGCATCCTTTTGTTGATTCTTGATTTGTGGGATTTGTTTGTAACGTAGTTTCTTACCAAAATCCGCCGCCAGCTGCAAATGATCCTCTTTTGGGTTGTTTAAGCCCTAATTTTATTTGGGGCGTTTTCATTTTGCGGTGGTGGAGGGAGTTGCAGCGGTGGTGAAGGTGGTGGTGCTGCGTTGTTGGTGCGGCGGTGATGGTGGTGGTTGCGGTGGGGTGGTGATGATGGTGGTTGTTTTGTTGAGAGAGAAAGATAAGAGAGAGAAAGTGATTAGGCGTAAAGAGAGAGGGAGAGTATGAGGGTGTAAGGGGCATTCCCCTAAGAGGGGAGTCCCCTCTCTTACGCATAACCAATCCTCGTGTGCCACGTCAACTCCCCTCTTAAACTTCCCTCACACCCTAAATTGATGGCGGCACTCCCCTCTTAGGTGACTTGGTTTTTTATTAAAAAAAAAGAAAAGAAAATTTATCATTGGTTGAATTGAATGGGGCCAACCTTCTCTCTCCTCCCCTCTCTTCGGTGCCTCCTCACCGATCATCCCCCCTTTTTTGGCTCATCGCTAGGCCGGTGGCACATCCCCGATCGGGGAAATCGGTCCCCGCATGGGGTCACCGATTGTGCCCCGGGCACCCTGAGCTGAAGATGAAGATAAGGAGAGATATGGGAATATGTTTATATATTTAATAACTAGGTTATAACCCCGTGTACTACACAGGTTGAATAAATGTAATTTTATATATTAAATAATAAAAACTTATATCTTTATTAACCTTGTATATTGTACATAGGGCTGTAAACGAACCGAACGTTCAGCGAACAGTTCGTGAACCGTTCGGCGGGAAGTTCGTTTATGTTCGTTCGTTTAATAAACGAACGAACATGAACAAGAAATTTCGTTCGATTAGTTAAATGAACGAACATGAACAGAGGTCTCGTTCGTTCGATTGTGTTCGTGAACGTTCGGTAAGGTGTTCGTGAACATTCGTTGATTTGCGTTCGTTTATATTCGAATGTTTGTGTTTTAATTAAAGATCTTTGTACTTTCTTATATTTTATTTGTACTTTTTATATTATTAAACTTTTATTTATTTTATTTCCCTAACAATTAAACTAGGAAACCCACTTTCACTTTGTTTATGCATCATTTGCTTTTGATTTCTCATTATTTACATCCACAAATACAATCGACCTCCGTTCCACAATAAGGGATTCAAGTTCGAGTGCTACTCTCTGGGCCATCTATCTTTATCCTTCGTTGCGTTCGCCAAATTTATTTGTGTTCGTGAACCGTTCGCGAACACGCTCATTTCCTTAATGAACGAACACGAACATAAAATCTCGTTCGGTAAGTGTTCATGAACCGTTCGTGAACACATTTATTTCCTTAACGAACGAACACGAACAAGGCCTCGTTCGTGTTCGTTCGGTTCGTTTACAGCCCTAATTGTACAGTTAAATATATGTAATTTTATATATCAAATAATAAAAAAGTTATATCTTTAATAACCATGTGTATTACACAGATTAAATACCCGACTCGATAGTAGTTTTGTATCAAGCTTTTGACATAAGGCACATAACACTTAGCAATCGAGACAAAGACCATGTATTTTTAAATTTTTTTTTTTAAATTTATAGCTCTAAGAACCTCATGTACTGAATAAATGTAATTTTATATAGCAAATAATAAAAACCCGTGTATTGTACGGGTTGAATAAATCTAATTATATATACTAAATAATAAAAAAAGTTATATCTTTAAAAACACTGTGTATTACACGGGTTAAATTAATGTAATTTTGTAACCTTGTATATTACACGGGTTGAATAAATGTAATTTTATAAACTAAATAATAAAAAAAGTTTATATCTTTATAAACCTTGTGTATTATACGGAGTGAATAAATCTAATTATATATACTAAATCATCATCATCGTACCCAGTAATTTCATCAACTTTTCCATTTGAACGATTTGAATGCTAATATAGCCATTATTATTTCTCTTGGGGGTCATTTTTTACATTCATTTTTTTTATTTTTTATTTTACACTTTTGCCCCCAATATGGCAATATGTTAGTATAAATATGTATTGGGAATTTGGGATGCTTTCGTTACGTTAAAGAAAGCTCTCAAATAATTTCATCAAATGCATATTTTTTTTTGGTTGTGGTCCATTTTCAAATTGTACGGTGGTTCATATGATGGCTAAAAAAATCCGGAAATTCGGTGCAACTTTGATTTATGTGGCTTCACCACCTGATTTACATTAAATATTTTTAAACTATAACTATTTCTTAAATAAGATTGATTATAGAAGATTTACTAAACTTATTTTATTAATAAATAAATAGCTTCGAATATTTAATGTTTAATCCTTATTATAAAATATGAGACAAGGGTAAACTAAATAAAATAATCCTTATTATAAAATATGAGATAAGGGTAAACTAAATAAAAAAGTATCAATTTGGTAAATAATAATATTAAGTATGAAAAGATAGAGAATTACAAATGTAGACATGTTCAATGAATGACACGTGTCCAAAATCAGGTTTTTTTTATTATATAGTATAGATAGATGGTTTTAATAATAATAAAATGGTTTTTTAAAGTACAAGGGTAATTTGGTCATTTAACAAAAGTTAACAGAATAATTCTAACAGTGTTAGAAATTTGGACTCAAATGGTTAAAGAAAATGCTTATAGTGATTCAGATCGTTAAACTTTTTGCTTTTGGACTCAAGTGGTTAAAACCCATAAAACACACGGACTCAACAAGTAATTTACCCTATAAAATATGTTAAGTAAATACCGATACATGATAAGTAATCAATCAATCATAAAATAGATCTTTAATTCAAAATCTAGAAGGAGCTGTTCAATCCTGGATCACATAAGTACAAAAACATGCAGTTTGTTCAAACCATTCACACAAAGTCACAAAAGCAATTTTCACAAATAGTTAAATAGACTGAATAGAATACAATAGATAATCAATTCACAATAATACTCATACCAGGCTTGAGAAACAGACACTGTGACAATTAAAATAACAAATATTTTTATTTTTGTAGTTGTTCAACTCAAATTTTAGTTAAGTTGACTTCTTTTATTCAACCTGACCTTGAGACCGTGTTTCATCTCAAGTACATCTGCAGGAAGCACAAGGTGACCTTACACCAGCTGAATGTGGTAATGGTAAATGATCGTGGTTGCAACTATCTTCAACTGTGATAAAGCCATATTCTTACCTAAACAAGTTCTTGGTCCAGCATTAAATATTGGGGACTTGTATGATGGTTCATTTTTTATTTCTCCACTCTTAGAAATCCACCTTTCAGGTTTAAACTCCATGCAATCCTCCCCCCATATTGTTTTCATCCTTCCCATAGACTAAAAGGAGAGAATAATGTTGGTGTTTTGATCAACTTGGTGGCCGCTTGGAAGGATTTCTGGTTGTGACGGAGATTTGTTGTTGAAAGGGACAGGGGGATATAATCTTAAGGATTCACATGCATAAAGCTCCATGATGGTAAACCATTTTGTCTAACTCTGTCGAGCTCCATCTTTTACGTCCATTGACCCCCAAATGGCAAATGCGTTTGGATCTCTTCTAAAATCTTATCTTCTATGGTTGGGTTTCTTGCAAGAAGATAAAAGAACCAGGATAAAGCGCTGGTGACGCTATCTTTTCCTGCAGCCGTTAGATTAACTAAGGCGTCTCTTAGAAATTTTGTGGGATCCAAAGAAGTGCCACTATAATCTTTTAACTCTCTCATAATGGCTGTGAAAAATACGAACCTTTTTGCCTCATGGCTCACGCTATCTTATTCCTTTTGTTTTTGAGCCATGAATTTGTATATGAAATGATCTAAAGATTTCCATGCATCACTCAACTTCTTCTCATTCCCCACCCTAAGAATTTGTTGCAATTTCCAAATGAATGGAGGTGTAACATGCCTAAGCAAAATAGCTTCTTCACCATTTGTAAAAGCTTTCGAATACGGAATGGAAGGAAAATCAAGAGATAAAATTTCCGGGTCATTATCAAGGAGTAACTTGCATACCGTGTCAAAAAAAAAAAAAAAAAAAAAAAAAAAAAAAAAAAACAATGCTCTCAAAATGATTCAAGTGTAGGTAAAAGCCCATTTTCCAGTTTGTTCCAGATAAGTGTATCCACCATCAGGGCCGTTCCAACGTTTTTAGAGGCCCAAAGCGAACTAAAAAGTTGAGGCCCTTTTGAATTGGTATAAATGAAAATATCTATTTCGATAGTTGTGACTTGGGTTTTGGTGTGAGTTGCACTAAGATAATTTTGGCCTTAATTGGTATAAAGGAAACATCGGGACCTTGACCAACGTTACGGTTCACGAGGTGAATAAAGGTAGACGTCGATGATGGCAACGCTAATTTAGGCCGAACTTGCATTTTACTTACAATCTTAGAGTTGGGTCTTTTTTTCTAAAGCTTGTTCTTTATTTGGTGTATATTATGTTAGTATATAAGGTGAAATTAAAAGCTAAAATAAATGTTGAAATGACGATGTGAATAATGAATCTCTAAGTCTCTGACGGCCTATGGTTTTATTTTATTTTATTTATTATTATTTTTTATTTTTTATTTTTTATTTTTTTTAATATATAAATTAGTAAGACGGCCTATGGTTTTATTAATATATAAATTAGTAGTTTTGAAATCCATATATAAAATTAATATTTTTTTCATTTACTAATTATCATACAAATATTCTAACCGAATTCCAAACTGAAACTATATAAAGATTATTGTTATTATTATTATTGTTTATATAAATTGTAATAAAGAAAATAATTTATAATTTTGCAGAGCAAAAAGTCCAAACCAAGCGTATAGTGTTTAGGTAAAGTAACTTATTCAAAAGAAATCAAGGTGTAATAGATGCAAGTCTGCACATATGCTTCAATGAAAAAGAAAGAAAACAACATAAAGTAAAATACTGATTGAGAATCAAACAGCTAACCTATTGCTTAGAGGAAAAGGAATTTACCAAGTTGGGGTGGTATTCTTTTAAGATTAGATGGCATATATAATATATATTGTTATATAAATGTGCCATCGAAATTGCTAATTATTAAATAGAATTTTAAAAAAGTGGAGGCCCTAGGCCTGTGCCTAGCCTAAAAGGCCTGTTGGGCCGGCCCTGTCCACCATACTCTGAAATTTTGCATGCTTGAGTATAGAAAAAATGATCTTATGGTTCATCTCCCATATCTCACCGATGGAATTGAGAATTCCATCTCCTAGGGCATCAAAGATCCTTCGAAATTTGTCACCTTTGGGATAATTGATGAAGTTTTTGCTTAGAATGTGGTGGATGTCTAAAGGATCGGTGGTGAATAACATGTCAATGTTGGCAAACAAAAGGCCTTTAACATGAATGTACCACGACTTTGTTACAGAACAGAGGTGGTGTATTCATGGAGCCGGTGAGCGTTTACAAGCAACGCTGCTGTCATACCAAAAACTGGCCAGTTTGTTGGAGTAACAACTCTATTTTTTATGTCTATACAATGTTATAATAACTGAAAGGAGAATGAAAAACAAGGAGAGAATAACCAAGTATTCAAGAAAACCCATGGAGGAAAAGATATAAGTTTATGTATGCTCCCCCTCCGTGCTTTAAGTAAGTAAAAAAATTTCATGCTACAACTGTATCTTAATTTGATGTAGTGCATTCATTCAATTTTCCTACCATTCGCCATTTTAAAAAAAGAAAAGTAGTCATATTGGTGAAAAATTATTTTTTGGCATGCTACAACTGTATATTAATTTGATGTAGTACATTAATTCAATTTTCCTACCATTCGCCATTACTACCAGTACTGTTGTTAAATAAAGAAAAGTAGTCATATTAATGAAAAATGCGGTTGCCCGTTTCAGTGCCTCCCAATCCATGCACTTAGGATCCTTTAGATTCTTCTCCATAGCCTCTCCCCTGCTGTTTTTTGCCCCTTTGTCGCTCCATTTACTTTAGTGTCTGTCGAACACTCCTCTGACGCAACCGACACTTGACACTCTGAAATATCACCTGAAAAATTTGTCGGGATTTGCTTAGAGACCTTGTCATTCAACGAGCCCTTAACCATTCCTGTTTCGCAAAGCCTGTCTTATTTATTTATTTATTTATTTATTTATTTATTTATTTATTGCGTTTATGGTGGAACCCGGAGAGAAGGTAATGTTCTCCAGATCAAAAGGATCCATGGCACTTATAGTCAGGCTCAGGCCCAATGGTCTCCTGCGATGGGCTGTAGATTTAACTTTCCCATGTTTAGGTTGAGTAATAGCCCCACATGAGCGGCCCACCTCTTCATTAATTTCCCCAGGCTGACCTCCAAAGTAGAACCGGCCCATTCCAGCTTTATGTCCCTCCTTTGGGCTTTCAGGGCCTTCGCTAGAGAGAGACTGATTAGGTTTAGCACAGTTTTAGTTGGACCCACCAATCTTTTATTACGTGGTACATCACACAATTTCCCAAACGACAGCAATCCATTATATACCACTCTTTAATTTAATTGTTTTAACTTTTTATATTTTGAATCATATTAAATTATCTAATTCTAAAACAGATAGTTAGAATTCATTTGGTTATTCTTCTACTTTTTTTAACAACAAATTTCTTTTAAATCCTGTTATCTGTAAGACTTGAACTCAAGACCTGCTCTCCTGAAGTGTTTAAAGACACATTTAAAGAAAAAAAGACACAAAATAGTAACCATATTTACTAACTTTTTCAATTAGCAAACTAGTTTTCAATCAATTATGTATAGACATATTACAATAAAACAATATGAAAATTTGAGTAGATTTAATACTACAAAAAAGTTTAAGTAATTTGGCTGGAATTGTTAAGAAGCTTTATAAATAGTTTTCTTTACTAATATTATATGTTATTACTGTATTTATATTTTTCAACTTTTTGTTTATAGCTCGTGTTCCTTGTTAAATTAAAGCAATTCTTAAATATGGGTAGACGAGAGTCTGGAGAAACTTTTATTGAAACTTTTGACGATGGTTAAAAGTTTAGCTATATCCATAGATTTTTTGTGTGTAGCTCGTTTTTATCTCTATGGCCATCGGCAAAACTTATCGGGCTTCCAAGGTATAGGTCTGACCACATGCCTATTCTTTTATTCTGTTCAGACGTAAGTTTTGGCGCACCGCCGTTCAGGTTTTTATAATTCTTGGTTAAAAGAAGATTGGCCTAACCGAATTAGTTCGTGATGCGTATGAAGGTGCTTCCATTCCATCCACCCAGTAAATTGTTGGCTGCATGACTTAAAGAAACTAAAGCAACTATAAAACCATGGTGCGAGGATATTAAAGCTAGAACTTTGGGTTGTTAACTAATTTAAAAAGCAAGGTCGAAAATCCTGGAACTAAAAGGTGAAAGATGGTGTTAATTAAAGTGGAGGTGAAAGAAAGGGAGTCCTGGCTGAAGGCAATCAATGATTTAGAAGATTCAGATAAATTGGATTATGAATATTTGAATCTTCTAAATCATTGATTGCCTTCAGCCATGACTCCCTTTCTTTCACCCCTAGTTTAGTTAACACCATATTTCAGCTTTATATTTTAATATCGTTAATTTTTATTTCAGCTTTATATTTTAATAGGATCTGGTTATCCACACATCCCCTAACCCTATACACCCCTTATTACACTATACGCCTGAAAATGGACCCACCTGATAAGCCCCTCATTGCCTTTACTTTTTGGTTACTTTTTCACACATCCTATTAATTGTCAATGATTGGGTGTCAGCCAATGATTGCCCAATAATTGGCTCTTTTGTGTGGAATAAAATTGGGGGGGGGGGGGGGGGAATGTGTGGGTTTTCTTTGGGATGAAATATTATTTAAAAAAAATTTTATATATTTTTTTTTTTAAAAATTGTTGTTAAAATAAAAAAATATAAACATTTATATTTATTATTATTTATTGTTATAAAAGGAAGGTATATAAATGTCATTTTTTATTTAATATATTTAGAAAAATGGCAACATTTTTATTAGTTAATTATTATTATAAAACGTCAATATTTTTTATAATTAATATTATAAAACTTCTACATTTTTTATCAAGTGTTAGTATAAAACGTCAACTTTTTTTAAATTAGTATTATAAAACTTCTACATTTTTTATCAACTCTTAGTATAAAACGTCACCATTTTTTTTTAATTAGTATTATAAAACTTCTACATTTTTTTTATCAAGTGTTATTATAAAACGTCACCATTTTTTTTAATTAGTATTATAAAACTTCTACATTTTTTTTATCAAGTGTTATTATAAAACGTCACCATTTTTTTAATTAGTATTATAAAACTTCTACATTTTTTTATCAAGTGTTATTATAAAACGTAAAATTCTCTATAATCCAAAACGCAAATGTAAGTGAACATTGTTTGATAAAATAACACAAAACACAACACTTTCATACAAAATGTAATACAATACATAGCCGAAACCCTAAACCCTACACACTAAATCGCTAACTATTACATATTATTACTTAGATTCACACGAACCCGTTGTATATCTGAATCAGGTTCTCAAACAAACCGTGAAATCGAACAGTTTCTTCGTACAACTGTGGCTAATGGAAATGCATGAAAAATATGATGAAGAAGTTGATTCTCGATTTGATGAACCTGTTCTTATGACAAACCCTTCATCAATTGAGATTTTAAATACAAGGCAATGTCGTGAGTTGGGAATAGAATCGGTTATTTCATCGCGCGTCTGAACCGACTTTTAAACCGGACGGAATCTACGAAGAAACTGTTCGATTTCACGGTTTGTTTGAGAACCTGATTCAGATACACAACGGTCTCTTTGCTTCGTCCACTAGAACTATTTGTGTATGCATTCTTTTGGTTGTTATCACGTTTTGTATGTCTCGTAGAATGCACACGCTCTGTGGGTTTTGTTTTCTTATGGTTAAATGTATGTTCGTAGGCTCCATGTTTTGAATATAAAGTCTCTCTACCAATAATTCTTCGTCTGGGGTCAACCTTCTTGCAAACGCGTGACCCTCGAGAAATACCGCAGGCTCATGGTTATGATCCTTTTGCTTCACCACTAAGCTCCAATTGCCACTACTTGCGTCTAGTTTCCCTATCATTTTAAAAGGACACCCAATCTTCTTGCTACCAGAACGCCGAACTGTTGCTTTACTTTTGCATGTGCCTCCACGGTCGCATTGCAACCATATCTTCACTGTCCTTGCTGACGAATCTTCACCTTTTGTTACCGTTCGTTGGGTCACAATGACGTAATCTTTCGCAATTTCTTTTTTGTAAGCCCAATTCTTTAACTCGTGAAGTGTCGCAAATACCTGAAACAACGGTAATTTAAAACTATGTTTAAAACTATATTTGTTTAAAATCTAATAAACCTTATACATAACGAATAACACGTAAACAAAATCAACTTTTTCTAAATTCTAATAGGCACCCTTCTAATAATCCTATACATAACGAATAACACGTATACAAAATCAAAATTGTCTAAAATTTAATAAACATTATGCATAACGAATAACACGTAAGTGACGGTAATGTTATACCTTTCCTTGTTTTTTCGGGTCATTAGCACCATCGTCCTTTTCACCACCATCGTCCCCGCCACCACCATCGTCCCAGCCACCACCATCGTCCCAGCCACCACCATCTTCCTCGTCTTGATCACTTTCCTCGAAGTGTGTAACACCTTTCTCGATTTCGTTCTCGTCTTCCTCGATGTCAAAAGCACCTTCCTCGGACTTTTTCTTGCGTTGTTTTTCCTGATGGGAATGGTAAGTCCCGTATGCATGTTTTTCCTGTTGCGGATAGCTTTGAGCCACATAAGATGGTCCCGCCTCCTCTACGACCTGAAACAACTTAATGGTTATACTAAAATAACCAAAACGACAATATGAATTTTTTACCTGGTTCAAATCAGGCACCACAGACCGCACACTCCCTTCCTGATGCGAATGGTAAGTTCCGGCGTGTTGCGGACGCACGGAAACCACCTCCTCCTCACCTCGATCAACGCCGGGTAACCAAACACTTTCGGAGACATATGACTCATTCGAAATTTCACCAAAAAAATATCCAAAGTCCCAATTTGACATCGTGATTCGAATCTAATTTAACCAGACCGTTTATTTGAAAATTTTTATCATTTTCATCACTTTTTTGGGATTTTTGAACATTTGTATTAAATAAATCCCGTAAGCTTGGGGTAAAAGGAAAAAATTCGAAACAATACGCAGCGTATAGGGCCGTGAGCGCGTATATGCGGATCACCTTTTCAGCCTTTTCAGTCTGAACTCAGCTGTCTTGTCAGCAATATACCTTAAATTCAGAGATTATAGTACCAATGAGCAGTGTATAATGCAATGAGAGGCGTATAGGGTTTAATGCTCCAACTACCACCTTTCTAATACAGCGCTCATAGGGCAATGAGGGTTGTATAACTTTACTTTTTCTGACATAATTAATGCACTCAAACCCTATACAACCCTCATTACCTTATACGGGGCTGCTGGGGGGGGGGGTTGTCATTACTTTTGGGGGATGTACCAATACCCTCACCCTTTTAATATCATTAATTTTGTTTATTATGAATATTTTTTTTACCATAAATTGGATTCCTACGCATTTCCTACTAATCGTTAAAATAAAAACGAATTCCGTCGGAAGTCCGTCGAAAATTTCTGACACATTTTTTACGCATATCGATTCCTACGAATTTCCGACTAATTAGTTAAAATGAAAACGAATTCCGTCGGAAATCCGTGGGAAATTTTTGACACTTTTCCTACGCATAATAATTTGTGGCTTTTTTGTCACAGAACTAAGACCCTTTCTTGTTCGTCGGAATTTCGTGGGTGTTGGGTTGTTCGGTTTGTTTACGGGTCGACACGTTATCGGCTGCGGGTTCATTTACGAGTAATGAAACAGGTCAATAGAAGGCTGCATGTTAAAAGGGGTCATACCCATGTGTAGCTGTAGCTGCACGTTTTTAAAAATAGTGGGCTGGTAGAGATTGACCTATTCTAGTGGAGGAAGTGTATGTTGCATGTGCATGACCAGACATGGTTTATATTCTGTTTAGAGTCCTCTCGAATCTTTAGGAAGTATACTTTTGAATAGGTGATTTGCACGTGCTGTATTTGTTTGGTTTATAGGATCTTTAGGTTAAATTAGAATATTCTTTGGGAAAATTACCAAATTAGCTAAGAATAAACTTTGACCACCAAATTAGCCATTTGATGCCCCCTTGGAGTAGGGCATCACGGATTCAAATGTGCGGGATGCCTCTTTCAATGTGGAAGTGACACGTGTCTCAATGATTAGGTAGACTCCTCCAATGCCCCTCAACAGACTCATCCAATGCCTCAGCAGACTCTTCCAATGCCCCTCAACAGACTCTTCCAATGCCTCAGGCATGAGTTAAAATTTTATGTGGAACCTACCACCCACTTCATCTTCACCACCGCCACCACCACCACCACCGCCTCCGCCGCCGCCACACCACCGCCGCCGCCACCACCACCATAAAGTACCACGTACGTACGTAGTCCAAAGTCAGTCAGTCATACATGATGAGTTTTGTTCATATCGTTTTCTTCTCCATGGTGGTGTTCATCATGGTTGTTCTATCTCAGTTTCAGTTTCAGTTTCTTTCAGGTAACCTCCAATCCATCATCATTGAATATGAAATATGTTACACAGCATCGATCTTCAAGTGTTGTTTAACTTCAGGTTCATATTCATCAAACAAGTATTTGCCTTGTATAAATACAACAAATACAACAACAACTTCATCTCACAGAAGGCTTCTTTTCCAAGGTCAAGTTTTCTTTTTATGTAAAGTACAACTAAACATGCACATCGTACAATATAATTACTTCACTTGCTGCTGCGGTATTCCTTTGGTGGCGGTGGCGGTGGCGGTGGCGGTGGTGGTGGTAGTGGTGGCGGTGGTGGTGAAGATGAAGTGGGTGGTAGGTCCCACATAAAATTTTAACTCATACCTGAGGCATTGGAAGAGTCTGCTGAGGGGCATTGGAAGAGTCTGCTGAGGCATTGGATGAGTCTGCTGAGGGGCATTGGAGGAGTCTACCTAATCATTGAGACACGTGTCACTTCCATATCTAAAGAGGCATGAGGGGTCTTGAAAGAGGCATCCCGCACATTTGAATCCGTGATGCCCTGCTCCAAGGAGGCATCAAATGGCTAATTTGGTGGTCAAAGTTTATTCTTGGCTAATTTGGTAAATTCCCCATATTCTTTTGTATGTGTAAGGCAATAGCCAATTTGATTTATTGAATGAACAACCCTTCTGCATAAAATCTTTCAGCTTCCAATTCTCTAATATACATACTTACGTGAGAATGTGATTGTGAGTGTGTTGTGGGACCTGAACCAACAGTGGGAAAAGTGTCGGCATTTTCGTTCGTAGGAAATGTGTTGGAAATTTTGGTAGGAATAGTAGCAGTTTTCTAGTAGTGTATGGAGGACTTAAAACAAAGGGCGAAGGTTATATAGGTGCAAGAGGGGGATGAGAATTCATCCTTCTTTCATAGTATGATATGATAAAAAGGCATCCAAAAACGAATACCATGAGGAGGAGGGTTTACCTCAAATGGATATGTGACCTATCTCACAACAACACAGAGTAGTAAAAAGTATGTGTTTCTTCTGGTAGATGATCATAAAATTAAGACCTTAAGAGTCGATAGAGAAGGAGGATTTACCTCAAATCAATTCAAGATATTTTGTGAAACTCATCGCATACTTCGACAATTATCAACCCCTTACACTCCATAGCAAAACTAAGTGGTGGAACGCCGGAACAAAATAGTAATTAGAACTACACGGTGTCTGCTAAAAGGTATTAACGTCTCGCCAAAACTTTGGGGGTGAAAGAGTGGGACAAGCGGCGTGTGTGTGTGAGTGAAGGTTTATCTAGACATGATTTAACATTAAGTTGCACAACTTTTATGAAGTCTAAATTTACATGTTTTTTTTTCTTGTTTATAGTGGTTAATTCTGTTGGATCAGGCCCAATCACACAACACACTTTATACACAAACTCACTATGTACGTGAATATGTATGAAAAATGTGATATAATATGAAAGAAGAAAAATGCTCTCTGATTACGAGGGGTATCTCATTTAATAAACAAGAAGGCTTTTAAATAGCCATACACAATACAACGTGGGAATTAAAAGTGCAGTAAAATACTGATTCAACCTATGACTCGTACAACTAAGGACTTTTTCTACCTAACATACAGTGCCATATAAACCGGTCAGCACAACACGTTTTGTTTAATTAAACATGTGCAGCCTTGAAATCATGGATATAATCCCATTATTCTAATAAGATTCTGTCAAACAATTCTTGGCCTGTTTGACTCGTAAACGAACCCGTATCCGTGAACCGCGTGACCCGTAAACAAACCCGAATAAAGCCAACAATCACCCCCTTAGTCGGTGTTTGTTTACGCCTTCACCGCAGCGCCAAATCACCTCGGTTTCGAACCACTATGACATCTAACGGACACCCGATCTTCACCTCGATCACGTCCAATGTCTCGGTTCAACCCGAATAAAAAAACACCACGCCCGTAACATGTAACATGGCATCACGCTGGAACCGTCCATTCACATCTTGACTCATCACGGATCAATGACCCACCCGGTCACATCCAAGTCACCCGATTTGAACTCCAACACCATAATGTTACACCGTGTTTTTTCTTTCTTTACCTTTTTCCGATCACCCTTGTTCAAGAGGCTCTCCACCGACAAAGAAAACAAGCCACCCGCTTCTTCCGTTTTCTCACCTTGCCAAACGAGACGAATCCAAAGCCACCTGCTTTGACGGATCCATTCTGCACATTTTTCACGCATCACGTCGGTCTCCTCTTATCACGAACAACCGATCAAGGCAACCGTTCTCACCATCTACTGTTATCACCGGTTGTATACCAGCCGCGCAAACCCGCAACTAACAACCGAACAGCCACGTTCTTCCTCCTTTCATCACTACTAACAGCCACGGAACACAAGTGTTTATCACCGGTCACCCCCGTCGTCTTAACCGGTACGTCTACCACAACAACGGCCGACCGAAACACCATAACGCCTCCGATTACGGCTGCTAAACAGACTAGAAACAGCACCCTTCTGTCCCGAACGCTTCGTTTACGCCTGCCCTCCACCGACCGACACACCCGCCGGCGGCGGAGGCTTCCTCCGATCTTCTCGAGCCCTAGGCTCTGATACCAAATGTTGGATCAGGCCCAATCACACAACACACTTTATACACAAACTCACTATGTACGTGAATATGTATGAAAAATGTGATATAATATGAAAGAAGAAAAATGCTCTCTGATTACGAGGGGTATCTCATTTAATAAACAAGAAGGCTTTTAAATAGCCATACACAATACAACGTGGGAATTAAAAGTGCAGTAAAATACTGATTCAACCTATGACTCGTACAACTAAGGACTTTTTCTACCTAACATACAGTGCCATATAAACCGGTCAGCACAACACGTTTTGTTTAATTAAACATGTGCAGCCTTGAAATCATGGATATAATCCCATTATTCTAATAAGATTCTGTCAAACAATTCTTGGCCTGTTTGACTCGTAAACGAACCCGTATCCGTGAACCGCGTGACCCGTAAACAAACCCGAATAAAGCCAACAAATTCTCATGTATTCTTTTTCTTCGGAGTATTCTTCCACTAGCGTTTGTAAAATGTTCCAGATTTTAAAATCCAGGGTCAGTGTCTGATTCCTACATATAATTGTTGAATTTGTTATTCTGTTTTTTTTTTAATAAGATTGGGTATTGGTGCACAAATAAGCATAATGATCCAGTCATAAGAGCAATAACGCTCTTATACCATATTGATAAATGATTTTCTTGTACATTGAATAACATCTAAGAATCTCTTTATTTTAGAGAAATTACAGTCACACAATTAATTAGTAACTTGCTTGACAATATTACATAATGAGAGCATCGAAAACGTAGGAACGGCTCTGACCACTTCATACATTAGCCAAAGGTTTATTTGGAATATTTCTATCTAATGTCAGGCTTTTACCTCACTCCTTTTAGTTAACCTTGCTCTTAATCCATTCTTCATCTTGAGTATGATGGAGTCACTTGGAAACACAAGTTGCCCTTCTACAATATCCACATGGTAATGATATATGATGGTAGCTGCCACTATCTTCATCTGAGTGAAACTCATGTGCTTACCCAAACAAGTTCTTGGCCCAGCATTAAATGCAGGGAACTTGTATGATGGTTGATGGTTGATCCCTCCCCCAACTGAAATCCATCTTTCGGGCTTAAACTCCATGCAATCCTCCCCCCATATCGATTTCATCCTTCCCATGCTATAAAAAGATAGGATAATTGAGGTGTTGTGATCAACTCGTTGTCCGCTTGGAAGGACGTCAGGTTGTGATGGAGTTTTAATTTGAAAAGGAACAGGAGGGAATAGCCTTAAGGATTCACATAATGCACCATGAAGATAAACTAGTTTGTTTAACTCTATTGCATGGATATCTTTCCCTTTAAGTTGGGTTTGAAGCTCCTCAAAGATCTTATTTACTACCATTGGATTTTTGGAAAGAAGATAAAAGAGCCAAGATAGAGTGCTGCTGTTGGTATCTCTTCCTGCAACCAATAAATTCAGTAAAGTGTCCCTCAGAAACTTATTTTGATCACCAGAACTCCCACTTTGGCCTTTATATGATCTTAAAAAAGCTGTAGATAATCTGAACTCCTCCTCTTCAGTTCCAGAGTTTAATTTACTGAACTCTTTTCGTTTTTCTGCTAAGCACTTATATATAAACTCATCAACGGTTTCCCATGCATTACTTAACTTCTTCTCATGCCCCATTCCAAGCACGTTTTGAATTTTCCAAAACCTTGGGGGCAGGATGTACCTGTGCAAGATCGCTTCTTCGATCTCTGACAAAGCTTTCTCGCATGGAATACAAGGAAAATCACGAGACATGCTTTTAGGATCGCTGTCAAAAAGCAATAAACATATTGTGTCAAAAGCAAACCTCTGAAATATGTCTTGTAAATCTATCTCCACCTCTTGCTTGGAAACATATTCAAGTACAGGCATTAACCCTTTCTCCACTTTGTTCCAAATAGTTTCTTCCAAGAGGGTGTGAAAACTAGGGGACTTGAAGAGAGACATGATTGTATTATGGTGAAATTGCCATATGTCTCCATCAGTATTAGAGAATCCATCTCCAAGGATATCGAATATCTCACGAAATGCATTGCCTCTTGGATAATTACTGAAGTTTTTGCTCAAAATGTGATGAACGTCCAAAGGATTCGCAGTGCAAAACTTACTCGTCTTTTGGAACACGGAGCTTTTGAACTGGAACGTACCGCCACTAAATGCCAGAATTTCGGTGATGTAGTCGTAGATTCTGTGGGAATTCATTAATGTCTTTGGTAGCATTCCAAAAATTGGCCAGTTTGTAGGGATGATGTTATTCTTGTTTAGGGATACATATAGAACAGTTAGAAAGTAAATGAAAATGAGTAATGGAAAAACAAAGATTAAGTTTAAAAGGAAAGCCATGGGAAGAAGGGGACAGAATTGAGATGAATTTGTTCTTGATAAAAGTAATTTGTAGCCAAGTAGTGCATTATAAAGGGCGCATGCTTTATATGCATTAATAATGAAATTCAAAATTAACTAAATGCACTTTCAAAATTATCAAACAGTTACAAATGTTGTATGCTGTGTAATTTAGTTGGTTATGGGTTTCTAGTTTATTGTAATCACTTTCTAACTTTTCTATATTAACTTTGCTAGTTAGTTGAGAAAAGTTTAGATGTTACCTAACATTAATTAAAAAAAATCAAAAAGTCATTTTCCTTTAATTTATTTAGTCTAACTTTATTAACTCTAGTAAATGCAAACCAGAATTAGCTAGCTTTCTGTGAAATTTGCCCCCAATAAAACTACATTTGCTTCTTGATTAATTAATCCATTTCAATGTTGAACACTTGTTTTTTTTTCCCATTTACTTTAGGTTGTGCCTATTGGCACACTAAAGTGTCTATTGGCACACCAAACCCTAGCAAAACCCTAATAAAACTAGGGTTTATCTACGCAGCGTAGATGTCAATACGCTGCGTATAGGGTTAACCATATACGCAGCATATTGACCTCTACGTTGCGTAGATAAACCATGGATCTCAGTGTCTGATAACCAATCATTGCCCAGAAAACAAGGTGTGTCTACGCTGCGTATATAAAACATCAGAAAATTTGGGGTCATTTTGGTAGGTTTGACGCATCAGATTTTTACTAGGTTTATACACGCTGCGTAGAGGTCAATACGCAGCGTATATAAACTGCCAGAATTTTGTTTCAACATTCGGCCTACTTGTTGTATAAATTCGCACCCGGTTACAACGTTAACTCGCTTAAAATATATAACGAGTTAAAAATATATAATGTTTTTTTTATTATTTAGTCGACGTCGTCGTTTATTTATTTAGTCGATGTCGTCGAAAAGCGTATAATGTTAAAATTTTGAAAAGCGTATATACGGATAACTTTAAAATATTATAGCTTAAATAAGTGGAAATACCCGGGTACTGTTCGAATATGTTAAACCGTTTACAGCAAAAGTTTTTTATGTACACCGAAAGTTTGATATATGCAAGAAAAGTTTGTGCATACATAACAAAATGATAAATTGATAAAATACTACTGCCGCTGCTCCTGCTGCTGATCCCATTCCGCATCCGTAATGAAGGGTAGTGGAGGTAACCCGTCATGCTGTCGCTGCTGCTGCAGCGCCGCAGCCACCCACTCCAACAAATAGTTGTTCCTTTCAACGTACCGAAGCAGCCGCTGATGTGATGGGTCAGGACCGGGCCAAACATGGCGTGGGAACTGAGGCACCCCGGGTGGTCCACGCGGCGGTGGTGGCTGCGGAATGACGACGACCGGCTCATGCGGCTCCGGCGCCTCCGGATCGTGCGGGGGAAAAACGGTGGGAACTGTTCCAGCAGCTGTGTAAGCATGTATTGTGTGCCGTCCAACTTCTTAAACCGCTTCCCGTCTGGGAAGTCTTTGGTAACGTGCATTCCGGATAATGTGGTCCTCCCCATCCGCTTCGGCTGTGCCGCCGGGCCTACATGGGCGCGGTCATTCTCCGGATGATAGCCCAACGAAAGGGCTATCCTAGTCACGTAGGCGCCGCCGAATAACTGTCTGCGCTCCTGTCGATGATGCGCGGAGGCGATGTACTGCGCCAACCCGAAGGCGAGAGCGCACGGCCTCTTGTATAAGAGGCAATATAAGAAAAATAAATCACCACTGGTGCAGCACTCCCGACTTCTGATTCGAGCAGTGATCGAAGTGGAAATCATTTTGTGCAAATACCTGCACAAAAGGAAACCAGTCAGTAAATAATAATCAGACGACATCGACTAAGAGCGTCGAAACTAAGTTCGTCGTTAAAATATATTTTTTATTATTTAGTCGAAGTCGAACCGTAAGGCGCGTAGGTCCCTAACGAGCGTCGAGACTAAGTTCGTCGTTAAAATATAAAACGACGAACTTAGTTTCGACGCTCGTTAGAGACCTACGCGCCTTACGGTTCGACTTCGACTAAATAATAAAAAAAATATAAATTTTAACGACGAACTTAGTTTCGACGCTCGTTAGGACCGTACGCGCCTTACGAGCGTCAAAACTAAGATCGTCGTTAAATTATATTTCTTTTATTATTTAGTCCATGTCGAACCGTAAGTCGTGTAGGTCCCTAACGAGCGTCGAATTAAGTTCGTCGTTAAAATATAAAACGACGAACTTAGTTTCGACGCTCGTTAGGGACCTACGCGCCTTACGGTTCGACTTCGACTAAATAATAAAAAAATATATATTTTAACGACGAACTTAGTTTCGACGCTCGTTAGGCCCGTACGCGCCTTACGGACGACGTCGACTAAATAATATTTTTTATTTAGTCGACGTCGTCCGTAAGGCGCGTACGGGCCTAACGAGCGTCAAAACTAAGTTCGTCGTTAAAATATATATTTTTTTATAATTTAGTCGAAGTCGAACCGTAAGGCGCGTAGGTCCCTAACGAGCGTCGAAACTAAGATCGAAGTTTTATATTTTAACAACGATCGTAGTTTCGACGCTCGTTAGGGACCTACGCGCCATACGGTTCGACTTGGACTAAATAATTAAAAAAAATCTGTTTAAAAAAAATTCTGTTTAAAAAAATAAATCTGTTTAAAAAAATTCTATTTTAAAAAACAGTTTTCTGTTTAAAAAAACAATTTAAGTTTAAAAAAAAAATATTTTCTATTAAAAAAAACAGTTTTCTGTCGACGCTCGTTAGGGATCTACGCGCCTTACGGTTCGACTTCGACTAAATAATAAAAAAAAATATTTTTTAACGACGAACTTAGTTTCGACGCTCGTTAGGCCCGTACGCGCCTTACGAGCGTCAAAACTAAGATCGTCGTTAAATTATATTTTTTTATTATTTAGTCCATGTCGAACCGTAAGTCACGTAGGTCCCTAACGAGCGTCGAAATAAGTTCGTCGTTAAAATATAAAATGACGAGCTTAGTTTCGACGCTCGTTAGGGACCTACGCGCCTTACGGTTCGACTTCGACTAAATAATAAAAAGAAAATATATATTTTAACGACGAACTTAGTTTCGACGCTCGTTAAGCCCGTACGCGCCTTACAGACGACGTCGACTAAATAATAAGAAAATATTATTTAGCCGACGTCGTCCGTAAGGCGCGTACGGGCCTAACGAGCGTCGAAACTAAGTTCATCCTTAAAATATATATTTTGTTTATTATTTAGTCCATGTTGAACCGTAAGGCGCGTAGGTCCCTAACGAGCGTCGAAACTAAGATCGAAGTTTTATATTTTAACGACGATCTTAGTTTCGACGCTCGTTAGAGACCTACGCGCCTTACGGTTCGACTTCGACTAAATAATAAAAAAAAAATATTTTTTAACGACGAACTTAGTTTCGACGCTCGTTAGGCCCGTACGCGCCTTACGAGCGTCAAAACTAAGATCGTCGTTAAATTATATTTTTTTTATTATTTAGTCCATGTCGAACCGTAAGTCGCGTAGGTCCCTAACGAGCGTCGAAATAAGTTCGTCGTTAAAATATAAAACGACGAACTTAGTTTCGACGCTCGTTAGGGACCTACGCGCCTTACGATTCGATTTCGACTAAATAATAAAATAAAAATTTAACGCCGAACTTAGTTTCGACGCTCGTTAGGACCGTACGCGCGTTACGAGCGTCAAAACTAAGATCGTCAAAAAAATCTGTTTAAAAAAAATCGGTTTAAAAAAAGTTCTATTTAAAAAAAAAAACAGTTTTCTGTTTAGAAAAAAACAATTTAGGTTTAAAAAAATATATTTTCTATTTAAATAATAATAACTATTTTTAAAATAATAATAACTAACGTAGCTAAAGAGCGGATCCTTAATCGTTGTAACCCTTCCATTGGAATGTCGGTGGTCCCACTGATCGATGTCCGCGATCAAAGCCCAAAACCCTAAAAGCGTGGGTTTATCAACCATTACCAACCGCTGTTTACACGAATGTTTATTAAACATTAAATTAATATTAAATCTTAAATGTTATATATTAAAATAATAATAATAACAATACAAAATTTGTGTTAAACGTACCGTCGTATATAGATCCGTAGCGATCTCAGCCTCCGTATACAAACTGCTATGCACCGCAAACTCTGCAAGTGACATTGAACGCGCCTGGCCAGCCATGCGAAAAGAAACCTCGGGCGGGGGAGGGGGTTACGCGGGGTCCACAACCTGATCTGGCCGACGAGGATGAAACTCGAACGACGACAGAAACTCGATCAGTATCTCCCTGTAGCTCGGCGTAAACGCTAGCTCGGTGAATCACTGGGAACAAACTCCCGCGCCCAATCTTCAGCCGTGAGCTCCCGGAGGGTTTTCCAAGAAACCGCAAAATGGGCACCGACGTGCATGTTCTGAAGCTTGTCGCAACGGAGAGCAGCGTCGGATTCCGGAGGAAACTCCAAATACGGGTGATTCAGGAGAGGATCCGCCGGTGGACGTTTCTGCTTTTGCGGCTGCTCCGGATTAATTTCTTCTATTTCCATTTCATCCTCCATCTTTCTCGTCCTGAAAACCAAAAAAAAATATTAGATAAACCAGCGAGTGTTTTACTGTATTTTAAAATAAAACAGTTTTCTGCGATTTCACAGCCGTTTGCAGGCGTTTAAATGGCTGCAAACGCAGCCCCAAACGGCAGCCATTTTGCAGGCGTTTGCAGTCGCCTTGCAAACGGAGCACCAACCAAGTTTGAATTCGGCTTTCTGTTTGGACGTCCATGTTTGGACGTTTATGTTTTATTTCTGGATTTTATATAAGGTCCGGTCCAATAAAAGCCGAATTGTAAAACCAAACCGTAACCAATCCATTAGTAACGGTTTGCTTTTAATGTTCAATGGTTTGGTTTCAGTTTACGGTCATTAGTAACGAATTGGTAACGGTTTGGCTCATGGTTTGCAGCCTATGAAACAGGTCCATTATGTAGACAACTTTCAGTTTACGGCCATTATGTAGACAACTAAAATGAAACGGTAACTAAAATGAAACAGGTCCATTAGGTAGACAACTAAAATGAAACGGTATTTGCAGCCTACGTTTAAAACTGTTTGAAGATTATACAGATAATGCATTCATTCCAAACGTTTGAAGATTATACAGATAATCACTGCAAATCCTATGTTTAAAACAAACAGATAATACCTAATCAAAGCTTAACCAAATCCTATGTTTAAAACAAACAGATAATACCTAATCAGAGAGTTCAGTGGCTAAACCCTAACAAGTCAAACAAATCAACACTAATCAAAGCTTAACCAAACCCTAATTTACGAAAGTTCAATCACTAACCAAACCCTAATTTACCTAAAAAACATCTAATTTACGGATAAAATACAAAAAAAAAATCAAAATTACTTAAATAGGTTGAGTAAATACCTGTTTTATACTTCGAATT
Organism: Helianthus annuus; assembly: GCF_002127325.2. Classification (NCBI taxonomy): domain Eukaryota; kingdom Viridiplantae; phylum Streptophyta; class Magnoliopsida; order Asterales; family Asteraceae; genus Helianthus; species Helianthus annuus. The sequence continues at coordinate 17,525,296 of NC_035440.2, read as the reverse complement.
CGTGTCGTATACGGTCGAGATCCCTGATTTAAATCAGAACCTCTACGCAGCGTAGAGATCCCTACGATGCGTATGCAAAAGTCAAAAAGCAGTTTGACTTCACTAAAATTACCATTTTGCCCTTGTGTTTTTAGCTATACGGAGCTGATTACAAGGGTAAAAAGGTCATTGTCTGACCTTTATATACACTACGTATGGATCTCTACAACGCGTATATAAAGGTCAAGAGAATGACCTTTACAAGGGTATAAAGGTCATTCTCTTGACCTTTATATACGCGCCGTAGAGATCCATACGTAGCGTATATAAAGGTCAGACAATGACCTTTTTACCCTTGTAATCAGCTCCGTATAGCCCAAACACAAGGGCAAAATGGTAATTTAACATATTTAGGTTTTCAAACTTTGATTTAGGGGGGGGGGAATTGTCCGCCTTTTACATATGCTGCGTATGGATCAATACGCTACGTACTATGTTGATCATTTTACTATTTTGCCCTTGTGTTTAGGCAATACGAAGCCAAAAAAAGGGGTTGTTTTGTCATTTGCATTCCATACGCTGCGTAGGGATCCCTACGCAACGTATATAAAGATCCTTTTTTTTATTTTTTTGTGTTTTCCTTTGTTTATATTTATAGAAAACAATATTATTTGATAAATAATACAAATATGATTTAGAAAAGCTAAAAATAATACAAAAATTATGAATTATAAAAATTAAAAATGATACAAACTTTATAAATTAAAAAAATTCTACAATTTACAAAAATACAAGTTTCCGCTTAATCTTCGATAACATTTATACTCGGTTCTCTGTCTTTGTATGAGTCTGATTTAGGATTGATTAACTCGTAGTAGTGCTGTAACTACGGTCTATATATTTCTTCCCACCGTTTCGCAGCTATTGATCGATGTGTCTACCACAATGGGGTCGCTAAAGGCATGGAGTAGTCTCATTCCAACTTGGCATGTACGAAGTGTCCCCCGTAAACATGTATGAGCGTTATCGCTTGAGGTCGTGGATCTAGTGGGGCATCCGTTAATGGGAAGATGGTAGAGCTCCCTTCGATGCTTAGCACGTGGAGGACAATATTATACCTTTGCGCTACGAGAAGCCCTACGTGGGGCATTTCCATCCAGTGACTTGGATCGCACCCTTTCACTGAATGCCATTCGATGTTGTTACGTATTCGTTTAAAGTCTCCTTCTTTATATGTTTCGAATACATGCTTCCAACGCGGCTTGTTATGGTCAATCTCCAGTAGTAAATCACTTCGAATACGGGGCCATACGTGTTCCGTAAAACCTAACCCGACAGCCACAGACCTGTACCCACAATGACCGTCTGGGGTCACTTCTTGTATACGCGATATGTAAGAGTGAAACTCTAATGGAATTTGATTCTTAAACCTCTTAATGCTTAACAAGTGCTCATCCCCCTTCATTAATGGAAAACCCTGATCATCCCGCGTCTCCTTCTTTTTAGAACTCGTTGAACTGTTTCGTTTCATTTTAGGTTTTTCAGACTTTACAACCGAACCAGTTCCACGAGAGCCCTCTGACGGCACGTATGAGCTGTGTCGGGGTAAATCGTACCTATGTTTCGGGGAAGTGGTATATACGTTGTTGTCCTCGCCATAGGAGCTGTATCTCGCAGCTTCGTCTAACCTCGCAGCTTCATCTAGCCTTTCTTGTACTTTCTTTAATGTAGGCTGACCGCGAGTATTTTGTTGGACGATCGGTGGTTTCTTGGTTGACGATTTCGGGGTAAAGACCACTTTTATCTTTGAAAGCATACTCTTTTGCTGAACGGGGGACTGCGCCTCTAAATGTTGCCGCACATTATTGAGCTCTGCTACAATATCGACTTCCTCGTTTACCAGTTTACACGGGAGCAAATCAAGCTTACGCCAGAATACATCTATATCGTCGAGTTGTATCATACGCCCTGCACAGTTAATTTAATACGGTGTGAGAAACAGCTAAATCGTACAAAATAACAAAAGGTTTGTGGTTTTAATATTTTTTACCTGTACGTTTGTAGTTTTCCAGCCTACAAGCACACGGCAATCCATAGCTAAGCCACATATGGCAACCACATGATGCGTTAAGTTTCTGCAACACCTCCAGCTTCCTCATTAGCTCTTTTGCCAGCAAATCAAGTACTTCATGGGAAACCTTTCCACGTAGGTTGTCCAACATAGGTGTCTGTGGTGGTTCATCCTTTTTTCGATGCTCTCGGTGAAACTTTTTTGTATTTCATCGTACTGAGTTTTAACTATATCAATGACGCATCTTGCTATTCGCTCCAATGAACTCCCGCGCGTAACGTATCTTTTTAAATTTGCGTGCTGGCCCTCAACTCTGTTGGTGGTGCGCTGACCAAAGTTGCGACACTTATCGGTCCACGCATAAACGAACATTTCTTTATAGTCTTTGAGCCAGTTTTCATAGACATAATCATAGACACTTGCAAAAATAAAATAATGAAATGTAAAAGCGTGTGTAAAATATAATAGATTGGGTGAGTCGTTTGTTGAAGGAACACTTACTTTCTCGATTGGTAACCACAAGTCGGTTATATAGTTGTATTTGTACATGGGCTCTGAAGCAGATTCGCACACTCTCCGCCAGTACGTCATAAATTTCCCCCAATCTTCTTTATTGAACGCTTGCTTGCAATGTCTACTTATATTTTGTTCGATGTGAAACTGGTATAGAAGCCTGGTTGCGTTCGGGAATACTTTAGCACACGCGTTAATTAGGGCAAGCTCTCTATCCGTGACTATCACACGCGGCATCATACATTCATGCAACGTTGACTTGATCCGCTCAAGCACCCACACGTAGTTACCCCTTCGTTCTTTGCAAATAACGGCATGTGCGATACAAAAAGACTTGTTGGTCGACGTCAAACCCACAACCTGGACAAATGGCATGTTGTAGAGGTTTGTTTTGTAGGTCGCGTCGATCAACATCACGTGCGGGAATGCACGCCACATAGTGATTGAATAAGGATGAACAAAGAAAATCTTTGTTACGACATCTGTTTTAGCTTCCTGTCGGGTGTCGTAAATGAATCGGTTGTCATGCAGCAGGCTTTCCAGTGCCTGCATAGGAGTCTTTCCGTCCATTAGTGTCGCTCTAATTTTTTGTACCGCATTTTGCACGTCTTTCTGAACATGCAGGCTGTCGGGGAACTGCTTTCTTAGGGTTTGAAATATGATACGTGGCTCCATGTTTGGAGCAATTAGCTGCTCCACTAGCTTGTATTCGGCTTCAGTAAATCTTCGCACAAAAGCGTGGCCCAACAGACTCGTCGTAGGTTCGTGGTTATGGTTCGCGTTGTCCACTTTTAACTCCCACGTGTCATTCGTCACGTCCCGGATGGCGAGTATTGAAAATGGGCAACCGATTTTTTTGTTACCAGCTTTCCTAACTGTTGCTTTACTACGGTGCTCACCACAACGGTCGCACACAAGCCATACCATCCCAGTAGTACAGCCAATATTTTTCGATCGGCGGGAAACAATTACGTAACCATACTCCTTTCCCGTTTCTTGTACCCAATTCTTCAAATCAGTTAGAGACATGAAACGCTAAACGGTTACGTCAACAACAACAACAACAACAACAACAACAACAACAACAACAACAACAACAACAACAACAACAACAACAACTGTAACGCCCGGCTATTTCGTACTTTCCATTTATAGAAAGTTTGATTCGTAATTCTATTTTTGGAAACTTTGTATTCTTGTAATCGTTTCTTTCCTTGTAATCTTTATCAAATCGAGACTTGGATCATTAATGAAGCTTATATTTTGTTACATCTATGTTAAACGCATTCTATGTATACTCGTATGTTCGATTTGGTGAATCAGTCTATGTTTAATCGTGATTCTTGGAAACTATGTGCGAAACTTGTAATTAATCTAAACTTATGCATTGAACGTCTTTTGAACGAGAACGATACTTGAATATGACTCTTTTACGCTTAAATATACTTTGGTTATGATCATCATGCTTAACTACACCTTATACTATGCTTTTATATCAAAACAAGTCCCTAAACTCTCAAGTTTGCACCAAAAGGGATTAAAAACAAACTTCAGGGACTAAAGTGTCACAAAACGAAAGATGGGAGACCATACCCGCCGCGTGACGCCTAGGTCCCTCGCGTCACGCGAGGCCCTTGTTTCGGCAGATTGTGTTTTCTTCCAGCTTTGTGCACGAAATCCCATTAACCTAAACCACCCAATCACCTTTAATCCACCTCTAATCACCTCCAATCACCTTCTAACTCCTCCATTATAAATACCCACCTTCTCCAACCCATTTGACACTTTCACAACTCTCTAATCTTCACTAAACTACTCTCTAATCAGCTGAGAATCTGAGTTTTGGACAGATTCGTGAAGACTTACAAAAGTGAGTGTAACTTGCTCATTTCTCAACCAAATCACTTGGTTCTTCTTCCTATTGCTTTGTTATTTCCTTGGGTTTGAATGCTTGGTTTTTCCTTGGAAGAATCAGGCTTGGATTTGCCCTAAAATGGACTAAAACTTTCTGTTTTGTTTCAAACTTATGCAAACTTCATCTAACTTGTGTGAAACACATCTCAAACCAATGTCCTAATGCTTACAACCCCTCTCATGGTTGGTTAAGCTTAAAAACATGGTTGAGACATCTAAATCAGAGGTTAAAACCTCATAAACTTTCTGTTTTAATTAGGGTTTTACCCACAAGTAGTGTTCGAGTGTGAAGCTTGATGTATGTGTGATGGTTGGATTAGCTTGGGCTATCCTTCATAAGAATCCACTCATTACTTGATGTTTTACTATAGATTAGTTGTTGTTTATACCTTGATACTTGTATGTTCATGACCCTCCTTGTCGTTTATAACAACAAGCGTAGTGGTGAACAATAGAGGTGCCTAAATGGAAGCTTGTTCTTCCTACCTCATGTATGTATTCTATGACACAAAGAGGTACCTAAATGGAGACATTAATCTCCTACCTCATGCTTGAATCTTAAGACTTGTAAAACTATATAATATCTAAGTTATTCTATACGTATACATCTAAGTAACTAAGACTTGATGATGACTTAATAGTTATTTGTTAAGTGGACGTTACATCATCTATGACCATGCCCTTGTTACGACTCTAATGGATCTTAGAATCCATGAAATCATACCAACTCTTTGGAGTTTCAATAGTGTCAAGAACAAGAGTTATGTGTACAAGATGATTATTTTCACCTATGTTACTTTCTTTATATTTTAAACTCCGAATCTATAATCTTCCGTATACGCCAAACTCACACACCTACGTTTCCTTGTGTAGAAGGACAAGGTGCTCCAAACTAACTCATCTACAAACTTGCTCTCGGAACTTCAAGTCACCACTTGTAAACCGTGAGTATACTCGAACCCATTTCTACTTTTAACACTTTGGGTGCAACATGTATTCTATATTAAACGCACACGACACTTGAAACTTATTTGAAACTTACTCTATCCATTTAAACATGAAACATGAAACTTGTGAATCTTGAGACTTTTTGTGCAATGTGAACGTTTAATTCTTGTGTGTAGTTCCGCCTTAACAATAGTAGCGCTATAGGAGTAATGCACCTCCCCGTTAGTCTTTGGGGTATTGTTAGGAGGAGACATATCAACCTCCCGTTAAACTTTGGGTTAGGTACTTTAAGCGCATTGGGAAACTTGGGCTATCACTTGGACTACGTAAACTAGCACGTTTAAACTATTTTATTATGTTCATGTTGGATATGAGTTTTTATTCTATTATGTTATGTAAACAAACTTGTATACTCGCTCTTTGCTTTTGCATTGAAACTCTATTTTAATACATGTTGCAGGTTGATTATTGAAGTATGGATGATTCATGAAACAAGTTTAGGGTGGACTAGATACACACCTAGATTAATCTATCATTTTGTTTGTTATGTTATGTTATGAAACAAGTTGTTATTTCCTTTTGAATTATGTATGACATTTAGTTTTGAAATGAAATTTGAATTTAAATTAATTATTGCCACATAGCGTTATGACGTTTTGAGCAATCTACACACTTCGTCTCATCCCGATGTTTCCGCCATCGGTTGGGGTGTGACAGATTGGTATCAGAGCCATAACTATAGGGAATTAGGAAAAATTGCCATGCTTTTGCCCTAATCTATAGTTCTAGGAATTTTTCCTCTTATTTGTTGTTTAAAACTTTGTACCCTACCATGCATGCTTCCTAGCTATACTCTCTATTAAAATTATGTGCCTTTCCTAAGGCAAACACTAATACACTTATGCTATTTTTATACTCTTGTAACACCAACGAGAAGAATTTACCAAAATAGGCGTGAAACCCACAATTTGGTAAACGACCCTCATTCTACCTTTAATCTATTTTTGCACAAAATTTCACCATTAAGCTAGGAGTGACATCCGCAACTTAATGGTAATTTCCATTTCAACTCTAGTGGACCCTCGTCAAAGTGTCAAAATTTTATTTTGGCCGACGAGTACCAACCACATTTAGGGTACGAAATTGTCAAGTTAGGGGTGAAACCCGCATCTTGTCGATTAAGTCCCATTCCTTGATTTTCATTCTCGCCAAAGTCCCGAATGTTTCAATCATTTAGAGATGTGTAGTAACCGGAAGGGTAAGATACCGTTAATCGCTTCTCGACGAGAGTATCTTACTTATAGGCCAAAGCACAATATCTCTAATTCGAAAGAACTTTCGACCCACTTTGGAATAGTCGACGTTTCTCTACCCGAAACACTCCAATGTTTTATTGAGCCTCTCTTTTATGTATCTCAATTTATATGTGATTTTTATACTTGAACGTTCGTTCATTTCAAAATGTCGTTTTAAACATTTCGCACGTTATCGCAATCACAAACAATAATAATCTCTCGTGAACAAACTAAATTTACAATACTTTCGTTTATTCATGTTATGCTATGTGGAATTCATGACTATGCTATATGAGACGTTTAAACTTTTATGCTATGTTAATCAACTTGAACCTTTATGTTATGTGACTCTTTATGCTATGTGATCAATTTCGTTTTCATAAACAAACATTATGACCAAGTCTCACTCATTTCGTTCTTTATATCTTAGATGTCTTCTCGTCTCTCCAACGCGTCTAAGAAGTCAAAGTCTCGCTCCACCAAGAAGATGATGGCTTTCATGGCCGATTAATTCGCTCGCGTCGTCCCAAAGGTCATTTCCGAGATTCGTGCATCTGAAACTCCTCACTCTTCCGTCGACTCTAAGGTCGAAATACGCAAGCCCGCCTCGTTCAACTTTAAGCATTTTTCTTCGTGCAATCCCAAGCCATTTACTGGCAATGATGGGGTGACCGCTATGCTTGAGTGGTTTGACATCATAGAGGTCACATTCATCAATAGCGATTGCCCTGACGAACTCAAGACACGTAGCGCAACCAGGGTATTCCAAGCCCGGGATCTTGAGTGGTGGTCAAATGAAAGAAACATACGTTCGAACGAGTTGGCTTATGCGTTGACCTGGGAGGAGACTAAGGCCCTAATGATGGATGAGTTTTGTCCTCCGCATGAGCAAAGAAAGTTAGAGGAAGAATTCTGGGTATTAAAACAGATTGGTGATGACAACCTAGCTTACACCACCCGTTTCAAACAACTTAGCTTCATTGTCCCTCACCTTGTTTCAACCCCTGATCGCAAGAAAAGCAAGTATATCAATGGTTTACCCCCTAGTATGCGTGACACAATCGAGGCAGCCAAACTCGATAGCATCGAAGACATTTACCGTTTGGCCGCGTCTTTGAACAACAATCGCGTTCGCGATAAGCAAGCCGCAAACCCCGTTTCTTCTAAGCCAGCCCATCAAGTTACCCAACAATCGAATAACAATAGGGGAAAGAAGCGAAAGCAATCCAACCCCGTTTGTAACGCGATTGTGCCGCCTGTTAACCCAAATCCTGTTGCTCCTGTTGATGCCCCCAAGCCGTACACTGGGATTCACCCCAAGTGTACCACTTGTAACTTCCATCATCCCGCTAATGCTAGGTGTCGTCGTTGTGAAAATTGCAACCGTTATGGTCATACCATCAACTATTGCCGCCAAGGACAGCCAGCTCAACCAGTTTAGCAAGCTCAGCCAGCTCAGCAAGCTCAGCCAGCCCAACCTGCTCCTCAAAACGCAAGACCCGCTAGGGCATGTTTCAAATGTGGGGATGTTAATCATCTTCGTCCCCAATGCCCTCAATGGATCCAAGAGCAGCAGCAGCCTCCTCGTGGACGCGTCTTCAACCTAAACGCAAATCAAGCACGCAACGACAATGATGTCGTTAACGGTACGTTCCTTGTTAACCATCTTTATGCTTCGATACTATTTGATACTGGTGCGGACAAAAGCTTTGTGTCCTTAGAATTCGAATCATTGTTAAAATGTGCACGCTCTAAGCTACCTAAGTCGTTTTCCGTTGAAGTCGCCAATGGCAAATCTATCCTAGTCGATTCCATTCTCCTCGATTGTCGTCTTATTCTTAACGAGCACGTTTTCTCTATCGATCTCATACCCATGCAACTGGGTAGTTTCGACGTCATCATAGGCATGGATTGGCTTCAAAAGAATCATGCCGAAATCGCTTGTCGCGAGAAATTCGTTCGCTTACCTCTTCCCTCTGGTGATGTTTTACACGTTTATGGAGACCGACCTTCAAGGGGACTAAAGTTGATGTCCTGCACACAAGCAAACAAGTACTTACGCAAACAGTACTTTGCCTTTTTAGCCCACGTTGTGGAAGAAAAAGGCAAGGGAAAGAGCCTAAGTGATGTTTCAGTGGTGCGCGATTTCCCTGACGTCTTCCCTGAAGATTTGCCCGGTCCTCCTCCTCCTCGATCCGTTGATTTTCGTATTGATCTCGTACCTGGCGCAACTCCTGTTGCCAAGGCTCCTTATCGTCTTGCACCTTCCGAGATGCAAGAATTATCTTCGCAACTTCAAGAACTCCTCGAGAAGGGTTTCATTCGTCCAAGTACCTCTCCTTGGGGTGCTCCCGTGCTCTTCGTTAAAAAGAAAGATGGTTCCTTTCGCATGTGTATCGATTATCGTGAGCTCAACAAACTCACCGTCAAGAATCGCTACCCTCTTCCGCGTATCGACGATCTCTTTGATCAACTCCAAGGCGCTACCTGTTTCTCCAAAATCGATCTTCGTTCTGGTTATCACCAACTTCGAGTCCTCGAAGAGGACGTTCCCAAAACCGCTTTTCGTACTCGCTATGGACATTACGAGTTCGTTGTTATGCCTTTTGGCTTAACCAACGCACCCGCTGTGTTCATGGACCTCATGAATCGTGTTTGTAAACCTTACTTGGATCGCTTCGTAATCGTCTTTATTGACGATATCCTCATTTATTCTAAATCTCGAGCCGATCATGAGCGTCATCTTCGTCTTATACTCGAACTCTTGCGTAGTGAACGTTTATATGCTAAGTTCTCTAAATGCGAGTTTTGGATCAAAGAAGTTCAATTCCTTGGGCACGTTGTTAGTGAAAAAGGAATTCATGTCGACCCTTCAAAAATCGAAGCTGTGAAGAATTGGACCGCGCCTAAATCTCCTTCTGAAATCCGTTCTTTCTTAGGATTGGCGGGTTATTACCGTCGATTCATCTCGAATTTTTCAAAAATCGCCGTTCCTCTCACCTCGCTGACTCAAAAAGAGAAACCTTTTACTTGGGGTCCTGAGCAAGAGGAATCTTTTCAAACTCTCAAGGACTTGCTTTGCAACGCTCCTATCCTCGCTCTCCCTGATGGGAATGATGATTTTGTGGTGTATTGTGATGCATCGAATCGTGGTCTTGGTTGTGTGCTCATGCAACGAGACAAAGTCATCGCTTACGCCTCTCGCCAACTCAAAATACATGAGAAAAATTATACTACCCACGACCTCGAGCTTGGCGCAGTTGTTTTTGCGTTAAAGATTTGGCGACACTACCTATATGGTACTAAGTGTGTGGTTTTCACTGACCATAAGAGCCTGCAACACATCTTTGACCAAAAAGAACTCAATATGCGACAGCGACGTTGGGTGGAATTACTTAACGACTACGATTGCGAGATTCGCTACCACCCTGGTAAGGCGAATGTCGTGGCCGATGCACTTAGTCGTAAGGCTCATGTAGATGTCATTCGTTGTTTTCATGTCTCGAGCGATCTTCACAATCGTATTCGTGAAGCGCAATACTCGTCTATCAATGAAGGTTCCATGGCCGTAGAAATACGTGGAGCATCTGAAAGTCAACTCGTTTCGAAACCTGATGGTCTTCTCTATTGTTGTGATCGCGTCTGGATCCCAGATCGCGACAATCTTCGTGACCTTATCATGAACGAAGCACACAAATCTAGGTACTCAATTCATCCTGGCGCCGACAAGATGTACCATAATCTACGTACATCCTATTGGTGGCCTGGTATGAAGAGAGACATTGCTGTGTACGTTTCCAAGTGTCTTACCTGTTCGAAAGTCAAAGCCGAGCATCAACGACCTTCTGGTCTACTCGAACAACCTGAAATCCCTGTTTGGAAATGGGATAGCATTGCGATGGACTTCATAACTAAACTTCCTCGTACACCTGCTGGTTACGATAGTATTTGGGTGGTCATTGATCGTTTGACCAAGTCCGCACAATTCATTCCCATTCGTGAGGATTTCAAGGTTGAACGACTTGCTCGTATCTATACCAATGAAGTCATACGCCATCATGGTGTTCCTCTCGACATCATTTCTGATCGTGATGGTCGATTCACTTCGCGTCTCTGGCAAACTTTTCAGTCCGCTATGGGTACTCATTTGAATCTTAGTACGGCTTTTCATCCCCAAACGGATGGACAGACTGAACGTACTATCCAAACCCTAGAGGACATGCTCCGTTCTTGTGTCATCGACTTTGGTGGTAGTTGGGATGTGCATTTACCTTTGATCGAGTTCTCGTACAACAATAGCTACCACTCTAGTATTCAAATGGCTCCTTTCGAGGCATTATATGGTCGCAAATGTCGTTCTCCTTTAAGCTGGCACGAGATTGGTGATAAGCATTTTTCTGGCCCTGAGATCATTCAAGAAGCAACGGATAAGATTCTCCAAATCCGTGACAATCTACTCAAGGCTCGAAATCGTCAGAAGAGCTATGCTGACAAGGGACGAAAGCCAATGGAATTCAACGTTGGGGACCATGTCTTACTCAAGGTATCTCCTTGGAAAGGAGTGGTTCGTTTTGGTAAAAAGGGAAAACTTGCCCCTCGTTATGTCGGTCCTTTCAAGATACTCGAAAGGATTGGTAAGGTGGCTTATCGACTCGACTTACCCCAAGAGCTCAACAACGTTCATCCAACGTTCCACGTCTCGAACCTAAAGAGATGTCTCGCTAATGAAGGACTTCAAGTTCCCCTCGAAGATCTTCAAATCAACGATACTATGCATTTTGTGGAAAAACCAGTGGAAATCGTTGAGCAAGAAGTCAAGCTATTAAGGCGCAGCAAGATTCCTATCGTCAAAGTTAGATGGGAAGGAAAACGTGGCGCTGAATTTACATGGGAACTCAAAAAGGATATGAAGTCAAAGTATCCTCATCTCTTCCCTACGTCTTCCTAAATTTCGGGACGAAATTTCCTAAAGGAGGGGAGACTGTAACGCCCGGCTATTTCGTACTTTCCATTTATAGAAAGTTTGATTCGTAATTCTATTTTTGGAAACTTTGTATTCTTGTAATCGTTTCTTTCCTTGTAATCTTTATCAAATCGAGACTTGGATCATTAATGAAGCTTATATTTTGTTACATCTATGTTAAACGCATTCTATGTATACTCGTATGTTCGATTTGGTGAATCAGTCTATGTTTAATCGTGATTCTTGGAAACTATGTGCGAAACTTGTAATTAATCTAAACTTATGCATTGAACGTCTTTTGAACGAGAACGATACTTGAATATGACTCTTTTACGCTTAAATATACTTTGGTTATGATCATCATGCTTAACTACACCTTATACTATGCTTTTATATCAAAACAAGTCCCTAAACTCTCAAGTTTGCACCAAAAGGGATTAAAAACAAACTTCAGGGACTAAAGTGTCACAAAACGAAAGATGGGAGACCATACCCGCCGCGTGACGCCTAGGTCCCTCGCGTCACGCGAGGCCCTTGTTTCGGCAGATTGTGTTTTCTTCCAGCTTTGTGCACGAAATCCCATTAACCTAAACCACCCAATCACCTTTAATCCACCTCTAATCACCTCCAATCACCTTCTAACTCCTCCATTATAAATACCCACCTTCTCCAACCCATTTGACACTTTCACAACTCTCTAATCTTCACTAAACTACTCTCTAATCAGCTGAGAATCTGAGTTTTGGACAGATTCGTGAAGACTTACAAAAGTGAGTGTAACTTGCTCATTTCTCAACCAAATCACTTGGTTCTTCTTCCTATTGCTTTGTTATTTCCTTGGGTTTGAATCCTTGGTTTTTCCTTGGAAGAATCAGGCTTGGATTTGCCCTAAAATGGACTAAAACTTTCTGTTTTGTTTCAAACTTATGCAAACTTCATCTAACTTGTGTGAAACACATCTCAAACCAATGTCCTAATGCTTACAACCCCTCTCATGGTTGGTTAAGCTTAAAAACATGGTTGAGACATCTAAATCAGAGGTTAAAACCTCATAAACTTTCTGTTTTAATTAGGGTTTTACCCACAAGTAGTGTTCAAGTGTGAAGCTTGATGTATGTGTGATGGTTGGATTAGCTTGGGCTATCCTTCATAAGAATCCACTCATTACTTGATGTTTTACTATAGATTAGTTGTTGTTTATACCTTGATACTTGTATGTTCATGACCTTCCTTGTCGTTTATAACAACAAGCGTAGTGGTGAACAATAGAGGTGCCTAAATGGAAGCTTGTTCTTCCTACCTCATGTATGTATTCTATGACACAAAGAGGTACCTAAATGGAGACATTAATCTCCTACCTCATGCTTGAATCTTAAGACTTGTAAAACTATATAATATCTAAGTTATTCTATACGTATACATCTAAGTAACTAAGACTTGATGATGACTTAATAGTTATTTGTTAAGTGGACGTTACATCATCTATGACCATGCCCTTGTTACGACTCTAATGGATCTTAGAATCCATGAAATCATACCAACTCTTTGGAGTTTCAATAGTGTCAAGAACAAGAGTTATGTGTACAAGATGATTATTTTCACCTATGTTACTTTCTTTATATTTTAAACTCCGAATCTATAATCTTCCGTATACGCCAAACTCACACACCTACGTTTCCTTGTGTAGAAGGACAAGGTGCTCCAAACTAACTCATCTACAAACTTGCTCTCGGAACTTCAAGTCACCACTTGTAAATCGTGAGTATACTCGAACCCATTTCTACTTTTAACACTTTGGGTGCAACATGTATTCTATATTAAACGCACACGACACTTGAAACTTATTTGAAACTTACTCTATCCATTTAAACATGAAACATGAAACTTGTGAATCTTGAGACTTTTTGTGCAATGTGAACGTTTAATTCTTGTGTGTAGTTCCGCCTTAACAATAGTAGCGCTATAGGAGTAATGCACCTCCCCGTTAGTCTTTGGGGTATTGTTAGGAGGAGACATATCAACCTCCCGTTAAACTTTGGGTTAGGTACTTTAAACGCATTGGGAAACTTGGGCTATCACTTGGACTACGTAAACTAGCACGTTTAAACTATTTTATTATGTTCATGTTGGATATGAGTTTTTATTCTATTATGTTATGTAAACAAACTTGTATACTCGCTCTTTGCTTTTGCATTGAAACTCTATTTTAATACATGTTGCAGGTTGATTATTGAAGTATGGATGATTCATGAAACAAGTTTAGGGTGGACTAGATACACACCTAGATTAATCTATCATTTTGTTTGTTATGTTATGTTATGAAACAAGTTGTTATTTCCTTTTGAATTATGTATGACATTTAGTTTTGAAATGAAATTTGAATTTAAATTAATTATTGCCACATAGCGTTATGACGTTTTGAGCAATCTACACACTTCGTCTCATCCCGATGTTTCCGCCATCGGTTGGGGTGTGACAACAACAACAACAACAACAACAACAACAACAACAACAACAACAACAACAACAACAACAACAACAACAACAACAACAACAACAACAACAACAACAACAACAACAACAACAACAACAACAACAACAACAACAACAACAACAACAACAACAACAACAACAACAACAACAACAACAACAACAACAACAACAACAACAACAACAACAACAACAACAACAACAACAACAACAACAACAACAACAACAACAACAACAACAACAACAACAACAACAACAACAACAACAACAACAACAACAACAACAACAACAACAACAACAACAACAACAACAACAACAACAACAACAACAACAACAACAACAACAACAACAACAACAACAACAACAACAACAACAACAACAACAACAACAACAACAACAACAACAACAACAACAACAACAACAACAACAACAACAACAACAACAACAACAACAACAACAACAACAACAACAACAACAACAACAACAACAACAACAACAACAACAACAACAACAACAACAACAACAACAACAACAACAACAACAACAACAACAACAACAACAACAACAACAACAACAACAACAACAACAACAACAACAACAACAACAACAACAACAACAACAACAACAACAACAACAACAACAACAACAACAACAACAACAACAACAACAACAACAACAACAACAACAACAACAACAACAACAACAACACAACAACAACAACAACAACAACAACAACAACAACAACAACAACATTTTTAACAATAATAACAATAATAATAATAATTATAATTATAATTATAATATTTTTAACAAAAACAATAACAATAATAATAATAATAATAATAATAATAATAATAATAATAATAATAATAATAATAATAATAATAACAACAATAATCATAATAATAATAATAAAAATAATAATAATAATAATAATAATAATAATAACAACAACAACAACAATTATAATTATAATATTTCTAACAATAATAACAATAATAATTATAATTATAATTATAATATTTTTAACAATAATAATAATAATAATAACAATAATAATAATAATAATAATAATAATTATTATTATTATTATTATTATAATATTTTTAACAATAACAATAATGTGATACCTCATTTATTTGAAACGGATTGCCCGGGGTAGATGGTTTATAAAGTGGTGTGTTACGGGGCTCATAACCATATCCACCATATTCTTCGTATCCACCGTATCCACCTTCACCCCCATATCTATCGTATCCACTGTATCCACCTTCACCCCCGTATCCACCGTATCCATCTTCTACCCCGTATCCACCGTATCCACCTTCACCCCCATATCCACTGTAATCCGCTTGTTGCACGTACGGAGATTCATACCCGTATCCGTATCCACTGTAATCCGCTTGTTGCACGTATGGTTCATCAACAGGTGCATTCTCAGCACCGTATCCACTTTGTTGCACGTACGGAGATTCATACCCGTATCCGTAATCCGGATACACTTGATGCACCGGGTAATTTGGTTCATCAACAGGTGGAGTGGGAGTCTTGTTCAAGTCTGGCAACTGTGTTTTTTGATCAACAGGGACTCCAGACACAACATCCTCCTCATTTGCATCGCTCCACATGTGTCGTTAGAATAGCGATTACCGAAATAATTCTCGTTCCAAAATGATGACATTTTAACAAGATTGAACAAAAAAACAGAACAAATGATTTTGGTTTGAGGTGTAAATTCTCTACTGAAGAAGAATATGAAACACAGAAGAATAGATGAAGTGTTGCTTGTGCGAAGATGAAAAGAAAGCAGAGCTAAATAGACTTTTAAATTTACTGAAATACGCAGCGTATAGATCTCTACTCCCCGTATTGCTTTATTCACGTGCCTGGACAACATCGTATCATTGTCAAATCAGTCTGACATACGCTGCGTAGAGACCTCTACGCAGCGTATAGGGTTACCAATATACGCAGCGTATAGGTCTCTATGCAGCGTATGTCAGACTGATTTGACATGGTACTAGGTTTCACTGTCTGGTCGTGTACCTGCCCCTTACATACGCAGCGTAGAGACCTATACGCTGCGTATATAGGTAACCCTATACGCTACGTAGAGGTCTCTACGCAGCGTATGTAAACCCTAAGTGTGTAGATAGCCTGCCAAGGTGTGCAAATAGTTAGAGCCTTACTTTAATATACACCTAGATAGATAAAAACATATGTGTTTTCACCACTACAAATTCTGTAATCTGTGATGGCTAAATCCACTGCTTAAGGCATGTTGAGACGGATTAATTTGACAGAAGATTTCCATCACCAATTAGATACAGATTTTGTGACGGAATTCTACCAACAGATTTAGCGAGGACTTTTTAAGCCATTTTCGAGATAAATTACCATGTCTTTGTACCAAACTAGTGATGGTATTGCGACCAATCATTCTACGAAATAGTGATGAGGTTGTTAGACGAACTATATTGAAATTTGAAAATAGTAATGGAACTTTTAACACCTTAATGGTTAGAAACGAATTTGCCATCGCCGGCTATATATTATTTTGACAAAAAATGTTTTCCAAAAATAGTCAAGTTAGTTGCCGGCTAAAAAAATCGGATGCATTTTGGGCTTACAAAGTCCATAGGATATCTCACCCGAAGACATTACGAACTTACCAAATGTTCATACTGTGTTCTATCTTTCTGAAGGTCATTTAGCAATTAAACTTCTTTCTAATTACTTTAAACATTAAGAAAAATATAACTTTTAAACATTAAGATGAGTACTATTGAATTTGCTCCTTTTACTATTTTTGGTCTAGAATATATGTGATTAAATCACATATATCACATATATTCTAGACCAAAAATAGTAAAAGGAGCAAATTTAGTAGTACTCATCTTAAGCTCTTCTCTTGGTAATGAACCATCAATTTCTTTTTTCTTTTTTTTTTTTCCTCACAATTGTCAGCTCTTTACTTTTCTAAGCTTTATAACTGTAGCATTTCATAATCAAGGTCTATACAAACACTAAAATTATAGTCAAATGGCTGAGTTTCTAACGCTTGTTATTAGTTTGCAAGTCATAACTTGACATATACATGTTCGCACTTTTAATTCATGGTTGAGTTTCTAACCGTTGTATCTTCGCACTTTGAATTCATGGTTGATCCTAACGCTTGTATTAATTTACGACTCATAACTTGACATATATATCTTCTCACTTTTAATTCATTAAGATTGTTTGTTCAGTGAGTTTTCACATTTTTTCTCAAATGTATAAATGATAAATTATAATAGCTGATATTGTTGAAGACGGGAGAAAGTAATTTCAACTTTTGCTACCCTTATGCTATTTGAATGATGCCAGGTATAATAAACACAATTAAAGTCGCACTCTATCAAATTGGCCTATTTAGAGAAATTATAAATTAAAAAGTTTAGTTTAAATGTTAGGAGTTACAGTATTTTTTGTCCACTACGTATGTTGGAATCTACACCTAATTCCCTCCTTAATCTTCATTAATACTTTGCTGTCAACCAAAACATACAACGTTGAATATAAGTCACGAATTATCATACGAAACTACATAAACTAGATTCTAATGTTTTGCTCTTATTATGGAAACTATAAACATTCACTTTTTTTTAACGGCAAATTTGGATCATTGACGTACCACTAGACCGCTCGTATCCATCTCCAGTAGGCATGTGTATATACCAATTTATGAGGAAACCCAATAAATATGAAAAAACTCCCCCTCTTGTGGGAATCGAAGCCAAGACCTATTTGTCCTAAAATCTTATCTCACCCACAAGATGCCACTAGACTATAAAGCCTTGGGCTATATAACATTAAGCTTTAGTATTTCTCGACACTTAAAAGTTACAAGCTTGAAATATGTTTCACACACTGTTAACTGCAACAAAAGTTCCTAATCATACACGTTTACATTAGATTTAACATATTTTATAGTCCTAATTGTGAGGGCATTTTTTTTTTTAAATTTGTAGGTGGTTCACGGAAATCATTAAATGGTTCTAGATAGTTTTTAAAAGCAATATGGTTTCTAGGCAATATGCTTGTTGAGGGAGTGTCCGCTCATAGTCGGCTTGTTAAATATTAAGGGAGCAAACTCAATCATATATAATATCCCGGAATATTTATCTTTTTTTTAATCTAAACATTTTTTTAGACATTGCGATATAATTTTATTAGAAATATAATTCTTTTAAAATAAAGTACTTTTATATTTACGAGGAAAAAAACTTTCTTTGAACTCGTTTTTATGTACGTTAATTTATTAGGGTTTTTATCAAAAAAAAAAAAAAAAAAAAAAAAAATAGAACATGTCTGTATATCTAGAAATCACAGAGATGAAGCTAGACATGTTTTTAACTAATCGAGCTTTCGTAATCCCAAGAAATTCATTACTTTTGAATAAAAGATGTCTCCTAAACCCAAGAAATTCATTACATTTTTTAACATAAAGGAAATGCGACACCCCTAAAATCAGAGTTGGGCGTGACGACTGGTATCTCGTTGCACATGGGAAGTATAATGCTAAGATTTCTAGAAAGTTGAATGCCTGCCAAGTACTCAAATCCCAAAGGGTTCTCCTAATCCAACTGTGCCATAGTTTGAATGTGAAACCTGGGAAGAACATGCTAAAAATTCATCATAAAGTTGGCGAGTTCATAGTTTCTTTGAAAAAGATCTCAGATAAATCTTTTTGATAACCGATTTGGATAAAGTTCAGAAAAACATGATAAACATTTTCTTTGGCATGTCGCTTGAAAACATTGTACTTGTAAAAACTTGTATAACCGTCATTGCCCGCATAAGATAACGACAACATGTCCGCATGAGCCTATAACCAACCTCGAGCTAGTGAGCGTCTCGCAAACCGTGTACTCAAGACGATAGACTAGCAGTCGGTCATAGTTCTGAAATGTAGAGAGGACTTAACTGTACAGTTGTAAGGACCCTACGGCCCTTATGGTTGAGTAGAGGACAATCCAGTCCTTAAGTTTGTATGTAGGATCATCCACCTGTGTCTGTATGTAGGACAATCCAGTCCTATGTTTATATGTAGGACGATCCAGTCCTATGTTTGTATGTAGGGTGTAGGTCCCCTTGATGTGTATGGATCTTCACAGAATCGTCTTTCCAATCAAGAGTGCGGAATCCTCTTGATCAGAATTAGCAGAAAAAGTGTAGAAACTGAAACAGCAATTCACTTTCAAACTGGGTTTTCTATTGATTATCAATCTCACGAATTACAATCAATCCAAAACCCTAACAAACTCAATTTCGTCCAAACCCTAAAGCTCTCACGAAATTCTATCTCTCACAAACTGTTTTGGCTAATTAACTGATTCACCTAAACCCTAAAGCCTAACCTTGTTTATATACCACAAGGTTTACAAGTGGGCTAGGTCAAACATCATGGGCTGCGAATTGGACAGGCCCAATTCGCCCCCCATCACCCAATCCTTTGGGTTTAGTTAGCCCAAACATTACAACTAACTATTACAAAGCTAAACCCGCTAACCGTTTATCGTTTAACTAATTACAAGATATCCAAAGACCAAATCTAAGCTGTTGTCACAAACATGCACCAACAAACTCCCCCTTGACAATAGCTTCATAAAAACTTTGTCTTGAGTCAAAACTTTGTCTTCAGTCTTCTTGCAATCTTCAAGTAGTCTTGCACTGTCTTTGGTCTTTGGATAGCTTCAGCTTCAATAGCTTCTGTCAGCAACAGACTCCCCCTAAGCTGATGCATCCAATCACCAAATCTTCAACACGTTAGCACTTGAGTAAACTCCAGTTTAGCATTTGCACAGCAATCTTCAACTCTTGTCTGCAATATAGAAAGGAGGTTCTACCATGCATCCAATCAGACTCTCATCTTCACACTTCACAGCAACTTCTCAGCAACAAACCGCTTCAATCTGTATACTATAAAACAAACATCTCGAGAAACCATAAGAATTTTTCAACATAAGTTAAATAAATTATTATTTTTCAAGAGATTAGTTGAACTATATAACAGATTAAGCTTTTTCAACTTATCACCAACACGCAAAACTTTTTGTTCAACACACAAGAACCTGCCTGATTGAAAATTTTGAACTCACTTTCTAACACCGTCTCCCCCTATCAGTAACAATTCCTCCAAGAATAACAGTTTTCCGTACGTTAAGAATTTTAAACAGAAAAAGACACTATTTTTGGATTTTTATATTTTTCTGAAAGCAAGTAAATAACAAAAACAATAAACACTCTATTTTTGTGAGAATCACTGGTAAGAAGATCATATCAGCACAAGCAAACTGTTTCACACAATCATATAATTCTTTATTTAATTTTTCGTAAAAAGCAGTTCAAGACGATTACCAGTATGTTTGTCCACCTAAACAAAATGCATGAACATTTCAAGTACCATTACCGTATGATACGTTAAGGTAATTTTAATTTTTGAAATATCAGCGTGTCCCACAACAGGATATACCCCCGCGATCAAGGTATGCACAAAGATTCATCGTAGTAGGTGAGTATACTGAATTCATCCTTCAAGATATCATGACTGTGTCTAGATCTGCATAAAATCTGTTTTATCATGTTTTAATTGCTTAACTATGAACACCCACATAAATACTAATCAAATCCTGGAAATATAAACAGCACACTCTATCATGCAAGTATCTTCCCTACCACATATTTCACAAGTCCAATCCAGATTTCTGAAATCTTAACTGGGAATAGGTTGAGAAGAGAACAGAATAGATCTTTAGTAGAAATGGTATAATATACAGATCAAATGAGATTTTCTCAGTTTGATATAGGTTTCTTGGGTTTCTTTTGGGCACTTGAGGGCCTCTTTCGGGTGTATTAGATCTATAGCGCGACAACGTACAGCTAGGTCAGCATGTATCTGGATGCAGCAGAAGCTGTCGTTGCCTAGCACCTCCAGGTCAGCATATATCTGGATGCAGCAGAGGAGGTACACGACTTTTTTCAGAGAAGATTTTAGAATCAGATCAAAATTGTGTGTATCGGGAAATATACAGACATTCAAATAGAAATGAGCTAATTCCAAGTGACTATCTTTCCTGGGGTCATGTACAATTTTAGTTCTAACAGACAGACATCCAAGATATCTCAGATGAAATAACAGTATAAAGACCCAAAACTTCAGATTTTAGCAATCTATCAACGCAAGAATTAAGGTCATTAAACCATACACCACTAATGTGTTCCCCACTCATATTCAGTTCATTTATGTTTATATCACATTGGTAAGTTGATTATTTCATGCTTTTTGCCTACTGGTACATCATATAATGAAGATGCTATCACACTTAAGCAATTTAGGTTCAAGTTCAGTGTGACAGTCTAACTTGCTGATGTACTATCATCTCTTCTTGTTCACACAATGATAACTCATTTTTGATTTTCTATTTTTTTATGTTTTTGATTTTTTTTAATTTTTTTATTTTTGAGTTTTAAGAAAAACAGTAAACTATTTACAAAATTCTTATGAAAAACCAGTTATTCAGGATTCCTCATCCCATTGAGTTCGACTAAGTGTTCAAAGCGAGCCCTGTCAAATGCTTTAGTATAAAGATCTGCCAGGTTATCCTCTGTGTCGACTCAGCACTTTGAACTTCAATTTAAATCATTTAAAAAAATATATAAACAATCTCACACCCCCCTTCATGTGCCTGAAGCAGCCAATATCAACATAAGTTGATACTCCTCCTTAGCAGCTCCTGCACACACTAACTTAAGAAATTAGTTAGATTGGGGGACCCAAGCCTTAATGGTCTTGGGTCGTCCAAATTCACCAACTATCGGAACATCCATCCAATATCCATTACTCCTAACTGGAGTCTTGGATCGTAGACCTGTTGGAATTTGATTTTGATTTCCACTAGGCCTTTGGTCCTAAGGGTTCCTATATACATTTGGACAATTTGACCTTTGGAAATTTTGATTTTGAAACCTTGAGTTTTGATTCCAAGAAGCTTGATTGTTATAATTTCTAAAGCCATTGTTATAAAAAGTTCGACCACCATTATTTTGGTATCGATTTTGATATTGACCTTGACTTCTGAAATTATTTGAATTATGATTGTTCATTCTAGGTGAACTGCTTCTAGGTCTCTGATATCTGCCTGGTGGAGATCTAGGCTGAAATCTAGGTTGATTTCTTTGAAAACGAGGAACTTGTGGAGTTCCTGTTCCAGCCTTATCTACACCAACAACAACATGCTCTGGTTGCTTGGGAGCAGATGTCACACCCCCAAATTCCACCTGCGGAGTATCACCGCTTGGGAGCGTGACTGACCAGGATCAAGCCACCAATCATATAGAACAATGTATATAGTTAAAGTAGTAGCAATTAAACCAAACCAAATCCATGTGAAAGGTGTTTCCAAAACATAAGTAAGTTATCATTGTTTAGCGGAAGCGTATAGTCAAAACCCAACATAATTAAGTACGGAATGTCATAAGTGTTTAATAAGATAATCACGATCCAAGCCCACAACGACCAGCTCCTCCCTGTGCAAGCTCCATGTACCTAACGACCTGCAAGGCATGTAACAGAGGATCAACAACTAGTTGAGCGAGTTCACAGAAAGTAAATGCGTAATAGTAAGTTCGTTTGTAACAGGTGGCTCTACTGGGCCGTTAGTACGTTCTATTGGTGGGGGCTTCCCATGTTGTATAACCACTAGACTATTCGTAACCATATGTGTTCTTCACAATCCGAGAACAGTAGTAAGTATAAGTTCACGTAGGTCTTACGTGAGTATCCTTCACATCCGAGGATAGTAATTAAGTATAAGTATCCTTCACATCCGAGGATAGTAATTAAGTATAAGTATCCTTCACAACCGAGGATAGTAGTATGTATAAGTATCCTTCACAACCGAGGATAGTAGTAAGTATAAGTATCCTTCACAACCGAGGATAGTAGTAAGTATAAGTCTACGTAGATCGTAAGTATGTGTCCTGCACAACCGAGGACAGTGAATAGCGTAAGTATGTGTCCTGCACAACCGAGGACAATGGTATGGTAGTCTAGTTTTAGTGTCAGTACGAATCTATTCAACCTTATTCCTTCAATCCCATTCCCAAGCCCTGGGAATCCCATGCCTTAGTAAGAGTGTGAACTCACCTTGGTTTGCTCGGTATGCTATGCTCTAGGGTTTATCAAACGTCTAAGTCCGTTACACACGACCTAGGATATGTTGCACATAATACGATGTGAGTGTTTGCATCAAATTAGGGTTTGCGAGTGATTGGTAACCAAGCAACTATGTTTTGTGTGTGTATTGTGTACATGATGATATCACATAGAATGGTCACACATGCACGATCATACAATTGCGTTCAATATCATACAATCATATACATAGAATCATATATCACATAAGCAGATAAACAAAGTCGTGCAGTTCATGTTTCATGTAGGTGTCATTTACAGTCCGCACTATCATGGTTGTTCATATTGTACTTGACAGAGTTAACATACGTAACGAAAGTGATAAATTAACAGAGTTAGTAAGTTAACACATTCACAACCCATTAGGGTTTCATGTTTAACAGAGTTAAACCAGAACCATCATACTAAACAGAGTTTACAACTTAACAGGGTTGCATATGTACTTTCACAGAGTTAACATAACATTAGAATTGATATCAAACTGTGTTTGTTGAATGAACAGGGTTAGGCATATAAATATTACAACATCAGACTAGGCATACTTTCCAAAGGTCGGACCATTACATGTTACACAAGAATTGGACATAACCCTTTAACATTAAAAAGTCGGATACAAGGTTACACACTTAAAAAGTCGGACATGGGGGTTTTGGGAGTTAAAACTCGGACCAAAGGGCCTCCCCCTCACAAAGTCGGACAAGGGGTATCCCCTTCACAACCTCGGACAAGGGGTATCCCCCTTCACAAACTCGGACACTTTGAGTCATGATAAAAAAAAGTCGGACCAAGGCCTTATGGCCCTAAACTCGGACCAAAGGATGCTCACCTAAAGGTCGGACAACACATGAAGTTAAAAACTCGGACATGGGTGATAAGGGTGCAAAAACTCGGACCCTTGTGTCCTTTGTAAACCTCGGACCACATTTATTACAAAGAAACTCGGACATATAGTTCTCCCTAAACTCGGACTTCATGCCCCTTCTATACCTCGGATCACATGATCACATATTAAAATTCGGACTAGGGTTTCATGATTATAGTTCGGACCTTGTTGATTTTATAAACTCAGACATATCAATCATACACAAAACTCAGACAAACAATTTCTCATACGTTCATTGAGATTATAACAGTTACGTTTTCATGTTTTCAAGACTAAGAAACCCTAATTACGTATCTGTACCGTAGTAAACAAATCAACAGTTATTCATTCTTACATATCACGATTCTAAATTGTCAAGCAATCGATTGTACGACTAATCACATCATTATCATCACAATATTTCAGAATCAAATCCAAATCACAGGATACTTATATGAAGAATTAGGGTTTCACCAAGAATTGCAAGAATCAAGAATTAATAGTAATCAAGCAATCAATAAACATAAATCATTTACCTTGTGTTGATTCTAGAGAAAATGTAGAAACAAAAGTGATGAATGTCTTGCAAATGATTTGGTGATGATTGCTAGGGGATTAGAGGATACAGTACTTTGATTCTTGTGAAAAATGATTAGTGAACAAGGAATTAGGTTTAAGTATGGTTTAGTTTTCACTAATTGCTCTACACACCCCGAATTACTAAATCTTACACAAGCACACCATCTCACCTCAATTTCACAGCTTCACCACCAAGTTCACATATTTGACAAGTCTTTCACAATTAACACATAACCATGCATAATCACACAATACACTTCATTGTATCAAAACGTTACAGTTCTATAGCCAATTAATTGTGCAAATAATCTAAACAATACAAGAACGTGCAATAAATGCGAAATAGAAATCTTGGAAATTCGAGTTGTCACAGCAGACTTCTTTGGAGAATTTGAACCTTTCTCCTCACTATCACCACTCTTCTCTGGTAATTTCCCTCTCTGTTTGTCACTCATTTGTGCTTCACTCTTTTTGTTAGGACAGCAGCTAGCTACATGTCCCTTGGTGTGACACCTGAAGCACGATCTCCTTTTCAAAGACTTCTTAGCAGGAGTCTCTGAGGTAGATCCCTTATCAGATGGTGATGATGCCTTTGAAGAATTTTGTTCAGTTTGCTTAATTTCAGATTTTTCTTTGTTCTTATTTTTAGCAAACTCTACATTTGATTCTGATTCAATAACAGCAGTTTCATTTTTCATATCACTACCTTGAACAAAATTAATCTTTTTAACAAAAGTTTGATTTTTGCCCTTTGGAGGTGAATTTTTCTTTTTCAAAGATTCCCTGTTATTGTTCTTCTTAGCATCACCATTCTCAGACCCCTCACCTTGACTTGATGTAGATCCGAAACTACTTGGTGCAGTTGACATATGGGCTGCTAGCTCATCTTCATCAGGGAGGAAAGAATAGTCATGACTAAGAGGAGGTGGGACTTCATTATATCCCACACTAGTCTTGTCATTACTCTTCTTTAACCCACCCATCATGTGTTTCATAACAAAAGACGAATCTCTGAATTGACTTAATTTCTGTTCAAGTTCAATAATTTTGAGTTGTGCATCTGACAACTCTTTTCATTTTTTAGAAATCTCTTTTGTTTTCTTAGCCATCATCTCGTGAGCTAAGTCTATTACTTGAAGTTTTTCGTTTAGTTTGCATGTTAAAGCTTCGATTTCACTTTCATAACCTTTTATCTTCTTCAAGTATAGAGATTCATTTCTTTTAGCAAAAAAAATTGACTCTTTTATGCAAGACATCTCACTCACCAGACTTTGGTTTTGTGCTGACAACCTGTCAACTTCACCCTGTAATTCACGACACCTCAAACACACAGAATTAGATTGTACCTCTTTCTCATGAACTTCTGTGGTTTGATCAGCAACAACCTGTTCAGCTTCACTCTCTTTCTCTACTTCAGCATCCACTTTTGCTTCAGCATTCTCCACTTGAGATTCAGCATCACTCACACTAGTTTCAGCCTCATCCACTGGCACTATCTCTGCCATAAATGCCTGGGTGGCACTCTCATTTCCCTGATATCGCTTTTGTAATGCATCCCACATATCCTTTGAATTTGTGTAGTTTGTGAAGGTATGCTTGATGCTATCAGGTAACGACATCTTTATTGCAGCCAAGACTCTCATTTCAGCTTCATACATTTTCTTATCAGCCTCTTGCATGTTCGCATAATCTATTCTGCGTGGTCTGCCCTCAAAATCATGTACTGGGTTTACGTACCCATCTTCAATACAGATCCACATGCGTGCATCCTGAGATTCAATAAAGGATTTGAAGCTGTTCTTCCAAGTAAGATAGTTCTCCACCTTCATCATCTTAGGAGCATTCAAGTTGGCCATGTTCGACATTTTAAACGTAACAGACTGGTAAAACCGTACAAAATATCTCTGAAAACAGTGGTTACCAAATTACACCTTTAGAATCGTCTCGAAAAGACGAGTCCAATGATATATAATGTCAAAAACCGATTTCAGGATTTTCCAGAGTTTTTTTTTTTGTCCTAAAAATCCAAGGAATCTAACGGCGCAAACGGTTCTGTCAAACAAGCTACGGATCAAATTCTATTTGCAAAACACTGAAAATTTTAAGACGCTTGCCAACTGAAATTCCACCACTTTATTCCTCTCCTAAATTCGCTGGTTTTGAATTAATTTCGCTGGTTTTGAGTTAAATTCGCTGGTCAACAGTTAAATTTGCTAGGTTATCTCGCTGAAAAGGCTAACTTCGCTGGTTTACTATCACTGATCAAATTCGCTGCTTAATTTCGCTAAAACCGTGATAATTTCGCTGTGGAAAATTATTACGATTACCAAAGTCGCCTTTGGATTTTATATTCGCCGATCACCGAGAAATTACGTCCCAAATTCGCTGATAAATATGCTGGATCAGTTAATTTCGCAGGTCTATTTAATTTCGCAGATCAGTAAATATGGAAATTCAATCTTTTCGAAAATTTTGATGATTTTCTAGATCTCCTAACACCTTCCTGCAGAATCGAAATAGCAAATCAGTAGACTTTTTGCGAAGAACAGTGAAGAACAGAATGAAAACCGTGAAGAACACGAAGAACAATCTTCGAATCTTCAAGAAATTTAGCCAAAAAATCTTCCAGAATCAACCAAAACTTTCTCCAACACCTGCAAAACAGCAAACAACCAAACCAAAAGATCAAAATAGCCAAAAATTTCGAAAATTTTATCAATCAACACAAACAAAATTCGAAAATTTATAAACCCTAATTTTCAACAATCCTAAAAACTCCCTGTTTCTGCAGCAAACAATTCTGAACCGAGCCTTCAAGAGCCTAATGCTCTGATACCAATTGTAGGTCCCCTTGATGTGTATGGATCTTCACAGAATCGTCTTTCCAATCAAGAGTGCGGAATCCTCTTGATCAGAATTAGCAGAAAACGTGTAGAAACTGAACCAGCAATTCACTTTCAAACTGGGTTTTCTATTGATTATCAATCTCACGAATTACAATCAATCCAAAACCCTAACAAACTCAATTTCGTCCAAACCCTAAAGCTCTCACGAAATTCTATCTCTCACAAACTGTTTTGGCTAATTAACTGATTCACCTAAACCCTAAAGCCTAACCTTGTTTATATACCACAAGGTTTACAAGTGGGCTAGGTCAAACATCATGGGCTGCGAATTGGACAGGCCCAATTCGCCCCCCATCACCCAATCCTTTGGGTTTAGTTAGCCCAAACATTACAACTAACTATTACAAAGCTAAACCCGCTAACCGTTTATCGTTTAACTAATTACAAGATATCCAAAGACCAAATCTAAGCTGTTGTCACAAACATGCACCAACATAGGGCAACCCATTCCCTATGTTCATATGTAGGACAATCCAGTCCCTAATGGTAACTAGGACAATCCCGCCACTAGTCATGAAACTCATGCATGTTTCGAAAAAGATAACGCGTATGTTTTTATAAAACCGGTATGTTTAGCATAAACCTTTCATAAACTCATGCATGTTTCGAAAAAGATAACGCGTATGTTTTTTATAAAACCGGTGTGTTTGTTGGAATTCGTTTATAACATGGTTTAGAAATATGTACTCCTCGTTCATCGAAATATTGTATGCTTTTGCAAAACTTGCATGTCTTTCCACCCCTAAAAACTTTTATAAAAATGTAAAACTGTAAAAAGTGGGGGTTATGAACTCACATGTAATTAACCATGGAAATGCTAGCATACAAAGCCCGAAACTTGGACTAACCGACCTCCTTGTGCCCTATGACAAGTAAAGGACACCTTAAAGTCTAGTGGAAAATAACTCTACTTCACAACTTGGTTATAAAGATAGTTTATCCAACTACCTAGTCTCGATTGAGACACAGTTCGATTTAAAAAGATTAACTCGACAAACTGATAGTGGCTTAGTTTGGTTGCTCATGAATATATTTATATAGAATAAAATATATAAATATAGCAAATGTCCAAATCGCGTCATTAACACTTATCGTATGAACATCATTTTTGGTTTAATAAAACCTAACGTCAAATTGGTCTCGAGTCGTAACTCATCTGGTAAATACGGATAAATATATGTATAATCATATATTTATTTTCTAGACAAATATAACTCGAAATACATTGAATTTATGTAAAAGTAACATGTGTTATATTTATACACATTTATATATACCTATGAAATTTTGACATAAATTCCAAGTTAAATTCTTTAAAATATATATAGGGTTTGAAAACTTCATAAGTCTTAAACGCTTTTTTTATATAAATATATAACAACCACCAAATTTGTCCAGAAGTTCCTCAAACAACCATGTATGAGTACTAGGCATTGTAGGTCCGGCTAGGGTAGGATCTAGTCGCCTAATCCTTGTATACAAACTAACCCGGTTGTGCGGAATCCAACCGAGATAGCAAACCGAGATCGAACACAACAATGATACTATAAACATGAGATTCAACGATTAACACCTACGTATTAATACTATGAAAGTCAGTTACAGCTCAATGTTTACAAATATGCTCTGTAAACTCTCTCTAGTTCTCTCGTGTGTGTGTTCTGTGTACTCTCTCTGTGTTCTCTAGTCTATTTATAATCACACAGTAACAAACCATCACGAAACGGACCTCAGCGAAACACAACTTCGACGAAAGGGAAAGACAGGCGACGAAAGGGAATCATTGTCGACGAAACAAGTTTGTTTCGCCGACTCCCATCTGTTTCGCCGATATGGGCTTGGGCCCAAAGGTTGAAGCCCACCTGATGTGTTAAGCCGACTTGTTATAAGCCCAAGGACTAAGTTCAAAGCCCTTTTACATCTTGGCCCGCTTTTGATCTTGAAACACATGACGGAGGAATGTCGTTGCTCAAGCCGAGTCGCGTCGAGTCGAGTCGCGTCCACATATATGTATCAACAAACTCCCCCTTGGACGCTACTCGCGAGATTCGCCTTTCATGTCTTCTATGTCGGAGGATCTTCAAAGTCTTCACGTCTTGAAAGCAGAAAGTGTATCAACAAACTCCCCTTTTCATGTAAGAAGTGTGTTGACAAACTCCCCCTTAACATAAGCTCCCCCTTGAGTTATGCTCTTGAATGTCTTGATCTTCAGTACTTGAGATCCTTGTGGTGTTGATGATGGTCAGCGGAAACTCGATCATCTTTATCATTTGAGTGCCTTCACGTCGTGTCTTCATTCCGAAGCTTGTCATCGAACGTGTTCTCCTTGTCTTTAGCATCTGCACATGCAAGAAATCTAAACGCGTAATGAGAACAACTGCTTGGAGTATAGTTAACATAAACAAATGACACACATGTGACCATTATTCAATCAACTACCGTCCGACAGTTTGAAAGTTTAACAAATTTATCAATTTTAGTTTTTAACTTTCAAAACTTGCAAATTTTGACCGATTATGAAGATTTAGTCAATTTGGTTTTCAATCAGGTTTCAGACAACGAAGAATCGAGATCCAACATCGTACAATCAAAAATAAGATAGAAATAAAATCTTTTTAGCTTTTAGAAAGTTTATATCAAAACACACCTAAAATCTTTTTGGTATTTTTTGAATATTTCAAATGTAAAGACAGAAAGCAGTAAATAAATATATACAAAGATGCAAAAACTGAAAGCATTAAATAAATATTTACAGACATTATTTTTGTGAGTTTCGAGGGTAAGAGAATCATATCAGTGTACGGTCACGCCAAAACGCTCTTGTTGTTCAATTAGTTAACATTTAGATAAGCATCCTATAACAATTATCGGTATTGTTGTCCACTTAAGCTCAACTTATCAGATGTAATCATGGCGAGGGGATACGTTAAGGTAATACGATTTATACTTACCGACCGGTGTTCATCCACATCACGACACATTCCCGTATCAAGGTATGCACGAGAGTTCATCTTACCGGTGAGTATACCGATTATCATCTGTTTGACCGTATATGATGTGAGATTCTCACTTATTTTGATTGAAAACAAGCCCTATGTGATAGAATCACTTATTGATGAGGAACTTGATTTTCATATGCATGAGGGCACAGGAGCAAGTCCGTGAACAGGTCAGTACTTTCGTACAACAGAGAGACGAACTTGACTCCCGGATAAATGTGATATTTTATCACTTATTTGTTTGGACATTTGATTGTTGATCACTTATTGAGGTCGAATGCAATATGTACACGTATGTATATTATCATGGAAGATCTAGACTTGCGTCCCCGTTATTTTTCGGTAAAAGATACAACCATGATACCCTGATGACAA
Source organism: Helianthus annuus (assembly GCF_002127325.2). NCBI lineage: Eukaryota > Viridiplantae > Streptophyta > Magnoliopsida > Asterales > Asteraceae > Helianthus > Helianthus annuus. The sequence continues at coordinate 17,494,167 of NC_035440.2, read as the reverse complement.
GCAGCATAAAGACTGAATATCTCAGAACCTCGGCAATCTCTCAAACGAAATTTCGGTACTAAGACCATATGCCAATGAATGGTTCCCACCTGGTCTTCAGTCGATTTAAGTTTATATCACCCTGCACACTTTAAAATGATTGTGAGCCTACCGATACATCTTATATAGAGCTGCTTATCTTTTTTCAGTTTAGGTTTAATGAGGTTTGGATAGACCACTGATGTACTATCATTTTCTCTTTTGCTCTCCAGGAAACTCATTTTTGTTTTTCTATTGTTTTTGTGTTTTTGAAATTTGTCAATGTTTTTGGATTTTCAAATTTTGGATTTACTCCCCCTAAAATCAACAAACTAAGATAAAATTTAAAAGACACAAAGATATTTACAAAAATGATTTTCCGATGTTGGTTTTACTCTTGCCTGACCTTAATGCCGTTTACCAATAATAAAAAGTCAAATCTTGATTTGTCAAATGCTTTGGTAAAAAGGTCGGCACATTGGTCATCGGTGTGGACCTTAACAACATCGATTAGCCTTTTGTCAAAGCAATCACGTATGAAGTGATATTTGATTTCGATGTGTTTGGTCTTTGAATGTCACACCCCGATTTCCACGTGTCTCACCGGTGGGCCCGGTGGGGGATTACCGTGACGATGTTGGCAACAATATAGTCAAACCACACAATTATATAATGCACAGCGGAAGCATAATTTAAATATATAATTTCAACCTCTGATTGTAATATCAAAATGTATTACAGAAGTTGAATATCCACAGTGGATCGTAAATACAGATAAAGTATTGTTCCATTAGATACTGCAATCAAGCTTGCGAGGCTTATCCCGACGCTAGGGAGCTAATACCAGCCAATTACGTTTAGGTACCTGCACTTAATCTTTTTGGGGAAAATGCGTCAGTTTACACTGGTAAATACATTCAACTGACACATTTGAAAAATGTTTATTAAAATTGATTTGAATTCACAAGGCACAAACTCTTTTATAACTTGGGAAAATTCATAATGATCCTGTGAACGTTTTACATGTTCTTTTATGCGTTCAGTAGCCCGGGTCGTGCCGGGTTAAAGATTTATAGACACACCACGTTTGCGTAAAACCGTAGTACAGAAACCAACGGCTACGTCTTTTAGTTTTAATGTCGACACTTTATACCGGGTGTACGCCTACACCGGGATGTCGATGGTCGTGGCCATTTCGTAAAATGATGCCAAGGATATCCGGGACAACGGTCATTAAACCCCCCAAAGGCTTATAAGCAACAAAACTGTTTAAATGAGCCAATCATATTTAATCAATTAACCACCTAAGCGATGGAATTATATAATGCTCAATCAAGCGGTATTAATATACCGTAACCCAAGCCCATATAGGGGAAATAAGTTAAAGTATTTACCTTTGCAAGTATAAATCCTTAATTTAGATCAAGTCACCGATAGCTTTTACTGGGGCTCCTAATCTGGAACGAAGGTTTTAATTAACCTCTTAGAATCCTAACGGTCCTTGTATTAGCCGTAGCTTAAACCGGTTGATTCCGATATATAGATATGGTTAATTCGCACGGAAAGGCGAAAACCGAGAATGGAGTATGATTTGGACCCAACAAGTTCAGTGACTTGTTTTATATGGGTTTATAGTTCATACTCTGGATTTTGGGGTTCAAATAATATATTTTGACCCGTATCGGCTAATGTATGAAAACTAGTTTCATAGGCCGAACCGTGCGCGCAATAGGCGAAACGGTTAACTATGAGAGTCGTACGCTTATTTCCTAAGTCAATATGCCTTAAAAGTATTTTGGTATCAGTAGGATACCTTCCGTAATGCCCGTAACGAGTTTAAGTTTATATTATGCCCTGTAGGGGCTTTTCGGTCATTTTAAAGACTTTAAAAGGGATTTTTGAGTTCGACAGGAAATCTGAGTTTCCCGAACAGCTTATAAAGCTTAAAATACTTTATTTATTATTTAAAACCAGTAGCAACTGGAATCGGGTCAAAAGACCTTGTAGAACTCCCGTTTTGGCCAAAAAGGGCATATTCGGTATTTACCGAACCGTAGCCATAACCGCAGGTTATGAGCAAGGTAAAAATTATTAAAAATCTTTAAAATTCCCAAAATATTATTTTACCACAGTGGGTAAAAGTTTTGGTGACGAAAACTTGGGTTAGATGGGCGTTATGCTAATGGCGCCGGTAATTACAAAACTTTCTTAAAAGTGCGCCTTTTAGCATAACTCTCATTCTAGACCTCGGATTGACGTCAAACTTTAAGGACATGCTTATAATTTAATAAGCAAGGTTTTGGTCCGTTCACGTGTCCGAAATACTCGTTTTAATTTTAAAAAGGCCGTTACGGTCAACTTTTAGGCGAATGACGGAAATACGTAAAAGACTCGGATAACTCATGAACCGACCACAGAGGTTTATACCAACATGTGACCTGGTCCTAAGAGAGTCCTAGGGTATATTTATACCTCACTAAAACGGGTCAGAACTGAAGTCAAAGCAAAAGTCAAACTTTTGCGACTTTCGGCTCCGAACCGGTTCTATATAGTAAATGATCGATTCAAACGAGCGCAAACAGGTTTATATACTTATTATCATGTTTTATGATTGTCAAAACAGGTTCCATAACATATATATTACAGATTATGCATAAATCGCTAAAATAGCTTTCTGTTGACTTTTTAACCGCACGTTTGACTCGATAATTGACATTGTTAGAGTGGTGATCAGGGGGAACCATTTTAGAGGTTTAATACCCACATAAACACCAACTTATAACCATTTTTGATTCGTCATAAGACTGAACCATTTGCAAGATATTGCAACGACAACCGTTAGTTACGACGGTTGCGTTTATGAGCTATAACTATGGAAATGTGAAACCAAAATGGTTATGAACGACTTACAGAAGTTGCTTCTTGATTATAGAACAGAAGAGAAGGCTTGGGAGCACTTAGAATGATCAGTAGTTGTGTGTTTTGATTGTGTGAATGGTTATGAACTAAGGTGTGCTATTTATAGCAAATGTCAAGCATGTATGATCATTACAACACCTACAACAGGTCAGGGGTGATGGGTAGATGTCCCCTAAGTGTTATGGGTCGAGCATAGGGTGCCCATGCCCATTTGTTGGTTGTTTGATCATTCAAAAGCTCCAAAAGCCAAGTAGTTACTATAATTCTGCATCTGGGCGTCGTACGCGACCCGCATGGACATTCCATGTAACTTTTACGCGGGTCGCCTGGGATCAGAAGATCAGACGCGTAGTTGAGGAAGCTCGCGGCCCGCCTCAACTTATCTTTAAACCTTACGCGGGTCGCGTGGGGTTATATTTTCTGAATTTTTCAAATCTTTTATAATGATTACAGAATCGGGCCATTAATAACGAAATCTTTCGTAATGATTCACCTGACCTTTCGGTTCTGAAGGGGTAACTTTGCGGTTTGGCCCTCGGTTATTTACCGATAGGGGCCTCGTGTTAATTACCCGCATTATTAAGTCCCCGGTTTATTTATTAATTATATTGGAAAGCCTTAACTTTCACTGTTGACGCTTTTAACCCTTCTTCTACGAATTCGATCGTAACTTTCTCGTTTCATATCGAAACTTCGCGAAATTCATACATATTATTTTAGTGAGGGTATAATACCGTTACAAAGTCTTTGGAACGTTAAAGGGTCACTCAGAGGTATTATTAAACATGTTGACACAGTTAACCCCTGTAGTTTGTAATCTCTCACTTTCTTCCGCGTTTTGTTTTTGTACGATCTATAATTTATTCGTTTGAAGGTTCAAGCATTATTTAGGGATACTATACAGTATATTTACCCTTGTTGACATTTATAACCCTCGAATCTATATACTTTCAAGGTTTGTCAAAATTAGTCCTTTATTTATTATAGATGCCACGTGTAAACAAATGACACGTGTTAACACATCATTGGACACAAAAATTCGAGGTGTTACATCCTCACCCCCTTAAAATAAATCTCGACCCGAGATTTACTCAAATAAATAGGGGTATTTTTCTTTCATTGTAGCTTCGACTTCCCACGTATATTCAGGACCTCTATGAGCATCCCATTTGACTTTTACAATCGGTACGTGTTTTCTGCGAAGCTTCTTCACCTGTCGATCTTCAATCGACAAAGGTTTTTCTATGAACTTTAAGCTCTCATCTATATGCACATCTGTGTGTGGGATCACCAACGATTCGTCGGCGAAGCACTTTTTGAGATTGCAGATGTGGAACACATTGTGAATTCCATTGAGCTCTTCAGGCAAGTTCAGTTTATAGGCAACTGATCCGACTCGTTCAATGACCTCAAAAGGCCCTATGTATCTCGGACTCAGTTTGCCTTTCTTGCCGAAACGCATCACCCCCTTCCAGGGTGACACCTTAAGTAATACTTTTTCACCCACTTCGAAGTGAAAATCCTTACGCTTTGGGTCAGCGTAGCTCTTCTGCCTATCGCGGGCAGCCTTGAGACGTTCCCGGATCTGGACAATCTTGTCCGTTGTCTGGAATACAATCTCTGGTCCCGATAATTGGACCTCTCCTACTTCCGCCCAACAAACAGGCGATCTGCATTTCCTACCATATAATGCCTCAAAAGGCGCAGCCTTTATGCTGGTGTGGTAGCTATTATTGTAGGAGAATTCGATTAGGGGTAGGTTTTTATCCCAGTTACCACCTAAATCGATCGCACATGCACGAAGCATGTCTTCTAGCGTTTGGATAGTACGCTCACTTTGACCGTCCGTTTGTGGATGGTAAGCCGTACTAAAGTTTAGACGCGTGCCCAAAGATTGCTGGAAACTCTTCCAGAAGTGCGATGTGTACCTAGTATCCCTGTCGGAGATAATAGACACAGGTATGCCGTGTAAGGCTACAATTTTATCAACATAAAGTTGGGCTAACATATCGGAGCTATACGTCTCCTTGATGGGTAGAAAATGAGCTGATTTAGTCAGCCTATCAACTATGACCCATATTGTATCATTTCCTTTCCTGGTTTTGGGTAACTTGGTTATGAAGTCCATAGTTACGCATTCCCACTTCCACTCGGGAAGCTCAGGCTGTTGTAGCAAGCCAGACGGCTTTTGGTGCTCGGCTTTGACTTGAGCACAAGTCAAGCACTTTGCTACATGGGCGGCAACAGACTTTTTCAAGACTATCCACCAATAATTTGCCTTTAAGTCTTGGTACATTTTATCAGCACCAGGATGGACTGAGTATTTGGAACTATGGGCTTCCTGGAGAACAACATCTCGTAGTCCCCCATAAATCGGAACCCATATACGTCCATTCAGCCTAAGAATTCCATCCTTGCTAAGAGTCAACTGCTCCTCAGTTACTCCCAGCTTTTCATTTGGATAATTAGCTTCCAACACAGCCTCACGCTGCGCAGCTAATATCCTTTCCATCAAATTATTTTTAACTTCAATGCTCTTGGCATTGATTCGAATGGGTTTTACCCTTTCTTTCCTGCTCAATGCATCGGCGACTACATTCGCCTTGCCGGGATGGTACCTGATTTCGCAGTCATAATCATTCAGGGTTTCCATCCAACGGCGTTGTCTCATGTTCAACTCCTTCTGGTTGAACAGGTGCTGAAGGCTTTTGTGATCTGAATAAATCACAAATTTAATACCATAAAGGTAGTGCCTCCACAGCTTAAGTGCAAATACAACGGCACCCAACTCCAAATCATGGGTGGTGTAATTCTTTTCATGCACCTTTAATTGCCTTGAAGCATAGGCAATCACTTTGCCCTTCTGCATAAGCACACACCCCATGCCTGTGTGTGATGCATCGCAGTAAACTACGAATTCATCTGTACCTTCCGGTAATGTCAACACAGGTGCGTTGCTCAGCTTCTACTTCAGTATTTCAAAGGACTCTTGCTGCTTCGGGCCCCAAATGTACTTTTCTTTCTTCTTGGTCAAGGAAGTTAAGGGCGCAGCAATCCTCGAAAAATTTTCGATAAATCTCCGGTAGTATCCTGCTAACCCCAGGAAACTACGAATCTCGGTAGGTGTCTTTGGCTCTTGCCAGTTCATGACTGCCTCTACCTTAGCGGGATCCACTTGGATACCGCGTTCACTCACAACGTGTCCTAAAAACTGAACTTCTCGTAGCCAGAATTCACATTTCGAGAATTTGGCGTAGAGTTTCTCACGCTGTAGTAATTCGAGAATGCAACGGAGGTGCTTCTCGTTGTCATCTTGATTCTTGGAATATATAAGGATATCGTCGATGAAGACTGTGACGAATTTGTCCAAGTATGGCTTGCAAACGCGATTCATGAGATCCATGAACGCAGCCGGTGCATTTGTGAGCCCAAAAGGCATCACTAGGAACTCGTAATGACCATAGCGAGTCCTAAATGCAGTCTTGTGTACATCTTCATCTCTGACCCTTAGTTGATGATAACCCGACCTTAAGTCGATCTTGGAGAAGTAGCTTGCTCCTTGCAGCTGATCGAATAGATCATCGATCCTTGGTAAAGGATATCTGTTCTTTATGGTAACTTTATTCAGCTCTCTATAGTCGATGCACAACCGCATCGATCCGTCCTTCTTCTTTACAAATAGGACAGGAGCTCCCCAGGGAGATGAACTAGGTTTGATAAAACCTTTCGCCAGCAGTTCATCCAATTGGGTCCTCAGTTCTTTCATTTCCGTTGGCGCTAATCTGTAAGGTGCTCTTGCTATCGGAGCTGCTCCAGGAATGATGTCAATTCTGAACTCCACTTGTCTATCTGGTGGCAAACCAGGTAGTTCTTCAGGAAAAACCTCGGGGTATTCAGAAATGACAGGAAGATCCTCGATCTTCGGCTTTGGTTCTTCAATTATCACCTGAGCCATGTAAATTACACAGCCTCTGTTCAAACACCTTGAAGCTTTCAGCATAGATACGTCTTCGGGCAATCCGTAATGCGTATCCCCTCGAATGGTAAGAGATTCACCACTCGGAGTCTTTAAAACTATTTGCCTTTTGCCGCAAATGATTTGGGCCTGGTTATGGGATAACCAGTCCATGCCTAGCACGATATCAAAACCCGCCAATTTGAAGGGAAGTAGAGATAAAGGAAAAGAATGGTTCCTAATGGATATTTCACATCCTTCTAGAATAGTAGAGACGGTTTCTATCGTGTCGTCTGCTAACTCTACTTCGTATTTTACGTCAAGGGTTTTGATTGGCATATTTAGTAGTTGGCAAAATTTCTGGTCTACAAAGGACTTGTCAGCGCCAGAATCGAACAGTACTCTTGCAAATATATTATTTACGAGAAAGGTACCTGTAAGCACATTGTCGTCCTTGACTGCTTCCTTTGCATCCAAGCGAAAAACTCTCGCATTCGTCTTCTTAGTCTCTTCCGCCTTCTTGGCATACTTCGGGCAATTACTCTTTATGTGCCCCTTTTCATTGCAATTAAAGCAGGTTGCATCCTTTATCTTTTTGCACTCCACTGTCTTATGATCCTTGGACTTGCATAGTCCACAAGGTGGAGTCCTTTGTTGCGACTGCGAACCAGACGCAAACCTACACTTCCCGAAGTGAGGTTTCTTGCAGACCTTGCAGTAAGGTCTTCCATCAGCTTGCCCCTCCTTCTTTGCCTCCGACCCTTTCTTGCCCTCACCGTTTCCACGGTGCTTTTTACCGGACTTTCGTGAGGTATCATCCTCACGTTTTCGCTTTTCAGCCTCCTTGCTCCTTTGCGCCCTCAGACGGACAGCATCAAGTGTAAGAGACAAGGAGAGGTCAGTAACTGACCTGAAGGTCGTCGGCCTAGAGGCTTTTACGCTGGCCTTGATCGCCGGCTCTAAGCCCCCAATGAATCGGGCAATTCTTCGTGGTTCTGGTGTCACAAGATATGGCACCAGGCGTGACATAGTGTTAAAGCTTGTCAGATAAGCTTGACAATCCAGGTTTGTCATCACTAGCGAGACAAAATGCGCCTCAATCTTCTCAACCTCGTGCTGAGGGCAGTAGTTTTCTTTTATGAGGGTAATAAACTCCCCCCATGACATTTTGTACAAGGCAGACTTACCTGAAGCCTGCACCAGAGCTCTCCACCATGCCAGGGCCTCGCCCTTGAATGACTGGGACACAAACTTAACCACGTCCCTCTCAGCGCACCCGCTGATGTCCACAATCGTGTCCATCTCGTCCAGCCAGGTTATACAGTCAACCGCACCTTTCTCCCCTGTAAATTCACGGGGCTTACATGATACAAAGTATTTGTAGGTGCAACCCTTAGCACTGGACGCATCAGTATATTCTCTATCGCGGTGAACGCTGTGCTCAGTAGACGAATGCTTGTCGTCATCTTTCTTGGGTTCAGAGGGTGGTTTGGAGTGTGTCTTTGGTTTAGAGGGTGGTTTTGACACAGTTCTGCCTTGAGACTCAGTATTTTGACGATCAATAGCTGCCTGGACAGCATTGTTGATCAGAGCCTTTAGCTGTGCGCCTGTCAAATGTACTGACGCATTGTCATAGTCATCTTCATTCGTGTGGCTGTTCTCTCCATTGGGATCCGCCATTGTAACTTGAATCTGTTACAGAAGATAACAAAAATTTTAATTTAGGAGATTATTATATAATTGTCTTTTATGACAATTTGTCAACCATGGTACAGAGACCATATTTGGTTAACTTTTTATTTCATTAAATATTAGGATCTGAATATATCCTACTTTAACTATATAAATAGTATTGGCGGCATAAAGCCTAATCATGATGATGTTTTATAATATTAGCCGAGATTTCATAGAATCAAAGGCATAGAGATTTGAACCGTAGTTCTTTTATCTCTTTCTGACAGAGAGTCACAGACTACCACTGCCTTTGTCTTTGTAAGTCAATTATTATGGCCCATAGGCACTACACCTCTAATGGATGTCTTAATATGGTTGGCCCGTAGGCACTACATCACTAATGGATGTTCTGATAATTCTGGCCCGTAGGCACTGCATCACTAATGGATGTTTTAATAATACTGGCCCGTAGGCACTGCATCACTAATGGATGTTTTTATAATATTGGCCCGTAGGCACTGCATCACTAATGGATGTCTTTATAATATTGATCACCTTCATTGGTGATTTAACCCACGATCTATATATCATTTAGTTGGGTTTTGAAATCCTCAAAGGATTGTTGTATAAGAATGACGTGCGTGATTATAACGAATCACATCTGCCATGAATGTTAACATGAGTACAGAGGTTAACAGGGAATCAGAATCTTTTCAGCTAGGTCGTACCATCTTGACTGATCTTAAAAGACCCCAAGCTAGGTTTCACCCCCTTAAGATTCCTTATTAGGCAGATCAATATAAAAGGAATGGTTTTGATTTATTTATTTTTTTTATATCTATTAAAACAAAACTCATAACATACATTCCAAAATCTCAAATACAATTACATATTGCCCTAAACGGGTCTTTCAAATAATACATACCTCCATAGAGGTTTTTAAAATAAGTGACAAGTCCACGCAGGGACTAATTCAAGATAGGTGTCCATGCAAGGACTAAAGATAAGTCCACGTAGGGACTGAAATACGATAAGTTGTCCACGCAGGGACTTATTTCAAAGTAGAAATTATAGTAGTACTACTATTAAGGGCTAGTGGTCACGTTTCTTCTTTTTGCCCTTTAGTAGGTTCGCCAAGCCCTTGAGAAATCCTCGGTGGCTTTTCTTCTCTTCCTCGAACTCTCTCTCCACACGATCTAGTCGATGGAGTATTTCTTCCTGTTCAGGAGGAGAAAATCGTGGTTGTGGCGCTTGTTGCGGAACTGGAGGTCTGGGAGGTATTGGATACCCATGAGCTGAGTAATCCGGTGGTCCCATGTTTCCATGTGCTCCGTCAGGGTAGCGCGCATTATATCTAGCCGACACCACATATGGGTCGCGCTCATAGCCGTAGTTGTATTGTGCTTGTGACGGTTCGAACGGGTTGTAAGCCGTCGGACCCGTATAAGCAGGTATGGGTTGGTCATACCCGAATGGTGGCGAATTTCGTGCAGTAGGTGCGGAGTTCGCTTCTTGTATAGGACTTGAAGGTCCTTCTTCATGTAGCGGCGGATAGTGGCTACTACTAGAATGTCGAGGAGTGCTGAAGTGATTACCCCCTCCTCCTCGTGTAGACATACGAGCATTGGTCCTCCTACGCCTCGGCGGATCAGGTATTACTGGTTGTGCCGGTGGCGGAGGTGGTGGCGTAACTGCCTCAAAGCGTGAATCCTCAGAGGGATCCTGTGGATGTCTCGGTTGTTGTGTCTGATGAGATGGTGTGTTGTACCACTCATGTCGGTCAAACAAGGCCATAAAGCTATCTGGGCCTTGATACTGCGGACCATGATATGAAGATCCATCAGATACTTCTATCGGATGCGTGGGCGTACCACGAGCTGGTTCAGTTGGATCCTCATCTTCCTCCATGGGATCTTCAGAAAAATGGTCTTGTGGCCCTAGTGGAACAAAACCTGAAGGTTCCTGTATGTAGTCAGCCGGATTAAACTGAGCTACGTAGTACGGACTAGGGTCGTCGTAGTTCCGGTGCGAAACCGAACGTTGTAGAGGTATGAAGGAAGGTTGTGGGTTGTTGGGATTATTTTCTGAATCTGGTCCAAAGGAGTGCCGGTAGGATGGCGTCGAGCTGTGCGAAGTGGAATGCCTCGCTGGTTCGTAAAGATCTCTTCGTCTCTGTGGCTCTTCGCTTCTTGTCATCGAAGGATGTCTTGTACCAGATGGTCCAGCTTCTTGATCGTGATGTGTCACGATTTCTCCTCGGCCTCTTCGTCCCCTTCCTCTTCCTCGGAATATAACAGGTGGCATTTTCCTGCTCCAAACTTATTAAAAATCAAATCGAAAAATAAAGACAAAAAGGAGTATAAATCCGAATTTGTCCTAAGTTCTTGTCTAGACTCAAGTATGTGCAATTGTGTCATTGAGATTAAACACAAAAGACTAGTGTTCAATTCACTCAATGTTGGCTCTGATACCAACCTGTCACACCCCGATTTCCACGTGTCTCACCGGTGGGCCCGGTGGGGGATTACCGTGACGATGTTGGCAACAATATAGTCAAACCACACAATTATATAATGCACAGCGGAAGCATAATTTAAATATATAATTTCAACCTCTGATTGTAATATCAAAATGTATTACAGAAGTTGAATATCCACAGTGGATCGTAAATACAGATAAAGTATTGTTCCATTAGATACTGCAATCAAGCTTGCGAGGCTTATCCCGACGCTAGGGAGCTAATACCAGCCAATTACGTTTAGGTACCTGCACTTAATCTTTTTGGGGAAAATACGTCAGTTTACACTGGTAAATACATTCAACTGACACATTTGAAAAATGTTTATTAAAATTGATTTGAATGCACAAGGCACAAACTCTTTTATAACTTGGGAAAATTCATAATGATCCTGTGAACGTTTTACATGTTCTTTTATGCGTTCAGTAGCCCGGGTCGTGCCGGGTTAAAGATTTATAGACACACCACGTTTGCGTAAAACCGTAGTACAGAAACCAACGGCTACGTCTTTTAGTTTTAATGTCGACACTTTATACCGGGTGTACGCCTACACCGGGATGTCGATGGTCGTGGCCATTTCGTAAAATGATGCCAAGGATATCCGGGACAACGGTCATTAAACCCCCCAAAGGCTTATAAGCAACAAAACTGTTTAAATGAGCCAATCATATTTAATCAATTAACCACCTAAGCGATGGAATTATATAATGCTCAATCAAGCGGTATTAATATACCGTAACCCAAGCCCATATAGGGGAAATAAGTTAAAGTATTTACCTTTGCAAGTATAAATCCTTAATTTAGATCAAGTCACCGATAGCTTTTACTGGGGCTCCTAATCTGGAACGAAGGTTTTAATTAACCTCTTAGAATCCTAACGGTCCTTGTATTAGCCGTAGCTTAAACCGGTTGATTCCGATATATAGATATGGTTAATTCGCACGGAAAGGCGAAAACCGAGAATGGAGTATGATTTGGACCCAACAAGTTCAGTGACTTGTTTTATATGGGTTTATAGTTCATACTCTGGATTTTGGGGTTCAAATAATATATTTTGACCCGTATCGGCTAATGTATGAAAACTAGTTTCATAGGCCGAACCGTGCGCGCAATAGGCGAAACGGTTAACTATGAGAGTCGTACGCTTATTTCCTAAGTCAATATGCCTTAAAAGTATTTTGGTATCAGTAGGATACCTTCCGTAATGCCCGTAACGAGTTTAAGTTTATATTATGCCCCGTAGGGGCTTTTCGGTCATTTTAAAGACTTTAAAAGGGATTTTTGAGTTCGACAGGAAATCTGAGTTTCCCGAACAGCTTATAAAGCTTAAAATACTTTATTTATTATTTAAAACCAGTAGCAACTGGAATCGGGTCAAAAGACCTTGTAGAACTCCCGTTTTGGCCAAAAAGGGCATATTCGGTATTTACCGAACCGTAGCCATAACCGCAGGTTATGAGCAAGGTAAAAATTATTAAAAATCTTTAAAATTCCCAAAATATTATTTTACCACAGTGGGTAAAAGTTTTGGTGACGAAAACTTGGGTTAGATGGGCGTTATGCTAATGGCGCCGGTAATTACAAAACTTTCTTAAAAGTGCGCCTTTTAGCATAACTCTCATTCTAGACCTCGGATTGACGTCAAACTTTAAGGACATGCTTATAATTTAATAAGCAAGGTTTTGGTCCGTTCACGTGTCCGAAATACTCGTTTTAATTTTAAAAAGGCCGTTACGGTCAACTTTTAGGCGAATGACGGAAATACGTAAAAGACTCGAATAACTCATGAACCGACCACAGAGGTTTATACCAACATGTGACCTGGTCCTAAGAGAGTCCTAGGGTATATTTATACCTCACTAAAACGGGTCAGAACTGAAGTCAAAGCAAAAGTCAAACTTTTGCGACTTTCGGCTCCGAACCGGTTCTATATAGTAAATGATCGATTCAAACGAGCGCAAACAGGTTTATATACTTATTATCATGTTTTATGATTGTCAAAACAGGTTCCATAACATATATATTACAGATTATGCATAAATCGCTAAAATAGCTTTCTGTTGACTTTTTAACCGCACGTTTGACTCGATAATTGACATTGTTAGAGTGGTGATCAGGGGGAACCATTTTAGAGGTTTAATACCCACATAAACACCAACTTATAACCATTTTTGATTCGTCATAAGACTGAACCATTTGCAAGATATTGCAACGACAACCGTTAGTTACGACGGTTGCGTTTATGAGCTATAACTATGGAAATGTGAAACCAAAATGGTTATGAACGACTTACAGAAGTTGCTTCTTGATTATAGAACAGAAGAGAAGGCTTGGGAGCACTTAGAATGATCAGTAGTTGTGTGTTTTGATTGTGTGAATGGTTATGAACTAAGGTGTGCTATTTATAGCAAATGTCAAGCATGTATGATCATTACAACACCTACAACAGGTCAGGGGTGATGGGTAGATGTCCCCTAAGTGTTATGGGTCGAGCATAGGGTGCCCATGCCCATTTGTTGGTTGTTTGATCATTCAAAAGCTCCAAAAGCCAAGTAGTTACTATAATTCTGCATCTGGGCGTCGTACGCGACCCGCATGGACATTCCATGTAACTTTTACGCGGGTCGCCTGGGATCAGAAGATCAGACGCGTAGTTGAGGAAGCTCGCGGCCCGCCTCAACTTATCTTTAAACCTTACGCGGGTCGCGTGGGGTTATATTTTCTGAATTTTTCAAATCTTTTATAATGATTACAGAATCGGGCCATTAATAACGAAATCTTTCGTAATGATTCACCTGACCTTTCGGTTCTGAAGGGGTAACTTTGCGGTTTGACCCTCGGTTATTTACCGATAGGGGCCTCGTGTTAATTACCCGCATTATTAAGTCCCCGGTTTATTTATTAATTATATTGGAAAGCCTTAACTTTCACTGTTGACGCTTTTAACCCTTCTTCTACGAATTCGATCGTAACTTTCTCGTTTCATATCGAAACTTCGCGAAATTCATACATATTATTTTAGTGAGGGTATAATACCGTTACAAAGTCTTTGGAACGTTAAAGGGTCACTCAGAGGTATTATTAAACATGTTGACACAGTTAACCCCTGTAGTTTGTAATCTCTCACTTTCTTCCGCGTTTTGTTTTTGTACGATCTATAATTTATTCGTTTGAAGGTTCAAGCATTATTTAGGGATACTATACAGTATATTTACCCTTGTTGACATTTATAACCCTCGAATCTATATACTTTCAAGGTTTGTCAAAATTAGTCCTTTATTTATTATAGATGCCACGTGTAAACAAATGACACGTGTTAACACATCATTGGACACAAAAATTCGAGGTGTTACATTGAATGCTGCACAGGATTTCTAGTGATCTGTAAGGCAGCAGAATTATCAACATAAATAGGAGTAGTTAGGAATTCAAAACCGTAGTCGCGCAATTGTTGTTGGATCCACGGGACTTGGGAGCAACAACTTGAGGCAGCAATGTATTCAGCCTCGCATGTTGATGTAACGACACAAGTCTGCTTCTTGCACTGCCATGTGACTAGGCGATTTCCCAAAAACTGACATCCAGCCGTTGTGGATTTGCCGTCGATTTTGCATCCGCCAAAATCAGAATCACTGAAAGCGATCAAGTCAAAGTTATTATCCCTAGGGTACCATAGACTGGTGTCAGGGCAACCCTTCAAATAACGAAAAATCCTTTTTACAGCTGCAAGGTGTGAGGCCTTCGGGTTGACTTGATATCTGGCAAGCAGGCACGTTGGGTACATTATATCTGGTCTTGATGCTGTGAGGTACATAAGAGATCCGATCATCGCGCGGTAGTATGAGGGACTAACAGATTCACCCTTCAAGTCTGGAGTAATTCTGTGATTTTGCTGCAGTGGGGTATCAATGGGCGTTGCATCAGACATCTGGAACCGGCTCAAGATGTCACCAACATATTTAGTCTGATGGATGAATATCCCAGACTCAGTTTGTTGCACTTGTAGGCCCAAAAAGAAGGTCATTTCCCCCATAGCACTCATCTCGAATTTATCCTGCATAATACGCTCGAAATTCCTACACAAAACATCATTAGTAGAACCAAATATAATGTCATCAACGTATACCTGTACCAGTAGAAGATCTCCATCTTGTTCTTTGATGAAAAGAGTACAATCGATAAGACCTCTGCGAAATCCATTCTCCAGCAGATAATTAGATAAGGTTGCGTACCAAGCTCGTGGTGCTTGATGTAGACCATATAGAGCTTTGTTGAGCAACCAAACCCGATCAGGATGGATAGGATCTTCAAAACCTGGAGGCTGTTCGACGTACACCTCTTCTTCAACCACACCATGTAAGAATGCACTTTTGACGTCCATCTGATAAACCTTGAATCCTTTGAAGGACGCATAGGCTAGAAAGATCCGAATTGCTTCAAGACGTGCAACAGGTGCATACACTTCGTTGTAGTCGATCCCTTCTATCTGACGAAAACCTTGAACGACTAATCGTGCTTTGTTTCGGATAACTACTCCACGGTCATCCTTTTTGCATTTAAACACCCAACGGGTACCAATCTTCTTGTAACCAGCAGGTTTCTCTACGAGCTTCCAGACACCAAGTTTCTGGAATTGTTGCAGTTCTTCCTGCATTGCCTCAACCGAAGAGTTATCTTTCAAGGCTTCTTTCCAAGTTCTTAGCTATTCCTGTGAGACATAACACGCGAAAGACCAATCGTTCTGTTGCCCAGATTCTCGAATAGCTGCATACAAGCCTGCATTGTTGTTGTTTCGCAACATGTTTCTTGTTTGAATGCCACTATGTACATTTCCGATGATGTTTTGTTGAGGATGGGTATTATGAATCCTTGTTTCAGGATTATCTCGAACTAGAATATTTATACCCAGATTGTTGAGATTGAGATCAACAACTAAATCAATGCCCGGAATTGACGAAGAGGATGATGCAGTAGCTTCAGCTGTTCTAGGGGCGTCCACTGGAGGTGTACCCTCTGAGGTACCATGAACTGCTGTTGTTGGAGCTTCTTGATCTGCATCTAGAAATTCATCATCCTCTGAAGATTCGTTCAATTCGGCAGCATCGTGAAAATCCTCATTGTCGAGAGCATTATTGTTCACTGAAGATGGTTCTTGATTGTCAAGAATTGGACGAACCACCGGTGAAACTGTTGCACTGTCACTCTCGAAAAACATCCTTGCCGCGGCATTTTCTTCAACTGCTTCAACATTGATCGAATTGAAAAAGTCATCGTACTCAAACATCCAAGGCTGACCAGGACATTTGACTGGCAATGTGTGCCTTTGTACTCTGACCTCAGACCATTCCTCGACCCTTTTAGTCTCTAGATTCCAGACTCTTAAGTTTGGGGTGGCATACCCAAGAAAGTATCCCTCAATTGCTTTTGCCCCAAACTTTCCATTAAGATAAGACAAATCTGGTTTCCGTTTGTTAAGAAGCTCAAAGCAGGTCTTGTTGTGCCTTTTGACTGTAAGGACTCGGTTCAACGTGTAACATGCAGAGGCCACAGCTTCACTCCAGAATGGAATGGGCAACTGCGACTCTACCAACATAGTCCTAGCAGTCTCGATCAATGTGCGGTTCTTACGCTCAGCGACGCCATTCTGTTGAGGAGTATAAGCCGCACTAAATTCTTGAAGAATACCTTTTGAAGTGCAAATCTCCGCCATGTCATGATTTTTGAATTCAGTACCATTGTCGCTGCGTATCCGTCTAACTTTCAACTTACACAAATTCTCAATCTGAATGATTAAGTTTTTGATAATACTGAAAGTTTCACTCTTGGGTGCCATGAACGCCACCCAAGAAAATCTTGAATAATCATCAGTTATCACGAGGCAATATTGATCGTTCCTGATACTTTTGTGCTTGACAGGACCAAACAAATCCATGTGCAAACGTTCGAGCGGAACGGCCACCGTGTTGATCTTCTTAGTCGGGTGTCGCTTCTTCGTTTGTTTTCCTTTCTGGCACGAAACACAGACGTCTTGAAGATGGAAGTTTTTAAGAGGAACACCATTCACCAATTCATTTGACACCAAATGATTCATTTTGCGTAAGTGAATGTGACCCATTCGTCTGTGCCAAGAGATTGAGTCTTTTTCTGTGGCTTTGGAAACGAAACAGGTTGCTTGAGCAGACGTTGTGATAGCTTGGCTCATATCAAGGACGTACAAATCATTTATCCTTGGAGCAGATAAGAGAATCCATTCTTTTGGAATTTTGAAGCTGGGTTTCAGCACATAACATCCATTTGCATCAAAGTGTACTGAAAACTGCTTATCGCAGATTTGTGAGACGCTGAGAAGATTGTGATCAAGTTGTTGTACAAAGTTGATCTTATCAAAGCTTACAACCCTGTTGGATATCATTCGTTCACCAGTAATATATCCGCCCTCATCTCCAGCAAAAGCAACATAACCTCCTCTAATAGATTTGAAGTCGTAGAGAAGCTTCATATCGCCTGTCATGTGCCTGGATGCCCCACTATCAACAATCCAATGACTACTGATAGTTCCTCCTCGAACACCCTGCACATGAACTCACTTGATTAGTTGGAGATGGGGACCCAAGCTATTGTGGTCTTGGGTCTTCCATTTTCATCAACAACAATAACTTCCCCTTTTTGATGATTCGGAAAATGTGATGGTCCCCCTAAATTTGTGGTCATTTTAGGTTTCCATGTCTGTTGAGTTTTACCAGTTTGATTGTTTGAAAATTTAACTTCGTGACTGTTTGAAGTTTTTGAAAATTTTGAACTTTCTGGTTTAACTGAAACAGATTGTTTTTGAACCACATCAGTTTTAAGCGCTTTTTCAATCACCTTGACTTGTTGGCGTTTCTGTTTCTTTTCCCTTTCTCTTACAAGTCGGGGATCTTGTTTTACAGAAACAGATCGCTTTTGGTGATTTCGTTCACGGGGATCATCAACTTTAGCTTTCAACTTATGAAGATACGGACAATTTCGAATTATATGTCCAATTTCACCACATTCAAAACATGATCTTCGTTCAACAAACCCCGAAGCAACATGTGATTGTCTTGTTGATGATGAACTTTGTGATCCCGAGGTACTAGGTTTTGAACTGTTTGGTTCATTTCTTTTCAACACTGTTGCTTTCTTAACAAAATCTCAGTTAGATTTGTTTTCAAATGTTTCAATTTTGTTCGTTCCCTTTGATTTCACAAAGTTCACCTTCTTGTCCTTTTTCTGACTCTGTTTCTTTTGACCTTGAGTCGTTGATTTTCCTTTTGGTTTGGTATGATTTTGCTGCTTTTTCTCTGTTGGTAATTTCTGATTGCCATATTGTTTTTGAACTTCGGCCTTTGGAATAGGAGGGTACTGTGTTACCGTAACATGTGATCCTGTCTTTCCCAAAAACTTACTTGTCGAATTTTCAAAGACTTTACTGATTAAAGATTGATTAACATTCTTAATAGGAAAATCTTTGTCAGAATAAATTTTATCATCACCAACAAGAGTGTACAGCAAATTCACACTCTCCGACTCTCTTGCGGACGAGGACTCGATTGCAACAGTCTTAGCGGGTTTTGTAGGAGGATCACATAGAATATGATTCTCAAGAGGTATGTCCTCTTGTTTGATTACCGCATCAGACTTTGCTGGGTTAGTATCATCGGATTCATCATCAGAAGAATCAGCATCCTCAATAATAACTGGAGGATCCTGATTTGGTTCAGCAGAAGACACAAATGTATCTGCTGACACATCTGAATCGGATGATACTTCTTTCTTATATCCAAGTCCTGTTGCAAATTCCTTAACGTCTAAAGGGACAGATGGTTCAAAGAAAGTTCTATCCTCCTCATCAGGCATGGCATCATAATTGTGTCTCACAGGTGGTGGACATTTCTTGTAACCAATGCATGTGATATCCCGTTTCTCTTTTTGAACGTCAATGATGTGATCCAACACATAGCTAGAGCTCAAATAACTGTCTAGCTTAAGCTGGATCGCCTCACTTTCAGTTTTAACACAAGCCATCTCTTTTTGCATTATCTCAAGACAAGTGATATACAAATTTATGTCAGTTTGTTTTCTGGAAACCATTTTTGTCAGCTCGGTTTTATCTTTCTTTAATTTTTCAATCACCGATTTAAATTCCTTTTCATGGTTTTCATAAAACATGTTGGCTTCTGTGCACTTAGAAAGATCCACGGTTAACTTTTGGTTGTGGATGAATGTCACATCATACTTCTCTTGCAAAGCCTCGTGTTTGCTTTGCAACTCACACCACTTAGCATTCAACGAAACATGTTTGTCTTGCAAGTCAAACAAACTAGCTTGTAAAGCATCATGTTTTCCTTGCAACTCAGACATGTTTGCCTCTAAATCAGCACATTTAACATTTAATCTAGCACAATTATCACAATTAACAGCAGTGGGTTCATCGACACATACCTGACTTGATGAACTGTCGACATTAGCCATAAAGGCTGAATGGAGAGAAGAAGAAGAATATGCAGCTTGATCCACCAAAATAGATCTCCTATGAGTTCCTGCTGCAGCTTCTTCCCATAGCTCATCAATATCTGCATCAACTGACGCACTTGATGTTTCATCCATATGATCATCGCCTGAGCTCGAGGATTCTTCATCTGAACTTCTACTGTAACCAGAACTGTCTTCATCTTCAGAAGATTCACCACCATTGGCGGAAGATTCTCCACCACTGGCGTGATTTAAATCCTTGACAACCTCAGCAAAACAAGCTGTTCCATCCGGAGCATCATTACTCAACTGAATTGACCAATCACAACCTTCATCTACTTGAACCACAAGAGCCTGGTTGGCATTTGATGGTCCCGCTTGACTTGGATTGTTGACAGGTATCAATGTACGCTCATTGTTCCTGTTCTGATTCTGCTGGTTGCCTTGATTTCTGAACGGATTCTGGTTCCCATGCTGAGCTGGCCTTGTACATTCCCTTTTAAAATGACCCCGTTCACCACAGTTAAAGCACTTGACAGCCTGCTTATCGAACCCATACTTGGTGTCTTTCTTGCTTTCCAAGCTGGTTCTGCCCGTTCTCTCCATGAAATCCTTTGCCCGCCTTACAGCACCTGCAAAAGCCCATTTGATGTCCATCAAATTCATCTCCTCCTTATCAATCTGCTGATAGTCTTCTTGTGTCAGATTAATGTTCCCAATCTGACCTTCTACTAACCCACAATACGCGCTCACCAAAGTGTTTAGCAGCTCCATATGTTCCTTTGCTACTTCCACACTGACTTTTGAAAAGCTTGAGGTGTCAAGCCATACTGTATTTGGCTTAGATGGCTGACCAGCAGATGATGTACTTCCATAACACGCTTGTTGTTGAACAGGAAGTGGATTCCCATATAGATCAGTTGCTACGGTAGATGGCCGATAGACTTGCTGTTGTGGAGCTGGCTGTAGAGGATTTCCATACAAATCTGTTGTTGGAGCTGGCTTGGCAGGAACCTGTATCTGATTGCCATATAAATCTGTGCTTGTGACAAATGTCGTTTGAAGAGGAGCATGAGAGACTGGTCTTGCAGAAGAGGTGCTGGAGGTTCCATAACATCTCAGGATTCTGTACAACTGGAACCTTCTTTGCCTTTAGAGTTTCCTCCTGATCTTTGTTCTCCAATAGCTGCACGAAGTCATTGATGTTTGTTGTAGCCAACACTCCATTGTATTTTAGAATCTCCAAGAAACTATTCCATTGAGGTGGCAATGCATCTGCAAACTTCTTCACTACCTCTACTGGAGTTGTCACTACCCCAAAATTACCCAATTCAGTAAGCAAATGATAGAACCGACTTGTTATATCTCCCAAAGATTCCTTATCCATACACGTGAAGCCATCAAATTCTTTCTTGAGTAGGTCGTGTCGCAATTGACGTGTTGCTTCATTTCCTACCCCTCTGGTCTTCAACACATCCCATAATTTCTTTGTTGTCTTGAAACTGACAAATTGATGGTAAATATCCTTGCTTAATGCCTGAGTAAGAATGGCATATGCCTTCTTTTCCAAATCATACGTCTTTTTCTTATCTTCAGGAAGATCGGCAAATGTAGCAGCAGTTGAAGCGGCAACCGATGCGCGTGTAGTGTAATATATTTTTGATGTATATTTAAGCCCCTTTTGACACTTTTAGCCAAGTTTTAAATTTATAAAACACGATATTCACTAACACTAAACACACATATGGGCAAGTGCACCCATCGTGGACGTAGTATAGTGTTGGTAAGATACCGAGGTCGTCCAAGGACACAAGAGCTTTTAATACCGGTTTATCCTCAACGTCTAATCAAATCAAAAAGTGAGAAAAAATGTTTTAATCTAAGAAAATAAAAACTAACTAAATGCTGAAAAATAAAATAAAATAAAAACAGATAAACAAGATGAATCACTTGGATCCGACACGTGTATTAGTATAACCTTTGATTATTTTCGCACTTTTGCACTTGTTTAAGAGATTATCTTAGTTATTGTAGTAGGCCCCTCTTTTGAAGGCGACGTTACCCTCAACCCAGTAGTTTGAGTCAGCAAGGATACGATCCTAAAGGAGATCCTACTAAATTTGACCCAGGTCCCAAGCAGGACCTCTAAACGCTGAACAGGGGCAAGACCCTTACCAAACCGTTCCCTTAACCCCCGACCAGGTAGCCAACATACCTCCATATAGACCGTGGAGATATGAATGGTGAAAATCTTTTATTTTATATAGACAGTAAAATAACGCCAAGACACCACGGACAAACGATAAGGAAAGATCACCTTCAACATAAGTAACTAGTTATTAAAGTCATTAATACAAAACCAAATAAAAAGTGCAAAAGATTAAAAATAAAAAGTATTATACTAAACACTTGTCTTCACCAAGTGATGTAAGAGACTTAGGCAAACATGGCCTTGATTGTCAAGAACTCTTATGATCAATCTTGGATCCCGAGACGACTCACACACTCTATGATGGACAATGGATGATGGTGGTGGATGATGGTGTTATGGTGGTGGTGGGTGGTGGATGAAGTGTGAGAGAGGTGGTGTGCCAAGGGATGAGATGGAATGAAACCAAGCACTCCTATTTATAGGCTGAACAGAAGGCTGGGCACGGCCCCGTGTCCGCTGGACACGCCCCCGTGCCCGTCTGACACTCTCTCTCCTCATTAATTGTAATTCGCAATTACAATTAATGCGCCTGCTGTACTTTCACCACGCCCCCGTGCCCGCTGGACACGGCCCCGTGGTGGGCAATGGAAGCTTCTATAGGTTTGTCTTTTATGCTGCTTCTTGAGCACGGCCCCGTGTCCGCTGGACACGGGGCGTGTTCAGTCTTCTGCTTTCTCTTCTTTGCCTTGGAGGATGCCGTTGAGGGTCCGGGCAGTCTACTTTTATTCCTTTTCTTGTATTTATGCTAGAATTAGTTGTCTTTTTGCTTCTTTTGTGAATTTGAGCTCATTTCATCCTGAAAATACAAAAGAAAGACAAAAACACTCTTTTTCCAACATTAGTACTTAAAAAGGGTTAGTTTTATGCCTTAATTGATGTGATTTATATGTTGCATTTTACACACATCAAATACCCCCACACTTGAACTTTTGCTTGTCCTCAAGCAAAACTCTTTAAATGTGGCTTACACTCCCAAATGGAATAGGTAGAAGAGAAGGTTTTTGGCTTGTCCTAGAGTGTCGGGAATCCAAGATCTTTGTAAGTTTTATTTTTATTTATTTACAATCCTATTCGTTATGATTTATTTAGAACGTTTTATAAGATAAATTATTTATTCGGGCATAGCATGCCTTATTAAAATTCCATTTATATACAAGTTCACATACCTCACGGGAGATCACTCAACACTCGGCCGAAGGTGTAATTTTTAGTGAATCACTCGAGAGCGGCATGGAACTTACGCCTTCCAAAGGCTTGCCAAGCAATCAATCCTCCTCCTTTTTAACTTTTTACCTTTGTAAATATCAAGAGGACTTTTTGGGTGAAGGGTTAGGCTTGGGTTAAAGGTGGGTGGTTGGGTTAGTGGTTAGTAAAAGGGCGAAAATCGTAAAAATGTCGGTTTTCGTGACACACCTTGTTTTTAGTGACTTTTTATTTTGAAGTATTTCTACAAACAAGCTTTTATATGGCTTTTGTTTGTTTTTTACTTCATCAAATTTTTTTTTTTTTTGAGTCACATAAAATAGCGAGCTTACGAAAAACCGAGCTTGTTACTAAAATAAAGGGTGAAAAATAAAAAGGTTTTTGGTGGGTGAAAAGGTTTTAGGGTAATGAAATGAAAGGTTTAGGCTCAAAGGGGCTAACTAGGGGGATTTTGGGTAGGTAAAAAAAATTGAAAAATAATGGTGTAGAAAGAAAAATATGGTTAGTCCTAATGCCTTCATCACTTACTTACTTGGATTTAAGTTGGTAAGGACTGGGAATGTATCGTCGTGGCAAGTTCTAGAGTTGTAAGAACCAAGCGGCTATTCACACAAGAAACGAAAAATGAGCATTTAGTCTAAAGATGTATATTTGTATGCTCAATAAAGGCTCAAAACTCACTTTTGTGGGAATGGGTTTTTAATGTGATCAAGTATATATAATCGAATTTTTAATTAGACTTTTTATGCCGTTTCGTAATTTTCTTATGTTGGTTCTTTGTTATCACGACGCTATCGGTTGTAAATTTGTAAAAATATAACCTTTTTAGAACTTGTTATTCCCAAATTAAACCAAGACAAGCAAATAGTAAAAAAAAAAAACGAAAAGTTTTTGAAAAAAATTTGGGGTGTTTAGCGGTTCCAATAGAGTTTTGTGTAAGGCTTGTATTTAGGATTTGCAAAATTCAAGGTTTTAGCATCCCCCCACACTTAAATTACACATTGTCCTCAATGTGTCCCAAAAATAATATTTTCGGTTGATTAGAATGTGTAAAAGTGGGTTAAAAAGCAAAGATTTATGTTACTGGCTTCCTGGACACGGCCCCGTGGTGACCGGGCACGGCCCCGTGGTCAGGTGCCAGTAACAGAAATTAAAGAGTTAAGACAGAAGCCTGGACACGGGGGCGTGTCCGCTGAACACGGCCCGTGTCCAGTTACCTGAACTGGGTGTTTTTCTGCAGGTGGCTCAGCACGGGGTCGTGTTGGTTGGGCACGGCCCGTGTTGAGCCTTCTGTGATGGAGATTTGTGTCGGGTTGCTCTGTTCTTTGTGCATGGGTCCATTTTTCTTGTTCCCTCTTTCATCCATTACCACCATGAGTGTGTTTTATTCATTAATAACCACCAATCTTAGAAACCATTATATCATTGCAAACATAGAGAAACATTACATAAAGACTAAAAATAAAGATTACATAAATATTAAGCCGTCGAGTTCTAGCCCTATGTTTTATTTTAATTAGTAAAATTTCCAAGAAGCTATTGATCTTGGTTAGATAAGGCTTTTAGAAACTCCTTCTTCCGGGCGTGGTCCTCCTCATATGTCGGCGAGCCACTCCTCCACCTCCCTTGGAAGGAGAAAAGAGGGCTCATTTGCATTAGTTTGAGGAGTCTCAACTTCCGCTGGAATTTCTTGTGGGTGTTCCATGGGAGGTTCCGCGGGAAAGTCTTCCCACCCGGTAGGGTTGTTAACCCCGAGTGCCAAGTTCCAGTCCTGTTGTGGAAGGACTGGTTCCATTGGAGGTGCTACAAGAATGTTTAACCTTTGGTGCAAAAGGTTAATTTCTTGAAAGCTACTTTCGAGTCCCATCGTAAGATCGTTAATACGGTCAATTAGGACATCCTCTACTGACGTCATTTCGTCGAGAGCTTCCCTCAATGCTATTACATAGTGCACAAGCGTAGCTTCAACGGAGGGCCTTCTTCCCCTTCGGCTGTTTGAGGAATGAACGGATGATGTTTCGCTGTTTTCACTCGCCATTCTACGAAAAATAAACCAAAAAGCAGTTTATGTGATGAAATAGTTTCTGGACACGGCCCCGTGCTCATTGAGCACGGCCCCATGTTCATCTTTCTGCAGAATTTTTGAAGCAAGGAATCTCGGGCTTTTAAGTTATTTTCTGAATTTATGTAGGCTTTTTGGTCATAAATAACTTTAAACAATGTTACACAACATGTTTTTACCAAGATTCCATGAACAAAACTCATTGTTTTCTACCATAAAGGTTGAAGGATTCAAACTTTTGATGGTAGTTCTTGGAGAAAGATGAAAAAAGAAGGAAATGTCTAGAAGAGGAAAGGACAAGATAGGTTGTTGGAACCTTCTTTTAGACTTACCTAGGATTGTTTGAGAGAAGATTCCTTCAAATCTCTGTCCCAAGTTGGTCCAAATGTGCAGAATTCTTGGCTACATTTATAGAAAACGACAGCTTTCTGGACACGGCCCCGTGTTCGCTGGACACGGCCCCGTGTGCAGATGGAATTCTGACACAGTTTGTCCGTATTCTGACGTTCTGATCAGAAGGGAATCTTTTGATGAACACGGGGGCGTGTTGGCCGGACACGGCCCCGTGTCGGGAAGCTGTTTTATGAAGTTTGTTGCTCCTAAGGAGCTTATTTATATCGGGTGGTTCTTGATTTGTTGGAACAACCCCAAAGTGCCTAAGATACCTTAATTGTCCTATACTAAGGCGAGAACGCAAGAGGTTATCGGTGAGGGTAATTCCTATTTTCATTCTAGGTGGACAAGTCCAACCCTTTTCCGGGCTGTCGTTAAAGAAGGTATATGCCGAATCGCTCAGGTCTTTGTATGCATCGAACGAAGTCGATTGGGAGTCCTTCACGGCACAATCGGCACAGGGACGACTATCGTCCAAGTCTTTTCTAGGTATGAAGGTATTTTCGGGAGCAACGAGGTTGTTGGAATGCGGTTCCAACATTTCCTCATGGTCATTATCTTGGGATGGATCAATAAAGTCCTTCCTTAGTTCTTTTAACCAATTGAGAATTAGTTCTTCCAGTTGAAATAACTCGTCAAGGAGCATTTCCCCTAGAATATCTGGCTGGGCGCATTCGAGGGAGAGATAGTGCTTATTTTTACTTTCGCCCCTCTTAAGGTTATAAGGAATCGGTGGGTCTATATAGTGGGGCCTATAATTTAGAAAATAACATTTTAATTCCTCATGTTCGCCTCCACATAATCGACACCACACACCATAAGAGTGCCGAAAGTAAAAAGAATTACTATCACTCATGTTTGTGTCAGAAATTACCAACCGCCGGGATCTAACGGTTCTGTTTTCAGTAAGAGAATCTTGGGCACGGGGGCGTGTTGAGTGGACACGGCCCCGTGTTCAGCTTACTGTCTGACTTAAAACAGGATTGCCAGTTCCAATGATTGAGCACGGGGGCGTGTTCAGCAGGCACGGCCCCGTGCTGAGCTCTGCAGAAGCTGAAAAACTAAGAAAAATCCTAAAAATTAAAAAGAAAAATAAAAATATGATTAGGCCGTTGATTCCTAACTTTCTTAAAATCCTTGTGTCCCCGGCAGCGGCGCCAAAAACTTGATGCGCGTGTAGTGTAATATATTTTTTATGTATATTTAAGCCCCTTTTTACACTTTTAGCCAAGTTTTAAATTTATAAAACACGATATTCACTAACACTAAACACACATATGGGCAAGTGCACCCATCGTGGACGTAGTATAGTGTTGGTAAGATACCGAGGTCGTCCAAGGACACAAGAGCTTTTAATACCGGTTTATCCTCAACGTCTAATCAAATCAAAAAGTGAGAAAAAATGTTTTAATCTAAGAAAATAAAAACTAACTAAATGCTGAAAAATAAAATAAAATAAAAACAGATAAACAAGATGAATCACTTGGATCCGATACGTGTATTAGTATAACCTTTGATTATTTTCGCACTTTTGCACTTGTTTAAGAGATTATCTTAGTTATTGTAGTAGGCCCCTCTTTTGAAGGCGACGTTACCCTCAACCCAGTAGTTTGAGTCAGCAAGGATACAATCCTAAAGGGTCGGATTATTGAAAGATAATGAATTAAGTTATTAATGCAAATTGTGGTAGGCCCCGCTTTCGGCGGTGACGTTACCCTCGGCTAAGTAGTCTGAGTCAGCAGGGATACAGTCCTAAATAGCCGGGTTATAGTATTAATAGTAGTTAACTTATGAGGGGGTCAAAGAGTTTGGATCTCCGCCATCCAATACCTATGGGCATTGAAGGAGATCCTACTAAATTTGACCCAGGTCCCAAGCAGGACCTCTAAACGCTGAACAGGGGCAAGACCCTTACCAAACCGTTCCCTTAACCCCCGACCAGGTAGCCAACATACCTCCATATAGACCGTGGAGATATGAATGGTGAAAATCTTTTATTTTATATAGACAGTAAAATAACGCCAAGACACCACGGACAAACGATAAGGAAAGATCACCTTCAACATAAGTAACTAGTTATTAAAGTCATTAATACAAAACCAAATAAAAAGTGCAAAAGATTAAAAATAAAAAGTATTATACTAAACACTTGTCTTCACCAAGTGATGTAAGAGACTTAGGCAAACATGGCCTTGATTGTCAAGAACTCTTACGATCAATCTTGGATCCCGAGACGACTCACACACTCTATGATGGACAATTGATGATGGTGGTGGATGATGGTGTTATGGTGGTGGTGGGTGGTGGATGAAGTGTGAGAGAGGTGGTGTGCCAAGGGATGAGATGGAATGAAA
Organism: Helianthus annuus; assembly: GCF_002127325.2. Classification (NCBI taxonomy): domain Eukaryota; kingdom Viridiplantae; phylum Streptophyta; class Magnoliopsida; order Asterales; family Asteraceae; genus Helianthus; species Helianthus annuus. The sequence continues at coordinate 17,466,366 of NC_035440.2, read as the reverse complement.
CCAAGCACTCCTATTTATAGGCTGAACAGAAGGCTGGGCACGGCCCCGTGTCCGCTGGACACGCCCCCGTGCCCGTCTGACACTCTCTCTCCTCATTAATTGTAATTCGCAATTACAATTAATGCGCCTGCTGTACTTTCACCACGCCCCCGTGCCCGCTGGACACGGCCCCGTGGTGGGCAATGGAAGCTTCTATAGGTTTGTCTTTTATGCTGCTTCTTGGGCACGGCCCCGTGTCCGCTGGACACGGGGCGTGTTCAGTCTTCTGCTTTCTCTTCTTTGCCTTGGAGGATGCCGTTGAGGGTCCGGGCAGTCTACTTTTATTCCTTTTCTTGTATTTATGCTAGAATTAGTTGTCTTTTTGCTTCTTTTGTGAATTTGAGCTCATTTCATCCTGAAAATACAAAAGAAAGACAAAAACACTCTTTTTCCAACATTAGTACTTAAAAAGGGTTAGTTTTATGCCTTAATTGATGTGATTTATATGTTGCATTTTACACACATCAGCAACCTCTATCGCTTGATCGAAATCTGTGGTAAAACGTAACCACAATTCTGTATTTTGACCAAGGACGTATGTATAGAACCTATCAACCCATCCCGGATATTCGTTTAAATGCATCAACTTTGGAGGCCGATTCAAACTTCCGGTTTCGCTCTCGCTTAATAGAATGCTTTGGATACTCGGAGTTTGATTTGATACGAATGCCCATTAACCGGTAGATATTGCATTAGCTTGCGAAGATACCGGTACGGGAGACTCGGCCCACGAAGGAGACAAACCCGTACTTCTATACTTTCCTTCATCCGGAGACGGAGTACCCCACCAACTTGGATTCATATTTGATATGTAAGAATGAATACCTGAACAGGACACTTGAGACAAATAGTTAAACCACTTATACAAACCTACTGTTAAAACTCACAAGTATCTCGACGAAACAAAGTCCCACGAAACAACTTCTGATTCGTCGACGACACAGAAATCTCTTTTGGGCTTGTAAGTGACGAAACGGCCCAAATGTTTATCGGCGAAACAATTCAAAACCAATGTTCCACGAAACCGGCCCAAATTCAATTTAAAGGCCCAATGAACGACGAAACCTAAATGAGTTAGTTGGATCATCTTTGTTTGACGAAACAGAAAGTTAAAGAGATTGACGAAACAAAAATTTGCTTTTTGGATGACAACGACGAAACAAAAGCCCAAATTAACTAAGGGGGCCCAAGACTAACTCGACGAAACAAGGCCCAATTCAAGACGACGAAACAGAAAGTCTTTTGTGCTTTCAACTCGACGAAATGGATTCAGGCCCAATTGTTCGACGAAACCCAAATGTGTTTCGTCGAGTATGCTTATGACGAAATGAAATTCTGTTTCATCTATGTTCGTTTCGTCGAAAAGTGGTTCAGTGAGTTGGTGAAAAGTTGGTGTGACTTTTTGGTTCAACCTTATCCCTTTTACTGACACAAAGACATGCTTTCGGCTACACCATGTCTAACTTACCAACCAAAGCATGTCTATACAATATTTTAATCTTTTCACAATTTTCAAAACATTAACAACTTTGACAAACACTTGACCAAGATCGAAAGTTGAAAATATCAAGAACAATTTGAAGATAAGATGAATATTTGAAGAACACTCCAGAAACTTAGAATTTTCCGGTAAACCGACAACTTTCCGAACACAAGAATTTGCACGAAACTTCACTAAAAACCACTCTTTAACATGTGAAAATGAAAAATAAAAGGTTTTTACATGAACTTCCAACAAGATATGACGATTTTTGAAGTTTTAGACACAATTTCTCAGGAAAAATAAACTCCAAAAACTTGAAACACACCCGAAAACACTCGGTTTTAACAAGGAGAAGAGCCAAGGCTCTGATACCACTTGTAGGTCCGGCTAGGGGAGGATCTAGTCGCCTAATCCTTGTATACAAACTAACCCGGTTGTGCGGAATCCAACCGAGATAGCAAACCAAGATCGAACACAACAATGATAATATAAACACGAGATTCAACGATTAACACCTATGTATTAATACTATGAAACTCAGTTACAGCTCAATGTTTACAAATATGCTCTGTAAACTCTCTCTCTAGTTCTCTCGTGTGTGTGTTCTGTGTACTCTCTCTGTGTTCTCTAGTCTATTTATAGTCACACAGTAACAAACCATCACGAAACGGACCTCGGCGAAACACAACTTCGACGAAAGGGAAAGACAGGCGACGAAAGGGAATCATTGTCGACGAAACAAGTTTGTTTCGTCGACTCCCATCTGTTTCGCCGATATGGGCTTGGGCCCAAAGGTTGAATCCCACCTGATGTGTTAAGCCGACTTGTTATAAGCCCAAGGACTAAGTTCAAAGCCCTTTTACATCTTGGCCCGCTTTTGATCTTGAAGCACACGACGGAGGAATGTCGTTGCTCAAGCCGAGTCGCGTCCACATATATGTATTAACAGGCATCATAATATATTTAAAACTATAAAGATTACAATTGCAGGGATTTCTTAAAATAACATGGAATCTTAGGATATAATACATGTATCTTGAGATCTCTAAGTATTTACATACTTATTTTGTAAAACAACTATATAATCTATAATTTCCAAGAAAGTGGTAAGTATTCAGAAACACATTTCTTTTTCAAGAAATCCAATGCGTAATTTATATATTTATCATGTAGATACTAACACCAGCTTGTTAGTTTTTTTTTTTTTTTTTTTTTTTTTTTTTTTTTTTTTTTTTTTGAGTTTTTAAGTAAAAGCTTTACAAAATGAAGTTGTAAATCTGGTTACCGACTAAAAGATAAGATATCCAATATAATCCTTATAACATCCATGAAAGTTAAGATTTCCATAGTGTACATACATTATTTCCAAGAAAATAATAACAGTTCATGTAATTTCCATAGAGAACCATGTCTTGTATTACGAACTCTTGTAAAAATAGAGCTTAAACCATACAACCTACTGGGTGATTTTAGTACAAGATCATTTAATAAGATAACATAATAAAGGAGTTTCTTTTTTTAAAGAAACTTACAATCAACAAGCAAGGAATAATTGAGAAATAATATGAGCATGAAGTCTGAACTTGAATTTCACTTGAACCTTGAAGGCTAAATTAAAATATTTGAACATGTGGAGGGATCCGTGGGCTTGTTTTTGTTGACATTAGTCAAGAAAAGAAACAAAAGAGGGGACAAGATGGTGGGGAAGCTAAGAGAGAGTGAATGAGTTATGTAATGGTTTGGTGTGGGTTGGTTAATTTCTAATGTTGTATGGATTTTCAGTCCAAAAACCGTAGGTAGAAAAGAATAAAGGAAGCTTTTTGATGTCCCATTAACTTGACTCTTACACACACGTTGGATTACTTGTTTGCTTATTTATTTAGTTTTGGACCATACTTTTTGACTTTCTAGTACACCATTAATGTCTAGAGAAGTCCATATCCATTTCCCAAAGCATGCTGTTGTCTAAATGGATGGGAAAGTGGACAAGGTATGGCAATAATCCAAGTGATAAGTGTAGTTGTGATCCAACTAATTCATAAACTAATATAGTTGTTTTTCAACTAATATATGGCATACGATTGTCATGTAACACAACAAAAGGTGCTTGCATAAAATTCTAATATATGACATCTATATTTCTTGAATAAAATTGCACAAATGTAACTTATATTGATCACATAAATGAATAATACAAAGGTGTGTATGTTTATATACATACGATACATATACGTATTTAGTATTTTGTTAACAATAGTTGTTAAATACGTGACTACGTGCTAAAATCATATTATCATCGTACTTAGTAAATCTCACCAATAACAAAGCTAACTACGTGCTAAAATCCAAAACTAAATTGAAACATATATATATATATATATATATATATATATATATATATATATATATATATATATATATATAGGATCCTGTACATTAATCTAGAAGTATGAGAAGTGTATTATAACACTATATATAACACTATATAACACCATATAAATACCGGGTAACACTATGTAACACCACCATATAACACTATATAACACTATATAACAAATATAACACTATATTTTGTCTGATAGCATGTCTATGATAGATGTATAGTATTATATATTGTTATATAGTGTTACATAGTGTTATATGGTGTTACATAATGATATACGGTGTTTATATGGTGTTATACAGTGTTATATATAGTATTATAATACACTTCTCACACTTTTCACACTTCTGGATTAATGTACAGGATCCCTACCCTATATATATATATAGGTAAAGAGTACTGTACAAATAGCTTTATCGTACATTACGTACGCTACAATCTCAGCCGTCAGATCATCTTCCCGCATAGTAAAATCGCATGTTGTTTTTTTTTATAACATTTTCGCATGTGATAATTTTTGATGAATTCGCATATTGTTTTTTGTACCAATTTCGCATGTGATAATTTTGATGAAATAGCATGTTGTTTTTTTTATAACAATTTCGCATGTGATAATTTTTGATGAATTCGCATGTTGTTTTTTTACCAATTTCGCATGTGATAATTTTGATGAAATGGCATGTTGTTTTTTTCTAACAATTTCGCATGTGGTAATTTTGATGAAATCGCATGTTAAAAAAACAACATGCGAAATTGTTACAAAAAAACAACATGCGAATTCAATGCGGAAAGATGATCGGACGGCTGAGATTGTAGCGTACATAATGTACGATAAGGGCATTTGTACGTTAACCTAACCCTATATATATATATATATATATATATAACTAAATATGTTATACATAATAACAACTTTGAAAATGTTTTCTGACTGTTTTGATTAAATATCACTGACGTTCTTGTTCGTCAAATCATTTAGACGTGCACCAGTAGTTTCTAAAAAAATCACCTAACGCGTGTGTTGTACCTTGTGTATGTTTTTAGAGTTTGTTAGATGCGTAACGACCTAATTATGAAGAGTTAAATCTAACACGCATAGTCATGAAGCAATCATATGGTTAAGGGGTTGTACGGATATCGTCCTCGATTGTCACATGAAAGCTATATTCACACCAGCCAAATGGCTAACAAAAACAAATAGAAAGCATAAAGAACATACATCACATTACCTAACCTTCTATGGCATTCAAACCTTTATTACACCAATTCTCAAAAGTAATACCTCCCATATTCGCTCTGTTTTTAATCCAAACATATGTGCATTCTTTTATTTCATACAGCATCTTTATATTTGTAGAGATCACTCCCTTAAATATCTTCTCATTCCTGCAGGTCCATATCTTCTAGCAAGTCATCATTATAATGCATCTTGTTGCCTTCTTTTTATTCTTCCAAACTTCCATGTTCTTCATGTTGGAACATCGTGTAACTTTTAGAAAATTATTTTAGTCAATTTGTCAAACAAACTGAACGCAGCGGAAAACATGTACACGAAGTTCGGTTCTAAACCGTTTCCTCCAGTGATCTCTTTACAATCAAAATAGGCTATATTAAAGAATCGTGACTACCAAGTAAGACACCTTGGTTCAACGAACGATCTCGCTAGATGATCGTTGACCACGAAATATGATTTGTTCGTTTGAAACGATTTCAAACGAAACCTTAGTCTAAAGAAAATAAAGTTCGAAACTTTACCTTATGCGTAATCAAAGAAACAAATGATTTGTTTGTAAATAGTTGCTCCTCTCCCTTTTTCTTTTTGCGGCAGCCGATAAAAAACCGAAATCAAAGTTCCCCAAAATTGAAGTTAAATATATTGTTTTTCTGTTTCTTGTTGACTTTTCGAAAAGCATCTATCAAAGGAATCGAAATCTCTCATACAAAAGCAACGTACAGAGCAATATGTATATTAACTTGAGAGTTATATTTTAAGATTAACTAGTAATCCTTTTTATATATAACTTCCATATATCCTTTTTTTTATATATATATCTAGCATTTGATAGAGCATATATCGATAGTATGGAAGTCTTTTTATTGAAAGATATAAAGGATTAGGAATTGTAATCTAATCACAATTCCTTCATAATTATCTTATAATTAAAATAAGTATCTTCTTTTTAATTATCTAAATAATTAATAATATATATATACGATTTATTATAATTAACAAGTTAATTATAATATTAATCTGCTCCCCGTAATTATTCCAAATAATTACCCGTTTCTTTTATTACGCTTATTATTTCGTGATTCGGTGATTAACGATTAAAACACCGTTATATGTTCGTTGCCCAAAGTGTAACTCTTTGGGTCGTACCTTGACGGCAACATTGAATTATAATCGATAATTGAACATTATATCCAACAATCTCCCACTTGGTCGATTGGCCGATTAAGTTTCAATGTAGACAATAGTGGGTGCCTAGCTGCATCATATTGTTCCCGGTAAGGTATGACATACTTATGTCAACTAATTCTTTGCACTAATCAAACCTTTGGTTATGCAAATACTATAGCCCGGGTTATCGACTCATTTATCCCTCTATATTGAACACTTGTTGAACATGAGACATGGATCCAATTCATTCTCATATATTATTCAACCATTTCTAATTTCGTTCCTGATTTGAAGTGGTTTATCAAACTACTACTAGTTCGAGCGTGGCCACGCGTTAACACCAGTTCAAACCAACGAAAGGCGCCAGAGTGTTCCTCTTCTGAGTATAGAAGCACAGATCCCTTTGGCTACAAACAACTCCCACTAAACTTCAGATCATTCCCAAAACTATCCTTATTACTGCCAGTTACGTACAGCGTTAGATAGAATCAAAGAGCAACCATTCATTTAAGTTAGTTCTAGTATGTACCGCAGGTCTAAGGATACAATGATCGTACCTATTCAAAATGTCTTATGACTAAGATCCATGAAGATCATTTTGAAACGAGTTACGCCCAATATGATTCAACTAATCATATCAGTGAATATGGTTCTCAACACTTTGAGTATCCATTATATGGATCAACCATCTAATTCACAATAGTCTTTTACTAGATTGGTTCTCACGAATCTGATAGACTACGGACATTTTAGAATACAATATTCATAGATACTTAACGTACTAATATTTGAACACAAATATAATAGTTTAAAAGACATTCAACCATTAAATTCAAATAAACATAAAATACTGTTTACAGTTCAATATGCACCAAATTACTAAATTACAAAATCAGACCCACTGTCTAGCATATCTAAGACCTATACAATCAGCATGCTTCTCGTGTCTCACTTGAGGTATAGGCTTAGTAAACGGGTCCGCTAGATTCTGATCAGTATCAATTTTCTCTACTACGATGTCTCCTCTTTCCAAAACTTCCCGTATGTAATGGAATTTTCTGAGAATATGCTTCGTGCTGTGATGCGACCTTGGTTCCTTTGCCTGAGCAATTGCACCTGTATTGTCGCAAAATATCTCGATAGGCTTCTGTATGCTTGGTATAACTTCGAGATCAGCAATGAACTTTTTCATCCAAACAGCCTCCTTAGCAGCTTCTGAAGCCGCTATATATTCTGATTCAGTGGTCGACTGGGCCACCACGCTTTGCTTAGAACTCTTCCAAGTTATAGCACCACCATTTAAAGTAAAAACATAGCCTGTCTGCGATCGTGAATCATCACGATCCGTTTGGAAGCTTGCGTCAGTGTAACACTTTACTTTCATCTCTTCTTCCAAACCGCCAAATATCAGAAACATATCCTTAGTTCTTTTTAAGTACTTTAGGATATTTTTCACAGCAATCCAGTGACTTTTACCAGGATTCTGTTGATATCTGCTAGTCAAGCTCAGAGCAAACGATACGTCCGGTCTAGTACATAACATGGCATACATGATGGAACCGATAGCAGAGGCATATGGAACCTTTTTCATATCCTCTTTATCTTTGTCCAATTTGGGACACTGATGACTATTCAGTACGGTTCCAGTTGCCATTGGCAAGAGACCCTTCTTGGAATCTTGCATTGAAAAACGTCGAATGACCTTATCAATATATGTACTTTGACTAAGTCCAAGTAGCCGCTTAGATCTATCTCTATAAATCTTTATTCCTAGAATATAAGCAGCTTCTCCAAGATCCTTCATTGAGAAACATTTACCAAGCCAGGATTTAACATCCTGCAGCATTGGGATATCGTTTCCAATGAGAAGTATGTCATCTACATACAGGATTAGAAAAGTAATAGAACTCCCACTTGCCTTCTTGTAAACACACGGCTCATCTTCGTTTTTAATAAAACCAAATTGTTTGATTTTCTGATCAAAACGAAGATTCCAGGTTCGAGATGCTTGTTTCAATCCATAAATGGATTTATTCAACTTGCAAACTTTCTTAGGATTCTTAGGATCTACAAAACCTTCAGGCTGCTCCATATAGACATCTTCTGTAAGGTGTCCATTTAGGAACGCGGTCTTGACATCCATTTGCCATATCTCATAGTCATAATACGCGGCTATGGCAAGTAGAATCCTAATAGACTTAAGCATGGCTACTGGCGAGAAGGTTTCCTCATAATCAACTCCTTGAGTCTGAGTAAAACCTTTAGCAACCAATCGAGCCTTATAGGTTTGCACATTTCCATCCATATCTGTTTTCAACTTGAAAAACCATTTACTTCCTACAGTTTGACATTCGGGAGGAAGTTCAACCAAATCCCAGACTTGGTTGTCATACATGGATTGCATCTCGACGCCCATGGCTTCGAGCCATTTTTCAGATTCATTACCTGAAATAGCAGCTTTGTAGGTTGAGGGCTCTTCTTGATCTATTATCAAGACGTACCTATCAGGTGAATACCGATTAGGTTCATGACGATCCCTCGTACTTCTGCGGACGCCTAGTGTTACATCAGATTCCTGAATCCTATCAGGTTCAGAACCAACAACATTTTGTTGAGAGGCAGATTCGACTATTGGTTGATTAATTTGTGGTTCTCGAATTTCCTCAAGATCCACAAGATTATCTCCAATTCCTCGCGCCATAAGCTCATCCTCTAGGAATGTTCCTCGACGCTTAGTGAAAACTCTATTTTCAGCAGGATTATAGAAATAATAACCAACCGGATATGCATATCCAATGAAAACAACTTTTTCACCGCGAGGATCAAGTTTGTCCGAAGACTCACTGGTAACATAAGCGTTACATCCCCATATGCGAAGGTAAGAGACTTTAGGTGGTTTACCATGCCACATCTCATATGGTGTCTTTTCTACCTTTTTAGTAGGAGCAATATTTACAAGACGTGTAGCAGTTTCAAGAGCATAACTCCAAAAGGAGTGTGGTAAGTTTGTACGACACATCATTGATCGAACCATATCTAATAAGGTTCGATTTCTCCTCTCAGACACACCATTGAGTTGTGGTGTTCCGGGTGGAGTTAGTTGGGATATAATCCCACACTTCTTGAGATGTTCATCAAACTCTTGATTAATGTATTCACCACCTCGATCGGATCGAAGTGCCTTAATCGTTTTCCCTAGTTGATTCTGTACTTCATTTTGGAATTCTTTGAACTTTTCAAAGGTTTCATGTTTAAACTTCATAAGATAAACATATCCATATCTACTATAATCATCAGTAAATGTAACGAAGTATCTTTCCCCGTTCCTTGACATAGTCCTGAATGGACCACATACATCAGTATGTATGAGTCCTAACAGGTCTTTGGCCCTTTCACTAGTTCCGGTAAAAGGGGCCTTAGTCATCTTGCCACTTAGACAACATTCGCATAAATCATAAGTCTCCTGACCCGTGGATTCTAGAATCCCTGCGGTCTGGAGCTTCCTCATGCGATTGATGTTAATATGGCCAAGACGACAATGCCAACGATATGTTTGATTAAAGCTAGTTTTAACACGTTTAGAGGAAAAAGAGCATACTATATTATTTGATCTACTGTTAGAAGTATCTATTTCATAGACACCATTGTGAGGCTTAGCCTCAAAATAGAACACACCATTTAAAAATGCAGAAATGCTACCATTAACATTATCAAAAGCATAATTAAAACCTTGTTCTCTTAAAGCAGAAACAGAAATAATATTCTTAGTCAAACTAGGAACATAAAAAACATTGTCTAAAGTAATAAACAATCCAGAAGGTAATTCAAGAATAAATTCTCCAACTGCCTTCACAGCAACATTCTGCCCGTTCCCAACGTGCAGCTCTAAGTCACCCTGCTTCAGCTTCCTAATCCTTTTTAGTCCCTGCAAATCATTACAAATGTGAAAACCACATCCAGTGTCAAACACCCAAGATTTGCTCGAAAAGGAAAATAGATCAATAACATGTATACCTGAGGATTCTCCAATCTGCAGCTTCTTAAGCTTCAACTCAGCCAGGTACTTGGGACAGTTCCTCTTCCAATGCCCGATCTCATCACAGTGAAAACACTTGGCATCTTTATGAGGCTTTGCCTTCGGAGTGGCAACCTTTTTGCCTTTGCCCTTGTCTTGCTTACTCGCCTTGCCTTTTCCCTTGGATTGCTTCTTCTTGGTAATTCTTCCTTCCCTGATCGCCAGCACTGGATTGCCCTTAGTTGGGATGTTTGTCTCAGCAGTTTTTAGCATCTGATGCAACTCTGGGATCGTTCTTTCCCACCCATTCATGTTATAGTTCATTACGAACTGATGATATGAATTGGGTAGCGAGTTAAGGATCACATCCGTAGCTAACTCATTACTAAGGGGTGCGTTCAGACGCTTCAGTTGATCAACGAAAGACTTCATTTTCAGTACGTGAGCACTAACCGAAGTACCTTCCTGCATGCGACATGTAATGAGAGATCTCATCACCTCAAAACGCTCATGACGAGCTTGCTGCTGAAACATGTTTTTCAGCTGCTCACTCATCTCATATGCTCCCAAGTTTTCCAGATTCTTCTGAAGTTCTGGAATCATCATAGCAAGCATAAGACATGTTACATCTTGGGAATCATCAACATGTTTTTCCCATGTCCTACGGGCTGCACCCGTATTAGCAGCAGGTGCTTCGGGAATTGGTCCTTCAAGGACATAAGCCTTTTTCTCCGCCCTGAGAACAATTTTCAGGTTGCGGTACCAATCCATGAAGTTAGAATTATCAAGTTTAGCATTTTCAAGGATGGACTTAAGCGAGAATTTGGTGTTATCAGAATTGTTTGTAGACATCTGTAGAATTTAGAAGAAAATTTTATTAGTAATTTTCATGCATTAACCTAATTCAATTTTGACCCAAGATATACAAAATTTTAGGAATTAGGATGAGATCCCATCTCCCCATAACTCAGTGAATGGACTTAGCACTCTTCACTGGCATAGATTGAAGGGTAGGTGACGATCACCAATTGTGTCAACTACACAATTCTCGGTTTGGGGTCGCATGACGAGTGTTGTCAAGCATTGGTACGTTAACCCCAACTACGCCCACTTTCACAACCGTAGAAGACGAATGCAGGGTAAACACTAACATTCGCTCTCGTGTCGCAAAAGTGATATTTGTCCTCAAATCAGAACTGTAGCCCGGCCCACGTAAGCATGGAAATCGTGGAACTACCCCTAACCAAAACCGTAGGCCTGGATGCAGGGTAAACACTAGCACCAGGGGTTCGGATAGATCAGTTCGGGTGTTCTTAATTTAGGGTGGCGTAGAATATCGATTTTAATTTGGGTTATATTTTAAAATTACCAGTTCGGGTCGTTTTAAAATACTTGTACGGCCTATGGCATGAACATAGGCTATACAATTCCTTTGTAAAAATCAATTTTACGTTTTAATTTGTGACGACTTGAAACACCTTTCAATCACTCGACCGATTAATTTTAAATACCCTATTTAATCTAAGTTGGTCGTGTCGCAAATTTATTTTAATCAATAACTTTTATTAATTATGGTTTTCAAATTAACTTTTAATTTTTTGTAAAACCAATTTTGATTTTTGTATTTTAAAATAAACTGTTTATTTTAATTACCTATCCAATACTTAATAAACCTTTTATTAAAATTGTCGTTTTAATGATCGTGTATTAGTTATTAATTTTATGTACGTAACAAACATCTCATGGCAAAAACGCTTAATAAAATAAACAAATATGCAATTCCGGGTTCATAATATGTTCGGTTCGTTCGAGCCCAAGAACGTGAACCGAGCCCATTAAGTGTAGCACAAACCCTTTTGTGCTCCCACTTAATCTTGGATCCCATCCAAAAAAAAAACTTTTTTTTTATAAATTAAATTTCCGATAAGAAAAAAAAATAGAATTTAATGACATCTGATTTCTTTTTAAATACATCGGTTTTATATTGAAATCACCATTTCAATATTTCCGATTTTTTTTTATTTACTTAACCGCATAGCTTCAAAACTAATTAGGTACGCGTTTCATAAAAAAAATCTTAACCCGGATTTGCATCGTACGATCATTAAGCTAAACAAAATAGGATAAGGCCAAGTATTTTGTCAAAGAGAACTTTTGACAAGTGTTCATGTTTGGCCTTAATAAAACTTGCCTATAACTATTGTACGCGACAAGTTCCTATGCCAAATCTACTCGATTTTAAGCATGCAATCCTATAAACTATTTTATAGATCTACAAACACTATAACCTACTTTGATTTGTAAGGTGGCTCTGATACCACTGTTGGAACATCGTGTAACTTTTAGAAAATTATTTTAGTCAATTTGTCAAACAAACTGAACGCAGCGGAAAACATGTACACGAAGTTCGGTTCTAAACCGTTTCCTCCAGTGATCTCTTTACAATCAAAATAGGCTATATTAAAGAATCGTGACTACCAAGTAAGACACCTTGGTTCAACGAACGATCTCGCTAGATGATCGTTGACCACGAAATATGATTTGTTCGTTTGAAACGATTTCAAACGAAACCTTAGTCTAAAGAAAATAAAGTTCGAAACTTTACCTTATGCGTAATCAAAGAAACAAATGATTTGTTTGTAAATAGTTGCTCCTCTCCCTTTTTCTTTTTGCGGCAGCCGATAAAAAACCGAAATCAAAGTTCCCCAAAATTGAAGTTAAATATATTGTTTTTCTATTTCTTGTTGACTTTTCGAAAAGCATCTATCAAAGGAATCGAAATCTCTCATACAAAAGCAACGTACAGAGCAATATGTATATTAACTTGAGAGTTATATTTTAAGATTAACTAGTAATCCTTTTTATATATAACTTCCATATATCCTTTTTTTTATATATATCTAGCATTTGATAGAGCATATATCGATAGTATGGAAGTCTTTTTATTGAAAGATATAAAGGATTAGGAATTGTAATCTAATCACAATTCCTTCATAATTATCTTATAATTAAAATAAGTATCTTCTTTTTAATTATCTAAATAATTAATAATATATATATATATACGATTTATTATAATTAACAAGTTAATTATAATATTAATCGGCTCCCCGTAATTATTCCAAATAATTACCCGTTTCTTTTATTACGCTTATTATTTCGTGATTCGGTGATTAACGATTAAAACACCGTTATATGTTCGTTACCCAAAGTGTAACTCTTTGGGTCGTACCTTGACGGCAACATTGAATTATAATCGACAATTGAACATTATATCCAACACTTCACACTTTGAAGCACCTGCTTAACAGTAGAATGTGAACACAAAGTATCCATATTCTACCATACCCCAATCAGCCACCATAATGACTTCGCCATCGTACAAGCAACCAATAAATGGTCCGTATCTTCTCTACAGGCATATACCCACAACAAGGGCACATAATGTTTCCGGTTTGTACGCCTCTTTTACAAAGCTCTATCTGCGTCGGATTTCTCCTTTGAATAATGAGTAATAAATTTCATTTAATTTCATTAATTTTAAAACATCATATAACTGATAAAAAACATGAAGGTGTGATGCGTAAGTAGAATTCCATATTTTTTTGATAATGTCGACATAACATGTGTCACCACCGCTTGATTACAAGACCTATAATTTTTTTGAAAACTATTTCGTTTTTATTAAAATTTATATGAATTTGCATAAAATATAAATAACATTGGTTATTTAGTTTGTTTTTTTTAATAACCATTACCAATTATTTGTGAAAAAATCAAACTGAGTGATAAACAAATGAACAAAATAATATATTAAGTGACACACATAATATGTGAAATAATGAATAAGTAATCAAATTGACAAATAAATGATCAAAATACTCAAATAAACAAATTAATTTACTAGTTTTATATATTATTGTTGTTTTGAAAAACAAAATAAAATTACTCATTCCTGGTCACAACCACTCACTCACCGCAAAGGGGAAAAACTTGTCTGCCCCTAGATGTGTGGGACAGTGTTCCCTTGTTTCCCCACTCTATCCTGAACATTATGGGGAGACCACTCTTTTTGGCCATTATATATATTATATATATTGATTTCGAGGGACGATGAATAGTAACTTTATTTTTATAATAATATATTGTTTTTTATTATTTTATTATTTAATATATTATAATAGTTTATTATTATATTTACTTTTAATAACATATTTTTTCTAAACATATATTTCCTTTACCTTTTTTTTAATAATTGTTTTTTTTTTTGAACATATATTAATTTATCGAATAATTTGACGTTTATAACTTTTTTTCTAAAAATTTAAGTACGTAGCTGTACTTGATTTTATTCCCTGACATTCCGTTATAAGTTTTGTTAGAACGAGGTTATACTCAAAATAAAGTATTTATTTGGTATCATAAAAGGGTACGATGATAAACTAAATCGTTCTAATGATTTGACTTTCTAAACAAGATGCTTTATTTTCAAATTACGTTTGTTTTACATTATCATTTACTCGGTTTCGCCGCAAAACGCGATATAAAGAAACTAGTATACATAAATAATGTTAGCTGGTGGGAATGGCTCGTTCACATGGTTGCTAGCTACGTACCTATTGTGACTTAAGGCGTGAACTCGATAGCATCCCAAAAATTCAGGAAACAAAACATCTGAAGTGGGTCAGTTGGATCCCAAAAAAGATAAACTGTTTTTTATGGAGAGTAGTATTGGACTGAATACCTACTAGGGAGGCCTTAATCAAGATGAGGTGCATCTACCTTCTGATCGATGTGTCATGTGTAGTCGAGCATCCAAATCTGCAGACCATCTTTTGATTCTTATGAATTCGCTCAACAAGTGTGGACTGCTGTTTCACTTTGGCTAAAAATTCCTATTCCGAGGTACCTCTTAAGCGTGGTGGAGCTTTTGGAATTCTTTTCTTTGGGAGTCTCTGGATGACAGAAAACAGGAAGAAGGCAATTTATTCGGTGGTGGCCGCTGTATGTTGGTCTCTGTGGTTGGCTCGAAACGATACAATTTTCAAAAATAAGGTGTATTAGGTCTTTAAACTAATGGGAGACATCAAAGCCTTAGTGTTTCTGTGGGTTACTTCAAGGGCGGCGTCGATTAAAATGGACTGGAAGACTTTGTGTGACTTTAGTTTATAGCTGTGTTCTTGTGATCTATTTCATTTCTTTTCACTTCCTTGTACTGTATTCATGCTTGAGCATCTTGCTTAAGCATGTTCTTGTTTTATAAAATTGCGGCCTTTAAAAAAAAGGCTACGTGCCTATTGTATTTACTTCTCTTTTTGCTTCAAAAATAAAATAACTTAAAAATGCTAATTACTAACCAGGAAAAGACAAACATACAAAGAGTTATAATACAGCCTTCACCATTGGCTATTTATTGTTGTAATTAAGTAAGTACTAAAACTCAAAGCTTGGATTTTACGACACTGCAAATGCACTTGATGCGCCTGTAAAATATTCTGTTGTTGAACCGATGGTTTTCTTAGATGAACCAAAGTGTCTGAACCTATAAACCCCGTTACTAGCTGAATCAGGCACTTCCCATTCAAGACTAGCCAATCCATAACTACTACCATTATCTATGTTCCACTTGAAAAACAAGCTGAAATCGTCGTCGTCATAGGCTGGGATCCATTTCTCTCCTTGAAGCATCTCAACTACAGCATACGTGCCTTCGGTTAATAGATCATATCTTGGGTTTGGACTCCAAAACACTGCGCTCGGTTTGTCCCCTTTTTGAAAGGAGCCACTTTTTGGAATGGAAACGTCGTGTTTCATATTACCAAATTTCACGCCTGGTGGTGGTGAGTCGCCAGAAGGGTCGGGTAGGAGTTTCAGTTGGACGGACGAAAGATCAGGTGGTGATGGGCCTTTGGGAACTATCTTACGCCCTTTCGCCATTGACTCTGCTAACTTGTTGAATTCTTGGATGTATGCTGATAGAGTATGAGGACCGTATAGCGTTGATGCACCCTGTAATTTTTGTTGATTTTCATTTAAGAATTATATGTAAAGAAAATTATGTTAGGCCTTATAAGTCAAAGTGTCGACCTTTGGGATTAGTAGGCGGTTTAGGATTCAGTTAAGTATTTCCAGGTGCTTTTTGGAAATTCTTGTACTTCCAGGCGATATGCCATCCACGCAAGCGAACAACCGAACTCCATATAGTTTGGTAAATAACTAGAAAATATGAATTAAGTTTGGTGAAACCGTTCGTTTCATGGATTGTAATGGAATTGAAATTGGAATTCGTGCGAGAATTGAAATTTGATTTGGAATTTAGGTGAGTTTGTTTCACAAAATGGAATACAATCTAGATGGAATTGGAATATATATTTCGTTTCTTATGTTATTGTTCAATTACAATGCTTTCATTTGTTGAAACGAACAAATTAAGAAATGGAATCTACATTCCAATTCCCTCCGAATTCCATTCCATTATCTGAAACGAACACTACCTATGTACCTTGTTGAATCCTAAACCACCTACTAATCCAAAAAAAAATCTAAAAGTTTCTGACTAAGTTTTAGTTAATTACCTCGTATCTTTGTTGTTTATATTCTTCAGGGGTCGCGATGTATTGCGAGTATGTGTTGGTCAATCCTGCTATCACGACATGCGTATCATTGTCAAATTCACCGTTTCCATTAGTTATGAGTGTTTGCTTCACCGATTCTCGTAATCTTCTACCCGACATTGTTGTGAATTCTGGAAGGATAAAAAAACACTAGGAAACATTAGTTCATTAGGATTTAGGAACTTTTTTACATAAATTTTTTTGAGAAGAACGAAACGAGCTCATACCTCCAGGAACCGATAGTATGACTAGTTTCCCAATTCTCAGGATTTGAATAGGAACAATTGCTGGCTGCAAATTTACCAAAACATCATTGACACTTATCATTATATCTCTATTATAAGATATAAAATCTGATTGTTTTTCCTTTATAATTATCCTCATTGTATCCCTATGTGCACTTAGATTAATAATTGTCTTATGTGGATTTCGCTATTCTATGTAGATATGAAAAAGAAACCAGAAAAAAAGGTTCAGGATTACCGCCCACGCGTAAGGGAAAAACATCTCTCCTGTGGAGAGTAGAACTGGCTTCGGCTTTTGACAATCGACTTGATAATCGCTTGGTTTCTTCAGGAAATCTCTTACTCTTTTCCAGAACTCGTTAATCTGCATTTGCAAATAGATCTTGATTATTATTTATTTTTGTGTGTGTGTGTAACATCCACAAAACATCAAGAAAAGATACTTATAATATAGAACTTTGTAATGCATTCAACTCTGACCTTAGTATCGCCTTGTTGGAATCCAAAAGCACCAGGACCATCAGTAGTTCCTGCAGCAAATCCCGGGCCTAAGGCTGCGGGACATGTTTTCGCGGTCTTGTTACCGGCCAATGTTACTTTAATATTGGTGAAGTTTAAGTACACATGGCGGTAGTCAATTTTTCCGGTTAACTGTTCTTTAGCAGAAGTGAATAACTCAACTGCCTTATGAAACTGTCTCTCCCCTATTATTTTTGTACTCTTTATTTCATCTGGGTACCTGTTTTGAGTTTAGTTTTGTCAAGTTCTTCATTGATCAAAAAATAAACAACGATTTAGCAATGCAATAAGACAGATCGACTTACCCTGGACCACGACCGATACAAAGCTGGTCGTTTCCATTGCAAGAGGAGTGATTAAAATCACAAGGTAATCCGGTATCGATGCAAAACGCTCCCAACACATTAGGACTAACGTCTCCTACATTCGATTGACAAAACGCTCCAACAAATCTCGACCCGCCATCATTCTTCCTCACCTTAAACCCTTGACTCGATGTTTGGCCACAAGGCTGACCTCCCGTGGCTTTGATCTCCGACGCTTTGTTTATCAAGACACTGATATCATCTATTCAAAGGTCACTATGATTACATCAGTCACAAAAGAACCTAGCAACAAGTTTAGAACACCCTTGTCAAATGGTTATGTTAGGATTACTTGTACCTTGTGTGTTAAAAGTAGTTGAGTTGGTACTAGTGGAAGTGAACCAATCTTCAAAGAACCTAGCAGCAGCACCCTTGTTGTCACCACTAACTAGTGTGTTGTCTTTGCTCATAGAGGTTCCATGAGTTGCAAACCATGTGAAAGCTCCAATGCTTTTCTGACTTGTAGCATCCACAAACTTCAAAAGTATCATTAGTGTATCCACATCTCTTGGATATCGAGCCCTCTCATCTGGAGGGTTAAACAAATATGCACTTGGGCTCCTGTTTACTCCCGCATTATCCAGATCCCCTACAAAAAACATCAATCCCTCATGAAGTTTTAGTATGTTTGGAGGATATGCCACCACATGAAAATTACCGGACACCTGCGACGGGAAAAATAGTCGCAAATTTAGCAACTGATTTGCAACCGAAATTATATCTGTCGCAAAAAAAAAAAAGTTTAATTTAAACCTTTTCAAATTTAGCGACAGGTTGCGACCGATGTTACATCTGTCGCAACTGGTTGTAAATTTGTGAATACAAGCAATAAATCAGGTTGGCCGGTCGCAAAGTGGTCATTATGGATAGATTACCCACGGAGTTTTCTAAAACACCATTTTCGGTTGCAAACCATGCGCAAATAGCAATTTGTGACCAAATTTTGTAATAGTTATGATAGTACAATCCGGGCTGGCTCATGGGAGGGGCAAGGTGGGCGACCACCCAATAATCACTCTCCCATAGGTTTCAATAAATTTTATATATTTTTTATACATATAGTTTTAAAAAAGCATATAATTAAACTTAAAAGTTAAAAATCCAATATTATACCAATTAACATATCTTATCTAGTTCAGGCCCATATAAACAAATAAACTTTATTCTCGTTTAACTCAAATAAACCCAAATGTTTTTTTTTTAAATTCAAAACGCAATTATAAAACATATCAGTTGAAAGTCTTAAAATTAAAGAGATGGCAAATTGGCGAAAGAGCAAATAATTGCTTGTCGGCCCATTTAGGGGTCCATTTTTCTGTTTGCCATAGCCCTGAATTCTCGAGGACGGCCCTGACTACAACAATCAGAGCATAAGTTACAAAGGCACCTGTGTTGATGAAAATGGAACCAGATTTAAGATTTTTGTGAGCTTGAAGAATGCTCATTTCAATGGCTGTAACAATTGCATCAAACGATTGAGGAATGAAGCCAAGTGATGTCACAGAGTAAACCACGTACTGCAAGTACCCTCCTGGCCCAGCATGAGTGTGGGTCCCACTAATAGCTACGTTATCTTCGTTGTATAAGTTCCCAAACCTACGGAAGGCACAAGAATATCCGGGAAAATCACAAAGGATAAAATTTATCTTTCAACTTTTATTTTTATCAATTTTGTTGAGCAAAAAACCTTTGCGTTAATGTGGCCGATAATCTTATAATTAACGTGGCACAAGACATATTTTTGTGAGTTAAGTTTCTTAATCTTTTAATTATAACTAGGGTATTAGTCTGTGAGTTGTGGAGATACATTACCGCATGCATTGGATTGGTATCGGTACGGTTCGTTACAGTACATGTACAATACATGCACTAGATATAGAAATCAACATATGTTTTACATCGATAGAAAACGATAAAAATGAACACAGGTACCCGCACCAGCACCGATATTCAAACGATATTGGTACTGATATTTATTTATCGTCACACAAATGAATAAAATATTATTCCATATATAACTTTGCAACTTTTGTATGCATTATCACTTGTACATTATGCTTTGGGTGTTTTTCAAAAAAATAAAGTTGATTTTTTATTTTCATCCCAAAGGTTTTTACTTTTTATAATTTTAACCCTACATCATTTGTTGTTTTAACTTTAACCCAAAACTTTTCATTATTTGCAATTTAACTTCACAACTTTTCTCACTTATACTTTTCATCTTTCGAAAATTTTCGTTTTACGTATAGTTCTAAATTTTTCGAGTTAATACGACGCAATGTGCATGTGTGGTTCAACGTTTTTACCTCTATTTTTTCATGTTTGACAGGTTCATCGCAACACGCATATCCTAGGTCGAGTCAGTGTTGGTGGTCGATTACGCTTGTGTGACATTAGTACTATTTGACATCATTTTACGCCCCGCCGCAACGCGGGGTGTGCTTTCTGGGGTTTTCAAAGAAAAAATAGTTATGCATATGGTTGTTGTAACGTTGGCTTTGAGGGTTTTCCAAAAAAAATGATTTTTTTTTTTTACTTTTCACACAAAAGTATTTCATAAATTATTTTTAACTCAAAACTATTTGTTTTTTTACTTTTAACCCAAAACTTTTTATCCTTTGCAATCTATCCTCATAACTTTTTTTACTTTCAACCTTGGTCCTTTATAGTTTTCATGTTCCGCAATTTTTTTTTGTTTTATGCTTGGTTCTAAATCTTGTGACTTAACACATCGCAACGTGTGTCTTTGGTTCAACGTTTTTACGTTTCCTTCTAAATTTAATGAGTTAACACGAAGCAACATGCGTGTGTGGGTGAACGTTTTTACATCGTCTATTTTTTCCCGTTTGACAGGTTTAACATAACATGCGGGTCCTAGATTGACTTAGTTATAACTAAAGAATCCCCGCTGCAATGCGGCGGGTCGCAATCCTAGTTATCAAAAATAAGTAAATGCTTAAAATAGAATAAAAAACACATAAACAGTCAATGAAACACTATTTCATCAACCTTTCTATTAATATATAAAATATAATATAATAAAATACATATATATATATATACACACACTTACATCGTCAGAAAAAGATAAAAATAAACACCAATATCGGTGCCGACACCGATATTATTCTAACCATGCCGATCAGTTAAGAACATCACGTACTAGTAACGATATTTATTTATCGTCACAGACATGGACAGGAATAAAATATTATTTAAAAATTAATAAATGCTTAAAAATAGAATAACAAAGTAAATAAACACTTAAAAAGGTCAAAACATTTTTCTAAGTATTTTTAAAATCTAAGTTTTAATAATTTTAGGTTCTGAAGTATCTTTTTTAAAACAAATAACTTTTTAATTTCTAATAATTTGAACTATTTAAATATTTTTCAAACAAATATTTTTAATAAGTTTATTTTTTTTTTTTTTTGAATATCTAGAAAAATAAGGTTTATAGTTTAAAATAATTACGTTTTTAAGTTTACTTAGAAATTAATTTTTGAGTTAATTACTATTTCCGTCCCTGTGGTTTGTCAAAAATCACTATTTCAGTCCATTAGTTTAAAAATTGCGATTTCAGTCCCTGTGGTTTCACTTTCGTAACCATTTCAGTCCACCTCGTAACCATTTCAGTACCTGTACTTAACAGAATAATGGATTGAAATGGTTACGAAAGTGAAACCACAGGGACTGAAATGGTTACGAAAGTGAAACCACAGGGACTAAAATCGCAATTTTTAAACTAATGGACTGAAATAGTGATTTTTGACAAACCACATGGACGAAAACAATAATTAACTCTTAATTTTTAATGACTATAAGTTTATAAATTCTTTTTTAAACGTTTTGATTTTTTAAAGTAGTATTAATATTAATATAGATTAAAATTAAGCCTTAAAAAGCTTGGATTTTTCAATTTAATTAATAATTGTTTTTCTTTTATTTTTGACCAAGATATCAAAGATGGTGTACTGATGAGCATAAGAAGAACACGCGTCTGTTTTTTAGTGGACGTTTTTTTTAAATAACAGATGAAGAAGGTCAACGTTCATAATTTTAATCTATTTGGGACAAATAGCATTTACGTTTTTTACAAGGTTATTTGCATGGTTATACCAACTAAACGTTGGCACTCAAAACATACCTTTTGGATAGCCTATCAAGGACAGTAATCGTGACAAGTTGTGACGCCATTCCAGCGTCAAGATTTACAAAAGCGAATCGTGGTCCATCTAAGCTCTCCGCTACGATGAATGCTCGTGCTCTTAGCCTGAAATGTATTCCAGCAGTGCTTTGGTCCAAATTTGCATACCCCATCATATTAACTCCTGCAGCCGGTCCGGTGCTGTCATAGCTTCCAACTCCAATCAAATAATCCGCGGTTGCCCGAGATGGCAAAAGATAGATGAGTAGAGTGAAAAGAAAGAAAATGAAAGGATTTTGATGCATGTTTTTTTATGTTTGATTTATTTGGTATAGTAGTTAGGATTTAATATATAGGAGTTGGATATGGTTTTCATCGGATGGTGTTTCATAGGTTAAAACGAGTATGTTAGAATTGATCGAGGTGAATGTTTTGTATTATGGCACTTTTGCCGTCTTTAAGGCATAATTTGATCAATAGCTAGTGCGGCTTTACATGGAATTGAAGCCAAGACTAATGGTGATGCTACTAGTTAAATATCTTTTATGTGTAAGTTACTAATGTAATGTTCGGTTGACATTCGGGATCGTCATTTGTAATTATACTACACCTTAATTTTCAGAAATGGAACTAATTGTGGAATTATAACAAAAGACAAATTGCTACCTAAATATGTTCTTCCGATCCTAGGCTAAACAATTATTATATAACAAAAAAATTACGAAAGTGACTGATTACATATTTATATATATATATATATATATATATATATATATAGGGTAGGGTTCTAGAGTGAACAATGGTTAAGTTGTGAACAAAGTGAACAAATCTTGACCCTTCATTTCTTAGATGATGAGATTTAATGGTAATGGCAATTTGGTAAATATTTTATAAAATATAACCAGTAAATAAGGGGGACAGGGGCATTAATGTAAATGTATACTAAATCTTATTTTGTAAATATCAAAATCACAATCTCTCTGATAAAGATACAAAATTTTCATGTTCATCGTCTCTGTAACTGATCGGCGATTTAGGGTTCCTCATAAAGATCGATCGGCGATTTCAAGGTCATCATCTCTGTAATCGATTGGCCATCTCCTCATTTTTTGTGTTTTTATCAAATAAAAGTAGACAGAAAGTAGAAGATTAAAGGGCGACGGTAAAGAACACTTTTTACCGTCATCATCATCTTCGTCGGAATGGCGAGCAACCAAGGTACACCGATGTAATCCCTCATCTTTGTTTGATTAGACGTCGTTTTGATTTGTCAGAATAAGGATTGAACTGGAAATTAGTAATTTTTTTTCTGGTTTTCCTGATCCACCGGAGAATTAGGGTTCTAATTTAAGTTGTTTGGAGTTCAATTTTTGGAAAAAAAAATTGTTGGATCGTTCTGATGTTGAATGGGTATTCGTCGACGAAATCAATAGAGGGTTAGGGTTTTGTTTCTTGTTTCTTGTTTAAGGCGGGTGTACACATGTGTATTCCGATTACTTGAGTTGATTTTTAGGGGGGGTAAATATGATCAGATTGTACACATATGTACAGTGTGTTTTTTGTTTATTAATGTTCTGGGTTTTGAAGATGTATTAATAATGTGGTGTAAAAGTTGTTCTAAAAGTTTCTTAATCACAAGTTTCTTTTATAGTGTTGATTTAACAAATAAGTGGTAGTTTTGCTCTGTTTTTATGCGATGTTGCTCTGTTTTTTTGAGAAGGATATGGTTGGTTTTACAAGATATTGGATTTTACTCTGTTTTTATGCGATGTACACATGTGTACACGGCGATATACACATGTGTATATTGTTATGAAGATTTATTAATACACTGGTTGTACACATATGTACAGGGTATGTTTTTTATTTGTCTGTAAACCTGGGTTGTACACTATGTACACATGTGTTTAAGCAGTCGATGCACATGCGTATTTAATTAATGAATTAACTTCGATTGATATGCAGATCACTGAGTTGAAACTAAATATGGACAGTCTTGAGAAAGAGAGATATCTACTTTGCAAAACTGAGGGACATAGAAATCCTGTGCCATACTCCAAGCATCTCAAACTTGCCCGTACGGTTTCTCCTTGATATATTTCAAGTTATTTGTAATGTGATTTTTTGTTTATGTGACTTCATGTATGTAATTGGTATATTTTCTCTTGTGCAAGTTGTAGATGCCATAAAGAAGATCCTGTATGCTGCTGAAATGGATGCATTTATAGTGGAAGAAGGTCAGGCTATGCTTCTTCACTAGGAGACACCAACTGTGGATGTGGAAGAATACAAGACTCAAAAGAGGAAAAGTATTATCAATCTTGATGCTGATGTGGCTGCAAGTGACACATTGTCAATATTGATGTTGATGTAGACAAATAATATGTAAGCCTGCTAGTTGTTCCACGTATAATCGAGATCATAGTAAGCTTGCTAGTTGTTCTGAAACTAAGCCTGCTAGTTGTGCTAGTTCTCTCTTTGAAGTTCCCAAACATGTCCAGGCGGCTTCTGTAGTGGAAAACTGGTCGTTCATGGCTTGAAAAGTAGTTGACAGACTATCGACTTTCATATTCCACTTGGTTACATCTTGTGTATACTTATTAAGTTCCGCTGAAGAAACGTCAAGATTCACGTTGAGTTCACTTGACTGTTGCGGCTGGTGTTTCTTATTCAAGTCTGGCAAATCACCTGCCGTTTAGTTCTTTTTTTAGAAAGAAACTAGATGTTTAGATGGTTTGTTTTTATTTTAGTCAGATGTTGGGTTGTGTTTTTGGGACATAATATACAATGGTGTGAAAACGCACAACATACATGGTTTTCTCTTCAGCTTTAGGGAATTATACAATGTTGTACGAGTGTACAAACCTTAATGAATGAGTACACCAAATGTACATATGTGTGTGCACAAATGTATTAACAGTAAATACACAGGTGTGTATATATGTACATAGATGTAGTACTAAGTATACACGTGTGTATATATTGATGTAGTTTCAGTTTTTTTATGTACTTGAACAACTGTATGTAAAGAGTTAATTGTGTTTGTACAAATGTACAAATTTAAAAAAAATACAAAATTCAGTTGTGGTTATGTAATTGTTGTATAACTGTTAATAATGGCTTCTTTGTACGTTAAGTTATATTAATTTTAAACTAACATTAGAAATACGGTAAAATTAACAGTTTAATCAAACTAATTTGTAAATGAATTTAAAACAGTCACAAATGTAAGTGGTTCACAGACTCTTATAAAAAAAGATGAACTTTAAAAATGTGTATTTTCGGCCCATATTCTATATTTCGCTACCGTTAGCTTCGCTTTCCGATTCGTCCGGTTCTAACTCTATGTTTTCCTCATTTTCTTCTTCCTCGTCGTCTTCGTCGGTAGATAAGCCATCCTTAGTTGGGTTGCCTTTCTTTAGGTTTGTTCACTCTAGAACACAAAGACATATGGCAGATCTGTAATTTTTTTGTCGCCAACCTTTTCTTTCTTAGATGTACCCACGCGTGTGCAAAACCCTGCAAGTTGTGCAGACTCCTCATACATTTCAATTGCGGTTTCTATTGAACTAAATCTCGAATTGACAACGGGTTTGCAACCGGGCGGAACACTGGCGTCCAATACCCACAACTGTTGGGTGTTTCGTATACGTTACTTGCAACTGACTCTGAACATTAAGAAAACAAAAAAAAAACTAGAATTATTTAAGTTACATAAAAAAATCTCATACATCAGTGTGTCTAAAAATAATCCCTACTGGCAATATAGTCAAATTGTAGACTTTTGTAAAAACGACACGAAAACAGTTTCTAGGCTACACATGAATAATACATCATTAACACAAGAATATAAGTGGTTGCATATATAATCTATACATATGTGTACATACAACTGATATCATAAAAAATATTCATTCACTTCACTGTATCTGCAAAAAAAGGAAAACATACTGGCATACATAACTAATCCACCATTCTTAAAACGCACACACAAAAAACAGCCTTTTGTCAACGTATAATCAAAATCATCTTAATGCTTCAATCATCAAAATTTGATTGTTCTACACATGAATAAACGTCAACCCCAAAATAAATCAACAAAAAACCGACTAAAGTCAATATTGGGTTTCACTAAAACTAATCAAAGAATCCATGTAGCTAGCGACACAAATAGTTCAAAATAAAAAAAAACCTGGCTGATTCATCGTTGTGTAAAAAATGAGATTGAATTCTACTTGTTGTCTTCCGTCTTGGGTGTTGGAATCGCTGTTATTAGCATCCTCCGTAATCTTTTCCGTAAGTTACAAATAAGATGATACCTATGAATTTCGAAAATAATGGCTAAAGAGATGATCGAATCTTTGAAAAAATCATATGAATTGGTTAGGTTTCCAAAATTATAGGATTGTAACTGCTATCTCATTATAGAAAATGGAATTTACAAAAATAAATAAAGGTAAAATTACAATCATAACCTTTACATCAACTAATTAAATGGATGGTTGAGATGAGTTCACACGGTTCACAAACAAGGATGTTGTTCACTCATGATCCTCATCCTATATATATATATATATATATATATATATATATAGGGTAAGGTTCATGCGAGAACCACCCTTATTGCGAGAACCGCGAGAACCAATGTGAACACAAAATAAAATCTAAAAAAAATCAAAAAAGCACTCAAAATTTTTTTTTTATTTTTTTTAATATTTTTTAACAAAAAATCGCTATATTTCGTTCCATAAAAAAAAAAAAAAAAAAAAAAACTTTTTTTTTTCGAGTAACAGTTATCCATGCACATGTGCATATGTATCATTACTTCAACAAATTCGGTAATACATTATCAGGAATAGACAATTGCACTTTAATTTACAATACCATTAGTAATACACTACTTTTTACATTACCAATATTCAAAATGCACATGTGCATAATTAGGTATAACCATGATATAACGTGTTTTGGTACAAAAAGTTTGTGATTTTGAATGGAGAAGTAGACCCATATACATGTTTTTTGGTTAGTTATATCTAGTGGTTGATGGTTTGGTTATAGTTGTCAATTTTTTATGTAATATGTTGATTGGATGGTATAAATGGTGTTTACATACATGTAATAAAGTGAAAATATTGTTAATGATATTGTATTATGGATGGTAGGAGGTAATGGTATTGTATTATGGATGGTAGGAGGTAATGGTAGTGTATTATGGATGGTATGATAGATGAAAGGGAAAGTGTATTCAAAGTGGTGTACCAAAACACCTTATTTCATGTTGATACATATAATGCACATGTGCATTTCTAATATTGGTAATGTAAAAAGTAGTGTATTACATATGGTAGTGTAAATGAAAGTGCAATTGTCTAATATATGTAATGAATTACGGAATTTGTCAAAGAAATGACAGAAATGCACATGTGCATGCTTGTGTATTATGGATGGAATGATAGATGAAAGAGAAAGTAGTGTACCAAAACACCTTATTTCCTGTTGATACATATAGATGCACATGTGCATTTCTAACATTGGTAATGTAAAAGATAGTGTATTACACGTAGTAGTGTAAATGAAAGTGCAATTGACTATTATTTGTAATGAATTACGGAATTTGACAAAGAAACGACACATATGCACATGTGCATGGATAACTGTTACTCGAAATTTTTTTTTTTTTGAAATTTTTTTTTATTTTTTTATTAACAAAATATAGCGATTTTTTCAAAAAAAAATAGTAAAAAAATAAAAAAAAAATTTTTAGGTGTTTTTTAGATTTCTTTAGGAATTACTGTTTGTGTTCACACTGGTTCTCGCGGTTCTCGCAATAAGGGGTGGTTCCTAACGGATCTTTGTCCTATATATATATATATATATATATATATATATATATAGACAAAAGATCAAATACAAATACATTTATCATACAAAAGGTACGAATGGTGTGGAAAAGTAAAAAAAGGGTGGTGACATTTTCGAAATTGTTCTATTAGTAGAGTAATTAGGATGACTTGTTGAGTAATTTTAAATGACTATTGTTTGATGCACTCGTAGAGTAATTTTGAAATTTATGTTGTTTGATGCACTTTAGAGTAATTTTTGAATTGTATCTTGTTGTAGTGTATTAATGATGAATTGTAGAGTAATTTTGAATTGTATTTTGTTTAATGAACTTGTAAATTAATTATGTCTGTCATGTTATTTTGATAAACTAGTAGAGTACTCATGATACACTTATAGAGTAATTTTGAAATTTATATTTTTTGATGCATTTGTAGAGTATTTTTGAATTATATATTGTAGTATTTTATTAATGATGAACTGTAGATTAATTATGATGCACTTGTAAAGTAATTTTGAATTATATGTTGTTTGATGAACTTGTAGAGTAATTATGTCTGTTATGTTATTTTGATGAAGTAGTAGAGTAATTATGATACACTTAAAGAGTAATTTTAAAATTTATGTTGTTTGATGCACTTGTAGAGTAATATTGAATGATATCTTGTAGTAGTGTATTATTGATGAATTGCTAGATTAATTATCATACATTTGTAGAAAATTTTGAATTGTGTGTTGTTTGATAAATTTGCAGAGTAATTTTGATAATTATTCTACTAATAGAATAATTATGAAAATGTCACCGCAATTTTTTACTTTTCCACGCCATTCGTACGTTTTGTACGATACCTTTATTTGTACGGGATCTTTACTCGTAATATATAAACTTTTAATTAAAAAGTTTCTTGTGGAATTCCTTGCGCGATGCGGCGGAAATTCCGTAGAATTGAAGTTACCAACATAAACTTTTGAGTTAGGGTTGCAGTGGATAGTCTTTAACTTTAATAATTACAACCACAATCATTTATTTTAAAAACATGTCGCACATTTCATCCTTTACCTCAAACCCAGTTAAAAAATTAAGTTAGTTTCTGATCACTTGCTTCGCACGTGAGGACATTTAAGACCATTCACATACCAACTACCCCACCATATAAATACCCCTTTTTCTCCCCCAAATCCCTCATTAGGGTTTATCCAAGATCATCACCATTAAAATGTTATAGCAGACCAACAAAATCACCACCATCGACTACACTCAAATGGGGGCGATATGGTCGGAAAATTGAAAGAGGCTCCGGCGAGAGAGACGGTTGTCACCTCTCTTGTCACAACATCATCTGCTTTTGGTTCTTGTTGAGCCGATGACGGGATGTGAATGCTCTAATATGTCACACTATTTCTCTCTCTCTCTAGATATGTATCTATATCTATACATCTAAATTTCTCTAGGCGATGAAGATCTTGTTCTGCATATAATAATATTTTGCAATTCAACAATACCCATAAAAGTTTCAACAATAGTTTGCAAAAATTAGATTTTTTTATGAGTATTCAACAAAACTGTCACACCCCAACCGATGGCGGAATCATCGGGGCATGGCACTGCGAAACAGATTGTCCAGAAATTTCCATAACAATTATTATCACTATTCAGTTTAAAGTAACATGTCCCATACCGTGTCCCGAATAACAAACAAATAATTACAGATAACAATTAGTCAAATATTCCATTCCGACAACTCAAATTTAAATAAAACAAATAAATATTGTTCAAATGCTCCTAAAGACCCAGCCTGACAAGATCTACAGACAACTATACCCTAGTTGCTCCTTCTTGACAGACAACTATTTGTTGGGGGCCTATAGAGCTTATTCCTAGCCTCGCTTTCCAAGCAAGCAAACATCTTAAACACCTGTCACATACGTTAAAATAAAGTAAATACATAAAATGTAAAGGTGAGCATACAAGTTTGATAATAGCATATAGAGTTCGAATAGTTTACGCATAATCAGCACGTACACAGAGGAAAACGAAACATATTAATTATCGACATGGACCTATCAATACCAGTGACTGCGGGTTGACCATCCGAGACGGTTCACAATACATGATTACCACCGTAATCCATGCAAGTAATTGTCCTTAACAACCCCCATGTGAACGGGTGGTGAGTCCAAACTATAGTACTACGTCGTTAAGGCACGTAGACAGCATTCGACGTGTAAACACAATCAACAAGCATTCATTAAGTCACGTAATACATGCATATTGGTTAGCGTTCAAATAGTTTGAGTAGTGTGATTGATTGTGTTTTGATATAAGTGATGTATGTAACACCCAAAAGTGCTAAACGCAAAAAGGGATCGAGTATACTCACAGCGATTGATTTATGGATTGAAGGCAGCGCTTGAGAGTAGAGTTAGCCTGAATAGTTTGACAGCATAGCGATGAATACACGTAAAAAAGGAAATGATTGTAAGTGGGTCGAACGGCCTGGTCGATCGAACAGTAGGTTCGATCGAACGGGTCATTCGTTCGACTAGGCAATCCGTTCGGGCAGTCCGTTCTATCAACCGGTAGGCTCGATCGGCTGGTCTGTTCGAGTGGATTGTTTCTTCCTATGAATAGGATGTGTTTGTGTTTGATGGTTTGAACTTTCAAAGTTTTCGTTGCAGTATTTGAGAACACTGATGTGTTCTTACCTTTCAGGTCGATCGATCGAACGGTCCGTTCGATCGGTCGGCATAACCGATCGGTTACGAACTTCAGTTGTAGTCCTTAATTCAAGATGTCACTCAATCGAACAGCATATTCGATCGAACAGCCTGTTCGGTCGAGTAGCATATCCGATCGGGTGGCATTCCCATACTATGAACGATCTGTAAATCGACTAAGTGTTGAAGCATAGTATCTCATGATCCGAAGAGTAATGTTGACAAACGGTTTGTTCGATCGAACATCATCTCGTGCAATACTATACTTCCTGTATTTGTTAAAGTGTGGAATCATATGCTAGCCGATCGGCTGGCCTGGTCGATCGGCTGGTGTGTCCGATCGGTTGGGCTGTTCGTTCGAACAGCCTAACCGTTCGGCCAGCATCCTGACCTGGTCGGCCTGTTCATCTAACACTTGGTTGTTCTGGTTATGTGACGTTATATCGAGGTAGTTTGACAACGAGCTGAACTATGGGACTTTCGTTCTTACTTGTTTCCCCTTGCTCGGACAGGAATCACCCAAATCCGGCCGGTGAATGGTTCAGAACTAGAGTTTAAAGTTTAACCTGAAATCGGTGAACCTCGTGGTTAGAATCCGAACCTTGAACCACACAACTGCTAGAATGATTAGCATGTTGGTTCAAGCTCCGTTTCAACCGGTTTTGAAGGCATTGAGTGTAAAAGAGTTGAAAGAAAGTTGGAATCCTTCTTCCAATTCTCCACACCATGTAAATGTTTAGATCTTTGGTAGATCTTAGCTTGTTTATGTGGAAATCGGTTAGATCCGAGCTATTCATGGTGAGTTGAGGCCAAAACATGATGTTCTTGAAGAACACCATGATGACATCATCCAAGAATGCTTAGATCTTGATGATTTCACGGTTAGAAATCAAGATTCGAAAGATAGAAAGGTGTAGAAGCATGTTTTGATCAAGAAAGTACAAGATTTAGGATGAAAACTTACCGAGAATGGAAGAAATCTGAGAAAAGGTGGAGAAGAAGAGCTGGTCGGTCAGAGCTTTCCAAAAGTGGTAAAGATGACAATGACAGCCCTATTTATAGGCTTCCAAAAGAGGAAAGTGTCGACCGATCGGCCCGGACCCCTGACCGGCTGGCCTGCTCGATCGAACAGTTGGTTCGATCGGCCGGCCTGTTCGATCAGTGGTCTCCTGTTCGATCAATGGACCCTTTTGAGTGTTTTACGACGATTTTTAATATTTCGGTTTCGATTGAAGACGAGACGAGTACGATAGAGTTTCCTATTCAAATTACTTTCAGTCCCAACTACTATATCTAACATACAATCATCTATATTTCCTCCTATCTTTACATTACCATTCCTCTTAATTCGATTTCGATTGCATTCGATTTGAGTTTCGAGTTTCGATTCGAGTTTCGATTGATTCGATTGAATACCACACAAAGCACAAAGTAAACACGCACAAGTAACACATAAGGCACACACACAAGTAATATAATACCCAGTTCGCATAGTTCGAGTCTCGAATTCGATGATTGTTAGATCGGTTTGATTACTGATTAGTTAGCTTTATCGCATTGTTACTTCCTACTATTCCCAGTCATAAATCGATTTGCGTTGATTAAACATTCGATTACTTCGATTCTTTCTGATTACAACACTTACTCCACAGAATACAAATAAAACATAAAATAGACTAATTACAGTCAAAGAAAGTCAAAGTTGACTTGGACTTTGACTTTGACTTTGACATTCGAAAACACAGGGTGTTACAGCCTCCCCTTGTTTATGGAATTTCGTCCCGAAATTAGGCTTGAAGCTGCACAGCACCGTGAATTACCAATTTGACGCTTCAGATCATCATTTGAATAACTACGGGTACTTGGCCTTCATGTCGCTTTCGAGTTCCCAAGTGAACTCCTCGCCTCGTTTGCCCTCCCATCGGACTTTCACGATAGGGATGCGTGAGCGCCTGAGTTGCTTGGTTTGGCGATCCATGATTTCGACAGGCTTTTCCACGAAGTATAGCGTTTCGTTGACCTGAAGATCGTCGAGCGGTACAATCAGATCATGGTCAGCTAGGCATTTTCGGAGGTTCGACACATGGAAAGTCGGGTGGATGTTACTAAGTTCCTCCGGTAGTTCGAGTCTGTAGGCGACTTTTCCGATCCTTTCCAGAATCCTAAAAGGTCCAACATATCGAGGCGCTAGTTTCCCTTTCTTGCCGAATCTGACTACACCCTTCCAAGGTGATACCTTTAGGAGTACGTAGTCGCCAACATCAAATTCAAGGGGCTTGCGTCTTCTATCGGCGTAACTTTTCTGTCTATCCCTGGCCTTCGCCAAATTGTCTCGAATCTGGAGGATTTTGTCAGTCGTTATAGCTCGGGACCGGTTAATTGTGAATGACCGATCTCGTGCCATACAATAGGCGATCGACATCTTCTTCCGTATAGAGCCTCGAATGGTGCCATCTGTATGCTGGCATGATAGCTGTTGTTGTACGAGAATTCGACTAACGGCAGGTACTTGTTCCAACTACCACCGAAGTCTATGACACACGCGCGGAGCATGTCTTCAAGAGTACGGATCGTTCTTTCAGTCTGTCCGTCAGTTTGAGGATGGAATGCAGTACTCAGGTTAAGTGACGTACCAAGAGCCGCTTGAAACGTTTCCCACAATCGCGAAGTAAACCGAGCATCACGGTCTGAAATGATGTCACGAGGCGTACCATGATTACAAATGATCTCGTCGGTGTAGATTCGGGCTAGTCGTTCTACCTTGTAGTCTTCCCGTATTGGCAAAAAGTGGGCTGATTTGGTTAGTCGATCCACTATAACCCAAATATTGTCGTGACCTGATGGCGTGGGCGGAAGTTTGGTTATGAAATCCATAGCTATACTCTCCCACTTCCATATGGGAATTGGAGGTTGTTCGAGTAAGTCAGAGGGCCGTTGATGTTCAGCCTTAACTCTCGCACAAGTCAGGCAACTTTCAACATAGAGGGCAATATCCCGTTTCATACCTGGCCACCAGTACTTGTAACGAAGATCCTGGTACATTTTGTCGGCACCGGGATGAATAGAATACCGGGATTTGTGGGCTTCGTTCATTATAATCTTTCGCAAATCGGTCCGCTTAGGGATCCAAATTCGGTCCAGATAATAGAAAATCCCATCTGCTTTACTTACAAGCTGAGCTCCATCGTGGTAGATTATCTCTTTCTTCAAAGTGCGTTCCTTAAAACAAGCATGCTGGGCTTCACGGATGAGAGCTTCGAGATTGTGCTGGGCTTGAGTGTTGCGAATACTGAGCAAATAACTCCGTCTGCTGAGTGCGTCGGCTACAACATTTGCCTTGCCTGGGTGATAGCGAATCGCACAGTCGTAATCGTTAAGAAGTTCTACCCATCGGCGTTGACGCATGTTATGTTCCCTTTGATTAAAGATGTGTTGTAGACTCCTGTGATCGGTGAAGATCGTACACTTGGTACCATACCGGTAGTGTCGCCAGATCTTTAATGCAAAGACAACCGCGCCTAGCTCAAGATCATGGGTTGTATAGTTCTTCTCGTGGATTTTGAGCTGACGAGGTGCGTAGGCTATAACCTTGTCTCGTTGCATAAGGGCACAGCGAAGACCAAGGTTAGAAGCATCACAGTAGACAATGAAATCGTTGTTTCCGTCCGGCAACGTAAGAATTGGAGCATTGCACAGCATATGTTTGAGGGTTTGAAAGGCAGTCTCCTGTGCAGTTCCCCACACAAAAGGCTTATCTTTATGGGTAAGAGCGGTAAGCGGCACAGCGATCTTAGAGAATCCTTCAATAAATCGTCGATAATAGCCCGCTAGTCCGAGAAAAGAACGAACTTCAGACAGGTTCTTAGGCGTAATCCAACTCTTAACTGCTTCAATCTTCGCGGTATTGACATGAATACCCTGACTATTCACGATGTGACCCAGAAACTGAACCTCCTCCAACCAGAATTCGCACTTGGAGAACTTGGCATAGAGTTGGTTCCCCTGGAGTAACTCGAGAACCAAACGTAGATGTTGCGCGTGTTCGGCTTTCGACTTGGAATAAATCAAGACATCGTCGATGAACACGATGACGAAACGGTCAAGATAAGGTTTACACACGCGATTCATCAGATCCATAAAAACCGCGGGTGCATTGGTTAGACCAAAAGGCATAACAACGAACTCATAGTGGTCGTATCGAGTATGAAGGGTTGTTTTCGGTATATCCTCCTCTTGTATGCGCAACTGATGGTAACCTGAGCGTAAATCGATCTTCGAGAAACATGATGCACCTTGCAGCTGATCAAACAAATCGTCGATTCGAGGTAGGGGATAACGGTTCTTGATGGTCAGCTTATTCAACTCCCGATAGTCGATGCACATCCTGAACGACCCATCCTTCTTTTTGACGAAAAGGACTGGTGTGCCCCAAGGAGAGGTGCTCAGGCGAATAAAGCATTTTTCCAGTAGCTCTTGGAGTTGGTTTGAAAGTTCCCTCATTTCGGATGGTGCGAGTCGATAAGGGGCCTTGGCTACAGGGTTAGCTCCAGGAATAAGGTCGATTCGAAAGTCGATATCACGACTTGGTGGTAGTCCGGGAAGGTCATCAGGGAACACCTGAGGAAATTCACGAACCATAGGGACGTCTTTGACTTCAACCTTCTTTTTCTTTTCCTTCTCCGCTACTACAATGTTGGCCAAGAAAGCCCTGTATTCCTTGCGGAGATACTTACTGGCTCGGATACATGACATAACCTTGAGACCCTTCGAAGCTGTTTCACCGTACACACATAGTAGATCACCATTCGCAAGCGAGAATTGAATCATCTTCTCAAAACACACGACTTCAGCATGGTTTTCGCGTAGAAAGTCCATGCCTACTATGATGTCAAAACTTCCAGTTGCATCGGAATAAGATCGATTGGGAAGATGTGATTGTTGAGCTCGAGGGTACAATCACGAAGAATAGAGTTTACGGCGACGGTTCTTCCAGTAGCAACTTCGACTTCGAATGACGAGGGGAGATAAGAACGCTTACGACTAAGGAGCTTCTCGAGTTCAAACGACACAAAGCAGTTATCGGCTCCAGTACCAAACAAACATGATGCATAAATACCATTCACAAGGAACGTACCATTAACCACGTTGTTGTCAGCCTGGGCTTGACGGGCGTTGATGTTAAAAGTTCTGGCACGGGCTGCTTGTTGTTGCTGCTGAGGCTACTGCTGTTGCTGTTGCTGTTGGGGTTCTTGTTTCACAACCCTGTTCGGGCACATGTTTGCAAAGTGGTTGGGATCACCACATGCAAAGCAGACTCGAGCGTTAGCTGCGGGTGCTTGAGCTGCTGGTTGGCCTTGAGGGGCTGGAAGTAGAGCTTGATGAGCGGCAGCTTGAACTGGAGCTTGACGGGGACCATAGCGACAGTTCGCAGTGAAATGCCCGTAGAGGTTGCAGTGGGCGCAGAAACGACAGGCGGTTCCCACTGGGTGATGGTATGAGCATGTAGGGCAGAGTGAGGGCCTGTGTAAGCGCGCTTAGCTGGCGGCGCATTGATTACTGGAGCTTGTCGGTGGTGCGACTGCTGCTGAGCCTGTACGGCTTGCAGAGGGGCAGCAGTGGTTGTCACATCACAGTTCTTGTTGCTGGAGCTGTTGTTGTTGTGCTTCTTCTTCCTTCTTGATGACTTGGAGGGTTGAGCAGTGGCGGTGTCGGTGGATGTTGTTGTGGTGGCTTGATGCAGAGACTTGGTATGCTTATCCCAGAAACCAGACATTACCCGCTTGTCATTGATCTCAGTGGCAAGTAGGTAAGTCTCTTCGATTGTTGATGGTTTGGCGGCATGCACAAAATCAGAAACGCAGTCTGGCAGAACTCGAATATACTTCTTGATGGCCATATCTGGTGTCTTGACTTGATCAGGACAGATAATGCTAAGGTGCTTGAAGCGAGCAGTTAGAGCAGCGTTGTCTCCGTCCTTCTGCTTGATTACCCAAAACTCGTCCTCCAGCTTTTCGCGTTCATGGGGAGGGCATAACTCGTCTATCATGATGGCCTTTAGCTCTTCCCAAGTCAGCTCATAAGCTGCATCATTTCCGCGCTTGTTTCGTTCGGCCGTCCACCAGTCTAGAGCTCGGGACTGGAAGACGCCTGTTGCGTTGAGGGTGCGGAGATTCTCAGGACATCCGCTTTGGCGCAGAGTGACTTCAACAGAGTCAAACCAGTGAAATATGGCGGTAGGGCCATCCTCGCCAGTGAACTCTTTAGGTCCGCATGCCTTGAACTGCTTGAAGCTGAAAGCAGTCTTGTTCGCATCTTTGGGAGTTTCAGTTCGCGACTCCTCAGAAGATTTGCTGACATTTTCATACACCTCACTCACGGCTTTTGCCACTTGTTTGGCGATGATAGCAGCGAGACGCTTGTCCCTCTTTTCTTGTCGAGTCAGGTGGTGTCGGGATCCAGACGATGACATGGTCTGCAACAGACATCGTCACAGGACTCAACACAACGTAATCGAATCTCACCTCACACGTTTACTACTAACTAAAGCTCAGGAACACGTCAATACACGTATCACATAAACATATAGGCACATAATTACAGATTCACGTATCCACAGTAGCATATAAACATCTAAACATGTAGAGCACAGAGACCCATAAGCACAGAAGCACATACGCATTCAATTACGGATGCAGTTAAGCACGTAGTTCTCCTATAAGCACACATAGAGCATTCTGACTCATGAACATAGAAGCACACACCTTTTTTATTGCTGAGACAGTCAGAATACAGAAACCTATTATTCAAGCTCGCGAGTCGTTCGTATTGCATATCGAGTAGCATAGTATAATCGTATAGAATGTTGAGTATAGTATAAGCGCATCTCATAGCATAGTGTCACCTAACGTTTGTAACGATTTGTTAGCCTGTTGAGATAGAAAGGTAATGCGGTTCGTGTGTGTCGATCGAAGTGATAGCAGAGGTCGAATAATGCTCCAAAAATTTTAACACATAAACAGGTAATTTCACATAAAACACATAAAATCAACGAACAATCAGAGTAGGCAACAGCGGGTTCAAAATCGAAACACATGAAATCGAGAGATGGATTGTCTGCGGCTACTAGACATTGACTTCCCAAAGCGGTTCAACTATTCACAATAGACTTGTCGTCACTTTCAACGTTCGGGCTTGTGTCCATGCCTCGATTCTTGGGCATTGAACACGTATTCCCTAGGTCATACTTCGTGAGTTCAGGTCGTTGGAGTCCGTCGAGGCTTTGGTGAGATAAATAAAATCCGAAACAAACTGCCAAGGTTAGGGTTCCACCCCTGGCTTAACAATTTCTTCCTTGTAAAATTCGAGGAAATGGAGCAAATAATTCTGTCGAGAATTTTGCGGTTTTCACACCTAATCCCGATGAATAATATCCTCCCATTGTAACTGAACAAATAATTTAGCCAGGAGGTTGAGGTTTTCACACCTAGTCCTGACAAAATCGCTTAGCTCTAATCATAAATTCGAGTGCAGTGATGGTGGAGGGTAATTGGTTATAGCACCTAAGCTTGGTCTGTTGGTTCCTAACTATAGTCTAGGTCTCTAAGACAGCGACCCGGACTAGGTCGTGTCTTGCCTAATTCCCTATAGTTATGGCTCTGATACCAATCTGTCACACCCCAACCGATGGCGGAATCATCGGGGCATGGCACTGAGCGAAACAGATTGTCCAGAAGTTTCCATAACAATTATTATCACTATTCAGTTTAAAGTAACACGTCCCATACCGTGTCCCGAATAACAAACAAATTATTACAGATAACAACTAGTCAAATATTCTGTTCCGACAACTCAGATTTAAATAAAACAAACAAATATTGTTCAAATGCTCCTAAAGACCCAGCCTGACAAGATCTACAGACAACTATACTCTAGTTGCTCCTTCTTAACAGACAACTATTTGTTGGGGGCCTGTAGAGCTTATTCCTAGCCTCGCTTTCCTAGCAAGCAAACATCTTAAACACCTGTCACATACGTTAAAATAAAGTCAATACATAAAATGTAAAGGTGAGCATACAAGTTTGATAATAGCATATAGAGTTCGAATAGTTTACGCATAACCAGCACGTACACAGAGGAAAACGAAGCATGTTAATTATCGACATCGACCTACGATACCAGTGACTGCGGGTTGATCGTCCGAGACGGTTCGCAATACATGATTACCACCGTAATCCATGCAAGTAATTGTCCTTAACAACCCCCGTGTGAACGGGTGCTGAGTCCAAACTATAGTACTACGTCGTTAAGGCAGGTAGATAGCATTCCACGTGTAAACACAATCAACAAGCATTCATTAAGTCACGTAATACATGCATATTGGTTAGCGTTCAAATAGTTTGAGTAGTATGATCGATTGTGTTTTGATATAAGTGACGTATGTAACACCCAAAAGTGCTAAAAGCAAAAAGGGATCGAGTATACTCACAGCGATTGATTTATGGATTGAAGGGAGCGCTTGAGAGTAGAGTTAGCCTGAATAGTTCGATAGCATAGCGATGAATACACGTAAAAAGGGAAATGAGTGTAAGTGGGTCGAACGGCCTGTCGATCGAACAGTAGGTTCGATCGAACGAGTCGTTCGTTCGGCTAGGCAATCCATTCGGGCAGTCCGTTCGATCGGCCAGTAGGCTCAATCGGCTGGTCTGTTCGAGTGGATTGTTTCTTCCTATGAATAGGATGTGTTTGTGTTTGATGGTTTGAACTTTCGAAGTTTTCGTTGCAGTATTTGAGAACACTGAAGTGTTCTTACCTTTCAGGTCGATCGATCGAACGGTCTGTTCGATCGGTCGGCATAACCGATCGGTTAGGAACTTCAGTTGTAGTCCTTAATTCAGGATGTCACTCAATCGAACAGCATATTCGATCGAACAGCCTGTTCGATCGAGTAGCATATCCGATCGGGTGTCATTCCCATACTACGAACGATCTGAAAATCGACTAAGTGTTGAAGCATAGTATCTCATGATCCGAAGAGTAATGTTGACAAACGGTTTGTTCGATCGAACATCATCTCATGCAATACTATACTTCCTGTATTTGTCAAAGTGTGGAATCATATGCTAGCCGATCGGCTGGCCTGGTCAATCGGCTGGTGTGTCCGATCGGTTGGGCTGTTTGTTCGAACAGCCTAACCGTTCGGCCAGCATCCTGACCTGGTCGGCCTGTTCGTCTAACACTTGGTTGTTCTGGTTATTTGACCTTTGATCGAGGTAGTTTGACAACGAGCTGAACTATGGGACTTTCGTTCTTACTTGTTTCCCCTTGCTCGAACAGGAATCACCCAAATCCGGCCGGTGAACGGTTCAGAACTAGAGTTTAAAGTTTAACCCGAAATCGGTGAACCTCGTGGTTAGAATCCGAACCTTGAACCACACAACTGTTAGAATGATTAGCATGTTGGTTCAAGCTCCGTTTCAACCGGTTTTGAAAGCATTGAGTGTAAAAGAGTTGAAAGAAAGTTGGAATCCTTCTTCCAATTCTCCACACCATGTAAATGTTTAGATCTTTGGTAGATCTTAGCTTGTTTATGTGGAAATCGGTTAGATCCGAGCTATTCATGGTGAGTTGAGGCCAAAACATGATGTTCTTGAAGAACACCATGATGACATCATCCAAGAATGCTTAGATCTTGATGATTTCACGGTTAGAAATCAAGATTCGAAAGATAGAAAGGTGTAGAAGCATGTTTTGATCAAGAAAGTACAGGATTTAGGATGAAAATTTATCGAGAATGGAAGAAATCTGAGAAAAGGTGGAGAAGAAGAGCTGGTCGGTCAGAGCTTTCCAAAAGTGGTAAAGATGACAATGACAGCCCTATTTATAGGCTTCCAAAAGAGGAAAGTGTCAACCGATCGGCCAGGACCCCTGACCGGCTGGCCTGCTCGATCGAACAGTTGGTTCGATCGGCCGGCCTGTTCGATCAGTGGTCTCCTGTTCGATCAATGGACCCTTTTGAGTGTTTTGCGACGATTTTTGATATTTCGGTTTCGATTGAAGACGAGACGAGTACGATAGAGTTTCCTATTCAAATTACTTTGAGTCCCAACTACTATATCTAACATACAATCATCTATATTTCCTCCTATCTTTACATTACCATTCCTCTTAATTTGATTTCGATTGCATTCGATTTGAGTTTCGAGTTTCGATTCGAGTTTCGATTGATTCGATTGAATACCACACAAAGCACAAAGTAAACACGCACAAGTAACACATAAGGCACACACACAAGTAATATAATACCCAGTTCGCATAGTTCGAGTCTCGAGTTCAATGATTGTTAGATCGGTTTGATTACTAATTAGTTAGCTTTATCGCATTGTTACTTCCTACTATTCCCTATCGTAAATCGGTTTGCGTTGATTAAACATTCGATTACTTCGATTCTTTCTGATTACAGCACTTACTCCACAGAATACAAATAAAATATAAAATAGACTAATTACAGTCAAAGAAAGTCAAAGTTGACTTGGACTTTGACTTTGACATTCGAAAACATGGGGTGTTACAAAAACCTACAAACATTTCACTCAATTCAAACAAACCCACAAATATTTCACCCAATTTAACAAAACCTACAAACAATTTGAAAAAATATTTATAAAAATTGGTTCTATTTTATGAGTTTTAACAGTTCTTTCAGGGTTATATCAGGCGAAGAGGATTGATGATGAGAATATAACGAGCCCTAATCTTGCGTCTCTCAACATCAACAGATTTACTCTGGTGAAACTCGCGAAACTCCGGCGCCGGCATCATTAAAGATACGTCAACAACAACATCCTTGCGTCTCTCAACAGAAACATACTTGGTGACGGTACGGGTTTGTGGGTACGGCATCATTGACGGAACCGATGGGGGTGTGTAACGCAGAGAACTTTTTCATTGAGTTTCTTTAAGAAACTGATGTAAAAGGTAATTTGGTGCAGTGGCGGACCCAAGAATTTTTCCATGGGGGTGCGGAACATTTTTAAAAATTTTAGGCCCCTAGTTATATAAGTAAAAAAATCGGTTCGTACCGGGTCGGGTCGGGTCGGGTCGGGTCAAGTAAAACAAACGAACATCAAACTAAATTTATATTAATTATCCAAAACATGTCAAACCTTGTTACAGACATAATTAAAATGTCGACGCCCTACGTGTTTTCATTTTTTGAAAATCTATCCAAAACATAATCTAAAACTAATTTCTTAAGCAATTCTTTCTCTATATAACATAAGTTCATCGCTCCATAACATAATGTTTCAATTTTAATTTTAATGTTCAACTATTCAAGCCCTAGAAATCATAACGTAAGTTGTAATCACCCTAAAAATATATAAACAACATAATCACCCTAAAAATCATCTAAACAACAAAAAACAACGTCAAAACACTCAAAATTTCAAACCAATTTAACAACTTTATTACCCTTTTTTTCTCCTATAATATCAACCAAAATCATCAAAATAACAAACAAACTTACCCGTGTTCGGATTCCGGTTAGATTTGGTGTCAAACGATGGTGGTATAACAATAATAATAACAATAATAATAATAATAATAATAATAATAATAATAATAACAATAATAATAATAATAATAATAATAATAATAATAATAATAATAATAATAATAATCAAAGCTAAGAATGTAATAGCAGATACAAGAACTAACAAGACCATTTCCAAAATCCATCTAAAAAATACATAAGTTAATTATAGTTTTACTCATTTGACACATGTTTGTTAGTTTTTTCCTTATCTCACTGATCTACAAATTATATTACTTGAGCCTAATACAACTATCTTTAGAGCAGGTGGGAAATCGATGAACAGGACGCCCTTCTTTGCATCCTGAAAGGTCATATTAGATAGTTTATTAGTAGGTGGTAATGATAATAATGTAGTTCAGCATGATATTTGTAACACATGTTGTTCAGCATCCAACCTGTAACCCATGTTGTTCAGCATGATATTTGTTGTCACCTTCAAGCCTTTCTACTTCAACATACTTGTCAAATGAGGCATACACATCTCGGCAACCTTTGACATCAAGCTGAAGATCTGATACAATATATAGATTACTAGATTAGTAAGAAATCACAATGTAACAGAGCTATGCTCATTAGCGGGGCCCATTATTGATAATCCAACGTCAGAAACTTTAGCATTCCATTGGTCATCAAGTAGGATGTTTGTGCTTTTTACATCACAGTGGATAAGTCTTTGGTGATCATGAAGGTACCTTTGCCCCTTTGTGGCATCCAAACATATCTTAAGACGTTGGGACCACGTGAGATGAGAGGAGTCCAAATAGCGGTCAAGGCTTCCACGAGACACATGCTCGTACACAAGGATCATCTCATCCCCAAATACCAGAAGAGAGACAATATTTTCATGCCTGTAACAGGAAAGGGTCCTGATCTTTTTCAAGAGCTTAGGGATTCCTTGTCCATACTTCGGATCAATACGCTTAATAGCAGTCATGCTTCGGCCCTTACAGTGAGACATTTCACCTCTATAAACCTTCCCAAAAGCACCACCTCCAGTATAGTTCTTCTCAACGTTAAAGTGGTTGGTGGCTGATGTTATCTCTTCCAGCAAGATTTTAAGAACTTGGAATTGCTACCAGAATACCAACATATTTGGGGATCAGATAATAGTTACTACATAGAAGTCAAGGGTGGGAAAGCAATTGCAAATGCACAGCCTGACACAAGATGTTATCATATGCAAACATTTTCATTTCAATTCGTTGGTGTATTTCGATTTTAATTCATTCCGCAATCTTATTTCTTTGGCGTTTAGAGTGAATCAACTGAATTCTTTCTCATGAACAGAAAGGAACAAAAAGAAAACACTTGAAGGAGAAAAATAAAATTTTTTTTATGCCTTTTAAAGAAACTCCACTTATAAAAATATGTATCTTCAGCTTCTATAAGTCTAGTGAAATTCCCAAATAAGCTAACATCCTATAAATATAATTTAACAACCTACAAATATAATATGTATCTCCTGATATATAAGTGCAGTCTCAAGTTCCATCACAACCTCAGCCATCCTTGGCCAATCTTCACGAGATTCCATCAAACATCGATATGCAATGTCAGAAAAAGTTTCTAAAGCGCTCTGCTCCAATGGTTCAATGGCCGTATCTGTAAAGATTATATCTTTTGTGAACCTGAAAATTGTATCATACATATGAACCCGAACACAAACCGAAACTTCGTTGGTTGACCCGAACACGACCCATTCAACCCGAATTTATTAATTTTTTCTGAAGTTAATTTATTAAAATTAAAATTTACTTAAAAAACACTAATGTATATAATAATATCATATTTAAATTATAAAATCTATGTTAATTTGTTTTTTTAAGTTATAATCAAGGCATAAAATACACACCCCATTTAATTTATGACATAAAATATATTGTAAAAATTATAATATTATAGTATAAATATGTTATACGGGTCAACCCGACCAGGTTTACCCGAACCCGACCCGTTAACCTAAACGGGTTCGCAGAAACTGACCTGAACCCGTTTAAACTAAACCTAAACCCGCGAATTTCGTGTTAGGTTCTTGTTGGGTTTTCGGGTCGTGTTAGTCACACCCCTAGTTTTTACGCGATTTGAAATCAAACATTATTGTAGCTATTCTGTGTACTTTAGTAATTAGTATTAGTAAAAGTAAAATTTGGGCTTGGAGTGGAGGGCAATATCATCAACACTCAACAATACATGAAAAGGAGCA
Source organism: Helianthus annuus (assembly GCF_002127325.2). Taxonomy (NCBI): domain Eukaryota; kingdom Viridiplantae; phylum Streptophyta; class Magnoliopsida; order Asterales; family Asteraceae; genus Helianthus; species Helianthus annuus. Next base: position 17,421,797 of record NC_035440.2, on the reverse strand, counting down.
AATACGTCAGCTACATAATTTGTTAGTGCAGCAGACTATTCAAAACATGAGGGACCAGTGGGATTGGGTATCAACGCTGAACATGTGGAGTTCTCGGTGAAACAAATTAGGTGCAATATAGCTGAGAACGATATTAATAACCAGACAACATAATTTAAATGGAGTCGTATAGCAGTGTCGAATGGTGACCTTTGTGACTGAAACATTTAGGATGTTTTAAACATGTATGCAACCTTGGTATTACAATCTTGTACATCTGAAATGCTTTATATAGCATTATAGATTATAGATGGATATACTATTTTTAAAGTTAAATGATAACTTTTTTTAGAATTAACTTTTTTATAACTTTTTTTTTTCAAAAACTGTTTTTTAATATAAAATGTTTTATTTTTAAATTTCTTTAAAATATTTTCTAATCACCAAACTATAGTTTTTGTTACTAACAAAACGACCACTAGTACACAATTGATCAAAAGATGCTACGGGTGTATTTAAAAGATGCGGTTCTCCTCTCTAACCGCATCTTATGGGTGTTTTTAAAAAGATTTATGTTTGTTTTGAAAAAAAAGCATGAGATAAAAGATGCGGTTCATATGTGACCACATCTTATGAGTGTTTTGAAAAAAATCAAGAGCCAAAAGATGCGGTTTTAGAACCGCATCTCTTGATATAATAGTAATAAAAAAACTAATAATAAAGATAAGTATATACTAATATGATTTATTTATTTATTTTTATTAATGATACTAAATAACAAAATATAAAAAAGGTTTTCATATATAGTATTACTAATAACAAATAAATAATTTTCTTAGATAACCAAATTACTTTTTTCATGATTACAAATACGACTTAATTTTTTATTAGTTTATTGTGTATATTGGTACGTAATTATATATTCATATGTATTATGCGTGTATATATGTATGTGTCAATGTATGTATATGTGTACATATCGATGTATCATTAAATGGTTAATAAAATAGGGCTTAATCATTTATAGATGATCACGTGCATGTTGCTTAAACATATAGCGATAACGGTCAACTAAGGTTGTTCATGCTATATTTTTGTCAATGAATACTGTTTAAGATGATTGATATGTCAATTAGGGACGATGGTGCTCAACTAAGGTTGTTCACGCTCCATTTTTGTCAATGAAGGGCTTTAACGATCATCAGTGGTCTATTAGGATTCTATTAGGATGATTGATGGACCAATTAGGCCAGTAATGGTCAACTAGGGTTGTTCATGCTACATTAATGTCAATGAAGCTTGTTTAGGATAATTAATGGCAATGTCGCAGAAATCGGCCTAGGCGGCCGATTAATCGGCGCCTAGGTGGTAATCGGAGGTCCATCGCCTAATTTTTGCCAAATCGGCCATACTAAGCGGTAATGGTCAACATCGGTCAAAGTCGTCAAAATCGGTCAAAAATCGCAAAATCGGACCTAGTCGGTCAAATATGAGGTTAAAATCAGATCATAATGGGCCAAAATCAAACCAAATTAGACAAAAAGTATAACAACCCTCGAAAATCACCCCTAAACGCTCCTAAATACACCCTGTATACGATAAAAGGACCCGAATCACATTAATTTTACCGTTTTCAATTTTGGGTGTAACATGTTTTCATATACAAAACACACTTAGTATACATATTCTTATGCAAATATACAAACCACAATCCAATACATGCTTGTTGTTTATTATGCTTGATTCGTGTTTTCTGGGTGATTCTTATGTGATGAACTTGTCATTAGCTTTGTACGAGCCTCCACTTAACATGTATAGCGCTATAGGAGTAACGCACCACCCGTGAACGAGAGGTCATGTTAGGTTTATTCATTCATACTTGCGTAAACAGAGGGTTGACTTGTAAATCGCATGCCAGTTTATACGTTAATCTTGATAACTAGGTTAGCCATGTGGATTGTTCCTTATCGTTTTTATACTTATATACTACGCACCAAACTTGTATGCTCGCCAATACTTTTGTATTGAACTACACTTTTAAAACATGTTGCAGGTTTAGCGATGATGTTGGTGATGCATGGAATCTAGTAGGATGCTTAGATACACACTTTAATCTTGTATTCTTATTATATTGTCTTTCGTTATTTATGTTGTATTGTTTCAAATCCTTGTAATTGACTCTTTAGAAATGAAATGAAAATTTATTATTTAAATACTTGTCACAAATAGTGTTATAAGTCTCTTGCAATCTATTTTGTCTAACTCCGATGTTGCCGCCATCGGTTGGGGTGTGATAGTGGTATTGGGTGTTTGGTGGTGGAGGTGTAGTGGTGGATGTTCAATGGTGGTGAGAGAGATCTGGGTAGTGATGGTGGTGATTTGGTGAAGAAGAAGTGGGGTTGGGACCCACTTCAAGATATTTGTTTTAATAATTTAGTTGTATTAATTTTAATTGATAATCAGTTATAATAAAACGTAAATGACAAAAATATCCCTGTGGAAAAGGACAAAAGTTGAGGCTTTAATTAGGGGGATCTGGCATGATTTCACTTTTGGATCGAAATGACAACAAAAATAAAACCACGGGCCAAACCTTAGGGACCAAAATGGCGGTTTACTCTTATTATCCCCAAATTTGATTTGTATTCACCTATTCCCCCCATTTCACCAAATTTCTTCCCAATCTTAATTCAATTCCCGCTCCCTCCTCTAAATTGAGTTCCCTCCCACCATTTCAATTTTCAATTTTTCATCTATAGATAATTAGATACTATATAGCAACACGGTTTCACATTTTCCTCTTTCACCAACAAAACCTCCTTTTCTTTCCCTCTTATTCTTCTATGGTTTTGAGAATAAAGTGTTAAAGTAGCGAGAGAAACTTTTACCTCTCGATATGCTCACGTTGGTCTACAGGTAAATGTGTATTTAGATTCTGAATGTTGGAAGTCCGTATCGACTTTGATCTATGATTAAGTTGTTTTTTTTTTTTTTTTTTTGGATTTATGACATGATTTCGCTGAAATGGCTACAATCGATACAACTATTTTTTTGCAAATTTTATTTGTTGCATGTTTGGGTAAAAGCTTATGTTGATTTACTTGTTTTTTTTGTTGAATTTGGATATTACTTCAGTAAATATTATCGAGTAGTGATGGTGTTTATTACATTGTGTATTTTATATGGGTGTTTTTAACCAACTTTAATGCTCGAACAAATTGATATTGTGAGGATGTAAGATGAGGGCTTCAGTACAACTCAATTGTGTGATAACTTTATTGCATGGTATATTTTATGCTTGTATTAAGCTTAATTAATAAACAGTTGGACTTTTTTAGTTCTTTTTTTAAATATAAAAATGTTAATTTTGATATTGATCAATGGATGTTTAGTTTTAAGTTTACTAACTTACAGATTAATAGGCGTTTAGTTTTAAGTTTACTTCTGTATTTATATCGATTTAAAAGTGTGATCTAAATTGTTTGTTTTGTTGGCTGGTGCTTATTGTTGATAAAGAAATACATGTAAGCATTTTTATTACTACTGTTTTGAGACAAACTTATTATGTTTTGATTGGTTTGTGAACTTCTAAGGCTTTTTAAACAAAATATGTTGTATTAAATGCTAAAAAGCAATAGTGGACATGTCTATCACATGGAAAATGATACATAAAATCGACCCATGTTATCCAATTTAGGGATGAGCAAATGGTACCCGGTACCGGTATCGAACTGGTACCGGTATTGAACCGTACCGTACCGAGTATATTCGGTACCGGTACCCACTTTTGGGGATTTTCGGTACCGGTAGGTACCGAGCTCATCCCTAATCCAATCTATCTCTAATTATGAAGTTTTTTTAATTTAGACGATGCTCTCGAATTTGCTTTATATTGATCACTTGATCATATCTAATATTTGTATGTTCATTTGTAGATTGTAGCTACCATGATGCCTGATGAATATAGGTGAAAAAAGGTAGCATGATAACCCAAAATTACATGGTCTTGATTATGTTTGTTTATGGTAACCTAACTTTTATAACAAGATTTGATCTTTATGTTAAATTTGATTACCAAGCGTATATTATACACAATAATATATTTTTTTTAAATATTATTTTAACCTTCCTCAGGTGATGAACTTGGTGTTCCACTTTGACCAACTAAAGAAAAAAAGATATAACACAACTAGTGACCTACTTATAATTAAACTAATAAAATTGCAGATTTGGATACTATTATAGATACAATTGTTGAATGAGGAAATAAGGCAATTGCGACAAGTGAAAGAAACAAAAAGATTAGAGAAAGAAAAAGAAAGAGCAGAGAAACTCAAAATGATGGAGCAATTTAAGGAAAATTGGATTGCAAATGCCGAAATGAAAGAACGAGTTCAATTCACAAGTAGACATTCAAATTGATGAATGTGATGTGTTTACTTGGAAGGGATCATTTTAATATTTCGTCTTATAATGATTTCAGGACAAGAAACAATATAAAGCATGGGGAACAATACTAGGCTAAAGAGATAACTTTGTTGTGCATTAAAAAAAGAAGAGGTATGTATTTCTTTGATAGCAATATCACAATGTAGATGTTCATGTTCATCTTTAGTTTCATTTTGACTCGTGCAGTTGTGCTTTTTGTTTAAATTGGATACATACAATTATTAATGGTGTGCATTAATGTAACGTTATATTTTGTTAGGTAATACGGTTTTGGTTGCAAGTATGAATTGAAGACGTTGGTATTGGGTTGCAAGTATGATGACATCGGTTCGGGACGCTATTGTATATCACTTTCATCATCTTTAGAGATATATGTATTTATGTTACTTTAAAACTCTTGTAATCTTATGTTATTTTGAAACCTTTGTAATTTGTATTCTTAGATTCTATTATATTGGTTCTAATTTAATTTTGTTTTTTGTATGTTTTATTTTCATTTTTAGATAATTTGTTGATGATATAATTTACTGGGAATTTTTAAAATTTCCTGGAGATTAATATATATATATATATATATATATATATATATATTATTTCTCTAAAACACCAAGATATTAAGAAAATTAAATGTTTTTTGTTAACATATCAAAAGATGCGGTTATAGAACCCGCATCTTTTGAGTATATTAGGGAAAAGTAGTTTATTTGTTGGTATATTAAAAGATGCGGTTCTAGAACCCCATCTTTTGGACCCGCATTATTTGGCGTATAGCTAAAAGATGCCTTGCCATAAGATGCGGGTCTATAACCGCATCTCATAGGCAATTTAACCGCATCATTTAGTCAAATCTGTACTAGTGGACATTGCTACCAAGTATCATGATTTATCTTTATTTGATAAATGGCGTTGTTTTCCATACTCATATTCATAAATTTCTTTCTAAAAAACAAATATTTCATACACAAGAAGGTAAAACTTAACAACTAAATCAAACCAAATCTTGGTAGTTTGACTCTATTAATATTATATATTTGCCTTTCACAAAAGACTGTAACCTGTGGGGTATTACTCGATATAAAACTACACCCATTTATCTCTGATTAGGTTCAATTACCAAAAGGGTCATTGGTCTTCATTTAGTGGCGATTGGGTAACATGTATGACCCACTTTCATTAAACTTTAAAGGCACTTTCTTAATAAATAATCTGCCAAGACCCACCTGGGCCACATCCACTTTGCTGGCCTAGCTTGCTTTCAGCCCAAAGACAACAGTGGCCCAACAACCCAAAATCGAGGAAAGAAAAGTAGAAAAGTAGAAAACACATTCAAAGGGGACCGGAACACCAATTAACTGAAATAAGATACTTTGGTTATGGTTCTTTTTCCAATCTATATTTGCCATTTAGCTACACTTTTATGCGTGTATAAAAAAAACCGAAACAATCAAAAACCAAATCACCATCAAAACTTAAATATATATTATACATCGAAAATATGTTTTAGCAATTCTCTATATCTTGATTATATATATTCTCTTCTTTTAATCTTCTTTTAATCTGCTTTATAAATTAACAAGATTTTATATTTTTTAGGCGTAAAGTGTTATCGTATTCGTTAACTTAAACAAGATTAAATTGTTCAAATGCCACAACTAATTAAGTGATTTCCTCTTTTGTTCATGAAGCCAAGCCATTAGTCACTGAAACCTATCCGTTATAAAAATCTGGAAACATTAGTTATAGGTGCGGCTTTGGTATATAATCAAACCGAACCAACTAATTTTCAGCCTTAACACATCATTGTACATATTATGATTTTTACCAAAATTGTACCATTAGTCTCTCAATTTTCTTTGTGATGTTCTCACATTATTGTCATAATTGTTTCTATCAATGTTTGGAAAACCATGATCATTTTGAAACCGACAGTTCTAAGGGTTTATCAGTTTAATCAATCAACCTGATCACAACAAACCGGTTATCCAACAAATGCAAGAAGCAAGAATAAGTCAGTTTTCTTGATTTGGCTCCGGTTTGTTTTGGTTCAACAAAAACCACCTGGTTCATTTGTTCCCGATTGATTAGATGAGGTATATTAGTCGAACACTACTCTTGATTTAATTTCTACTCCTCACAATGTAGTTTAGAGATCTCATCATAACAAATCCTTCAAGATTATCCAACCTGAAACCTTTTATTTGCCTTTCAAATGTACATCTTTTATTATTTAAATTTAGGGATAAATTACTCGATCAGTATAATTATGACAAGAAACACATTTATAGCCATTAAAAAATTAAACGAATGTGACTGTCTTGATACAAGTATTGTATATATATGTGTTTTCTTGATGTTTTCTATGTTTATGTTTTACTATGCTACTATCTCATCATTGCTTGTGTAATTTGGTTACTTTTTTTCTTATGGTCTTGCAGTTTAGTTTGTTGTCTGATGTTTGTTCTTGAGCTGGGGGTCTCTCTGGAAGCAGTCTCTTTATCTCTAGGGATAGAGGTAAGTTTTGCCTACATCACACCCTCCCCAGATCCTACAAGTAGTTTTATTATTTGTGGGATTTACAGGGTACGAGTGATTGATTGAAAAAACTAAACGAATCAAATGGATCAACCATTAACATGTTGTTTGTAAGTTTGATCCAGAAGCTAATCCGGGCCATTTTAGAGTAAATATAATTCATAAATTCCTTGTTTGGTTCATCTCATGTTAAAAATTCACACATCTTTATATTTGCTACGAATAATTGATTTGTAATCAAAAAAGGTTCATGAATCTTATACTCGTCTCTTGTATATAAAAATGTCAAATGACTAAACGAATTTATCAATAACACAATCAACAAATAAAATGTGACTAAGTCCTTGTTGTCCCCCACGTTCCTTGTTTTTCTCATGATCACATGTCCTCGATTGATTAAACGTTTTATAAGAGAAATTTACGGAACTCATCATATTTCCTTGATTTTTGAGGGGAGACGTGTCACTAAATTTACATAAGACCATCCATATGTTTATGTGTCGGCCTACGTGGCGTGATAAAGCCTCTAGAGGCTTTAAACCACACCCATCAGGCTAATGCCCTTTTAAAAAATGTGTAATGGTTAACGTCCCTTAATGACATTTCAATCATTATTTTCCATTTTTTTCGGCCAAAGAAGCTGTGTTAGAGACGTTATTAGACCATGCGTAGTGGTAAGGTTTTTGGACGTTTTACCCTTGAAAACCGCCCCTAAACGCCGATGATGCCGCCCCCCTGGGCTTTTTTTGGTCAAAATCAGTTGTGGCATTTTATTTTCCACGCCTTGGTTCACTAGTCTTGGCCAATTACCATTGATCTTCTTTTTGTTGTCCAATAAGATTTTTTGATGGTTTTTTTTATTTAATTTTATTACATCTCTTTTAACATAATGTCTCACATCCCCACTACACTCATTTTAGAAAACGTCCATAATATTTTATTATTTTATTGCTGACTGGCTGCACATGATACAAAACGTCAAAAAATAAGGGCATCACCACTACATATGGTTTAAAGCGAAGTCTTCTATTTACGTTTCTCTCACCAATATATAATGTTGCATTGCAAATCCCACAACAATTATTATTAGTCGCTAAAAAGGGGAAGTCTTGTTTTATTGTTATTGATCGCTACAAATGGAAGTCTTCTATTTACGTTTCTCTCACCAATTTAATAGAATAAATAAATAAATAAATGTAAACGTTACCAACATTAAACTCAAGCTTTACCCAAAAAAACATTAAACTCAAAACTATTAGAGCATTCACATCCAATCCATCATATTCTTACCCTAAATTACACTAAAAAACACTACATTTTCTCTCTCATTTTCAATTAAATAATATTTTTTATACCCCTATCATTACCTTTTCTCTCTCCTCCACTCACAACCACTTTCAAAATATATTAAAAAATTATAGGGGGTGAACAGTGTTCCCTCAAATATACAGATGAACAGTAACATTTTCTCTATTCTCCACTCACAACCACTTTTTATACTTTTTATATTTTAAAAACAACATTCACATAATTTAGTTCCTTGGATGTGAATGCTCTTAGACCGCCCATAATGGGCGTTTATTTTTAAAAAAAAAAGGCCAGAACACGCCCTTATACCATTACATCCGGGCGTTTTGGGCGATATTCGACAAAAAAAGGCCTAAGGCGTTTTTTGAAACACGCTGAAGGGGCTTGTGGCAATGGTTGACTGACCAATGGGGCTTGTGGCAATGGTTGACTGACCAATGGGGCATTGTGGCATTATTTAATTTAAAAAAATAATAATTGTGTAATTAATGGAAGGGGCTTTATTGAGCATTATTCTCACTACGCCACTTTTGCAAAAACGCTTAATAATGCCCCCATGCTGACTGGTCTGCCACATGACAGAAAACGCCCTAGGGTGGGGGCATTATCCGACAAACGACTATGCATGGTCTTAGAGCATGTGATTTAAATTACTCAGACCACCCGTAGTGGGGCATTATTCTTGAAAAAAATCCAAAAAAAAACGCCCCCTCCCAATTACATAGGGCGTTACGGGGCAGTTTTTTTGAAAAAAAAATGGCTTGGCGTTTTTAAAACCACGCCTAAAAGAGATTGTGATGAGTTGACTGGGTTTGACTGGCCAATGAGAAACTAACTTGCTTTAAAAAAAAAAAAAAAAAAAAAAAAAAAAAAAAAAAAAACCGCCTAAAAGGGATTATTGGGCATTATTCCTACTACGCCACTTTTGTAATAACGCCCCATGCTGACTGGACTGCCACGTGTCAGATAATGCCCCATGTGAGGGCATTATTTTTCTTAACCACTACACATGATCTCATAATCTAGTTGTACGATGTGGCCTCGCATAATAATAATAATGGAGCTTAAAATTCTTGGTGGTTTAATTTTATATGGTATTTAGGGGGTAAAAAGTTAAAAAACAAACATAATTCAAATGGTGAAATAAAAAAAAATCAAACAAATGACTGAGAAGAAATTCGACTTTCAGAAAAGATAAAAATATATATATGGATTAGAGGAATAGGGCTCGGTTCAAATAAAAACCACTACAAGTTGTGAGAACCATAAAAACTTTTTCTTCCCGCGCGAGTTAGGTCAAATTTTTTTTGCATAAACGTAGATGAAAATATTATAAACATATCTGTAAAAAAAGTAACAAAAAATTGTCGAGTCGGTAGTTTTGACTGTTGCAAGTTTTTTTTTACGCATTACTGTAAATTTTGTACGAAGATAAGTATTTTTTTTACGGCTCATGTAAATGTGAGTATGCGTCATTTAAAAAAAATTCCTGAAACAAGTTATTTATGACTTTTGAGAAAAAAAAAATCAAAAACCTTTTTATTGGCCTAGTTTTTACGGTTCTTACAACTTAAGATGGTTCTCATTTTAACTCATCTTTGGAGGAATAAATGACATATATAAAACGAAGCCAAAGGAACCAAAATTTCAAAAATAATAATAATAATAATAATAACAATAATAATAATAATAAGTAACCTTGACATAGAATTTGTATATGATAACTTTTTAAGTTTATGTTTTGATTTAGTAAATCTTGATTGACTTTTACATTAAGTTATCTTTATCATAGATAACTGATTCTTATTCAACTTTGTTATTTTTTCAAGTATTTTTATCAATGGTGATTGGTGAGTAGATTTTCTCATCACTTTAGACATTGAGATTAATGATTCCTGATAGGGTTAAGAACAAGAAACTAGAGAGATAGAAAATCGATTTTCTGGATGATCCCCAAAACCGATCGGCATTAGGTTAAATAACCAAAACATCAACAATGTTCAAACTTACAAAAGACACCCAACAATTATTGTAAAGGCCATAATGGTCCTTGGAACTTGCAAACCACACAAAAATAAGAAAAACACTAAATATGGAAACGTGACTCCTTAATCGTATCAATACTCCATCCTTAACCACTTTTTGTCCTCAAGAAGTGAGCTCCAAAAAATCTGGAAAACGCAGCTTCAACTCGTACAAATATTCCCACGTTGCATCTTGTGTCAACTGCCCCTTCCATTGCACCAACACCTTTATAGCAGCCCGGTTTCCACGCTTAACAAGTTTACAATCCAAGACGGCGTATGGCAGAAGAGTGAACCGAGCTTCTGTTGGAAGAGGGATGATTTTAGACGGTGGCCCACGCGCTTCCTTAAGCAACGAAACATGGAAGACATGATGAATTTGGGCCTCTCCCGGCAAGTCCAACCTATACGCGACGTTGCCCACCTTTTCCACAATAAAAAAGGGACCGAAATACTTAGGGGTGAGCTTCGAGTGCTTGTGAACCCTTAACGACTTCTGCATGTACGGTTGCAGTTTGAGGTAAACCCAGGTGCCCGTTTCAAAAACTCTTTCAGTTCGGTGTTTATCGGCCTGTTGCTTCATACGATTCTGAGCCTTGACTAACGACTGTTTTAAGACCTTCACAGCTTCCTCCCGATCTTGCATCATCTCGTCCACCTCTTTATCACCCGCGTCCTTGGGAATGTATGGAATGTGTAACGGGGGGCGATACCCGTAAAGGGCTTCGAACGGGGTCTTTCCCAAGGATGAGTGGAATGTCGTGTTATACCACCACTCCGCTAAGGCCACCTGTCACACCCCAACCGATGGCGGAATCATCGGGGCGCGGCACTAGGCGAATCAGATTGCTCAAGAGAATCCATAACAACTATATTGCGATAATATTTATTACATTTGTCATCCCATACTAACAAACAATACAATCACGTAAGTTATCACAGATTTCTTGTCCTCTCGAACAATTCAAATCCGACAACCTATAATTTAGATGAGTTTCTAGACTTCCTAGCTTGATTTGATGTAAACTTCGGCTAAACCTGCAACATACGTTAAAACTTTGTCAATACAAAAGTATTGGCGAGTATACAGGTTTGATATGTTTAGTGTGATAGCTTAAAAGTGCTGCGAATTTCCACATGCATAAACGTAATACACGACATATATACTCACAAAACTGATACTACCAGCTAAGTCCTCGATGCTCGACTCTTGATGGCATAACTAGACCCCGTCGGGCGAAATAGTACTATACTAGTCTTGGTGGGACGTCACGAGTATAAGTCCTAGCATACATGTACTAGCATCACGTATATCTATGCAAACAGTTATTCGCAAGTGATAAATAGTCCAATTAAATCATTCGTTTGATAAGTTTGGTTTTTATGGAACGTATGTTACACCCAAAATTCGATAAAAGGGGTCAAGTATACTCACAGCGCGTATTCGGTTAGGTTTGCGGAACCGGTGCCGGAGAATATCCTGATTCCAGATAATTTATGTGAGTGATAGATTACTATGCGTTAAACGGTATCGATTTGCGTGAAATCGGGCGAAATTGGGTTGAAATCGGACAAAATGGTGAAATTGGGCTGAAAATTGTAATTGGGCTGGCCCAGTCGAACAGGCCACTCGATCGAGTGGGCCTGGTCGGTCGGATGGGCCTGATCGATCGGACAGCATGATCGATCGACCAGCTGTTCGATCGGACAGCCTGATCGATCGACCAGCTGTTCGATCGACCAGCTGTTCGATCGACCAGCTGTTCGATCGACCAGCTGTTCGATCGACCAGCTGTTCGATCGACCAGCTGTTCGATCGACCAGCTGTTCGATCGACCAGCCGTTCGATCGACTAGCTGTTCGATCGACTAGCTGCTCGATTGGCCATCCTGTTCGGCTGTTTTCGATGATTTTTCGAGCGTTTTTCAGCGTTTTGGGTTAGGACGTTACGATGAGGTGTTAAGCAACTGAAATCCCGTCAATTCCGACCTGTTTTGACGGCCGGGAATCACCCCGTTCGTCGGAACTGGTCGTTTTTGTCGGTTTTTCCGTGTTTAACTCGAAATCGATCGTTTTATCACTAGATCTGATGTAAAAACCTTGATTTTACTTAGGAAATGCCCTGGATCTGAGTTGTTCTTGATGATATGAGGTCAACACTTGAAGTTCATAAGAACTTTGTGATGAAATCTATCCGAACATCCCAAATCCGTGGCCTTTTGATTAGAAAAACATTGATTTGGGTGAGATTCATGAAGAATCGTATGGAAATCATTCGGATCTAAGTTGTTCTTCATGGGATGACATCACCTTTGAAGAACTTTATGGTGACATCACCTTAGAACACCCAAAATCCGTTGATTTCACGGTTAAAAACTGAGATTTGAAAGGTAGAAAGATGAAGGATTGCATAAGGATCAAAGAAGTACAAGATTCGGGTTGAAAACTTACAAGAATCGGAAGAAATCGAGAGATTTGAGGGCTGGAACGTCTTGGTCGGTTAGGAGCAGCAACACAAGTGTTTGGGAGGGAATGGAGGGGTATTTATAGGCAAGGAAGGGGAAAGGAAGGCAAAACAGTGACTGGATCGGCTGGCCCAGTCGATCGGCTGGCCCAGTCGATCGGCTGGCCCAGTCGATCGGCTGGCCCAGTCGATCGGCTGGCCCAGTCGATCGGCTGGTCCATTCGATCGGACTGGTCCATCCGATCGGCTGGTCCATCCGATCGGACTGGCCCATCCGATCGGACTGGCCTATCTGATTGGGCCGGTCTGACCAATTGGACTAGTCTGATCGAATTGATCCGTTCGGAAGCCTTTTGATCCCGTTTTTGGTGCGATTTCGACGGTTTGAGCCATATTTTCATATATTTATATAATTATTAAATTATTTATTATTATTAATCACAAAAGGGCCGTATATACGTATTTATGTATCCAATTCTCAGTGCGGTGATCGAGTTACGCGTGCCTTCGAGTGCGTTCTTCGATGTGATGTGCCACAATGATTATCGGGGCACCACTTACTCATATTGCCATCATCGTCATGACGGTTAGAGTCATAGTATCACCCGATAGTCCTTGTTAGCGTTGATTACTTACGTTTTGACACCTCACGCTTATCGAGAAGGGTAGATTAGGCCTTTACTCGACATCATCGTGAGTGTTATGCAAAATAGGTTTGTACTAATGATAGAATATGCGTAATCATTCGATTGTACTTCGATTTAGCGATATAATTGATATAGTTACATTATGATCCGAATCTCCGGTGCTAGGCGTAACGAGTGTATCGAGTAGTAACAACGCACGAAGGTGCGGGTTGTTACAGTATCCCCTCCTTTAGGAAATTTCGTCCCGAAATTAATCCAATAGTAGGGTCGTAAGGGTTGATGCGATTGCGAGTAGAGATTAATAGCGTCTAGATAACGAGCGATCGATTACGATTTGGCGAGTGAAAATAGAGAGAGCATACGATTTGATTACTTAGAAGTGATAACACATACAAAAAGCAATTTTATAGCGTTTTAAACTTACCAATACTCGATTAATTTCCGAAGTTAATTAAGAAAAATCTCCTCATGGCGCGGTGTCGACCGTTTTGATGTCCACACCAGCGCTATGTGGAGGGTTTTGTTATTTGATAACAGGTTTTGAGTTTTACATTTTAAAAGAATCAGGTGGCAAAATAAGTTTTAAGAAAACTTTCCTACAACGTGGGTTCGAGCGGAACTCGACTGCCGAACCCTCGTTCTCGGGAAGATTCCTGTCGGTCATTGCAAAGGTTTTTAAGAAAAGAATTGGACTTATGAAATTTTCATTGGGCACGGAGCCAAACTGATTTAATGTTTTCTCCATGTTGTAAGGAATTTCATTTGTCCAACGGTTTTAGTAAAAATTTTATAAAAATAGGTTTTCCTTAATACTATGGAAAAATAACTTACATCGGGCCCCACGTGGCACCTTCCCACAAAAGTTCGTTAATATGGTTAAAACACTTATATATAGGAAGTACCAGCGGCGTATCCACCATGCTTTACCCATATTAACTCTGTTTCATGAGGCAGTGTCATGCGTGCCGATAAGACACAGATAGAATTTCGATTCCCTTGATCCTAGCGATGAGGTGCTAGACCGAGTTTTGAATAGAAATAAGTTGGATGCAAACCAAGCGTAGGCAGCGGGTGCGAGTAGTCCGGTCGCACAACGCTGATATGGTATGCTTGGTTGGGCAACGAATGACACGATTTTGATTCGGGTAAATGAGATTTCGATTTGATTCCACACGAAGTTCGCATGGCACGTTTCCACAAGACTTGCTAATATGACAAACACCATGTTTCCATATTAGTTTTATCTTGTGAAGCAATGTCATGCACCCTAACATTACACCACCTGCGATGACTTCCAAGTAACATTCGAACATCGATAGACAATAGATTTCAACAGATTGATAAGCGACGATTGTTGCGTTGCGAGTGATAGACGATTGATTGAACTGATTACACCACGAATAGTACTAAGGCTAGCCCACACGGCCTTTTTCCACAAAGTCAACTAATATGGTCAAAACATCACCATGTTTCAACCTTGTTAGTTTCGTTTCGTGAAGCGAGGTCTTGTGCGCTAACATGACACGTAGAATGCGTGCATTGATAAGTAATAGCGAACCATGACAAGAATATCGAGGGGATGGATTAGGTGCGAGGCGCGTTAATAGTGGAAGGCGGCGAGTGATCCTCGATACTCGTCTAGCGAATCCACAATAGACGATCCACACCAGCTGATAGAAGTTCACACAATTGACAACAACTAGCGTTAGAGATTTCTAGACAAACACATGATGCGATTGCGATTTCGAGCCACTTATCGAATGATTTGATTGCGAGATTGATCCGGCAAAACTGCGATTAAGTTGCGTTCTAGACTTTACGACCAGTCTCGCGTTGCTCCAATTGCTCTTCGGGGTGAACTTACCTAAGTTCATCGATGTGGCAATTTGTGTACGCGGACTTACGAGAAGTCTCGCAGTGATGCGGTTTAGTTTTGTTACGCTTTGTGATTGATGGTAGAGTGTCAAATTAACCATAATAGTATAATAGGTCTAATAACGTCCAACTCCACATGGCACTTTCTTCACGAAGTTTCGGTAGTATGGTAAAGCGTACCCCCGCGTCACCCCTACTACTTATGCCCCGTGCTTTGGTGTCACACTTTGTTGACACGGCCTTGACCGTGCTTTTAAACGTTATGGCACCATTAGAACTTCACTACGATCTTCGTGCACTGACCAAGATAATCCCGTGTGCACCCGTGATTAGTTGTCCCTTGCACGTATACCGTACCTCGTTCTAAGAGTGTTATAGGGATAAAATACATAATATAGTACATAGTGCTAGCGTCTAGATAGTGCTCGATTGTAAGAGAAATAGAATCCACACACGATGATATATGAAATAAGTTCCAGAAATGATAGCGATAAGTCGGATTATTACAACAACATTAGGATCAAAATAACGTAGTTGTGGATACTTGCGGAGACGGCGGTTGCTGATGACTTCCTTCCAGGTCACGGTCCTGTACGGCACTGCGACGTATAATGCCCATACCAGTTGCAATTTGCGCAATAGCGACATTTTGCTTCTAGCGGGTGATGATACGTGCATGTGAAACACAGGGGATGAGATCCATTGTAAGCGCGTTGTGACTGAACTGGGACTGATCGGAGAGGTTCGGGTTGCGGCAGTCCAGTTGTTGAAGAGTCTGGGCTCACGGTCTTTCGTTTGCGGCTCGGTTGGGCTTCTTGAGTTGATGCAGTGTCGTCTTCGGATTCGCCTGACGATTTAACGGAGGCATTGTCGGAGCGATTCTTGGAAGAATCCTCCGAGGCGCGGTCAGATGAACCATCGACCGATTCTCCAAAGGAATCGTCGGATGAGTTGATGATGATTGCTTGATGAGCTCGTGTGACAGGCTTCTTGGAGGAGAATCCGTTTATGACTCGTTTGCTGTTGAGCTCTGCGGCTAGACGGTAGGCTTCTTCGATGGTAGTAGGTTTTGCAGCTTCGACAAAATCACCCACACACTCTGGTAAGCCACGAATATACTTCGCGATAGCTTTCTTCGGAGTGTCGACTTGACTTGGGCAGATTATGCTGAGCTGTTTGAACCTTGCTGTATAGCTCGCATTGTCACCTTCGTTTGCTTGATTTCCCAAAATTCGTTCTCTAGCTTCTGGACTTCGTGAGGGGGACAATATTCTTCCTTCATGAGTTCCTTCAGCTCACCCCATGAGAGGGCGTAAGCTGCGGAGATCCCACGTTTGTTGCGTTCGGCGGTCCACCAATCGAGTGCTCGGGATTTGAATACTCCGGTGGCGCAAGTAGTTTGAAGGTCCTCGGGGCACCCACTCTGACGAAGGGTAACCTCGATGGCATCGAACCACTGGAGTAATTGAGAAACATCTCCTTCACCAGTGAAAGGCATTGGATCACAGGCTTTGAAGTGTTTGTAGAGGAATGCAGATTCCGTCTTGACGTCTTCCGGGGCTCGAGAGTGGCTTTGAGAGTGCACTTGCGCGACAATTTGAGGAATGAGCTTGACCACTTCTTTGGTCACAATCGAGGCAATCCTCTTATCGGCGCGTCGTTGGGCTCTTCTCCTAGCTACTCGTCTCGAGATCGAGTTGTTGGAAGGCATCTAGACAGAAAGATTCGGAATGAGATTCGATCATAATGATTTTTGAGCTTTTGATGCGATTTGATTTGATCAAAACTCGGTATAGAATTTAATTAATCACATAGGAGCCACATAGGAAAATTCTAGGTTCCTAAACTCTCACATAATTGATTCGTTTTGTATTTAATACATATATAGATATAGTTGTAGGTTATACATAGATATTGATTCAGAATTCGCGAGGACGCGATAAGAGAAATAGCGTAAGCGAATTCGAGTACTTAAGCGTTTGTTTTGTTGCGATCATTCGGTCTTTGTTTTAGATTGCGATGGCTGTGCAAGTTGTGCGCTTTGTAAATCGAGGTCCGTAATTCCGATAAATCGAGAAATCGATAAATCGTTAAAGCTTAAATTTGAAAACTCATAGACGTAATTGATACCATATACGTAATAGTTTAGATAGAATGCCTTGGGTGTTTAGGCGTTGACTACCCAAGTAACCCGACTATACCCAACAAGTTCGGGCATACGCGTTGACCTAGGGGACTCATGCTTCCACTGGGATGCAGCTCCTGACATTCGTCTCTCTAGTCTTCGCGTAGCCTGAGTCGTTGTTATGGTCGTGACCTTGGTGAGAGCTTTTGTAAACCATTTTATGGAGTGGAACAGTTGATTAAGGTATGGGTTTCACCCCTGGCTTAACAACTTCGTTCCCATTTGTGGTTGTGCTCATCGAATAAATCCGAGAGTTCCACCAGAATTTCGAAATGGAGACCTTTTGTCGAGATGTGGATGTCACTCCTAGCTCAACAAAGAGTTCTCGTGCTAGAAAAATACGCTGAGTGAGTGATCCTATCGAGAGTTATTGGTTTTCACACCTGGTCTCGACTAGATCACTCGGTTTTGTTATGCGAGTAGTTTTGAAAACATGTGTATTGTGTCAGCCTTAGGAAAGGCTAAGTAACCTTCTAGCCTTAGGAAAGGCTCTTTGTGTGAAGCTGTAGTATGCGGTGTTCACACAATAGT
This sequence comes from Helianthus annuus, assembly GCF_002127325.2. Lineage (NCBI taxonomy): Eukaryota > Viridiplantae > Streptophyta > Magnoliopsida > Asterales > Asteraceae > Helianthus > Helianthus annuus. The sequence continues at coordinate 17,403,803 of NC_035440.2, read as the reverse complement.
TGTAACTTTTCAACAAATTCGATCGAGAGTAGCAAGTTGGCCCAAACAAACCCTAACGAGTTCGTAAGAGTCGGCCTGTAGGTACTTAGACTATAGACTAGGTCAATTTTTCTAAGACATTGACCCGGACTAGGTCGAGTCTCAAACTTTGCCTAATTCCCTATAGTTATGGCTCTGATACCAATCTGTCACACCCCAACCGATGGCGGAATCATCGGGGCGCGGCACTAGGCGAATCAGATTGCTCAAGAGAATCCATAACAACTATATTGCGATAATATTTATTACATTTGTCATCCCATACTAACAAACAATACAATCACGTAAGTTATCACAGATTTCTTGTCCTCTCGAACAATTCAAATCCGACAACCTATAATTTAGATGAGTTTCTAGACTTCCTAGCTTGATTTGATGTAAACTTCGGCTAAACCTGCAACATACGTTAAAACTTTGTCAATACAAAAGTATTGGCGAGTATACAGGTTTGATATGTTTAGTGTGATAGCTTAAAAGTGCTGCGAATTTCCACATGCATAAACGTAATACACGACATATATACTCACAAAACTGATACTACCAGCTAAGTCCTCGATGCTCGACTCTTGATGGCATAACTAGACCCCGTCGGGCGAAATAGTACTATACTAGTCTTGGTGGGACGTCACGAGTATAAGTCCTAGCATACATGTACTAGCATCACGTATATCTATGCAAACAGTTATTCGCAAGTGATAAATAGTCCAATTAAATCATTCGTTTGATAAGTTTGGTTTTTATGGAACGTATGTTACACCCAAAATTCGATAAAAGGGGTCAAGTATACTCACAGCGCGTATTCGGTTAGGTTTGCGGAACCGGTGCCGGAGAATATCCTGATTCCAGATAATTTATGTGAGTGATAGATTACTATGCGTTAAACGGTATCGATTTGCGTGAAATCGGGCGAAATTGGGTTGAAATCGGACAAAATGGTGAAATTGGGCTGAAAATTGTAATTGGGCTGGCCCAGTCGAACAGGCCACTCGATCGAGTGGGCCTGGTCGGTCGGATGGGCCTGATCGATCGGACAGCATGATCGATCGACCAGCTGTTCGATCGGACAGCCTGATCGATCGACCAGCTGTTCGATCGACCAGCTGTTCGATCGACCAGCTGTTCGATCGACCAGCTGTTCGATCGACCAGCTGTTCGATCGACCAGCTGTTCGATCGACCAGCTGTTCGATCGACCAGCTGTTCGATCGACTAGCTGTTCGATCGACTAGCTGTTCGATCGACTAGCTGCTCGATTGGCCATCCTGTTCGGCTGTTTTCGATGATTTTTCGAGCGTTTTTCAGCGTTTTGGGTTAGGACGTTACGATGAGGTGTTAAGCAACTGAAATCCCGTCAATTCCGACCTGTTTTGACGGCCGGGAATCACCCCGTTCGTCGGAACTGGTCGTTTTTGTCGGTTTTTCCGTGTTTAACTCGAAATCGATCGTTTTATCACTAGATCTGATGTAAAAACCTTGATTTTACTTAGGAAATGCCCTGGATCTGAGTTGTTCTTGATGATATGAGGTCAACACTTGAAGTTCATAAGAACTTTGTGATGAAATCTATCCGAACATCCCAAATCCGTGGCCTTTTGATTAGAAAAACATTGATTTGGGTGAGATTCATGAAGAATCGTATGGAAATCATTCGGATCTAAGTTGTTCTTCATGGGATGACATCACCTTTGAAGAACTTTATGGTGACATCACCTTAGAACACCCAAAATCCGTTGATTTCACGGTTAAAAACTGAGATTTGAAAGGTAGAAAGATGAAGGATTGCATAAGGATCAAAGAAGTACAAGATTCGGGTTGAAAACTTACAAGAATCGGAAGAAATCGAGAGATTTGAGGGCTGGAACGTCTTGGTCGGTTAGGAGCAGCAACACAAGTGTTTGGGAGGGAATGGAGGGGTATTTATAGGCAAGGAAGGGGAAAGGAAGGCAAAACAGTGACTGGATCGGCTGGCCCAGTCGATCGGCTGGCCCAGTCGATCGGCTGGCCCAGTCGATCGGCTGGCCCAGTCGATCGGCTGGCCCAGTCGATCGGTTGGCCCAGTCGATCGGCTGGCCCAGTCGATCGGCTGGCCCAGTCGATCGGTTGGCCCAGTCGATCGGCTGGCCCAGTCGATCGGCTGGCCCAGTCGATCGGCTGGTCCATTCGATCGGACTGGTCCATCCGATCGGCTGGTCCATCCGATCGGACTGGCCCATCCGATCGGACTGGCCTATCTGATTGGGCCGGTCTGACCAATTGGACTAGTCTGATCGAATTGATCCGTTCGGAAGCCTTTTGATCCCGTTTTTGGTGCGATTTCGACGGTTTGAGCCATATTTTCATATATTTATATAATTATTAAATTATTTATTATTATTAATCACAAAAGGGCCGTATATACGTATTTATGTATCCAATTCTCAGTGCGGTGATCGAGTTACGCGTGCCTTCGAGTGCGTTCTTCGATGTGATGTGCCACAATGATTATCGGGGCACCACTTACTCATATTGCCATCATCGTCATGACGGTTAGAGTCATAGTATCACCCGATAGTCCTTGTTAGCGTTGATTACTTACGTTTTGACACCTCACGCTTATCGAGAAGGGTAGATTAGGCCTTTACTCGACATCATCGTGAGTGTTATGCAAAATAGGTTTGTACTAATGATAGAATATGCGTAATCATTCGATTGTACTTCGATTTAGCGATATAATTGATATAGTTACATTATGATCCGAATCTCCGGTGCTAGGCGTAACGAGTGTATCGAGTAGTAACAACGCACGAAGGTGCGGGTTGTTACACCACCCATTTCACCCAGGTGTGCGGTCTCTCCATCACCATACACCTCAAATAGCCCTCTAGACACCTGTTAACCACCTCTGTTTGACCATCCGTCTGCGGGTGGTAAGCCGTAGACAACTTAGAAGACACACCCTGAAGCTTTAGGAACTCAGTCCAGAAAGAACTCAAAAATATGGGATCTCGATCTGAGATAATCGAATTAGGACACCCATGAAGCTTATAGATGTTATCAAGGAATACTTGAGCTACTTCCTTAGCCAAAAATGGGTGCCCCAAAACCACGAAGTGTCCGTACTTTGTGAGACGGTCAACCACCACAAAAATTGTATCCTTACCATTCACCTTCGGTAGCCCACCTATAAAGTCCATCGAAATATCAGTAAAAATTGTGTCGGGTATCGGTAGAAGTTGTAATAGCCCGGGTGCGGCTATATTTTCATGTTTAGCCCGCATGCACACGTCACAACCACGAACCACCCGACGCACCATCTTCGAGATACCCCTCCAAAAGAACAACCCCTTCACCCGTTGCCTTGAATCCCGAGTGACCCCGCATCGGCGATTCATGACAAATTCTGACAATTTCTTCCCGCAAACTTGTGACACCCCCCACTACCATACGAGTTCCCTTGGTTAACCACTTCCCATTCCACTTAAACCTTGGCAACACTGCTCCGTTTTTAAGTTTTTGTACCACATTTTGGACCTCAATATCCTTATCTTGACTTTCAATAATTCTTTGCAAAAGTAAAGGCTCTACTTGTGAAATGGCAGTAGTAAATAACGTGGCCCCTTCGACACGGGATAAGGCATCAGCCGCCACGTTTTCCCGACCCTTTTTATACTCGATACAAAAGTCATAACCCATAAGTTTTGCGAGCCATTTGTGTTGCAACGGTGTCGTCACATTTTGGGTTAAAAGGTGTTTGAGGCTTCTCTCGTCAGTGCGAATGATAAACGGCCCGGTAATAAGGTAGTAGTGCCATTGTTTCACCGCCATCATGATAGCAAGTAATTCCTTCTCGTATACCGATAACGCATTTTGCCTTGGTGATAAGGCTCTACTTAAGAATGAGATCGGGTGGCGTTCTTGCATCAAGACCGCTCCTAACCCACCCGCTGATGCATCCGTCTCGATTACAAATTGCTTCATAGGGTCGGGTAATGATAACACCGGGGCTGTTGTTAGGGCTTCCTGGAGCCGCTCGAATGCGACCTGAGCTTCCTCACTCCAACGAAAAGCGTCTTTTTTGAGCAGATCTGTGAGAGGTTTGGCGATCATTCCGAATGAGCGAATAAAACGCCGGTAATAACCAGCCAGGCCCAGAAATCCCCGCAACTGTTTAAGGGTCTTTGGGACCGGCCATTGTTGCACTGCTTCGATATTTGTCGGGTCCGTTTTGACCCCTTCCCCCGATATAATATGCCCCAAATATTCAACCGCTCGGCCTCCAAACACACATTTAGATTCTTTCGCGAATAACTTATTATCCTTCATTATGGATAGAACCTGCTTTAAGTGTTGGATGTGCTCATCTTCACTCTTACTATACACGAGTATGTCGTCAAAAAAATACCAAAACTCCTTTCCGCAACATAGACCGAAATACCTGGTTCATAAGGGCTTGAAACGTAGCTGGTGCGTTCGTAAGGCCGAACGGCATGACGAGAAACTCGTAATGCCCCTCGTGGGTCCGGAATGCGGTCTTATGGACGTCTTCGGGTGCCATGCGAACCTGATGATAACCGGAGCGTAAGTCCAGTTTCGAAAAAAAAGAGGCGCCACCCAATTTATCTAGTAATTCTTCAATTAGGGGAATCGGGAACTTATCTTTTAGGGTGGCGTCATTCAATCGGCGGTAATCCATGCACATCCGCCATTGCCTGTCTTTTTTCTTTACTAACACCACCGGGGCTGCAAACGAGCTCCTACTATTTCGAATGACCCCCGAATCCAACAGTTCTCGTGTCGTTTTTTCTATAACGTCTTTTTGAACCGTCGGGTACCGGTAAGGGCGTTGACTAATGGCCTCTGTTCCTTACTTAAGGGTGATACGGTGGTCAAACGGTCGAGTAGGGGGTAACCCTTTTGGCATTTGAAACACCTCAGAAAATGCTCGGGTTAATGCCTGCCATGCGAGGTTTTTGTGTGTTTGTTTTGGGTCACATACAACCTTAGAGCGGTAGGTCTTCTCATCTTCACTGTCAGTCAGATGTAAGCTAAATAATTGTAAACTCCCCCCTTTAGCTTGTTTTTGCAGCAACTCTCCCATCTTCTCTACCGAAAAAACCGACATCTTATTATTTTGCAACCCTTTCAACTCGTATTGTTTCCCATCAACCTCAAACCTCATAGTCATCCTTTGGAAATTCCAAAGAATATCTTATAAGGGAAGAAGCCATTGTACCCCTAAGATCATGTCATAGTTTTCTAGTTCCATTAGTAGAACCTCTGTCGAGTACCAGTTGCCTTGCATGGTCCAACGAAAGTTGGTACATAATTGGGTACAAGTCAGTTGCTCTCCGTCCGCCACCCCCACCTTAATCGGTGTAATATCCTTAACCTCACATTGCAACTTTTTCGTTACTCTGCTGTCAAGGAAGTTATGGGTCGACCCCGAGTCAATAAGGATGTGAAGTTGGCGTGTACCCCTTGTGCCTTGAACCCGCATGGTCGAATATGAAGGAATACCTGTTAACGCATGAATTGAAATCTGGTGTTCCTCCTCTTCGTCTTCAGGAACCGGTTCGTCCACCGCCGGTTCATCCTCATCCCCACCTCAATAATGTACACTTGATTCCTATTCCGCGGACATTTATGACCCGGTACGAATTTTTCCGTGCACCAAAAACACTCCCCTTTTTCTCGTTTCTGTTCCAACTTTTTACTCGTGAGGCGCCGTGCACCCCCCGTGGGCTTCGTGGAGGCAGCGGGTGTTCGATTGGGTAAGGGTAGAATTGGCAATTTGGTAACATTGGTGGGTGGTGTATTTTTTGCATTTGGGTTGCTCTTCGTGTTCCCCACAGCCCCCTTTCCCCTATCAAACTTTTCTTCCAATTTCTCATTGTTCAGTGCTTGAGTCTTAGCCAACCCGTATGCCTCATGTAAGGTGCGCGGTTTAAACATCTTAACCGGCCCCCGAATATCCGGTCTAAGGGCCTTGAGATAGAGACTAATAGCTTGGGAGTCAGTAAGGTTTACCTTGTTCAACAAGCAATCGAATGGTGTTAAGCTCGAGAAGAGTACCGGTTTGGTTGAGGGAGGCCAACTCTTCTAAGGGATCTTCAAACATATCGTTAGAGAAATGGGTTGAAATAGACCTCACGTATTCTTCCCAAGGATTTCGGCTACGGTAGCATTACGTATGCGCAGGTAAGCCCTGTGCCATTGGAGCGCGGCTCCTTCCAGGTGGACAACCGCGCATCTAAGTTTCACCTCGTCCGGAGTCTCGTCCATCGCGAAAAAGTGTTCGCAACGGTAGATCCATCCTTCCACGTCCTCACCCGAAAACTTGGGAAAGTCGACCTTCCCGATCTCAGGAGCCGATTACTCCGCGAGTCAGCACTGTCGGGAGAAAACGATGAACCCGAGCTAGCCCCACCGCCGCTGTTCTGACCCGGTTTATCTTTGACCGCCTTCAGGATTTCTTCTTGTTGTTTCGCTAGAGCCGGTAGCGTTGCCTGGATCTCAGTAATTGCCTTGTCATGATTCTTGAGGGTGTTGTCAACATCTTGGTTACGCGTGTTCGTCACAATAACAAGATTAATCCCGATCGGAGATCGGAACGGCTCTGATACCCTTGATAGGGTTAAGAACAAGAAACTAGAGAGATAAAGGAAAATCGATTTTCTGGATGATCCCCAGAACCGATCGGCATTAGGTTAAATAACCAAAACATCAACAATGTTCAAACTTACAAAAGACACCCAACAATTATTGTAAAGGCCATAATGGTCCTTGGAACTTGCAAACCACACAAAAATAAGAAAAACACTAACTATGGAAACGTGACTCCTTGATCGTATCAATTCCCCTAATAAGATGGCAAAAGAAAATAGTATCTTTGAAAAAATTGGCTAGAGAAAATGGTGTTGTCGAGAAGCAGGACCGGGCGGCATGGTTTTAAACACGGATAAAAGAGTATCATTTAGTATCATTTAGAATAATCAAATAATGAAAAAGGGTCCCAAAATTTCATTTCATCTTAGACCTTCAAAAGGGTTGGAACGGCCTGTCAAGAAGGTGAAGATGACTTCTTATTAGTCTTCGACAAGAGGTTACATGCACTAAACAGCTACAATGTTAATGTTAAAGTATGATATATATATATAAGGAATACTTTTAATATTATTACATAATAACTTACATAAAATTCATTAAGTTTAGATGCGTTACTTTTAATATTATTACATAATAATTTACATAAAATTCATTAAGTTTAGATGCGTTACTTTTAATATTATTGCATACCCTAATAACTTACATAAAATTCATTAAGTTTAGATGCGTTAAATTACACTATCAAATCACTAACTAATATAATTAATATAATCGTGGTCGTTATATGTAGGTTAGTTATGACTTAGGAGGATAAAACATTCTGGTTTAATAATCCGTAAATTGTAGATCAAAAATAAATTATCTTATGCAATAATGTAGTTTATTATATTATCTCACTAGGTTATAACCCCGTGTATTACACGGGTTGAATAAATAAATTTTATATACTAAATAATAAAACAATATATCTTTAAAAACCTTTTTTATTGCACAAGTTGAATAAATATAATTTTATATATTAAATAACAAAAAAGTTATGTCTATAAAAACAATATTGTACAGGTTTAATAAATGTAATTTTATATACAAAATAAAAAAGTTATATCTTTAAAAGCACGTGTATTACACGAGTTGAATAAATGTAATATTGTTTACCAAATAATAAAATAATACATCTTTAAAAAACCTCATTTATTACAGGGGTTGAATAAATGTAATTTTATATACCAAATAATAAAAAAATTACATCTTTAAAAATATGCGTATTATACGGTTTGAATAAATGTAATTTTCTGTACTAAATAATAAAAAATATATATCCTTAAAAAACCTCGTGTATTGTACGAATTTTTTTCTAACCTTTTTGGCCCACGACGTCTTTTTTTTTTAAACCCTTTTGGCCTCTAGCATTTAATGGATGGGGTTAGTGTTAGGGGCCAAAAGGGTTAGAAAAGAAGACGTTGGGGGATTAGATGTTAAAAAAAATTGGGCTAAAAGGGTAAAAGTGATATAACTACAGTGGCCAAAATCGTAATTTTCTCTAAAAAAAATTTTAACATCTAAGCCCCAACATCTTTTTTTCTAACCTTTTTGGCCCCTAACGTCTTTTTTTAACCCTTTTGGCCCCTAACATTTAATGGATGAGGTTAGTGTTAGGGGCCAAAAGGGTTAGAAAAGAAAACGTTGGGGGCTCAGATGTTAAAAAATTCTTTTTTAGGCTAAAAGGGTAAAAGTGATATAACTACAGGGCAAAATCGTAATTTTCTCTAAAGAATTTTTTAACATCTAAGCCCCAACGTCTTTTTTTTTCTAACATTTTTGGCCACTAACGTCTTTTTTTAACCATTGTGGCCCCTAACATTTAATGGATGGGGTTAGTGTTAGGGGCCAAAAGGGTTAGAAAAGAAGACGTTGGGGGCTCAGATGTTAATAAAATTCTTTTTTGAGCTAAAAGGGTAAAAGTGATATAACTACAGGGGCCAAAATCGTGATTTTCTCTAAATAATATTATAACTGAGAAGAAGATTAAACTAAATAATAATTATCCATAAAATATTAAATTAAATAATATTTAATAGGATGGTTATCTATAATTAATTAAAAAAGATTAAATTAAAATAATAATTATTTATAATAGATGCTCTAATATGATGACAAGTGTCAGTAGTTTCTTTTATTATATAGTATAGATTGCACCAAATCGGGATAGAAAACAATATTATCTAATCAAGGATATTAATTTATAAGGTGTATGTTTACACATAAATTATATGAATGAATATGACACTCTATGATGAAATGAATAATTGTATTTAATCTCTAGCTAATCTACCTTTTTTTCTAGATAACTACACTAGTATAAAAACAAATAATTTTCTCACTCATATATTTATATATAATTAAGTTTGATAAAATATTTAAGGAATTATAAACAAAATACATTCTATACAAATAAAAAGGTATAGACTTACAACTCAAATCAAAACAACACCACACAAAGAACTTTCAAAGTTCAAACAAATAACATGAAAGAACACTTATTCAAAAAGACATAAAAGCAAATCACATCACATACCCCACCCATATATTTGTAAGGGTAATCAAACCAAGCCACCTCATAAACCATTTTACTTTTGCCTTTAAATCATATCAATCACACTCCTTTACTTTCTCTTTTTCTTTCTCTTCTTCACTCTTGGAATGATACCCTGGGATTTTCTCTTTAATCTTCTCAAATATACCCTTCTTCTCCTTATGTTCACCTTCTTCATCATATGTCGTCGCAGCTGGCGGCGGTGGTGGAGAGGCAGTAACATGCTCCTCCGCCTCCTTTTTATGTCCGCCAGGCAGTTTTTCCTTAATTTTTTCCATAAACCCCTTTTTCTCCTCTGGGGCAGGAGTCGGGGTTGGGACCGCTACTTCTTCACATTTCTCAATTGGGACACTTGTGTCGGCCTCATACTTTTCGACTTTTTCCTCTTCCTTCTTTTCTTTGTGCCCTTCGATCTTTTCCTTAACCTTATCCTTCAACGACTTCTTTTTCTTCTTCTTCTCTCCATCTTCGCACTCCTCATCACTAGACTGTATATAATTTTCATATGTAAAAACATGTTAGTTAAGTTTGATCCCAATTAAACTAATAAACAAAGGCCATAACCAATACAAAGTTGATCCAAAAATTAGTAGACTGCTACTTGGACGAAATAAATGTTACAAATGTCTAAAAAAACACCAACTCTTGGATCAGCTAAGATAACCTTGTGCTTCTATCAATAACAAAATCAATAATATTAATTTGTGAGGGGGCGGATCCAGCCCATATTTGTGGGTTCCCAGGAACCCGTGCATTTGGAAAAAACGGAAAAAATTAGTGAGAACTTTGTAGAATTTAGAAAAAATTAGTGAGAATTAAAGAAAATTTATCAAAAGAAACCCATTAAAATAAAATTCTGGATTCACCGCTGAATTTGTGAAATGATCATATTAATGAATTGATAATTTAGTGACGTATAATATATCAATCTAAGAAATAATGATCTATGTATCTGATACCCCTTGACATTCTTGGCGTAGTGAAAAAAAAAATCCACTTTATGTATTTGAGTATGTATTGGGAAACCCCTGAAATTTTTCTACTAGATCCGTCACTGCTATTTACGATGTCACGAATCGTATAAAATACTTGTACGATAAACATAAACTGAGAACTTACACTGCTGGAACTGCTATTAGATCGGTGAAATTTCTCCAGCAAACTTCCTTTCTTCTCCTCAGGTTCGGGTTCAGTCACTTGAACTTTCTGTTCAAACTCGGATGAGATCACCCCATCTTCGCACTTCTTCTCCTCCTCGTCCTTCTTCCCGAAACCAAACAACCCACGATCGGATTGTTCTACGACCTCAGGCTCAACCTTCACAGTGGTGGTGGTGGTTTCGCAGGGCTCTTCGGTTTTCGGGGCGTCGTGGTAAACTGCTTCGTTAGACATGATTGAAGAAAAGTTGGAATGAAGAACAAAAAAAAGTGATTATGGAAATGAAAGATTTGTTTGATTGAATTAGAGGGAATTGATATTGTGTGAGTGAAGAGGTTGTGAGAGGGTTGTATTTATAGTGCCATGCTACACGTACTTGACGCGATTAAGTTAGCGAGAGGATTCCCGAAATGTCGGTTTTGGTATATAATCAATCAATATTTTTTTATTGGAATACGGTTTTTTTAGTGAATGATTTGGAATTTATTCATAAAAATTGAAAAATGTTAGATTTACCTAATAATAAGAGTGTAATGTAATAATAGCTGATATTATATAAAAACTAGAGGAAGGTTAACGTATATTACGATTTAACGTACATCATGTACGACAGGTAATTACGCACGTTCATTCTAAAATCACGCACGTTATAACTCAAAAATCCAAAATCACGCATGTTGAAACAAAATAATCACGCATATTGGAAACATTAATCACGCATGTTATAGAACAAATCACGCACGTTGTCGTACGTGAAATACGTTAAGCCGTAATGTACGATATTTTTCATAAAAACTAATGACGTAATCAGAACAGAACTGTATTGAAAAGTATATTAGACCACTCATAGTAGTGAACTTTTTGGGCGTTTTTTGGTTCAACAACGCCCCACAATGCCAATTACTCCGCCCCCTTGAGCGTTGTTTTGCAATTTTTGGCATGAAGCGTTCTTAAATCAACGCCGGAGAAGAATTTGTTTGGTCAATGACAGTTAATCTCCTTTTTGTTTGGTCAATAAGATTTTTTAATGGTTTTTTTATTTAATTGTTTGACACCCCTTTTAACATAATGTCCCACAACGTTCACATCCCCACTACACCCATTTTAGAAAACGCCCCATAATACTCAATTGCTGACTGGACTACCACATGACGCAAAACGCCCAAAGGTGAGGTGTCTTCCACTCAGAGCCGACTCAACCTTAGTGGGGGCCCAAAGCAGTAACTAAAATAGAGGCATTTTCGAGAAAATAAAAATAATTTTACTTGCAACCTGTAACAATTACAATATAAAGAGAGACTGTAGGCGGATTACACAAATAAATTAATGATACTTCCGTGCCTTTAGTTTATGTGATGCTTTAATTGTCATGATTTGGTCTTTCTCACCGAATTTCCATATGTATACTTACAAGAGATTTTAATTATTGTGATCTTTAGGGAGGTGAGGCCCAAAGCAATGACTTGGTTTGAATTACCCTTAAGCCAGCCTTACTTACTTCCAGTATGGATGGTCTTACTATCTTGCGTGGTAGATATTTGTAAGAAAATCAACAATTTTACTATGTATATGACACATAGAATCTAATCTAATGTCAAAATATAAATTTGCAGCAATAAGATATGTGATTTTATATGCATGTATATATTTTTATCGGCATGTTCTTTTTTAGTTTGATAATTATACACAAAAGTAGAACACAAACCATGTAATACAACATGACACATTATGATAACTACTAGAGTATATGATCACGTATCATTTATCATAGGACTAGGAGGAAGAAACGATATTTTTTTTATAGAATACATGAAGACAAAAAGGTAAATACTTAAATCTAATTTGCATATTGTTTGGTTGATGAAAATGCATTTTTAAAAGAATTTGTGGATATAAAAGGCAGGTGACTCTTTACAAAAAAAAAATACATGAACATATATATATACACGGGGTAAGGTTATTGTAAAAAAGACCAAAAGTGTGAGAAATGTAAGAAAAAATCTCAGCCATTAGATCTAAATTAATTGAAAAGGGTAAACAAGTAATTTTATCATTAGTTCAATTAATTAAAAACTTCCCATAACCGTCACCTTAATTATAGGAAGTATATAACACCATTCAGCAAGTATATAACATCATTCAGCATTCAGCAAGTATATAACACCATTCAGTAAGTATATAACACCATTCAGCAAGTATATAACACCATTCAGCAAGTATATAAACCTTTCAGCAACTATATAACACCATTCAGCAAGTATATAAACCATTCAGCAAGTATATAAACCATTCAGCAAGTATATAACATCATTCAGCAAGTATATAACACCATTCATTAACTAAACATCTGATCGAAACATATTTTTTTCTCTATATAAGTGTAGCAATATGGTACTCATATTAAAGATAAAAAACGCTCGTTATTATGGTGTAATTTTTTTTTAAAAGTTACGTATAAAAAGTTATTGACGTTTAAAAAAGACGGAGGAAAGTTACATGTGCATTACCTAATTCCTAGTGGGTTTAAAAGACTATATTGCCCCTAGATATTTCAAATCGGTCCAAATTAATGAAAATATTTTACAATTTAGTCCCTATTGATCTCAACCATTAGATCAAAAGATCTAACGGCTAAGATTCTTTCTTACCCTTCTCACACTTTAGACCTTTTTTACAGGATCCTCTTCCTGTATACACGAGTCTAAAAATTATAAACTTCTACTACTTTATAAATCCCATTGATTGTTTATGTGTCAGAGTTTAAAAACATATTTATAAATCACATTAATTGTTTATATTGTATGGTGTCGACAGCCGACAAATGAATATAAAACACATTAACAAATATTTTATCGGTGTCATGTAATACCGGTCGTTAAAAAAGCATATAAAACGTATCAACAAATATTTTACCATTGTCACATCCTTAAAGATGGATTAGTTCATTATAAACATAAAGATATATGTAACATCGATGATGGCTATTTGCGTGTTTATTTTGATTTTTTTTTCTAAGATAACATGCATGTGTCTTATTTTATATTTTGTGTGAGTAAAAAGTTAATTACTTGATTGACAAATACATCAAGGGTCATGCTTTCACTAAAAAAAAAAGTCCTTTTTATTTTTCTTTAGGAAAATAGAAAATTAGATGACTCCAATTAATGACACGTGTCACACGTTAATTTACTTATATAGTATACATTTGGTATATAAAATTACATTTATTCAACCCATATAATACACAGAGTTCCTTAAAGTTTGTCTTTTATTTAATATGTAAAATTATATAAAATAATATAAAGAATTTCAAATAATGTCACGTGGCACCCTCTCCTTCAATCTTACAATTTATATAATATTTTATTTTAATATCTTTTTAATAATTTACACGTTTATCACTTATCAGTTAATCTATAATCGTATATTTGATTGCTTTTATATGTTTTTAAACAGATAAATAATAATAATATTGTCGTGAAATTTTGTAATGTTATTTTCTTTCACAACATTTATTTCCTTGAATTTATTCTATCATTAGAAAATTAAGTAAAGTTAGTGACACACACTTCTAGTGGCATTTACTTTTTGTATAACTTATTTAGGTTTTAGTGGCACTTTACGTGTGCCACATTTGCTTAGCACACGTTTTTAGTGGCATTTAGTCCTTATGCCACTAATTTAGATTTTTAATGATACTTTTCATATGCAACTAAAATATTTGATAATTTTTAATGGTACTTTATGTGTGCCACTATTTTCTAAGTGCTTCTAAATTCTAAAATACAAAAAAAGCCATATAGTGGCACACGCTTTTAAAGACATTTAGATTTTCTGCCACTAATTTAGGCTTTTAACGACACTTTGCGTATGCCACATTTGCTCATAACGCACCTTTGGTGGCATTTAGGTTTTGTGACACTAATTTAGGTTTTTAATGGCAATGTGTATGTCACTAAAAATTTTATATTCACATTCTTGTTATTAGGGTTGTTTAAAATGTTCACGGCTCACTCAAAATTTACTTGAAGAAAGATCGGATTAAAATTGCCTCGGGTTGTAAATGAGCTAAGCCCGAGCCAAGATAGGTTCGGTTCGTAGCTCTCTTGATAGTTGGCTTGTTTAAATTAGATCATATATATACACATATATAAGTTATGGTTTTTGATTACTTATATATAGTTACTTTTTATTAAAAGAAATAGATTGTAAAGTCATAGTTTTTGGTTTTTTTTTTATTTTTAGTATATAATTTGTGTCAAAAATACAAAAAGTTAAAGATATCTATTTCAAAAAAATAAATGGGACAACTCGATGAGACACAAGCTAGCTCGATCTTTTGATGTGCTAAGACTATCTCTAACTTTTGACAAGCCGAGCCCGAGCCTAACATTTTAGCTCGTTAAGATAAACAGGGCGGCTCGGCTAGACTCAGTTTTTAAACGAGCCAAATCTGAGTCCACCTTGGCTCTGCTCGTTTACAACCCTACTTGTTATATTAAATTGTTTATTTATTTTAAATTTAATGGTAAATTAGAAACATCTAAATGTATATTTTTTTTAATTTGTTAAAAGTTATTGTTTTTTATCTACCATGAAATCAAATTCACCCAGAAGTTTCAATTAACTCATTCCCCAAATTGACACATCCAAAATTTTCAGTTCCCCGCTTCACCAAAGTGACCCGCCATAAAAGAACTTCATTCTCGCGCTTCCCAACCCTAGCTTTTCGATTCAAATTCATCCCAGTCGATCTTGTTCTTCTTTCGGTTATGGTTTTTGATACAACAATGATGAACAATCATAGCAGCAACAACAAAAATGTGGCCACCGTTCCACCCATTATTGCATCAAAACAAACTGTTCCAATTCCTAAGACCGTCGATACTCTGAAGGTCAATACAAGGTTTATTGTCTTTCTAGTTTATGTGTTGACTCCTCATTTGCTTTACGATTGCAATTATTTGTTATTTACTCTCATTGACGTTAATTACATTCTGTGAATCAATTATTCATGATTGATTTTGGGGTTCTGAATTGGGTGTCAGTTTAGAGTTTTTCTTACTTAAAGCGATTTCAATTAGTTGGGCAAAATGTTTAGATTTTTCTGCTAAATTGATCTTGTGTCTTTTTAATCTGGTTAATCGTGTTGGAAGGTAATTTCTGACTTCAAAAGAGAGGGATGATTGATAAACATTGCTTCAAATATAACAATTTGTTAGGTTGATTGATATTGTAGATTAGGGTTGACTAGAAGCTAGTTGCAACTGATAATTGCTCTATTTCTTATTGATTCGTATCGTATTTCTAGCCGTGGTTGTAAAAATCGCTACCTACTAGCGATTTATCGGATTAGAGTTTTTATATGTAATTTTTGAAATTATATATATCATATACCCACATTAAGAAAATTCCTTTTATAAGGTGGAGAAACTTGAAACTGGTGATGATCTGCCATACAGAATGGATGTTCATCCTGGTGGAGAAGGTGTAATTTGTTCGTTGCCAAAAAGTTGCAGGTACCTGAACGTGAAATTGACAGAAAAAAGTGAATTAACTAAATTGAAGCTTTTTTGGTGATAAATTGTTACCGTTATAAATTTGGTTCGCAGATGGTTTGAATGGGATACAACCACGAGTGATGATACCATCGAATTGAGTCTAAAGCCATCTGAGAAAGTGTTTGACAAATTGGAAGATATTGGTCAACAATTAGCGGTTACCTTTATTCAGGATGGTTCTCTACTTACCGTTGGTGGCGAGGTAAAGGCCATCTTTCACATGATTATCAAAAACTAATATATATTTATTTATAGAAACAAATGCTTAATTTGTAATTAACCATCCAGTTATTGTGTAGTATAGGATGGTACGTTGAGGGTGTTCAAGTGTCCTAGCATGGCATTGATCCTTGATGCG
Organism: Helianthus annuus; assembly: GCF_002127325.2. Taxonomy (NCBI): domain Eukaryota; kingdom Viridiplantae; phylum Streptophyta; class Magnoliopsida; order Asterales; family Asteraceae; genus Helianthus; species Helianthus annuus. Next base: position 17,387,510 of record NC_035440.2, on the reverse strand, counting down.
CCTAAGGCTCATACATCTGTGAAGAATTTAGATTTCAGGTTAACTTTAGTTTCTTCGTTAGGCTTTAGATTTTTATATTTTTTTTATTTTGTCTGATGTTTATTGGTGTTTATCTGTCTCAGTCCTGGCGGAAAATATCTTGTGTCGGTTGGAAGTGGCCCTGGTAGGGTTTGGGATATCTCATCGTCAATAGCCAAAGCTTCTTTATCAAAAGAAAATGTAATTTATCTCTATGTTTTTAGACTGTGTTTTGCAATTTGCCTACACTAATTAGAGTCACGTGTCCCGTTCATGATGAAGTTTTTGGATTTGGCAAATTTTCACTTAATGGAGAGAGTGATCCCTTTCTCTATGTCACTGCAATGCGAGGTAATATGTCTGTATAGCGTTTTTATGCAGACATGAGATTATTCTTATATTGAATTATGTTTTTAAGAGTATATTGTAGTGGTGACAAAATGGGCGGGTCATGCATAGAACAAAACAAGCTTAAGGCAAATGAATATTTTCAATACTTCGTTTAGGTTGAGTTGGTTTCTCTCTAGATGCGAGATTATGTCAATTATCATCATTATGTATAGTTGGTTATAAATAAAATAAGAAAAGCTTATAAATTATAATAGAAATCCATGCATAGTAGTCAAAGTCGCAGGGCACAAAGGGTTTGCTTGTCACCTAGGCACAAGACACCAGGCACAAGAAATGCAAGAAAAGGGAATCGTAGGAAAATTATATATGTACCTATGTAGTCAAAAGCGCAAAGAGCACGCGCCTAGGCGCTCGGGTGTAGCGAGGCGCACCTATAGCGCCTGGTGGTAGCCTAGGCGCAAAAATGAGGGTTTTTTTTTTCAAAAAAAAAGGTGTTGAGGTGCAAAAAGGTGCAAAAATGGTGCTGAGGGCGCAACGCATAAGCAGAAAACAAAAGGTATGGCTATGAGATCTAATCATTTGAACATGAATTGTGAAATTTCAGGTTGAATATAGTGAATTGGCTGATACGACGATAATAAGGAGTAAGTGCATGGTACAACTATGAAGTGTGAAATACGATCGCTAAAAAAGAGTTAACACAATGAATATTTTACTCGTATGAAGATTGTGAAAGAGATTCATGACCGCAATTGAGTTTTGAGTTTTTGTTCAAAACATTTTTTAAATATTTGTTTTGTATGTTCGATATTTAGATTTAGGTTGACACTTATTAGTTATTTCTTTGCAAACATTTAGAATCTTTAGAAGATGATTGATTGAACTTTTTAATTGAATTGATTATATTATTATGATTTCTACATTTTACAATTTTATTTTTATTCTTTGATGTAAATAAATAATAATTGTAATCAATAAAAATTAATATGATAAATAATTTGATGTGATTTTTGTGGCAAAACATATGTGCCACTAAAAGCCCAAAAGTTTGCAGTGGCAGAAAAAACAGTGCCCCTAAAGCCTATATACTTTGTGCGGCAGATTGAAAAAGTACCACTAAAAAGCTTTAGCGTCAGCGCTTCTAGTGGCACTTTTTTTGTGTGCCGCCCATTCCTATAGGTGTTTTTACCGGCACTTTTTTGTTGTTTTGTGGCACTTTTTGTATGTCACTAAATGACATTTTTTGTAGTGTTTGATTGAGTATGGTTTTGAAAATATATTAAATATCTCATATACACAATAATAAAATAAATCTTACGAGAAAAATTTCCGAATAATTTCTGTGGTTTGTTCAAATTTTAATTTTAATTTTAGTCAACAACTTTCTAAAATTATATGTATGTTCCCTATTGTTTGCTTGATTGTTACTCGAATAGTCCATCGACTGGACGAATGTTAGTTTCCTCGTTTAAGTGGTGTGAAATGACAAAGATACTCATACTATTAATAAAAATAATTAAAACAATAAAACACTTATAAATATAAATGGACCCTACCCAACCCCTTCCCCTCACACAATCAGCTTGTTGGTGCATATTCTGTGACAACAACTTAATAGTTTGGTTATTTAGTCTTTGGATATTTTGTAATGGGCTTAACATATTGGTTAGGGAGTTAATTATCGTAATGGGCTTGGAAAATGGCCTAGCCCAGTTAGAAGCCAAGTTCACAGACATGTGGTATATAAATATGTTTTGTGATTAGGGTTTGAAAAGTAGGTGAATTCTAGAGAGAGAAGTCGTAGAGATTAGAAAAAGAGAAACGAATTTGTGAGAGGCAAGATCACAGAGAGAGGCTGTGAGGTTGTGTGAGGTATTGAGTTGATTGTAAACTGCAAATTGGATAATCAATAGAATACCGGTTTAATTGTGAATTCTGTTTCAACTATTTTTTGTAACACTCTGATCTAGAGGATTCCGCACTCTAGGTTAGATAGACGATTTTGTGAAAGATCCATAAGATGAGTAGGTAACATATCAGTGACGTATGGTTTTATAACCTTAAATCTTGCGTTGATAGATTGCCAAATTTTGATGTTTTAGGCCTTTATACAGTTATTTCATCCGGGAATATCGGGATTATCCTTCTGCTGCAGCCAGATATATGTTGACCTAGGCACAACCAAGATATCTTAAAAGAGCTAAAAATGCCAAAAACCCAGACTTGAAGAAGCTCTCCTATAGAGTCATTCAAATGTGCAAAATGCATAAATCGTACCAAAATTTGGTATTTACCTTACCCCCGTTGGATATTGGTCTCTTTGTTGTACAGAAGTACTGACCTGATCACCAATTATCTAACATTGTAAAACAAAACGAGGGAATTCGGTACACCTACTACGATGAAATTTTGTGCATAACTTAATCGCGGGGATATGTCCTGAAGTGGGACACACTAGTACATCAGTATAATATTACCTTAATGTATCACCGGGTAAATGAACTTGAAATGTTCATGTGTTGTGTTTAAGTAGATAAACAATACTTGTAATCGTCTTGAACTGCAATTAACGATAATCAAAATGGAAAATTAGCCGTTTGTGTAAAACAGTTTAATTTAGCTGATATGATTTTCTTGCACATGATTCTCAAAAAAAAGATGCATTGAAAATATTTCTAAATTTTCTTTAGTTTTTTTAAATAAAAAAAAACCTAAAATATTTTCTTTTTAAAATACTTCCATATTGAACTGGCGTGTTGTTTTCGCATGATAAGATAAAATATTGGTTTATCTTTAATGTGAAAAAGAGTAATGGTTTTTCGAGATACTTGCTTATGTTTATAAACAGATTGATGCAGTAATCAAACTGAAGTGCAAAATACTAGTAAAGTGCAGATTGAGAGTGAAGTGAAGATGTGTGAAGATGCATGGTAGGATCCTTCTACTACGTTGTAGAGAGAGAAAATGGAAGAGTTGAAGCTCACTTGTTTAACCAAAGATTGCTAGTTCACTGAAAGTTTTGGAGATTGGAAGCATCAGCTAAGGGGGCATCAGTTGATGTCAGAAACTGTGTGTAGCTGAAGTTATCCAAAGACCAAAAGACTGCAAGATGTTTGAAGATAAAGTTACACTATGAAGCTATTGTCAAGGGGAGTCTCTTGGTGCATATTCTGTGACAACAACTTAATAGTTTGGTTATTTAGTCTTTGGATATTTTGTAATGGGCTTAGCATATTGGTTAGGGAGTTAATTATTGTAATGGGCTTGGAAAATAGCCTAGCCCAGTTATAAGCCCAGTTCACAGACATGTGGTATATAAACATGTTTTGTGATTAGGGTTTGAAGAGTAGGAGAATTCTAGAAAGAGAAGTCATAGAGATTAGAGAGAGAAACGAATTTGTGAGAGGCAAGATCACAGAGAGAGGCTGTGAGGTTGTAGGAACGTGTTTGGACCGATTCCGATGTTCTTAAATGTATAATTGATTGCTAAGATCTCGTATCTTGTGCGGAATCTAAGCACGAGAGTGGATTGAACAAGAACAAGCTAATTAAAAATGATTTCTATTACTGATTTGTAAGTACAAAACTGTGAAATCACTTGGACAGAGTTTCCCTACTCAAGTCCACAAAAGCTACAAATGAACAATACACAAGACCTATTTATACTAAAAGTCCATCCGCACAAACAGCTTATTCATGGACCTGCGCAGGTTCGTGCGAACGTACTGGTGCAGACTGACCTAACCCTAATTCTGCGCTTCATTCGTGCGGATCCACATATGTTGATCCGTGCAGACCCGCTTCACTTTTGAACATGTTCATACACTTCAATACCTTGTCTTGTGCACTCTATTAGCTACGATTCGTTACATATGACACTAAAACACGTGATTGACGTAAGCAATAGACATAATGCATTCACGGACTCCCCCTTGTGAGTGTGCGAATGTCTATCACCTCCGTCAATCCGAATCGTAGCAAGAAACTGAACAAGATGAGGTTTTATATTGTTAAATATAGGGGAAAGTCTAGTTTAACTGAGGAGTGGCAAACTTGAAATTAATGAGATCCTCTTTAGAGCCTTTCCTATAAATAGGAGGCTTAGGTAGTTCATTTAGAACTTTTGCAACTTGAGGAACTTGAGAGAAGATCTAGAGAGAGAAGGTGATTCAAAGTTTTGTATATTGTCATATTATCAATCAAATCATCAGTTTATTATGTTCTTGTGTTCGGTCCACACACGTGCACGGATTCCGCACGTCGTACGTGTCGTTCATAATCGTTCAGGAGTCAAATCCGATCCTACACCCCTTGGATATTGCTGCAGTCAATCTCGTAGCTAATCTTCTTTAAATCTGAGTCTTCAAATGTATTTGACAGTTTTGAATCACAGACTCCCCTTTACATCTTGATTCATCAGCTCTCCCTTTCATCAGACTCTCTCTTCAGCTCCCCCTTGCTTTGAGCTTTCAGAATCTGTACCTGGCTCAATATCTACTTAGTTAACAATTCAATACACTTATGAGAATTTCTTTCAATTTCAGAATCAAAAACCTGGATTTCATAAAATTCATTTGACAATTAAAACTATTTGAGATCTCTAGGATTTTTGTCTGGCTCTAAACAAAAATGTTTTGACATTAAAACCAATGAATTATTTAAGAATTCAGGAACAGAGCCTAACTCAGCTCCCCCTATCAAATAACTTCTATTCACAAACCAATCAAATTTGAATTTGACTCTAAAGTATCCAACTTCATAAACCCTCACAGATAATCAAGTTCAATTTAGTGACCTTTATTTATCTGATTATCTACCAAGTCCAAATAAATGACCTTAGAGACAATTTCAAACTATTTTGATTTTTCATTAAAAACCTCAAGTCTCAAATTAATGAACTTGTTATTTTTTGAGACATGTTCAGTATACTTTAGATTTTGGAACTCAGCTTTCCAACATCAGTTGTCGAAATATAAAATGAAACAAATTTTTTTTGTGTTTTACAAAGTTTTTGCTAAAACACACCTAAAATCTTTTTGTAATTTTCTGTAATGAAATTTAATAAATAAAAATTACAGACATATTTTTGTTGAGTTTGTATCAGAGGATCATATACTTTATGACATATCACTAACACTGTTGATCTATATAAACTTTAAGTTTTAAACGATTCACTTAGATTGTCAGTATATTGATCTATATAAACTTTAAGTTTTAAACGATTCACTTATTTTATTTTTATTTATTATTATTAACCAACACTTCCTATTTTCAACCACAGGCTGCTACATTGCCCATGTTGACTTTCAGTTGACTTCTGGAACACCTGCACATGCAATCAACTCAATTACTTGAATAATGCACCACAAGCCTGTTTGACCTTGGGTATTTTGACACAATATGATTCGTTCAGTTTCGTAAAATCTTTGTCATTCACAAAACCTTTTCATTTTTTTCTTCAACCTTTTTGTTTGAATCGATTTTCCTTTTCTCATTAACAGAAGTACTTTGTTTCTTTACCACCCAAATTTGTCCTTTTGAAAAATTCTTTTCATAATATTTTGAATCAATTTGAATGTTTTGTTTTGACAAATCATCTTTTGGTCTCCACATTTGTTTTGATTTTTCAAATTTGGGTGACTTCTGTTTCACAACATCAACTTTCTTTTTCTCTTTCTCAAAATCAACAGGCTTCAGATTTGGACATTTACGGCCAACATGTCCAATTTGTTGACATTTAAAACATGTTTTCTTTGAAACATCTTTGGCCTGTTGTTGTTGTTTCGTTCGAGCATAGAATTCTTCATCAGTCTGTCGACTAAATCGGAGTCCTATCTCTTCTTTAGAACTTGTTCCATGAACAAAGTTCATTTTCTTATGAAAATTTGTCTTTTCAAACCTTTTCTTTTGATTTTATTTCTTTTTATAACCCAACCCAACCTTTGTGTTTTTCTTTTTGTAACTTGGTTTTTTATAAAAAGTTTTCTTGCTCGCTTTACCGGCAAATTTTTCAATTTCTATCAATTTAAAAACTTTGTCAATCTTTTCCGCAATCACATTTTGAATCAGAACTTCAACAACTGAGAATAATTTGTCCAATCCTACCATATAATATGCCAATCTAATTGAATCATCATTCGCATTTGTCTCAGATTTTGAATTCTTCAGATAATTTTTATGAAAACTTTCCTCATCTTCAACTTGTGATTCGGAATTATCATTTTTGGTAGAATCATTTTGATTTTCTTCTTTCAAAACGCTTTCAACAACCTTACTTACCACCTCTGAATCACCAACATCATCAAATTTGGAGTAAGTCATATCAATGTTTTCAGGCAATTGATCAACCATGTTTATTGATTTTGCCACATTCTCATCATCATAGAAAGTATATTTTTTCTTCAATGGTGGTGGAACTTGATGATATTCTGATCCAATTCCCTTTTTATTCTCTTCAGAATCATTATCATCTGGTGTGATGTTGAAAATGCGTTCAAGAATGTACGAAGAAGCATGATAACTTTGAAGTTTATTATTTTTCTTTTCCTTTTCAGCCAATTCATGTTTTAGCTCAGCAACTTCATCAATATATTAAATTAAAACCAGTTGTTTACCTTTATATTTAGCTTCAAGAAATTTTGTCGTTTCGGAATATTTTGAAACTTTACCTTCAAGACGTTGAATTTGACTTTTCAATGTTTCATATGCTTCTTTTACTCTATGATATGAAAATTTCATCCCATCATATTCTTTTTACAACTCTCAAATAATATTATCTTTTTGAATACATTCGTTGTAATTTGCTGAACACTTTTGTTTTAAAATTTCATTTACTTTTTCAAAATCGTTACATTTTTGTGTCAGCTCCTCTATTGTTTGTTTCAAAATCTCTTCTTTCTTAAACATTTCTTTACAATTTTCTTTGAAAACATTCTCAATTTTAGTAAATTCAATGTTCCTGGATCTTAAGTTTTCATCATTCTCAGTACAAGCACTGCATGTTTCCATGCATTTCCTGCACTGCACTTCATTTTTGTTAGATTTGTTACCAATTTCATCATTATTACCCATTGATTTAACCTTGTTTGACGACTCAGTAGATTCAGTTTGAGTTTTTACCTATGTCTGATCTACCATCATTGTTTTGTCGGTCGTATTCTTCAAACTCTCATCCTTTTTCTCTTGGCTCTCATCAAGGGTTTCTTCCACATTCTTCTTCAAAGTCTTTGTCAACTTTTCTAAACTCGCATACATCACTTCTTTTATGCGTTTCTCCAATTGTTCAACATAATTTTTTATCTTCTTTCTTCTTTGAATAAAAATCTACTGCAGTAGGAATAACAGCGACCAGTGCATCAAAGTCTATACCTTAGGATCTATAGCAGGATCTCCTTGAGGATCTAAGAAGAATTTTCTCTCATCATCCCATCTCTTGGCCTCCTTTGTCTCTTTAAAGATATCTTACAATCTCTCACGTACAATACGTTCTTGTCGACCCCATCTTACCTCAGCAACCAATGCATTTCCTTCCATTGGAATGTATTTATTCCAATTGAAGCCCTCATCTTCCTGCGTAACCACCAGTGCTTGTTTTTTCTTTTTAGAAGAACCTTCACCGATGCGTGATCGATTGTTCTTTAGTGGTTGTTCATTGTTGCGATGGTAAATTGCTTTTCGGTAGTAATCATCTTGGAATGGATTCACATTTTTATCCACATCTTGATTCGAGCATTCTCTCTTGATTCGAGTTTTGTTGTAGGACCTCCAAGACATGATCTGCCAATAATCTCCATGAATCTTTGAGCTCTTCTCATAACACAAGCATACACCATCTGATGTCGATCATCTCCATCTCTTTTGGATCGATTTGATCGTAATCCTCTTTTGTCATGTTTGGATTTCCAATTTTACCTGCCACCAAACTTTCGTAGGATCCCAGAATAGATGCTAAGAAGATCATCTATTGTTTGGCTGAATCTGCACTCAAACTCTGAGAATGGTTCAAATTTAGGGCAATGTTGCATTGAACCACATTTGGATTAGAATTGTTTGGTGCTGAAGATGATTGATTTTTAGTATTTGAATTTGAATAACCAAAACAACACTTCGACGAACTGCTTTGTGGTGAATCATTTGAACTTTCTACACTAAAAGTAGTACCAATCTTTGATGATTGATTGTTCATCAGCATGCTTCCACGACAATAAAGATTCATGTTTTGTTAATTTGAGTTGTTAATCTTATTTTGCTTTTGGAGTTCCAGCTCATGGCCTTCAAGTTTTTCAATCAATATGTCTAAGGTTATTTCATCAAATTTTGCACCATTTTTCAGAATCATGATATACGTTTGCCAATCATCTGCATGTGGCAATGCTTCAATGAGTTTGCTGATGATTTCTTCTCTGTTTTTTCTGATATCGAATCTTTCAAGCTAAAGTTTTAGATGACAGAAGCGTTCTATCATCCGTCGAACATTCTCACCCTTCAGACAGTTAAACAGATCAAACTCTTTCTTAAGCAATGATATTTTTTTTCGTTATCTCTGTTCCACCTTCAACCTTAATTCTTAATGCTTCCCACATAGATTTTGAAGTTTTGTCATGTTGGAGCAGAGAAAGAATATCATCTCTAACTGATTGTTGAAACAGTGTAATCATTTTTTGTTCATTAGAGAATTCCTTCTTATCCCTATCCTCATATTCTTTGATTGGTATTAATTCTCCCCTATTGTTTGTTGGTTTTTCATATACAAGTGTTAACAAAACCCAACTTTCATAAGCATAAGCTTTTACCCAACTCTCAAATCTATCTTTCCACCTACTGTAATCTTCTATGTTCATCAGTTTGGGTGGTTTCTTATGGGTTCTATATGCATTTTTTATGTTTAAACTTTCAGATATGACATTCGAAGCATTCTTTGGTGTGGATGTTGTAACGGATGTGAAAGCATCGTAGAATTCATTATAAAATTCCGGCTCCATGATTTCAAACTTGTAACAATCAAGAAATACCTGCACAAATCAACAATAGATCAAGTAACTTTGAACACCAAGTAATAACACTCCTGATTCGCGCGTATGAAGACTGGCTAGATCCGTGCGAATGGAGAATGTCGATCCGTGCAAATTGACAAGTAATGGATCCGTGCGAACAGACAAAGAACTAGACCCGTGCGGATTCACTTAAACTCACTCACACGGATGTGCAGACATGTTGTTATGTTTTGGATGGTTTTCTCAAAGAATTTTTGGTAATTTTGTTCAAATCTTGATCTAATCTTTTCAAGGATTGATTATGTTGTGATTTCGCACAACATATTCAAAATTCATCTAATTTTAACCGTGGATTCGATGTTAATTTGTGTGTTTAAACTTGAAAAAAGAAGTGTAGAAGAAGAATGAGTAGAAAATGATGAAATCAGCTCTGATTTTACTCTGATTTGCTTGAATCTTCTAGTTTCTTGTATCTTTAGTCCTTGCAATCAATCTCCTGCTCTAATACCACTTGTAGGAATGTGTTTGGACCGATTCCAATGTTTTTGAATGTACAATTGATTGCTAAGATCTCGTATCTTGTGCGGAATCCAAGTACGAGAGTGGATTGAACAAGAACAAGCTAATTAACAATGATTTCTCTTACTGATTTGTAAGACAAAACCGTGAAATCCCTTGGGCAAAGTTTCCCCACTCAAGTCCATAAAAGCTACAAATGAACAACACACAAGACCTATTTATACTAAAAGTCCATCTGCGCAAACAGCTTATTCACAGACCTGTGCAGGTTCGTGCGAACCTACTGGTGTAGACTGGCCTAACCCTAATTCTGCGCTTCATTCGTGTGGATCAACATATGTTGATCCGTCTGGACCTGCTTCACTTTCTAACATGTTCATACACTTCAATACCTAGACTTGTGCACTCTATTAGCTATGATTCGTTACATTTGACACTAAAACACGTGATTGACGTAAGCAATAGACATAATGCATTCACAGTGGTTTTTTGAGGTATTGAGTTGATTGTAAACTGCAAGTTGGATAATCAATAGAATACCGGTTTAATTGCGAATTCTGTTTCTACTATTTTCTATAACAATCTGATCTAGAGGATTTCGCACCCTAGGTTAGATAGATGATTCTGTGAAAGATCCATAAGATTAAGGGACCTACACAGCTCCCTCCAACCATCTTTGTGGAACCAACTAGCAACCACCACCATCTTCAATCTACTCGACCTTCCACCATTGTCGACCAAGAACTCCACGTCTCCAGTCCCTTGTGGGCCACCACATCCATTTACTTTTATATTGCTAATGTCAACAACTTCAATCATAAACATACTCATAGAAAACTCATAAAATCCTAACTAAATGAACCACCACAATCTCCGTTGTTCTGCAATTCTTCTCTTCCATCATCAGATTCATCTGAATCGAGCCATTGCAATTACTGTAATTGTCACAGCTTGATTTTTTTCTCCGGTGGGCCCGGATGTAGGGTTTGAGCATAACAATTGTATACCAGTTTCACAACACTACGGAAATAGAGAGTTATGTAATAGTAAAATACAAGTATTTAAAAAATTCTATATTAAAACTTTAGGTATCAAATATTTGATACAAGGTATACCAAAGGTATGATCATAATAAAATGAACTCTGACACATCATAGGTCTTGGCCATTGGAGTCGCAAATTCCAAAGCTGTAGACCGAGCCTTATCCAGCCTAATGTCTAGGTTCATTACCTGTAAGTCAATCTTTAAAAATATGTCAGCTTTCACTGGTAAATATAGTTAACCGACTCATTTTTAAAACATTTATTTTCATTGGGACATGTATCCTTATTACCAGATTTACATGCTTGTCACGTTCGGGAACTGGGATAGAAGCTAGTATTGAATTAATATACACACCATATTATGTGACTATCAGATGTATGTTTACACCCCGCACTTATGGCCAATATAATAATGAATCCGGGAACTTGAATATGTTACTGTTAACCCCCAATCGTTTTTGTTATCAAACAATATGTATTAAATTGGATTGTTGCATTATGAAAACATTTAGCCCGTTACAATACTCAAACCAACGGGTTTTATACTATACCCCAAGTTTTGATAAAAGTAGTTAAAAGTATTTACATGTACTAGCGTACAACACAACGTATTCAGTTCATAGTACAGCAGGACTCAAAGTTTATTGCCTACAGTGTGATTACTGGAGGGCTCTGTAGTTTAGAGTGAATGGAAATAATATCCATGAGAATTGTTTATGGGTCTTTATAAGTCATTTAGACTTGACCGAAAAACATGCATTTAAGCACGCTTCTGCTAGATTAAGCGTTAACCGGATAGAAGGTTAGTTATAAGGATACGAGTGAGGAGTCTCGTGTATTATGGTTGGTTAACGTTACATTCAAATCTGAGAGTGTTTTGAAATGGTTTTGAAAAGGTTTTGACCCGTTATGACTTGTTTATATGGTTTACGCCATTTTAACGAGTCGTATGCATAAATACGAGTTCCAACGGGAAAAAAGGTTTGTGACAAGTCAAATATGTTAGAACATATTTTTGTTATGTTGTATAAACTGTTTTGATATCAAAATATCATATTGCATATACTTAAAGCTCATTATTTGGTTATTTCATAAAGCTGCGTTTGACTTTTCAAAAACTTAGGTTTGACTTGTCATTTTGACCCATTTAGACGTGATGATCATGATATACAAATGTAAGGTTTTATTCCTTACATTATTTAGACCATTTGGGTGAAATTGATTTGAAATTGGTTACCTAAAATGGCCAGAATTGAAAGTCAAACAGTTTGGTCAAACTGTTCGATATTCTTGACATTCGGACGAAATTAAACTATGAAACTAATTGCTATTGAAAGAGATTAGGAAAGAAAACTTACTAACTTCAGAAGACTTCTTTAAACAACCAAAGGAAAGGCTTGAAATGCATAAGCAATGTTGGTGCATGCGTCTGTCGACTTCGTCTAGTATCGAGTCTTGTATAGAACTAGTTAGATCAGGGTACGAAAATCAAGAAAGTGAGAATTAGTAGTGATTCCGCTTGAAATGACATCAGGTCACTTTTAAGCGAAATCAGAATGATGCTAATTCCGCTCGAACTAAAATGTTGATTCCGCTTGAATCAATGTTGTTAATTCCGCTTGAAATGAACATGTCATGTTCAAGCGGAATCTGATGCCTATAAATAGGGCAGTTCAAGCGAAATCATATATAGAATTTCCGTTTTTGCAACGAAGTGCTGCCGAAGTGTCGTCACGCTGTAAAACGTCATTATATCAATCAAATCGATAGTTTAAGTGATAACAGTGCTGAATTGACCTCAGTTTGTCTGTTTCCGCCGTTCAAACTGAGCAAAACTCTTCTGATCGACTCGTTCGGGTCTGAAAACGATCCTACAAGTGGTATCAGAGCTCAGGAGGAAGAGTTCATACCAATTCAGCTGCGAATTCTGGTTTTCTACACCTTCTTTTTCAAAATTTATAACTTTTCACGGTCAAATGTTCTAATTTTTACACATCAAACTCGGAATAATGTTTTAACTAATCCTTGTGAAAATTAGACTTTAATTCGATCTAAAACAAGTAAAAAACGGTAATTCCGCTTCAAAATCAGCGCGAGATGATGACGTCAGCAGCATTTTAAGCGAAATTAGGTTGTTGATTCCGCTTGAAATCCATATTCCGCTTGAAAGTTCTGTTGATTTCGCTTGAAACGGTATTTCGCTTGAGAAATTGTATTGATTCCGCTTGAAACGTGCTATTTCGCTTGAGTGGGTTATTTCGCTTGAGTGACATTGTTTGAAACCTGTGATTCCGCTTCAAGTGGTGATTTCGCTTGAACCGTTATTTCGCTTGAACAGTTATTTCGCTTGAACAGAACAGTTTTGAATTTTTTGAAATCCGAATCATGGACGAAGAATTTTATAACGCATTCGCTACCCCGGTTACCCCAATCACTATTGCACAGAACACGATGTTGGGAAATGAAACAGGGACTATGCAAAAACCGCCTAAGCTCATGAACATCGAGGAGTATAAGGGTTGGGAAGGACGTTTTGAGAACTGGGTACAAGCTAACTATTTAGATGCTTGGGAATGTGTTGAGACAAAATACGTTAGACCGACAAATGACGATGAAGAGGAGATTGCTATCAAGGATGTGAGCATTGATGATAAAAAGAAATATAAAAATGAGAAAATGATGCTAAGTCTGCTACAACAAGCTGTGAAAGAAGATATCATGGTCTTATTGCAACATAATGGAAGTTCTTATTCGATTTGGAAAGCTTTAAGATCCAAGTTTGTTGGAAGTCAAGAAATGATCAAGAACAAGAAATCGCTTTTGAAGAAAGAGTTTGATTTGTTACGTGGTTTGAAAAATGAGAGCACAAAGCAGATAATCGAAAGATATTGCAATCTGTTGGTAAATCTGAGAAGGGTGAGCATCAACAAAGACAATGAAGAGCTGATAGAGAAGCTAGCTGATGTGTTGCCACACGAAACTTGGGGTACATATCTCATGATGCTAAGAAACAAGAAAGGTTTCAACAATCTGACCCTTAGCAAGTTTATTGAAAAAATTGAGGCTCAGGAGATGGAACAGAGAAAGATCTCCAGGATGAAAGACTTCGATGGTGAACAAGACATTGGGTTGTATTACAAAGCAGGGTTGAATGACAAAACCACAATTTTTTCTCTAAAAGTTGAAAATGCTTTTAATGCAAATAGTTCATCTGGAAGTTCATCTAAAGGATCAAATAGCAATACCAGTTTCTCATCATATCCGTCTTTTGATCCAAATATTTCAACAAAGAAAAATGGAAAGAAGCTTCAGTGCAACATTGTTTTGAATCTTGAGGATGATCAAGATTATACAGAAGAAATTGCAAAGAGCCATATGTCTTTGTTGGGAACTGTGTTGGAATCATATGGAAGTTTTGTTGCAGGTCGGATAGGAAATCCAATGCTTACAAAAGAGGATTACGACCAGATCGATGCTGAAGAAATGGAATTAATGGATATAAAATGGTGTTTGGCTAGTGTGTTGAGACGAGCTGAGAAATTTAAGCAGATCACAGGAAGAGATGATCTCCGTGAAGCTAATGTTTCTACTTTAGGTTTTGATAAATCTAAAGTCACTTGTTTTCGTTGCAGGGAAAAAGGACACTTCAAGAGGGAGTGCACTAATCGCGAAGCAAGTGGAGCTCAAAATCCATTCAACAACAATGATTACTACCGGAAGGCAATATACCATCAAGTTGCTCAACAATCACATCAACAAGAACTGCAAGTTGCACATGGGAGAAAAGTCATAGAAGAATCGTCAAAGAGAGCTTGTATGGTGAATCAAGATGAAAAGAAGCCATCAACAGAATTCAACTGGGACAAATATATACCAGCTGATGGTAAAGCATGTTTGATAGATCAAGATGATGAAAAGTTACCTGAAGGCTTTAACTGGGAAGGTTTTAGTTGGGATGATTATGATCCTAACAAAATTTCAAGTCACAAAGCATTTGTTGCTCGTATTGAAGAAGATAGTGATGATGATGGTACTGAGTATTATGCAAAAAGAATGGCACAATATTTGAAGATGATGGCAGAAAGTGACAGTGAAGATGAGAAAGCTAAGAAGAAAAAGAAAAATGTAAAAACACCAGTCAGTATTGATGATGAGGATGTTCCAGTGGTGAGAAGAAAAGTAAAAGAAGTTCCAGTTTTCAAGATTGATGAAGAAGCTGTTGCAAAGAAGAATCCAGTGATTTGTGAAAATTGTGAAGCAATGAAGAAACAAAACAGTTCATTGATTCACAACATGAACAGGTTGAAGGAATCTTATGATGTGTTGAACAAAGCAATGAACATGTACAATGACACAAGTGAAGAACAGGCAACAGCAATGAAGACACTTCAAGGAGCTTTCTTGATCAAACAGAAAGTTGTGAACAACTGCATTGAGAAGTGTGCTGTTTTAGAAAAAAAACTGGAGGCTCAAAGGATTGAAACTGAAAGAGTTAATCGTTTATTGAAAAGTTACTCGTGTACTTCTTATGTCATTGACAGGATTTATCCAATTGTTGAAGGCATGAAGGCATTTGAAGAGGATGAAGTGACAGAAGAACAAACTGAAGAAAAGACTCCAGAGAAGAAGAACGAAAAGAAGAATGACACAAAGAAAAAGACTGACAAAAAGAATTCCGGTAAGAAACAAGGTGTCAGTTACAACAAGTGTCCACCCCAGCTGGAAAATGGATATTTGCCCAGAAATCCAAATTCTGAAAGAGTTCAAAAGGCAACAAACTTACAGTGGGAGTCGGAGTCCTCAGTCAATTTGCCAGAAAGTATTGATGTCACGTTTACATCGTCTGACACTGATCAATAATCTCAATTGATGAAGAAAGTGGTGGATCATGTGTTAGATAACGATGAAACTGAGGAGTCAAAGTCGGAGTCTATGTCGGAGTCAAAGTCTGAGTCCAGCACTCCGGGTCAAAATGAAAAACAGGGCAAAAGAGTTTATGATAAAGAATTCATGTTATCAAAATTTAATTTGAATGATGAAACATTTAAAGTGGCATATACTTTGAATGATTCGGACAAATTATATTATGATGAGGACTTTCCAATAAGAGGTGTCAAAACTGAGATGATAAAAAAGGTTTTCAAACTAACAGAAATCAATATTTCTGAAATAAAAGATTTAAATCTTACTGATAAACCTAAAAAATACACCTCAAGATTCAACAAAGAGAAAACAAGAAAAAAGGTTACAGTTCTGGTTCTGGTTATCGAAAGAAACCAAATCATAATGGTAACTTCAAAAAGAAAGGGTTAGGTTTTACTCCAACAGAAAAACAGAAAAATGAAAAATATGTTCGAAACTTTAAATCAAAAATGAATTTTGTTTCAGGAACAAGTTCAGAAGAAGAGATGAAAAGTCCTTTCTGGAAGCAATCAAATAGAGATTTCCTTGCTAAGAAGCAAGAAAAGATGAAGTTTGCTGAACAGAAGAAAGAAACGAGAACCTGTTTCCAATGCAACACAGTTGGACATATTGCCAAAGAGTGTTCTAAGGCAATACAATCAAAACGGGGAGTTTCTAAACTGAAAGAGAAAGTGGTTGAGTTTGAACCACCAATTGATAGAACAAAATTATTCAAAAATTCAAAATTCGAAATTGGTGAATGTTCAAATAGATTTTACAAGAAGAGAGCTAAATCTGACAACCAGAAATGGGTTGTTAAGAAGTCTGGTGATAGTTCTAGCGATGATTCTGATAGGTCAAAATCAGAGGAGCTATCTTCTGGCGATGAATCTGATTCCACAAAATCAGAGGAGCCACAGGTTGAGAAAAATGGTGAAGAATCAGTTCTGAGTGTGGATGATGAGAATTTTTCACCACTTCGGGCTGAAAATTTTAAGAAGAAAATTGGTAAAGTTGAGATTTCAAACCAATTTTATTCGGACAAAAAGGTTTTTGATGTTGAAAAGGCCTTTAACCCCAAAGTAAAACACATCTTTGGAAAAATGATTGACAGAAAAGTCGAAGGGGTTAAAGAGTTCTATGAGAAGAAGATGGGAGGTAAGAAACCGAGTGTTGGTAACTCGGTAACACCCAAGGCTGGTCAGGCTTGGGTGGATATATTCTTTGAATAGAAAAACCTGACTTGCCGGAGCTCCCAAGTTGGTAAGCGAGGAGTAGGAATCGGCATATTTCTTGAGAAATTCACGTAAAGTGATTTCGTCTTACAAGTGGTATAGAGGTTTGATTGTGCATACTTGAAAATGGTAAATCAGGGACATTAACTTGTACTTGATTTCCTACAAGTGGTTAAAAATGTACAATGTGATGAGTTTACCCCGAACCTACAATGGTAAAATCAACTAAACTTATTTTCCAGAAAAACCATTTTCATTAAAACAAACTTAAGTGTTTTGAAATCTTAATGGGAAAATAGTTTGTTATAAGGGGAAGTTCTGATTGTTTATGCCAAGTGGATGGCAAATTGAGGCTTGAAACAACAGTTGTCAAATTTCTGTACAGTTTGTTTTTCAAATTTCCTTAAATGTTTCTGAATTTTAGGGGGAGTAAGAATTTTTAGAAAATCCAAAAACATTAGAAATTTGAAAAAGTCAAAAACATGATAAAATGAAACTGAGTTTTGTTGTGAAAAGAGGAAATGATAGTACATCAGTGGACTATCACAACATGCTAAAGAAATGGAAAATCAAAAATGTGATAAACAATCTCACTGTGGATGTGCCAGTAGGTTTTTGCACATTTAGTAGATTGTGACGAGATATAAACTTAAATTTCAAACTTGCTTATCTCGTGGGGAACATTTCTTGGATATATGGTAACCCCCGAAATCTTGTTTGAAAGGTCCCTCTTTCTGAGATACTAGGTCTTTATACTCAGTGATATCTGGGGTATTATCCCCGGACTTCTGTTGAATGGAAATTCTGACCTAGTCCCCGTATAATACTTTCTGCAAATGCTTGAAATATAGCGTCATTCTCAGCATAAAAAATGATGAAACATTGAAAAATGCTAATCATGTGCTATTGAAGAAAAGATCCTCTAAAGAGGACACACCTAAAGTCGAGCCGTCATCTCTCTGCTGAACGGAAGTTCTGACCTGAGCTCTCACGGTTTCGCATCTAACCCCTTTACAGATATCATCTGTGGTATACTCACCTGTAAGACTGAATATTGGGATCTGGATACGAGAGTATATTTAAGTGGTGGGACACGTGAATAAGTTTAAGTTCTTAAAACATTAATCTCGTATCTCGAAACAGTTGAACTTTGTGTGAAAATTTAATGTGGACAAGTATACTGACAATCTAGGTGAATTGTTTAGAACTTAAAATGAAATCAAGCTTAATGGTGTTAGTGATTTGTCTCATAAACTGATTTGATCCTCTTACACAAACTCACAAAAAGATTGTTTGTAAATATTTCTTTACTGCATTTCATATTATTCAAAAATCCAAAAAGATTTTATGTGTGTTTTAGCATAAATTTTGAAAAATTCAAAAATATTTTCGACAACTGGTATTGAAAAGCTGATGTTCAAAATTCCAAGTGCTAAACATGATGAACAAATGGTTTGGGTGAAATTGTTTGAGATGTTTTTAAATGAAACGAGAAAAGTTATTTGAATTAAAAATTGTACTCCTGTAAGTGGTTCATCAAAGATTAACATTCTAAAATCATTATTTGGATATCTTATCCACAAGTGATTTATCTGAATGTGAAGTTGTTTTTACAAGAGATCATCAGAAAATTTATTTTTGGGTAGAGATTTGTGCAGGATAAGAGCTAGGTGATCTTGTGATAAACGATTGAAAGCTAGGTTTCGATCCAGAGCAGGATGAGAGCCAGGCAACGATCTTGAACCTGTGAAAGCCAGACTGCGATCCCAGCTTACTGAGAGGGGGAGTCTGAATGTCAAAGAGTCAGGTTCTGATCCTGAGATTGCTGATGCTGATGAATTTAAAGATTCAACATTCGAGGCGGAGAGTATTTGTTCGAGAGGAGTCTGATGGTGGTGATAGAAAGAGAAGAGAGAAGATTTGAGGATGCTTTACAGTGTAAGATACTTTGAAAAGAAGCCCGAAGACTGATAAAGACTGAAGATGCGAAGACTCGACACTGAAGACTCGTCAACATTCGAGGGGGAGTTTGTTGGTGCATGCGTCTGTCGACTTCGTCTTGTATCGAGTCTTGTATAGAACTAGTTAGATCAGGGCACGAAAATCAAGAAAGTGAGAATTAGTAGTGATTCCGCTTGAAATGACATCAGGTCACTTTCAAGCGAAATCAGAATGATGCTAATTCCGCTCGAACTAAAATGTTGATTCCGCTTAAATCAATGTTGTTAATTCCGCTTGAAATGAACATGTCATGTTCAAGCGGAATCTGATGCCTATAAATGGGGCAGTTCAAGCGAAATCATATATAGAATTTCCGGTTTTGCAACGAAGTGCTGCCGAAGTGTCGTCACGCTGTAAAACGTCATTATATCAATCAAATCGACAGTTTAAGTGATAACAGTGCTGAATTGACCTCAGTTTGTCTGTTTCCGCCGTTCAAACCTGAACAAAACTCTTCTGATCGACTCATTCGGGTCTGAAAACGATCCTACAAGCAAAGAAGCTCAGACAAGACTCTCTAGAGTGAAGAATTGTTTGTGAGTTTGGGATGAAAAATAAGGTGATCAAAAGTGCTATTTATAGCCATGGAAGAAGCATGAGAGGTGGGCAAGTGTCCAAGGGTGTCTAATATGAAGATTAGTGTCCATTTAGGTGTCAAGACCGGAGGAGATGTGGCAAAGAAGGTGAAAGGTGGCAAAAATGGGGAAAAAGGTTGCTGCCAATGAGTTTTTGGTTGTGCATGTACCCATTGCGGACCGCAAAGGATTTTCCATACGGTTCGCATGGGACCTCAATGCAACCAAGTTTGGTTTTTGGTAGTGTCAGCCCCTCAACTTCGTATTTTGCCTTTTTGGCAGTTCCAATCCTCAACTTTAACCAAGTTTATTGTGAGGGAGGTTTCTAGACACGTGTCACTTAGATATTTGTCGGGAATGATCGGGTTGTTGCAGTATTAGGCTACATTGGTGACTTCAACTCGTTAGGGTTGTAAAGATGAAGGGTTCTTGATTTATAAAGAAAATCATAAGCATCAAAGAACGATGTTTGACTTTTACAAAGTCAAAATCAGATATTGACAGAGGAGGGCAATCACCCTTAAAAAAAATCTCCTCTGAATCCCCTCATTTCGCCTGAGTGGAAATAATATTTGAGAAAAAAAATGTGTTTTTTTGGCTCATATCTGCACGTACGAAACCAGACAAAGTGGATCGGACATTGTCATGGCTGCATCATAATCAGGGTAACAATCCATATTTGAGATGAAGGGCCTCAAGCAAAAGAGGCTCACTTGATAGAGCTTCAGGTGAATGGCGGTGTCGTCACACAAAAGGTTGATTTTGGATATCGTTTCTTTGAGAACCAGATCCCATTGATGTTGTGTTTCGGAAAGATGAAATGATTGACGTTATTGGTGTGACCAAGGGTAAGGGTTACAGAGGTGTGGTGACCTTTTGCAATGTGATGGTCGGTGCCAAAGAATCTACTGTAGAAGGAGCAGGAACAGGGTGGAGAAGATGGAAAAGGAGAAAGTTAGGTTGGGGTTTATATTTTAAAATTATTGAAAAGTGAACTCCCTTGATATTAGTTATATTTTGGTAATGTTTTAATTATTATTATTTATTAGTTTTGGTATTTTGTAATTTCACACCCACTTAACTAACTTAAAAATTTTGACCTTCATCCACTTTAGGGACTACCGGAGTAACAACTAGTTAACCCACGTGAAACATATATGTAATTTTAGAAAGTTAAGGACTAAATGTGAAATTTAGACAAACCACAGGGTCTATTCAGACATATTTCTCTAAATATTACTAAAAGTGGCAGTGATTATATTTGTTTTAGCACTAAAAAATTATACTCTATCCAATATATAATTTTATATTTTTACTATAAACATAATGCAAGAAGAACAAATATACGCATATTAACAATGTGTATAAAATTACAAAACATTAAGCGTGTTATATTTAAATCTAGTACTGAAAATAAACCTTCTCATTGAACCTTAAGATTTTATTATTTAGGTCCTATAGTTTAGAATAACATTTCATAGGAAATTTAGAGTGTAGGCAGGCAAACGGACAACAATCTGCGTCTCCACCTCTTTTTGAATAATATATGATCCTACCGAAAACAAAACTACAGTTCTTCAACATCAAGAAATTGTTGTGCACGACCAACTTCACTCTGTTCAAGATACTGATAGCTTCGGGAGCAAGGGAACCAAATGTACAAAGGCAAAGTGAATGAAGACATGTTGATTCTCAGCATATTTTTTTCATGCATAGCAATTTTCCCTAATTTTGCCTTTAACACAGCCTAGCCAGCTATGAACCAGTTGTCTCTGATCCCAACAAAAGGGATACTCCGATAAGGTCCACACAAGCATGTTTCCCACCTGCCTAACAGAACATGAGAATATTTACGGGCCGAAGAATGGACTTCCTTTCATGCCTCTCTAGAAATTCATAAGAATATTATATAGGACATCCATGACCAAGTCATCTATATATTTAATGTTCGACAACTCCTTGCAAATAACCACATGCTCCCCAAAGTTATCTAAAAAAAAAAAAACTAGGTAAGACTGATCAACCAGAAACAAAGGGATCATTAACCAGTATTTAAGGATGACCCGATACTCCACCGCCGACACGTGTTGGTCTAGCCCTTCAGTGGGGATAACGATCAGGAAATGTTAAGCATGAGGGCCCCGTATAAAGTCTAGCATTGCTTTCTGGCGTGGGGATAGGTCATCCCAAACTTTGGGCGGTTTAATTATATAGGGAAGTCGCCAAAGCATTTTGGGTCTTGGGGAAGGGGTGCCCTTACTTGCAAACTAGCCAATATGAAGATCAGGAAGGGACATGTGCAAGCTACCCAACACACACACCCATAATTATGGATGGCAAAAATACCTGACCCCGACGGGTATACCAGAAACCCGACACAAATGGGACGGGTATACCCGATACCCGACGGATATTGGGCCGGGTATGGGATTAGTTTTAAAAATTTTCGCGGGTATGGGTCGAGTATGGGATTAGGTGATACCCGACCCGATTACCCGAAATTGCATACCCATTTACCCGAACTATATACCCGATCATATACCCGAAGTTTTTAATTTATATTTTTATTTTCCATTAACCATTATCTATTAGTGTATTATTTTAGTATGTTCATAATGTGAAAAAATAAATTTTCTTTTAGCTTATGTATTTGAAGATAGTATTTATATTTTGTATGTTGTGAAGTATATACATATAAGTGTATAAATACTATAAAGTTATTATTAATTTATGGTAAAACTTATATGTATGTAATTTATATTTTAATTTAGAGTAAATTGCCATTTTCGTCCCTGAGGTTTGGGCACGTTTGCCATTTTCGTCCAAAATCACACTTTCCTACCATTTAGCCCCCAACGTTTGCAACTTTTTGCCATTTTCGTCCAAATTGCCTAACCCAGTTACTTTATAGCATCAAAGGGGGTATTTTTGAAATTTCTCAATTAAAAGGGGGTAGCTTTTAACTATGTTATAACGTAGTTATATATATATATATATATATAATATTTCAGTCCCCCTTCTCTGCGAAACTCTCACAACCACTACCTTCACCCACCTCCACCGTCACCCACCACCCACCACCGCTCATCTCCGCCATAGACCACCGCCCACTTCTGCCACACACACACCACCACCTCCTCCACCATCACCCTACAACCGTCACAAACCACCATCGTGTTTTAATCTAAGCAAACAATGAACAACAAAAACAGTTTATACCACACCACCATTACCACCGCCACCATCAACATTGCCGCCGATAGTCACCTCACCATCTGCGATTCTCCAGCTATTATCATCGTCTCTAATAATCCCAACCTCCACCGTCAAAGACGGCGGAACCCTAGTTACAATCTCCGCCCACCACCATCATTACCACAACCAGATCTACAAAACAAAACGTCGAATTCTCTCTTTCGAGCAAAACGGTGTTGGTGACGTTGGTGCACAGAGGCAGGAGAAACGATGGGGATAGTGGTAACCTCGATTCGAATCTGAACGGTGGTGGTGACATTAGTGCACAGAGGCAGGAGAAACGATGGGGATAGTGGTAACCGGTGATGGTTGGTGTAGTGACGGTGGTGGTGGTGGTTTGGGTGTTGTGGAGGAGTTGTGGGTCGAAAGTCGTAACCGGTGGAGGCTGTAGCGGTAGTGATGGTGGTGGTTGTAGCGGTAGTGACGGTGGTGGTGGGTGGTGAAGATGGCAACAGAGGATGTGGAAATGATGGTGGCGGTGAAGGTTGAAGAGAAAGGGGCAGTAATCTATGTATTTATATATTGTTTTATATATATATATATACAATTTTTTAATTATTAATATATAATAATATATAACTAAAAGAAAAAAAAATGAGTAAATTGCCATTTTAATTATCCATAGTTACAAGCTACCCCCTTTTAATTGAGAAAATTCAAAAATACCCCCTCTGATGCTATAAAGTAACTGGGTTAGGCAATTTGGACGAAAATGGCAAAAAGTTGCAAACGTTGGGGGCTAAATGGTAGAAAAGTGTGATTTTGGACGAAAATGGCAAACGTGCCCAAACCTCAGGGACGAAAATGGCAATTTACTCTTTAGTTTATAATAGTTGTTGCATAAATAAAATTATATAATAACTATAATAGTAAAAAATATATTTGGAAATCCCAATGTATATCTTTTAACAAACTAAAATGTATACCCGATACCTGCGGGTATACCCGGTACCCGATGGGTAATTACCCGACATATACCGACGGGTATAAGGTCGGGTATGAGACACGATTTTATAACCGGGTATGGATATGGGATTACCAATACTCGACCCGAACCTGACCCATTGCCATCCCTACCCATAATCGAAATCCAACCCATCATTTCTATAGTCCCACAGAATGTGGTCCTGTAAACTCTATGATTGTGCCCTCTAGGCCATGAAAGCGTAGGCTAATACTTTTTCGGCCAAATTTATGCCTAAATTCCCAAACCGATTCGAAAGGATACCAACCTCCAATGAAACATCCCAAAGAACAGACCCCTACAAACACAATGTTCTCAATTGCATCTTAGAGGTTTTTGTTGAAAAAAAAAAAACTTCCTTAACAAACATGGGCTGACAAGTTTAACAACTAGCACCCTCATACAAGAGTAAAGTAGCAATCTCATAGAGTCATACAAGAGTAAAGTAGAAGGAGCTTATATTGATACGTAATTTTGATAAAATGTTTGCTATGATTAGATATGACTGTTGTTTGCGATAATTAGATATTGTAGTCATATTCAACGAAAACAACAGAAAGTCACTAACTCCAAATCGGTTTACATAATAAATATTAAATTCACCATTCTTCTATCAATCTTTTTATCAGAAACACGATGCTATATAAAAACATTAAAAAAATGAATTTGAATGTTACTTTAATATTTATTTATTTTCATCAATGTAATATCTTTTTTGACACTATTTTTAAATGAATCTAATACATATCACGTTTGATTTATACCAACTTCGAAAAAATCACGTAGGATGACAGTCCTTGAGTTTTTAGAGCGAAAATAATTTTCAATTATAAAACGGTAACAAATCATCAAATGTGTAAATTATTATTTGTTAGATATTTTAGTGTAATCGGGATTGACTTGGTGATCAAAGCGAATAATAATACACATCAAGTAAGTTAGGAGGTGCGTGAATGCACGCTTGTTTGAGTTATTATAATTCGAAATGTACGGACGTAGCTCGTACTCTACTGGGGTTCCAAGAAGGCAACGCCCCTTTGGCGGGGTCCGGGGGCAGTGCCTCTTGGAGCAGGGTCCAACGGGCGGCAGCCCCTGGCGGGTGTCCAAGGGGCAAAGCCCATGACTGCATCAAAAATTGTTTTAATAAAACTGTATCAGAAAATTTTATTTTCTGGGAAACGCAATAATTTCCAAACTTCTAAACAATGGCAGTTAGAGGCAGTTTTAGTAGAGATTATATCCTAAAAATGAGATGACTACCATTAGGCAGTTAATCACCCTGAACAAAAATTCTTAGACAGTTTGATCACAATTCTTCTGGTCCAGACAAATTCTATACACTGGTTCAATTTTTCGAAAATGATTATGCAAGTAATCTGAAAATTCCCCAACATTATTTATTAGTCGGACTTTGATTTTAATTAAACTAAAAGAAATTGAAACTATAATGATATGTTATCTTCATCATCATAATAAAATAAATATAAACACTACAGTTTTATATATTATCATGACAGATTTAAACTTGAAAAGAATACAATTTTATCATAACAAATTTAATGTTTTTAAATAAATAACATGCATTCGTACCTAATAATACCATTTTTGAATACTTCGACAAGGAAAGAACCAAAATAAAGCGAATAATGCTTTTTTAATCATGAAACGATGCCGTAACGAATGACTCGACTGGAGCAAGGCACAAAAGCAGGAGAACGACACGCTGTAATGCGTTAATGTACTCATCCAATCACATCACGCCACGTAGGATGAGTACGTGGATGGATGGCATTACCCATGGGCCCGGTCTATCTTAAACCAATGATAGTCGGTTGTCAGTTGTCACGCCTAAGAAGCAACTTGCAACCATAAGAACCCAACACGTGGCACTATATAAGTGGTGGGTTTATTTTGTCGACCACCAATACGACGTCGTGCTCCGTGTTTGTGTAGTATGGGCACTTGGCTTGTCTTGTCAATTTGTGTTGTGGGACCGTGGGATATGCGGTATGGTCGGTTTGAACGAGCTGACGTGTGAACTTTAAAAACTGGAAATAATCAATGGAGTCACGTGCGTGGTGGGACCCACGTCACATGACAATGTCCCCAAGCAAAACCGTAAAAGAATGTATAGTTACTTGGTACATATTATCGTCCGAACAAATGCATCGCATCAAAAGGCCATGAACATTTTTTTAAAGAATAACTGGTGGGATTCCTTCTAGAGATTCATGTAGAAATTCAGTTCGGTTCATTGGATTGTCGTATGATAGAGTATCAGTCTTCGTATAGCGTACGATAGAGGTGTGTGAAGTCAGTTTGATTTAGTTATGGAGGCTTAATTATAACTGATAATCGAGCGTATTGAGCTTTGGTTATCGAAGAGTGTTTAACCATAGCAGATGGTCGGTTAAGTGTGAGTCGATTATACATTGGTTTTGATTAAATTCATTTAATTGTTCAATGTATTTTTTTTATTTATTTTTTTTAATTTTTTGCTTTGTTCCGTTATAAAGTTATTTGGCTTTTTGTATTGAGAAGCTTGCTTCAAGTTTAACAACTTTAAAGGTGCCCATTATCAGAAAACAATAGTGCTATAGGTTTGTTTGAAATGTATCCATCGATTCTTTCTTTTTATTTGGTTAAATAAAGAATCTATATTGGGTGTAATTTAGATATTCGGTTATATCTCGATAATGTGCATATGTTAGGATAATTAAATAGATTGGTTTGCAACAAAAGAAATGTTAGGAATTTCTTGTCATGCTACATGTTAGTGATTCTTTTGTATTTTCTGTTAGAAAATAAATTACCCACACCATGTTTACCGACAAAGTATCACCGTTGATAACCACCTTCACCAACGAATCTGTTCGTGGGTAAAAGTCCTCTATTTTGTAGTGAATGATGCCGTCAATAATGGAAAACTACTTTTTGGTTCATCATATGCATAAATCAGGTATATCCCCATGAACTTGTAGTAGATTATGCACAGCCGAACAAGAAACTTGGGTTCTTTATAACTCTATGTTGGGTGATTTTACAACCTATTTTCGTATAACATTACATTAATGTGTGCACATTTATAACAATGATGGGTTATGTCATTACCGAAATGTATACAATCAGAAGGTGTGTTACACCAGACACGATCGCGTGCACAATTAAAACTTTTCATATAACTAGATCAAAAGAGACAATTCTTGATTATAGGCGAAAAACGACAAATAGTTGAGTTGAAGATGCCTTTAAGAACACATTAAGCAGGATAAATTAATGATGCACAAGCAAAATTTGATTTAGGATATCATATTCATGTATGAAATTAATATGAGGTTATTTCGTCTAATATGATTATAGAGTTAATATCATATAACATTAAATATACCAATCTCATAATTTTCTTATAATTTAATTAAGCACATCCTTTATTTACAATATAATAAACTTTTAATATATAGGTATTCACGAATTTGGTGGGGGTGGCAATGGACATAGCGGTAATAATTCTTGACACAATCTGAAGCACTTATAGATGTATATCATACAAAAAATAAAACATGGATTTTTTTTATTATAATCCAATCGTGTGCCTCCAATATCTAAAATGTACAAAACTTTCATATAAGTATTCACGATGTTGAGGGGGTGGCATTGGACATAGAGGCGATAATTCCTCACACAATCTAAAACACATAACGAATATAATGATGTTTTAAGTGTAATGACAATTTAATAAACATAAGTGTTCGAGTTAACTTATTAAAATAAACGGATCTTAGTTGACCAATTTAACCATTAACCAAAAAAGTGGACCCATCAACATAAGTAAACTTGCAACAACCTCTTCAACTCATTTATTACAACCCTGAAACCCATATAATATGTTTACAACTTGATTACCATACGCCAACCCCAATCTCCAACGTCTCATTTACCTAACTTCTCATTTAGAAAAATAGGTTAAACAATTTGTGTTCAATTTACATGAACTTGAATGTGTTTAAAATATTTAACGTTTAGCGATTTTGGGCGTCAGTGATTTTGATCGAGAACAATGTACTTTTGGATTGCTCCTATTTTAAAAGGGTGATGGTATATACACATTCTTCAAAATTTTTGTACATCTCTCAATAGGAAACGTATAGATCAATACGCTTCCCATAGGGTTTAAAGCATTAAATGTGACACTAATAGGAAGCGTATTGGGTAATACGATTCCTATTGGTACGATGAACCCAGATATTCTCTGACATGCAGGCAGTTCAGAACTGAAAATGTTTGAAAAGTGACCCCAATAGGAAGCCTATAGGGCAATACGATTCCCATAAGTTTAATAGGAAGCATATAGGGAAATTCGATTCCCATAGGGCTTCGGTTGGTGAACAAACTAAATCAATAGAAAGCATATTGGGCAATACGATTCCTATGGGTACTATAAAAGTGACCCCAAGTGGAAGCGTATAGAGTAATACAATTCCCCTAGGGTTAATAGGAAGCGTATAGGGCAATACGATTCCCATAGGGATTCAGTTGATGAACGAATTAAATCAATAGGAATCGTGTTGGACAATACAATTCATATTGGTACAATGAACCAATATATTCTCTGACATCCAGACAGTTCAAAACTAAAAAGGTGGATAACCAAAGCCTTTTAAAAAACATCTGATCCGGGTCCATCAAAATATCGAACCTAGAAGGGTGTGTGTTATTTAACAAACAACAAAAGGAAAAAAAATGAGGTAATGGGTTTTCTCATTCCATGGCATTCCTGTTTCATCTGCTGGTATTCGAAAACTCTTAAATTTTGCTTTATGATCACATATATATTTTTATTTGGGTAAATTACTTTTTGAGTCCCTGTGTTTTGGTGGTTTTAATTAGTTGAGTCCAAAATCAAAAAGTTTAACGACCCGAGTCCCTATAAGCATTTTCCTTAACCATTTGAGTCCAATTTTCTAACACCATCCATTTTTTCTGTTAGTTTTCTATTAAAAGACTAAAATGCCCCCATCTTCTTCAGTACCCTTATAAAAACCTAAAACCCCCTCTGTTGCAACTCAGGCGTTCTACACTCTCTATTTTCTCTCGAGTACACACCGGTGACCGGAGATCGGAGCTCTGCAACTTCATTATCTCTTCCTCATCTCTTCCTCTTTCTTCATTATCTCTCTCTCTGAGATCTGCAACTTCATCTTTACACTCTCTCTCTATAAACACCACCAACAACCATACACCACCATCACCACAATAATCCACCACCATACACCGCCTCTGGCCCCGCCTCCGTCGTCACCATCAGATCCGCCGCCACCATTCCACTGCCGAAAACACCACCAACATTAAAACCCCAACACCACCATCCCACTGCTGCCACCTCCGAACACCACACCATCCCCTCACCGCTACTCCACCGTGAAGATTTGAAGCTTAAACCTACACCACCGCCGCCTTACTACTGCAGATTCCCCACCATCCCCTTGAAATTTGATCAATTTCCGTTTCAATTCCTCCCAAAACTCCCAAACAAAGATGGGGGTTCCAGTTCGAACAACAACAGGGACGATGGGTGTCGATAATCTGAGCGAGAAAGCAGCAAAGATGAGAGAATCACTGAAGCAGAGTCAAACAATCACAGAAAATATGGTTTCTATTTTGGGTTCTTTTGATCACCGTTTATCTGCTCTTGAAACCGCCATGCGACCCACTCAGGTTTCTGATCTGTTCTCTAATCTAGGATAATTATGCTTGAATTTGAAGTGATTTGAAGTTGTTTGTGTTGGGAATTTTGGATTTGAAGTTGGGTACATCTCCAGTGACCTGCAAATAGAGTTCTGATTACAATTGAATCAGTAAATCACAAAAACCTAGAAGTGTCCATCTGGGGGACGATCTGGAGGTTGTGGAGGTTGATCCTCAATTCAAATGAACAAGGCAGTGGATCTGGGGGACGATCTGGAGGTTGTGGAGGGACTGAAGGTGGGATTTGACCACCTGCTGAAGAGGTTGTGGTGGTGGTGCAGTGGTGGTGCGATGGTGTTAATGGTGGTGGTAGGGTTAGAGAGAAAGAGACGAGGGAATGTGAAATGTCTCTGCGTGGGTATAAGAATATATATAATTTATTTTATATATAATATTAAAATATTTATGCATTAAAGACTTGTTCTTTATACTCTTGTCCATATAAAACTTGTACTTTGTGTGTAAATGACCAAATTACCCTTGCAGTTAACAAACTTGATGGATGGAGTTAGAAAATTGGACTCAAATGGTTAAGGAAAATGCTTATAGGGACTCAGGTCGTTAAACTTTTTGATTTTGGACTCAACTAGTTAAAACCACCAAAACACAGGGACTCAAAAAGTAATTTACCCTTTTTATTTCTTTAATCTTACAATCAAGGCCGTACTTATGTCAGAGGGTAAAAGTTGAAGGCTTTTTTTTTTGCTTCTAAAGCCGAGTTTGAAGTACATAGAAACATCCCTCTAGTAGAGGTCTTCAAATACATCTTTCACCACTTTTGTCTTTACCCTCTTGAAAGCCACCTATCATGTTCAAGCTGACATTTTACATGATCATATTGGTTGTTAGGGTATTGGTGAGGTCTGTGAGTTTAATGGTCGAAGAAAAAAAAAGAACAAGTGAAAGTTGAGGCTTTGGCTTTAAACATTTAAATACATTCCTAGTCTGTAGATAGGGAGGTTGTTGATTTCTAAATTCTAATGCAAAATGTGCTATCATATTGATTGCTTGTGTAAGAAGTTTTCAGCATTTGTGTTACTAATTGTTGTTGAAAGAAGTCATTGAACTAGTTTATGCTTTCCAATGGGGAAGTTCTTGTTGGAGAGTTAATCATACTTTCTAATGTAGAGAATTTTTATAACTCTAGGATGTAATTGTTTACTTGTTTTCTTCTATATGCTCTAAACAGACTGCTCATTGCTTTATTATATGATAGTGTTTTTTTTTAATTCTATAATTTTACAATGGGTCTAGTGCTTATGTTTTTTTTTTTAATTTCCATTCTTCTTATAATATATAAACTTGTTAAGTTACATCAAAACAAAAGGTAGATGGACAACAAGCTGCACCGCCACCCCTTTCTGAAATGCAAACCCTAACCTACCAAAGACAAAACTCTGCCCCCCTGGGGCTAAACTGTAACACCCCAAAAGCCAAATGTTTATATTTGTCGTATGTTCCTATATGACATAGCATGAAATAAATAACTAGGCTATTTAACCTAGTTAAGTGTGTGGTTAAAAGTATTAAATAACGAAAGTAGTGCAAATTATGTTAAGTGACAAACACGAGGGGCTAAATAGAACAAGATGGAAGTTGGGTTATTAAAATGAAATATCACCACACACAAACACACACTTCGTGTGTGTTCTTGAACGTTCAGGAGCTCCAAAGAGCCAAAACCCTAACTCAACTATAACCATCAAATTGAAGGGTGAATCAAGGCTTAAATTCACAACCGAACATGGATTAATGATCACCTTTACAAGGGGATCATAGGGTATGTCTTAAATTTTAGATTGGTGATTATGCACGAAGTGGGTTATGTTAGAAATCGCGAAATTGTATGAAATTGAGTATGAGTATGTTTTAGAATCATCATATAGGACAAGGATTATGCGTGGTTTGGGGTAATTTGATGTTTGGAGGTGAAACCCACTTCTAGTGGTGAAGATGGCGACATGGGTGTATCACCCATGTCCAATCCTTGTTCAAATCTTGTTGTGCTATGTTGTATGTAATGCGTTCTTGTTAGGTAGATTGAATGTGATATGCATTTTTTGATGTTTTTGTGTTAATTGATGAATAAAAGCATGAAGTAGGAAGTAAAGCATGAAACACTTGTACATTATCCATAAATTGTGGCATGCACACCAATTGTTTGATGAAATGCCCAGGTGAGATTAATAGATGAAATGGTATGCAAGTAATGAATGAAATCGTATAATATGGGGATATGATGTATTTGATGATAAATAAACATGAGAAATCTGTTTTTAGATGGAATTCATGTAGGATTTGGTTGGCCATGTTATTTGGTAAAAGTATGCATTAGAATATTGTACTCTATGTTTGAGTGGTATGATGTTTACTACATGTTTGAATAATTGCTTAATCAAAATTGATAAGTAAAAGTACTCTAAATGTGAAGCATATGAGATCATTAGAACATGATGAAGTTAGAATGATGTTGGGTTGTTAAGCATAGGTCATGGTATTAGTTGTAGAATTATGTTACTAGAATGAATGGAAGTGAATATGTTTGGTGTGTGCATAAACTAGATGATCATGTGGTTGTATGCTTATTGCATCGTGAGTATGAAATGTATATAGTTTCATTAGTATAGTCTACTATAATGACATAGATGTATAAGGTTAAGTCGAAAGTTCATATGATAAATCGTTGACTTTCTGAAAGTCAACTGTGCATAAGTAGCAATGTTAGACTTTTTGTCACAATTGTAATATTATATAAAGTCATATGATGCGTGTTATATCCATATGTGTCATATGTGATGCCGTGATGAATTATATGAGTTTGAAAAGATTGACTTGTGGAAAGATGCCTTATGCTTGTTGGAATTGACTAGTGAAAGTTAAATGTGAAACATGAATTTGATATGATCGTTAATATGTACAATCATGTATGCTAACAAGAATGTGAATGCGATGACATGAAAGTATAGGGATCATGTCAAGATGGATGGAAGCATGGAAGGCTAACGGGTCAAAAGGAGGCGAGGAAACGGATGCGAATACGGACACTTAAGGTAAGTGATTTCCGGAATCACTTCTCATTTATAAATGAAGTTTGGTATGTTGTATATAGGGAACCATGTAAGAATTTACGGGTAAGGGTAAGTACCAAGGTAAGTTCATATGAACTTCGTTTATCCTTAATGTAAATTAAGATGATAGTCTCATTGTGTTAATGGAATGTTCATTATGTTGAATGTTCATTATGTTGCTGAATGTCCATCGTGTTAATTGAATGTTCATTATGTTTCTGAATGTTCATCGTGTTAATGGAATGTTCATTATGTTGCTGAATGTCCATCGTGTTAATGGAATGTTCATTATGTTGCTGAATGTTCATCGTGTTAATGGAATGTCCATTATGTTGCTGAATGTCCATCGTGTTAATGGAATGTTCATTATGTTGAATGTTCATTATGTTGCTGAATGTCCATCGTGTTAATGGAATGTTCATTATGTTGCTGAATGTTCATCGTGTTAATGGAATGTTCATTATGTTGCTGAATGTTCATCAGGTTAATGGAATGTTCAATATGTTGCGGAAAGTCGATCGTGTTAATGGAATGTTCATTATGTTGCTGAATGTTCATCGTGTTAATAAAATGTTCATTATGTTGCTGAATGTCCATCGTGTTAATGGAATGTTCATTATGTTGCTGAATGTTCATCGTGTTAATGGAATGTGTATTATGTTGCTGAATGTCGATTGTGTTAATGGAATGTTCATCATGTTGCTGAATGTTCATCGTGTTAATGGAATGTTCATTATGTTGCTGAATGTTCATCGTGTTAATGAAATGTTTATTATGTTGCTGAATGTTCATCGTGTTAATGGAATGTTCGTTATGTTGCTGAATGTTCATCATGTTTGTTGGAAGTTAGTCGGTTATGTTTGTTTGTAATTGCATTGATTTGTGTTGATATGATTGTAGATAGGACTCAACTTACAAATAAGTGAATGTGACTTGTATGTATGTATGTATGTATGTATCTAGATATGGATCTGTAGCGTGTGTAAGTAGTGTGAACTTGTATGTACGTACATATGAATGGGATACGTATGAATGTAGTTAGTTATATGAAAGTGTATACACGTGTTGTAATCTAGTGATTGTAGATTACTGGTATACGTGTATGTGAAGATGTGGGTTTTAAATATGTTTGAGATTACGTACTCCTAACCATGTTACTATTGAGAATGAAATAAATGGAATGCAAGTATGGGAATTTCGGACGCTCGAGGAATTGATGTCGGACTCGAGTAAATAAAATTTCGAGGATGTTTCAAAGGAATATTGTCACACCCCAACCGATGGCGGAATCATCGGGGCGCGGCACTGAGCGAAACAGATTGTCCAGAAGTTTCCACAACAACTATTATATAAATTCAGTTTAAATGACACGTCCCATACCGTGTCCCAAATAAATAAGCAAGTTATCATAGAAAGCAACTAGGCAAATAATTCCGTTCCGACAACTCAGATTCAATTATTATTACAGACAATTGTTTATTATTTCTAGACTCCCTAGCCTCGATTTCATCACCACACGCCTAAGCATCCTAGCAACTTAAGCACCTGTCACATACGTTAAAATAAAGTCAATACATATAATGTAAAGGTGAGCACACAAGTTTGATAATAGCATATAGAGTTCGAATAGTTTACGCATAACCAAGCACGTACACAGAGGAAAACGAAGCATGTTAATTATCGACATGGGACCATCGATACCAACGACTGCGGGTTGACCTTCCGAGAGTATAGTATTTCATGATCCGAAGAGTAATGTTCACCAAACGCAGTTCGATCGAACATCTCTCCCTCAATACTATGCTTCATGAAATTTTAAAAGTGTGGGACCATGTGCTAGCCGATCGGCTGGCCCGGTCGATCGGCTGGTATGTCCGATCGGCTGGGCTGTTCGAACAGCCTAGCCGTTCGGCCAGCATCTCTGACCTGGTCGGCCTTTCGTCTAACACTTGGCTGTTTGGTTACTTGTCATTATTTCGAGGTAGTTTGATAACGAGTTGAACTATGATACCTTCGTTCTTACTCGTCTCTCCGGCTCGGACAGGAATCATCCAAATCCGTCCGTTGAGCAGTTCGGAACGTCGGCTTAGGGTTTAACCCATTGTCGGTGAACCTCGTAGATAGAACCCGAATCTTGAACCATCCAACCATTGGAATGATCGGTGGGTTGGCTCAGGCTCCGTTTCTACCGGTTTGAAGGCATTGAGTGTAAAAGAGTTGAAAGAAAGTTGGGATTCCTTCTTTCAATCCTTCACAACTTGTGGATGTTTAGATCTTTGATAGATCTTAACTTGTTTATGTGGAAATCGGTTAGATCTAAGCTATTCATGGTTGAATGAGGCCAAAGTTTGATGTTCTTCAAGAACACCATGATGAC
Organism: Helianthus annuus; assembly: GCF_002127325.2. Lineage (NCBI taxonomy): Eukaryota > Viridiplantae > Streptophyta > Magnoliopsida > Asterales > Asteraceae > Helianthus > Helianthus annuus. Next base: position 17,352,463 of record NC_035440.2, on the reverse strand, counting down.
ATCACCCAAGAACACCTAGACCTTGGTGATTTCGCGGTTAGAATCCAAGTTTTGAAAGATAGAAAGGTGTAGAATCAAGTAATGATCAAGAACGTACAAGAGTTAGGGCGAAAACTTACCGGAGTTGGGAGAAATCTGAGAAAAGATGAAGAATAGGAGCTGGCCGGTCAGAACTTTCCAAAAGTGGAAATGAAGACAAGGACAGCCCTATTTATAGGCTTCCAAAAAGGGAAAGTGGCAGCCGATCGGCTAGGAGCTCCGATCGAGTGGGCTGCTCGATCGGCTAGGAAGATGCTAGCCGATCGGCTGGCCTGTTCGATCAGGATGCCTCCTGTTCGATCCGCGACACACTTTGAGTATTTTGCGACGATTTTCGACGTTTCGATTTCGATGGACGATGATACGAATATGATAGAGTTCCTAATCAAATTACTTTCAGTCCCAATCACTATATCTAACATACAATCTATAAGTCACGTTTCGATGTCGGTTTCGATTGAGTTCGATTGCTTTTCGAGTTTCGATTCGATTTTCGATTGTTTTGCTTGAATACCACACCAAACATATAAGTAAACACGCACAAGTAACACATAGAGCACACACACACGTATAACAATACCACAATTCGCATGATTCGAGTCTCGAGTTCGATGATTGTTAGATCGGTTTGATTGCTGATTAGTTAACTTTATCGCATTGTTACTTCCTACCATTCACAGTCGTAGATCGGTTCGCGTTAAAAACATTTGATTACTTCGATTCTTGCTGATTACAACACTTACTCCACATAATACAATTAGAACACAAAATAGACTACCTACAGTCAAAGAAAGTCAAAGTTGACTTGGACTTTGACTTTGACTTTGACATTCGAAAACACGGGGTGTTACAAATATCTTACGTAGTTAGAATGTGATATATCCTTTTAAGTATATGTATTAAATTATATATGATGTTACCATGTACTAACGTGTTGGTTATATATGGTGACCGCAGGTTAATCAGATTTTCATGATGGACATGTGAACGAGGATCAAGTTGAAGATCATGGATTGTACGGGAAAGCGGTCACGTTGTTTGTAATCATTTGTTAACATAGTTACATTAAATATATGATGAATGATGTATTTATGTTAGAAGGGTTGACCTAAACGGTATTTAAGTATGTTAGAGTAGTTAAAAGAAAGAAATTTTACGGGTTCATTTTCCGCTACGTCGTTTTGGGTCAATCCATGAACAGGGTCTTACCAGTTGGTATCAGAGCCATGGTTTGAGTGAAATTAGGTATGAGGAGATAAATACTTGAACTCAAACCTGTGTACTCTTGTGACAAGGAACCCGTACAATCCGAGACTCGATCAAGATCTAAGGGTAGAAGTAAAGGTAAGTATGTGCTTAAGTATGTATTTGAAGAAAACTAACAGTATGTTATGTGTAAGGTAAGAATAATTGCTTGGAAAGGATGATCCGTGAATGCGGTCTAGGACCGGCATCAAGGCATGTAATAAGACAAATTGACCCAGGTACGTAAATTTAACATGTGGGCGCATGTAATGGTATAATCTAGCAAGTGAAAGAAAATTTTAAATGAAATATAATAATGACATGGTAAAGAAGTTTTGAAAATGTTACACGTGCCAAAACTTAATTCTTCGGATATAAGGTGGCGATTACACGAAGGCACGAAACTAGTATGTGGATTGTGTATCTGGCCAGTACACAAGAAACATATGACGTTCGTGAAAACGTGATAATTGTTACAGGTATGTCTGTTAGAATTAGGTAGTAGGTGGACGTGAGGGTGAAGAGAAATGTAAGATTTTCAGGAGTGAAAGTATGAATGATATGTTAGAATCCGCGAGACGGATTCAACACATGTAAGGAATGAAAGGTATGAATGATATGTTTGAAACCGCTAGACGGATTCAAACATAGAAGGAATGAAGGGTATGGATGTTACGTTTGAATTCGCGGGAAGGATTTAAAACATAAAAAGGATGAAATTAACCAACCTCAGGATGCGTCGATAGTTTGACCATGGTTGCGTCAAACGAGTCATATAAGTAAATCTAAAGCAAATGAAGAAAAGAATAATCCTAATTGGCATGCAAACCTAAATTTTAGACGAAACAAAGAAGTTTTGAACAAGTTATCTGTTAGATGTGTTAGTAATCGACTCTTAGGAGTCATAATGAACGACGGGCTACGACCCGGACAATAATTTAAGTATGAATGAGAAGGGTAAGTTTTGTTCAGAATACCGAAATGATGTAATGAATGTCTCTGCAAGTAGGCATGAAGGGAAAGAAGTACGAATGTGTACCTCAATACATCTACGATAAGTAAGAAATGTCAGTTTGACCTTGAAAAGTCAAACTGCAAAGGTTGACAAAATAAGTAACCAGGATAAAAGAATTGCATGTAAGGAATGAAATGTGGGATGTGTTATAGCATATATGTAGGAAGATGTAAAAGGATTATGGGTGAGTAATCACCTTGTATAATGAATGCCTGAATGAAAGGTGCTAACCACCGATTTTGTAGATGTTAATGGTAGAATTTTGAATGTGATGAAACCAATCAAATTGGTGAAATATTATGCACGAGTGGAAGCCCATTACAAGGATGAATGAAAGCTGGCCTGGTACGGTTAGTACTCGTGAAGGAGCGGATCGCTCTGGTTTACGGACCGCTGAAGTATGAAATGAAATCGAGGTAAGTATAATGTTTTAACTCATACCGGATATGGATTAGTAAATTGAAAGCGATTTACAAGATGAATGATGGAATAGGTATGGTAGGGTATGGAATGTTTGACTTTTAATAGTTGACGTAAGAAGAGAACTATGTCATTAAGAACTAGATCATAAAAGTTTTGAGCGAAAATTTCGGGTATTGGTTAAACTCTCGTATGAAGAACCTGCATGATACGCTTGCTTAGGAAAATTAAGTAATGCATGAATTGAGAGGAATAGTAATGTAGAATGAATAAGGTGAGTTGAAGTTAACGTAAGGGTACGTATAGTACAAATAACTATAGGAAACGTAGAATGATGTTAACTTTGGAGTTAAGTGTGTATATGTGACTATGGAATAGTAGTTTTGTTGCGATAACAAAACAAGAACTAAATGTTATATGATATATGTATAGAATATAATCTAAGAGGTGGGATGAAAGTATTAGATCTGTTATAACGGATCATACGAATGTAGGTACGATAATAAGTGTGAAGAAGTGTGTATATTGACCCACTACAAACAGGCCAAGGAAATGAGAATGTTATGTAAAAGTAGAGTATGAAAAGTATGGACTTGTTAGAAAGAAGTCAATTATATGAATAGTTATGAATCGAGAATGGATAGTTACTAAGTATTATGATGTACCTGTCGAAATTAAACATAGATGTGTATGTATAAATTAAGAATTTAGATCGTACGGTCGATGAAAATAATAGGAATGTTTTTAATGGGATGTTGGAATTGTTTCAAGCAAACAAAATGGTATATTGTGCGTGATATACGAGTATTGGAATGATGAATAAACCGCTAGCTATGAAGTGCGTTAGAAACTAGCGTCAGCTAGAGAAAGTGACACTAATAAGAACTCTGGGACGGGTCCTTGATGATAGAAGGACGTCATTAGATGGGCTCATAGTCGCGTTGATGGGGCGGAGGGGAAAGGTAATTAGTGTTAATGGAAATGAGAAAGGTTTCGAGGACGAAACCTCATTTAATGGGGGTAGACTTGTAACACCCCAAAACCCGAATGTTTATATTTGCCGTATGTTCCTATATGACATAGCATGAAATAAATAACTAGGCTATTTAACTTGGTTAAGTGTGTGGTTAAAAGTATCAAATGACGAAAGTAGTGCAAAATATGTTAAGTGGCAAACATGAGGGGCTAAATGGAACAAGATGGAAGTTGGGTTACTAAAATGAAATATCACCACACACAAACACACACTTCGTGTGTGTTCTTGAAACGTTTAGGAGCTCTAAAGAGCCAAAACCCTAACTCAACTATAACCATCAAATTGAAGGGTGAATCAAGGCTTAAATTCATAACCGAACATGGATCAATGATCACCTTTACAAGGGGATCATAAGGTATGTCTTAAAATTTAGATTGGTGATTATGCACGAAGTGGGTTATGTTAGAAATCACGAAATTGTATGAAATTGAGTATGAGTATGTGTTAGAATCATCATATAGGACATGGATTATGCGTGGTTTGGGGTAATTTGATGTTTGGAGGTGAAACCCACTTCTAGTGGTGAAGATGGCGACATGGGTGTGTCACCCATGTCCAATCCTTGTTCAAATCTTGTTGTGTTATGTTGTATGTAATGCGTTCTTGTTAGGTAGATTGAATGTGATATGAATTTATTGATGTTTTTGTGTTAATTGATGAATGAAAGCATGAAGTAGGAAGTAAAGCATGAAACACTTGTACATTATGCATAAATTGTGGCATGCACACCAAGTGTTTGATGTAATGCCTAGCTGAGATTAATAGATGAAATGGTATGCAAGTAATGGATGATGATATGGGGATATGATGTATTTGATGATAAATAAATGTGAGAAATCTATTTTTAGATGGAATTCATGTAGGATTTGGTTGGCCATTTTATTTGGTAAAAGTATGCATTAGAATATAGTACTCTATGTTGGAGTGGTATGATGTTTACTATATGTTTGAATAATTGCTTAATCAAAATTGATAAGTAAAAGTACTCTGAATGTGAAGCATATGAGATCATTAGAACAGGATGAAGTTAAAATGATGTTGGGTTGTTAAGCATAGGTCATGGTGTTAGTTGTAGAATTATGTAACTAGAATGAACGGAATTGAATATATTTGGTGTGTGCATATATCCAGATGATCATGTGGTTGTATGCTTATTGCATCGTGAGTATGAAATGTATATAGTGTCATTAGTATAGTCTACTATAATGACATAGATGTATGAGGTTAAGTCGAAAGTTCATATGATAAATAGTTGACTTTCTGAAAGTCAACTGTGCATAAGTAGCAATGTTAGACTTTTTGTCACAATTTAATATTATAGAAAGTCATATGATGCGTGTTATATCCATATGTGTTATATGTGATGACGTAATGAAATATATGAATTTTAAAAGATTGACTTGTGGAAATATGCTTTATGCTTGTTGGAATTGACTAATGAAAGTCAAATGTGAAACATAATTAGATATGATCGTTAATATGTACAATCATGTACGCTAACAATAATGTGAATGCGATGACATGAAAGTATAGGGATCATGTCAAGATGGATGGAATCATGGAAGGCTAACGGGTTAAAAGGAGGCGAGGAAACAAATGCGAATACGGACACTTAAGGTAAGTGATTTCCGGAATCACTTCTTATTTATAAATGAAGTTTGGTATGTTGTATATAGGGAACCATGTAAGAATTTACAGGTAAGGGTAAGTACCAAGATAAGTTCATATGAACTTCGTCTATCCTTAATGTAAATTAAGATGATATTCTCACCGTGTTAATGGAATGTTCATTATGTTGAATGTTCATTATGTTGAATGTTCATTATGTTGCTGAATGTCCATCGTGTTAATGGAATGTCCATTATGTTGTTGAATGTTCATCGTGTTAATGGAATGTTCATTATGTTGCTGAATGTTCATCGTGTTAATGGAATGTTCATTATGTTGCTGAATGTCCATCGTGTTAATGGAATGTTCATTATGTTGCTGAATATCCATCGTGTTAATGGCATGTTCATTATGTTGCTGAATGTTCATCGTGTTAATGGAATGTTTATTATGTTGCTGAATGTCCATCGTGTTAATGGAATGTTCATTATGTTGCTGAATGTTCGTCATGTTAATGGAATGTTCATTATGTTGTTGAATGTTCATCGTGTTAATGGAATGTTCATTATGTTGCTGAATGTTCATCGTGTTAATGGAATGTTCATTATGTTGCTGAATTTTCATCATGTTTGTTGGAAGTTAGTCGGTTATGTTTGTTTGTAATTGCATTGATTTGTGTTGATATGATTGTAGATAAGACTCAACTTACAAATAAGTGAATGTGACTTGTATGTATGTATGTATGTATGTATGTATGTATGTATGTATGTAGATATGGATCTGTAGCGTGCGTCATTAGTGTGAACTTGTATGTACGTACATATGAATGGGATACGTATGAATGTAGTTAGTTATATGAAAGTGTATACACGTGTTGTAATCTAATGATTGTAGATCTCTGGTATACGTATATGTGAAGGTGTGGTTTTTCAATATGTTTGAGATTACGTACTCCTAACCATGTTACTATTAAGTATAAAATAAATGGAGTGCAGGTATGGAAACGCCAGACTCTCGAGGAATTGATGTCGGACTCGAGTAAATAAAATTGAAAGGATGTTTCAATGGAATACCTTACGTAGTTAGAATGTGATATAGCCTTTTAGGTATATGTATTAAATTATATATTTTGTTACCATGTACTAACGTGTTGGTTATATATGGTGACCGCAGGTTAATCAGATATTCATGATGGACATGTGAACGAGGATCAAGTTGAAGATCATGGATTGTACGGGAAAGCGGTCACGTTGTTTGTAATCATTTGTTAACATAGTTACATTAAATAAATGATGAATGATGTATTTATGTTAGAAGCGTTGACCTAAACGGTATTTAAGTATGTTAGAGTAGTTAAAAGAAAGAAATTTTACGGTTCATTTTCCGCTACGTTGTTTTGGGTCAATCCGTGAACAGGGTCTTACATAAACAATTGTTGTGGATGACCCGTTGGACCCTGGTCAGGAAGTGGATAGCTTCTGGCGCTAGTGAGCCAAAAGTATCAAAAGCAAAAGGGAAGAAAACATGTTGGTTCTCTACGCAAGCTTTAGCGTGCTTATCCACTTTCTTCAATTCTGCCTTTCTTGCTGTTTGTCCAGCTACAAACCCGTGTTTCCCCAAGCCCAGCCAAAGATGAGCAGATCTGCTGGTCGCAGAGTGGATCTCCCTTCCAAAGGGTCCGTGAAAGTTGTTAGATGCTAAATTCGATTTATGGATTGTTAAGCCAACTTTGTAGCACAAAGATACATAAATAAGAGAAAGTTGCAGCAGAGTCTCTCTAGCAGTTGTCTCATATACTCTCAAATTTAAATACAACTTTCATTGCTTTTGTCTTTGGTGGCGGAGTTTGAATGAAAACTCAGTGGAGGTCGGACTCTTAAAAATCCAATATTTTACACTAAAAAACATTTTAGAAATTTTCGGTAACACTAACACTACAAGCGAAATATCGATGGGGGGCCGGGGCATCCCCTGGCCCCAATAAAGCTTTGCCATTGTTCTTGAAGGCACCCGCCCATGCAAGCTGGCTTTTTTACATGGTCCCATTGGTTGACAGGGAATTGATGTGCTAAAGTGAGTTTAACGGTCACGAAAAAGAAAAAAAGTCAAAGTTGATGAATGACTTCAAACTACATTCAAGTATAGGCAAAAGATCAAATACAAATAGCCTTATCATACAAAATATACGAAAGGCATAAAAAGGTAAAAAAAACACGGTGACATTTTCGTAATTATTTAGTCGTAGAGTAATTATCAAAATTATTCTACAAATGATCTTGTAGGGTAATTTTAATCTTGTAGGGTAATTTTGTAAATTGACATTGTAGGGTATCATAATTACTCTACAAATGATCTTCTATGGTAATTTTGATTTTGTAGGGTAATTTTGTAGAGCATCATAATTAGTCGACAAATGATCTTGTTGAGTAATTATGATCTTGTAGGGTAATTTTGTAGAATATTATAATTACTCTACAAATGATCTTGTTGGGTAATTTTGATCTTGTAGGGTAATTTGATCCTGTAGGGTAATTACGGATAAAATAATTACGAAAATGCCAACGCATTTTTCTTACCTTTTCATGCCTTTCCTACGTTTTGTACTTGTACGATAAGGCTATTTGTACATGAACTTTACCCTTCAAGTATATTCCTGTCCGTTCTTTTTTTCCTTTTTTTTTTTTTTTTGATAAAGAGCAATGCCCGGAAAACTATATAAATAATGAAGGAAATTTACAACTTCTTCAGGGCATACCCAATTCCATGTATCATCACCCGAAGCACCAAATGTATGAAACGAAACAACCAATCCTAGGAGCTATTAACGTCTTATTCCTACACGAGATATCCACCCCATCTAAACCAATACAAGAGATTAAAACAATACGACTAGCCAACCTAAGAACGTAAGCCGACCCACAAAATTGGTATAACGAGATCCCATAAGACATTTGGTCCCCGTATCCCCCAACCCTTAATTAAATACCCAAGAGCCTAATCCTGGCCCATATCAGACATGCCTGGTTCGAATAACCCCTAGGTAGGTCCAACAAACGGCCCAACTCAAGAGCCCCCAACCCCAAAAAGTATACCCAGTGTTATACTACATTAACACAAAACAACCAGGGCCGCTATACAACGCGACACCTTTCACAATTTTAACCCAAGTTTGGGCCTTCCAAAACACTTTAGTATCCAGGCCCATGCAGCTACACTGGGCTCTAGCCTTCACCTTGTCAAACTGCTTGATAGCCACCCAACATTGGGCCTTCAAAGCACTCCAAATGTTCGAGCCCATATTACTGTGGTGGGCCTCCCGGTTTACTTTATCTGTTTTCTCATAACCCAAATGCATCGAGCAGCCTTTTGGGCCCTAAGTCCAGAAATGACGGGTCTGGATATTGGGCCGAAGGGTCTTCACAAAAGGCAAAAAACCCAGTGCCCTAAACAAGTTTGTGCCCGCAGACTTCAACCCAGTAATGTGAACAATAAAGATCCACCATTGGGCCTTCAGCTTAGTCATTAACTCCAGGCCCATACTACATAATTGGGCTATAATCTTCAAGAGAGAATGCTGATTAAATTCTTTAGCTTACAGTGAAAATAAAACGACTTCATTTAACCTTTTGACATATGTTGTTACCTTTGTAGACAAGGGGATTTTATTTTCTTCATGGTCAATCTAACTGCAAACTAAATTTTATCTTTGACAAAAGAAAAGAAACCCAGTTCTTCATATTTTTGTGACATAAGGCGCTAGAGGGTATGGTGATGGTCCTCCAAGGGAGGATGATCCGCCACGTAGGCGCCACGTCATAGTCCTCCCAAGGATGGTCCATCCCACAAAACGAGAGGGTATGGGAGGATGATCCTAACCCACCATTTTTATATTTTTTATTTTTTTAATCTTTCCTTTTTATTGGTCCATCCCACAAACCTACCCCACATTTTTTGTCTTTTTGTGAGCGTCGCAATCGTCGAGCTGGTGCCGGAGAGGACGGGGACGGATGGGGGCGGGCTGGTGTGCCGGGCGTCGCCGGGGAGGACGAAGCTGGCGACGGAACCATACCGTCCAGCCTAAGTTGAAAATGGATTAGGTTTCTATTAACTTTTTAAGAACTATTACAAAGTTAAGTTTGGGATATGATAGGATTGAGCCAGAATTCAAGATTTCTGGGACATAATTAATGAATACTCTCTAGAATCTGTAAGGGTGCATTTTGTTGTATTACTTTTAACCATGGAAAGTAAATGTTTGAGTAGTGAGCTTACATGAGAAATGATATTAGTTATTAACAGTTATTCCATTTAGTTTCTTTTTTGGGTGAAATTCAGAAGGTAATTGGGCTAGACATTCAAATGAACAATCTCAATTATAGAAATTAGGCATAGCAAAACGGTTCGATCAGATAACTAGTCAAAATGGCCGTTAACTGAAAGTATAATCTTTATTCGAGTTAACTTGACCATGTAACTATTCATGGTAGTTGGTTTTTAACATTGGAAAAATAGAATAATTAACTAATTGATTAATCTTACTAAGTTTATAGTTTTTCGTATCGAATGAGTTTTTCATTTACCATAAGATCGCTTAAACAAAGGTTACAAAGGAAACCACGGTATTAGTGGTCAGAATGCTACGAAAGCAAATCAAGAAAATATTAATTTCCTATACACCCCTCTAGGGGGAAAGCTACAAAAGCAAATCCGAAAGGTTTGGTGAACATGTCTACGATCTGGGATTTTGAGTCAACGTTACAGGTTGTATTTCGTTTGACTCGACCCGTTCGATCCCTAACAAAATAATAGTCCATCTCCACGTGTATTCTTCGTTCATGAAACACGAGATTGTTAGCTATATGTCGCACTGCTTGATTGTCACAGAACAACAGTTGGGTTGAGTTGGTTCAAACAGTGGTGTTTCTAATAATTTAAGATGCGAGCACACCCATAGAACTTCACTAACTGTAGTGGCCATGGCTCAGTACTCTTTTCTTTTTCAGCAAAAGAGCGAGATACAATAGACTTGGTTCTTGGATTTCCAAGAAACAGGGGCACCGCCCAAGATAACCAAATAACTATATATGTAATGTCTTAGTCAAACGGCAGCCAAGCAAATCTGAATCATAATAAGGCTAAAACGTGTGGGGCATGGTTTGGGTCATTAATGCCACATAGAACCATTATTGGATCACTACACTATCCTTTTCCCTCATCCACCATGGTTGGCATGGAATTAAACCATGACAACCATGAGTCTCCTTTCCTTTTCCTTTTTACAAAAATAAATTAAAATAAGAAAATAGTGGTTTGGCTCATGACCACACCCTTAGGGTAGTGGTTTTGGATGATGGATTAGAAGTGGATGACATGACGCTAATGTGAAGGGTCATGGTGACCATGGGATCATGACCACACCATATAGGCTAAGTAATTATACTTATCACAAAACCACCCATTTTTACACCAACCTCACCTTGTGCAGGTTTAAATCTAAAACCTCCATTTTAAGAGGTATGAGCCTCTATCAAGTGGGCTACTCCACATTGACTCAATTAAATTATTGTTTAATCATGTTATTAATGGATTACATCTAAATAGTTGAATTAATGATGGCAACCTACATGGCTTGTAATAGATATCTGTATAAGATACGATTAAAGCTGTTTACTTAAAAAGTATACTTTTGGTTTGTTAAATTTTTAAAAATAAATAGAATTAGGGAGCTACGATCTATCATTTCTTCTCCTTGGTACATAAAACACACAACTGTGTTATTAAGATATACAGTAATTAAACAAGTTGTATTCATGTTTAATACTTGTGTTATTCGCATTGTCAGAGACCTAGTAAACCCGATAAGACACGATTTACCAGCCCTGTGAGATTCATTTAATGTGAATGAAGTATGATGGATATGTAAGTGGTCTCAATGGTGAGTTACTTTGGGCCTTGACTTATTTACAAGACCTTGAGCCCATGGAACTAAAGAAGAATTATCTGTTGCAAGTTAGTTTCTATTGGAAATTATGTGGACTGAGATAAAAGGTGGAATGGGCCAATCGAATTGAGTTGTTTGGTGTGTACAAGGCACGGCAATAAAGAGAACCACAAGGATTTTTGGAGTTGTCGATTATGAATGCAATGAGTATGCGAGGCTAAATCATCCGCGATATCCTCGGGTGTAGGGTTTGTAATAAACGCTTTTATTACTTGTGTGACTTAGGTTTTGAGATTAATTTGTAACCCTCTATGTTTTGATTGGATTCAATTGTGGTTTTTCGTTTAAAACATTTGATTGTGTTGGAACTTTGTTTCATATAATTGAATTGGTGTTGTGTGAACACGAGGAACCTTTAAGTTTGGTTCCATATATACTACTTGATTAGCCATACGCGTGGTCATCATTAATCACTTCCTAGTAGGTTAACAATACCAATTATGTTTTATCACTTCCTACTTGATTACTTTTAATTAATCAAATCAAGTTGTTTTCACAAACATTCTCACAATCAAACAAAAGATAATAGTTTTAGAATAGTTCATCAATGAAACACATGAATTCTGACACCATTATTGCTCGTGATTCGACATCCTACTTACCCTTGCTAGTAAAGGTATTTAGGATTGATTTTTAAACTTGTTTTTTATCGACCTTTCAATGCAAGTCAGTTAGACTGGAAGGTATGGTTTGGCTCATCCCCACGGGGATGAGCCTCCACGTAGGCGGCTAGCATGGGATGAGCCAATTTGAAGATGGAGGGGGATGGAGGATGGGGCCCCACCACATATTTTTTTATTGTTTAATTCATTTTATTTGTTTAACTTTTATTTGTTTAAGTTTTATTGTTTATTTTTTATTTGTTTAACTTTATAAAAAGTATTCAACATTTAAATAAAAATACTACATAAAGGAAGATAATAAAATCCATTACATAACATAAATAAAAATTACATAACCTAAAAAATAAAAAATTACGCTACCTAAAATTTGAAAAAAAAAGACTAGATTTAAAAATTTAAAACAAATACACTACTCGTCTTCGTCTTCGGCTCCGTCACCGTCCACCATGTTAACGTTGTTCCAAATATGTTCTACCAAATCTTGTTGAAGGTTTGCATGCGTGAAGTCGTTTGTTAGCGAGAACGAGTTTAAATCCTGTTGTGGGGGATCAACCGGGACAGTGTTCCCCCAAGATGCATTCTCATCATACTCACAAATCGCCCGACCTTCGTCTTCAATAATCATGTTATGGAGCAAAATGCAAGCGTACATACAAAGACGCAACCTTTTTGGTGTGAAGGCACGTGCCGGTTGTGCAACGATGACCCATTTTTTTTGTAAGACACCAAATGGTATAAAAGTGAGAGGGTTTTGGGTTGAAAGTGGAGAAATAATGGTGAAAATAGGTGATTTTATAGAAAAAGGGAATTTTTTTTTATTAAATAATGCCGTTGCCAACGGCTACTTTTCAAAACAAATGGATCGGCTGACCCGGCTGTGGGTCGCCGGGTGTGATGGGCCGAGCCCCAGGGGGCGGTGTGGGGGTCTGGCGCCGGACCTAGCCGGGCATCAGCCGGCCCCCATACCTTCCAGTCTTAGCACTTAAAAGACTTGCTTCATATTTCATAGGAGGAGAGTACAGGTCTTCAAAGTTAAAAAAAAAAAAAAAATCAAAAGATGATAAACACGCAAAATCGCAGAGGTAGAGTAGGTTAAATATTGTCGTTTTGCTTATACATGTTCATTACTTTTTTGGTCCTATTGTTTTAATGGTTTCAACCACTAGTTCAAAAAAAAAAATTTAACTGCCTAAGAACTCAAATTCTTATTTTGTAACTTTTTAAGTTCAAATTATTAACTCAATTAAAATATTCTCTTATTTTTGCATGAAAATATTAAAATGCCCTTTTCTTTAAAAAATAAAATATATAAACTTTATAACTCTCTCACACACACACTCAAACATGATTCTTATCCTTCTCTCTCTTCTTGCTCCTCCCCCCCATCTCTCTCTCTAGAGGAAAAAACCACCACTAGCATAACCATCAAACACCACCAACACCATACACGTAGCCACCACAACCATCTCACTTGAGGCGGCATTTGTGAGGTGGATCTGACGTGGTGGGTTTTGAAGGTAGGTGGCGGGTTTGGTGACGGGATGGTGGTGGGTTTTTGTAGGTGGTGGTGGTGCGTCAGGTTTGGTGACAGGATGGGTGGTGGGTTTTTGCAGGTGGTGGTGGTGCGATGGGAGGGTGGTGATAGTGGTGGAGATGGTGCGGTGGGGAGGTGGTGGAGGTGCATTAAAGACTGTTCCTTTATACCTTTGTGCATTAAAGAGTTGTAGTTTATGTGTAAATGACTAAAATGTCTTTGTACTTAACATACTTTGTAACATTAGTAAAAAAATGGATTCTGCGTATAATAAATAAAAATAGGATTTGTCATTATTTAATTTGTATTTGTACTAAAGTAACTAGTATATTAATTATATAACAACCCTTAGTTTCGTTAATTATTGTAATGTAATGAGAATCGTTAACTAGGTTAATATAACTAGTTAAATAAAATTTATAAAGTCTAGGGGCCCATAGTGTATATAGTTGGAACTTCATTTGAAGGAAAATAATAAAAAAAGGGTGGAGACAAGGATCGAAAAAGGGGTCTCAAACATAGTCGCTAATGCAACACGAAATCAATAGACGACTCGACCACATGTTTTGTTCTATGATTGTTATGTGAGGCAAATCTATATCTATCTATACGAGCACTCTTATCTTATATATGCAGCAGCTACAAGTCCAATGTCCATTCTAGGGCTGTTCAAATCGCTCGCCGCTCGCTCGACGCTCGTTCGAAAATTACTCGGAAAATGCTCGTTCGATTTGACGCTCGGTTGTAAACGAGCCGCTCCGTTCGGTTCGGTTTGTAAACGAGCCAAGCATGAGCAAAGGTCCGCTCGATTCGGTTCGGCTCGAATTATTATTATTAATTAGTATATATCTACATATACATATACGAATACATATATAAACATGTATATACACAAATATAAATTATACATATATATGCACTCACACACATCTATATACACACATTACACATACGTATATACTTGAATATAAATTAAATTTATAGTTTTATATATACCACTCTATTAGATTTTGGTCGCTATATACAAATTAACACCTACATCTATACATACTAGCCCAACCACGCCAATAAAAAAAATTAATATCAGATCTAAAAGTTAAACCCTAAACCGATAAACGACAGGCTACTCATCGCCTCAATGTTTCATGTTATTACCCTAAGTCGATCGTCTTCTTTTCTCAACATATTTGTTCGTGCAATATGATCATCGCCTCGTCGGCCATAAAATTGTAATTCATAAGAAAAATGTTATGTCACGAAATGTGTACGTTTTTAAAGACATAAAACGCTGAGACCAAACATTGTCACTATTGATCTCAACAAATTTACATGGGGCGAGGGATTGTCCAAATCGCTCGAACTTCGCTTGACGCTCGCTCGGAATATTTACTGCTCGAAAATTGCTCGCTTGATTTGAGGTTCGGTTTTAAATGAGCCGCTATGCTCGGCTCGGTTTGTAAACAAGCCAAGCACGAGCAAAGGTCCGCTCGGTTCGACTCGGCTCGTGAACAACCCTAGTCTATTGTCCAAGCCCAGCACATGTATACAAAATAATAACAAATAAAAGTATATAAGTATTTATGAAAATATGAATATTGGGGAAGGATCCACTAAAAAATGGATTTTGCCTAAGTAACTTAAGAAAGATTGTAATGATAACATATGACACTCCTAATAAGTAGGAATGAAGGACATTTTGGTCCTTATAAATAGGAGTGAAAATGACATGTGACACCCTTTTTGTTTTTTAAAAATACAATAAAAAAATCTAGTACAAAAAAATATAGCACAAAAAATATAGTACAAAAAAATATAGCACAAAAGAATCTAGTACAAAAAATATAGTACGAAAAAATTCAACAAAAAAATGTAGTACAAAAAAATCAAGCACAAAAAATTGAGAAAAAAATTCAAGAAAAAAAAATTTAGCACAAAAAATGTTATACAACATAGAAATACAACGCATTTTAGTGGGTTTTTTTAGTATTTATATTTTATATAGCAATATGTAACTCAAATTAAAGAGAAAAAGACGCTTGATTTTACGGTGAAATTTTTATGAGAAAATAATGTCGTATAAAAAAGTTATGAACGTTTAAAAAATGAGGGTGGAATATGCATGTGCCTTGCATTTAAGAGAGAAAGTCTATAAATATGATTTTCCCAAGATAACATTCCACTCTTCATTTCTTCTACACTTTCATATGAATCATTGATTTGAAAATGAATGGTTAAGATTCTTTCTCATCCTACTTAGACAAAATAAACTTTTTATTTGATCTTACCAATATCTATACTTTCTATAAAAAAGAGAAAACAAGTGACATAAGAAAAGCTGAGGTGGCAGCCATAGAGGCTGTCTAACAAGGTTTTTCTTATTTTATTATTGCATCATAATCCTTAATATATAAAATCACTTTAATTTTCAAAGGTCTGGTCACATCTACACTTTCAAAGGCCTGTCTGTAGGTTCTTAGGCAGTGTTTAAACATCTGCCCACGTACAAAAGGGCAGCTGTTTATAAAAATGCTTCAAACCTCTTCCCATAGCTTCTGCCCATATTCAAAATTTAAAATCCTGGCTCCAAATTCAAAATTCAAACTACATATGAATCTGGCTTCATTTAAATAACATATGTGAATTTGTCTCCACATTCAAATTTCAATTTATTTCTCTCACTCATATTTGCGATCATATCTCTCTCACTCAAATGCATAGCTCTCATGATTGAGTTGGCTAATCTTCGATTACAGTTCTTTGTTCGAACATTTGTTGACTTTGTTTACGCATTATCCTTTCAATATCATTATTCCAACATCGTTGTTTCATTGAAGTTCTGTTTCACACATCAACGTTTCACCTCAGCTTTTCTTATGTCACTTGGTTTTCTCTTTTTATAGAAAGTATAGATAAATTCTTACAGAATGCAGAATTTCCATATTCAGTCTGTTCATATGCGATTACAGCTTTTTATACTTCACATAATTTTCCAACATCATTGTTGCAACATCGTTGAGGGTATTTTTTTTTTCTGTAATTTTGAATCTTAAATTTTGAACTGATTTGTTCTAATTCTCGCTTTATATTTCAGCCTAATCAGAGTTGTTTAAAATTCAAACAATCAGTTGCGGGTTATTTTAGGTTTGTGGATTCTTTTAAACTATTGATATATGTTGATAATATTTATTTTAAGGTGCTGATATATTTCAGCTTTTTTTTATGAGCGTGCAGTGGGAAAGTCTTCTGCACTGTTCTTGAAGTCTGAAGTGCAGAAAGTGGAGTGCTTCATGAAGCCCCGATGCTATTCCAGGTTTTTCTTGTATTTATTATCACTGATGATGTTGATTTTATATATCAGTTCTTCAATCAGCCTAATCTTCAGCCTTTTATAGTGTTTAAAATGCATCTTTATGATAAATGAAGAAGTTAATGGTAATTATGATAACCTGTTTTTTTTTTTATATATATTTTGTTCTTTAGGTTTCTTGATATTTAACTTTTTAGTTTTCCCATGAAAACTTATTTTTGAAAAGCTTTGCATTAAATGGCTGTTGTTTTGACATATATGAATTTATATGTTTATATTAAATGTACAAGTTTTTGCCTCCTAGATTAGTTTAATGGTGCGATGAAATTAAGTCTGACCTTTGGGCTATTAGCTATTTCACTATATGATATGATTGTCAGTTCAGTTTTTTTTCATCACGTTTTACTACCATAATATCCGTCGTTTACATCAGACTTGAAGAAATATACAAGTTAAAAATGTCATCATACCCTTCTGCAGATTCTGATGATTTAAAGTATCGCTTTATCAAGCAAGTTGAGGATCAAGTATATGAGGATAGGGCTACTCTTCAAGAGCTGAAGAGGTGTTTTGATGGACTGCATCTTGGTCTGTTTACGAGAGATCAAGTGTCCAGAAACCTGATGGTGATGCCTTCAACTGCCGTACGTGACCTTTATGTTATCGGTAATATAGAGTGCGGAGATAGAGACTTAGAGTTCATGGCGAAGCTCAAAGATATACATAGAGAAGTTCAGTACTCAATGGAATTGAAGCTAAACTTTCTTAGTTTTTGCTATTAGATTATTAAATTTCGTTGACTACTGCTTGAAATTAGTGTCTTTAGATTATTAAATTTCGTTGTTCAAGATTCAATGTAATTGTTGATCTATCGTCATATGTGATAGGTATATTCTAATTCTATTAATCTTTGTAGAGCATTTTATTTTTACTAATTTGAGCATCAACAGTTGTTAGAGTTGATAACTGCTATTGTAAAGGTCAAAATTAAATTTTGCCAAAAGAGAAGAACTGTTTGGAATCATCGTCTGTTGATGATTAAAACTTTATAATGTCATCAGAACATCAAAAGTCCATTCTTAAAAAATAGGTATTTTAAAAAAAAAATTGTCAAAAATCTTTAAGTGTCCATTTAAAACAGTTGTTTTTAAAACATCTGTTTGGCTAAAGATTCATCTACTGCTTAAAGGTATTGTTTGTTCTCATAATTTCTGTTTTATGTAACAACTATTGAGTTGCTACTGTTGCCAATATATGTTATTCCCAACAGCGGTTTCCAAAGAATTGTCAACCATTAACACAACAGAAGTTCTGAACATCTATTATTGCCCAACAAATCTTTTTAAAATGTCTTCAGAACATGAAAACTCCATTCTTAAAAAATAGCTATTTTAAAAAAAAATGGAAAAAACTCTTAAAAGTTTGTGGAAAACAACTGTTGGGCAAACCTCTGTTTTGCTCTAAAAATTGTGGTGACATAAGAAAAGATGATGTAGCAGGAAGAGAGGCTGTCCGACAATGCTTTTCTGAGGTTATTATTGCATCATAATCATAAGTCTTAATATATAAAATCAATTTAAAACTAATTATCAGTGTTTTCATAGTATTTTTTGATGTTTTGAATCAACTTCTGCTTGGATAAAAGCTCATCCATTGCTGAAAGGTATTGTCTGTTTTAATAAGTGCTGTTTATCCTAGCGACTGTTGATTTACCACTGTTTACAATATTTGTGTCCGATGAAGTGGTAGAAGCCTCTGTTTTCCATGTAGAGTATTGTTGGTGTTTAAATGAAGAGTTTTTATTTTTTTATTTTTTTATGGAAGAGGTTTAAAATTTGTGCTTTCGGTTTCTTGATATTTAATTTTATAGTTTTCACATGAAAATTTATTTTTTAAATGTTTTGCATTAAATGGCTGCTGATATTTAATATCAATTTATTTGTTTATATTAAAAGTCTGTTGAAAACAACTGTTTTCCAAACCTGTGTTTGACTAAGGACTCCTGACTTACTATTGTTGCCTAAGATCTGTTGTTGCCCAACAGTGGTTTCCAAACACTGTTGAAGGGTATTGTCTGTTCTCATACGTTCTGTTTAATCTAAGGACTGCTGAGTTACTATTATTGCCTAACATCTATTGTTGCCCAACAGTGGTTTTCAAACAACTGTCATCCATTATCAGAGCAGAGGTTCTGACGTGGACAGATATTAGCCACTAGGGTATGCAATTTTGACAAATAATGATTTTAACTACTCCCAGGCACTGTTTACTGATTTGGTTGCAAATTTAAAAAACACTAAAAAGGGGAAAACTGTTGCTATTAAAAAGGGGAAAACTGCTGCTTTTCTTATGTTTCCTAGACTATTAAGCTACTAACTGCAAAAACATGTTTCTCAAAAAGCTTTTGAAAAAGGTAAAGCTATTAAAATAAATAGTATAACATTTGAAACTTTTACTTGCCTTATGGCTAAAGAGTCAGATGTTTCTAAAACTGAAGCAGAGGGGAATGAGGAAATTTCAGATGAGTCCACAACTGGTCCTCAAACCTCTGTTGCTCAGCCCACTACTCTTGGTGATCACAGCACTACAACCACCGCTGTGAAACCTCCACCAACAAAACCCAAAAAAGACCAAAACAAAATCCAAAAAGCCCACCGAAACCACCAAAACGGGTCCTCTAGAAGATGAGATCCCAGAGGTTAACCCTGTGACAACATAGATGTCACTACAAACCACTATTGCTACTTGCTCACAACATGTGGAAAGATCTCAACCCTTAAACCAAACTCATCATGATTCCTCACAAAAGGAACATGTTGTATTCACAGGGACACCACAATATGATTTCATACCCTCATATGAGAGTATGCTTAAAAGCCCTTCTCCCGGGGCAATGTCTCTTTCGACAACAATCCCTTCATCTTCTATTCCACCAAAGTTTGTAACACTGCTTCAAGCTATTGACATTCAGACTGATAGCAGTCCCTCCCACGAACACTTTACTGAGAGTTTAACTTCAACAATAGCTGTGTCTAAACCTGTTCAATTAGCTAACCCAGAAATAGTTAAGGAGGCTACACCTCTTGAATTTCAGAAAATTCTTGATGGTATTTAAAGTGGAGCAGCTACTACAAATGTCAAATCCACTGATTTATATTTGGACAATAGTTTCATCAGTCAGACTCCCTTGAAGGCAACCACTGTTGTGTCTATCAAGGTATCTACTGGTGAGTTCATGTTAACCAATGGTGAGATCACTAAAGTAACCACTGATGCAGAGGGAAGTCCCCAGAACCAAGAACAAGGGGCACCTGCTAATGAAAATTTGGAGATACCTCCTCTTTCAAAAGCAGATACAACCACCTCTGGTGGGAATTCAGATGATCCTATTAAGTTAGGTGATGGATTAAAATACCAGGATTTGATGGAGAGGATATCTAACTTGGAAACAACTGTTGCTGATATGAAAGATCAATTGAAGCAGTTGGTGGATGCTTTCAAAAGTCGACCTTCTCATCAGCAGTTATGCCAAGAGCTTTGGAATTCAGTACAACCCATTCTTGCAGCTCAAAGGGGACTGGCTGAGATTCAACTTAATTCCCACATGAAGCTATTTAGAGTTATGGTTGAAGCAAGATACAAAGACACACAGGCTGACATCATGGGCATAAAAGAATGCATTACAAAGTTAACTGGTACTACCCCTGCACCTGTGTTTGAAAAAGACGTTGAAGATGATGCTGAAAAGAGGGAAAATGATTCCATGAAAAACTTTGGCAAACCAACACCAAGGAATCAGCCAAAACAAAATCCAAAGCCTGCCAAGCAAACTTCTGCAAAATCTTCTGGAAAATGTGATACTGGTAAGAAAAAGGGAATTGATGATACCGTTAACAAACAGACAGATAAGGAGATTGAACGAAAGCAGAAGAGGAAGGATACAAAAGAGGAAGATGAAGTGCTCAACATTGGAACCTCAAATAGAAGAAAATCACATAAACACAACAAATAACCAATATCACCACCAGAAAAACCAACCATTGCTGCGAAACTTGAAACCACTTCTGAACCTAAGAAGCCAGGTTCAGATACACCTAAACCAAAACTCTCACCAGAAAAACCACCTATCAAAAAGCAGAATACAAAATCCTCATCACCACTACCAACCTCCACTGAAACAATTGTTGTTGCAACAAATGCTTCAACAGATGTTAAGACTACAACGGTTGAGATACCAGTTGTTTCAACAGTTGTTAGTCAATCCACTGATTCTACCAATTTCAATTCCCATCACAATCAACCCTTACACCCATAGCACGTTTTTCTTCCCAAACTCCTCCTTCTCCAAAATCTGTTTACACAAGAAAGAGAAAATTCATGGTGCATGAAGAAGAGAATGAAGAAAAAGATATATCCGCACCAATTCCGTTATCAGCTACTCCATTCATTCAAACTTCACCCAAACCATTCGTTCCACCTCAATCAACAAAAATTAACCCATTGGCAGCAAATTTCCCTCTGGAACTGCTTGCAGTTCAAGATGAAATGACTCAATTTTACACAAAGGATGACCCATCCAAAAGAACTTTCCCATCTATTCATGGATTCGAAACTCCAAAGAATATTGATGAATATCTGAAGCTAAAGGGCAAGCAAGTAGAATATTAGTCAAAAGAAGAGAGTAAAGGGCTAGGAGACATTAAGTTATCAGATTGCATGCAACATTGGCTTAGTCAAGTCAAGAAGTTAGAAGATTTTGCTAGAGACCTGAGTAAGAATATGTCAAATCTGTCACCAAATGCTGAGCTACAAAAGACATTAAGGAATGATTTCTAGAACATTATCATGGATACCACGCCCTACGAAGCCTACAGTTCTGTTTTCAAAGACTGGCCCCTTAAAGCTCTTAAAGAGGAAGTTAATATAATTGAAAAGATGAATAAAGATCCTCAAATTCAAAAAACTGCTCCCAACTGGAAACAATACAAAAAGGTTGAAGTGGATGAAGTATTGAAGTACAAGAGAGTGAGGGCAGAACTTGTAGCAGCTAAGTATGCGACTGCTAGACAAATTGGAAAATGGTCTAGGCAGTATATTATTCGAGCTTACAATAAGCTAGAAGAGCGAAGAAAGACAGATCCATCGCTTCTTAAAAGCTTGTATACAAAGATGAAATTACTGTTAGACGTCGGCAGACCATTACATCTAAAAAGTTGTTCTCATCAGCAGATGTATCCATCGCTGCCATGAACCAAAGAAAAAGACAACAACTGATGGATGAGGAAGATGAAAAGAGAGAAGCTGAAATCAGAAAAGAGTCTATCTGAAATTAGTTACGATATGGATTGGATGATGCTTCATTGCAATTACAAGCTCAAGTTGCTCAAACACTTCAGAAGTTGGCAAGCAAGCCTCAATCGCCAAACTCCTCTCAAATAAAACTTCTCCCAAGAAATCCATCAAACCCAAAAATACTAAAGTGGAAGTCTGACAAACAGACCCATGAATTGACTTTGATCAAGTCTGATGGTAGTGTTGAAAATAGATCAAGGCAGAATGCACTTGGCCTGAATCCAGTTGACCACCAAGATCTTTTTAACCTTCAACTTGATAGGGATGAAGATGATACTGATTCCTTGGATTTTGAGCACCAATTCAAAGGGAAAATCCGGGAAAGGTTGATGAGAGAATAAAGATCTATTGATTTCTAAAGTCTGCTGATTCCTTGATTTAGCTTTGCTGAAAGTTGTTGAGGCAGGTGATTGTGTGTTTGTAGTTAATGTTTGTTGAAACTTACGTTATATTCAAATTCTATTAAGTTTTGTTAGACAACTTTTATATGTACTTATATCTATAAACAGTTTATATTGTCTTTTTGGGTATACAGTTTACATTGTCAATGGGTGGATATGCGCTTTTTTGGATAAGAGAATGGAAATAATCGTTGTAACTGATATATTAACCGATAATCTATGTTTATAGTTGTCTTTTAGCTATAGTAGATAACACGTTTTGGTACAATATCTATATACCTATCTATACTTTCTATTAATATTCGTTATGCATAGTTTTCTAAGAAACCACCTGTGTTTGCACACGGGTGTTACCGCTAGTGAATATTAATATGAAGAATATAGAGTGTATATATACATATATACATGAATATGAATACGATACTTTTAACATAAACAACAGCTAGTGAGGCAACGACTATTTCTAAACCAACGGTTGGTAATGAACCTGTTGTATGAGCTATTCTACACAAAAACCAACTGCAATAAAACCAACTCCCATGGTCACTCAAACACCACCAGCTAGTCAAAATCCAGCAATTCAATCTTCCTTTGAGACTTCCACCTATCAAAGAAAAAGAATGAAGGTGATTTTACGTAAATAAGAGACCGTCTCTTTTTCACCACCAATGCTGAAGATTGATCCAAAGCTAAATTTAGTAGAGGATGTGAAAAAGATGAAGCACTTGCTTACGTTGAGCTTGATGCCAACTTAAACAAAAATTCAGAAAATGAAGATCAGAGAATATGTGATTGAAGAATGGTTGACATTAGGTTTTAAAAATGAAGAGTATTAAGAATCACTTAGCTAATCACTAATCATGACCATTGATGATTCAATTCTTGCACATGTTTCAAAAGAAAAGTGCATAGATTGTTTGAAAATAAATGCTCCATATCCAATAAAGAGCTTTACCCAATGGTCTTTTAGTCACTTAAGAGATGAAATTATATATATTATAGACGACAGAAAAGCCAACCACTCTCAAAGTTAATCACATCTGTCAGATCTCTTCAAGATCAAATCCTATCCACATAAACTCAAAAAAAATAACTGTCAGTTTCTAGCAGAGTAGACTCTCTCTCTTGAATAGCTAAAAATTAGGCCATGATTCCTGAATTCTAGCAATTTCTTTTGGGAAATTTTACAGTTTGCAGCGGTTTTCTCTTCCGAATTCCACTCCCACGTTCTACTTCTACCCTCCTCTTATATTCCACTCTCCAATCCCGTTGAACTTCTATCACAACCCTAACCATTACCACCTACAATTGTACTACAATCATCTCAATACTGCCACCACAACGACGGAAATGGACCGGCAAACTGCACACCACCACTCCAACAACGTCACCAGCGACGAATTTTGGGCACTCAGTTGTAATCTCATCTCTCTCTACGAATTCGATCGGAAGGTTCTGATCACGGATCGTTCTCGGATGTAATCGTGAATGCTATGGGCGCTACGTATCATCTTCATCGTTTGATTCTCTCTCGTAACTCATATTTTAGGTTATTGGTTTTGATTTTTTGAAAATTTTGTTGTCTGCTGTTGTATTAGGTTGTTGATTGTTGTTTTAACTAGCATTAGACCAGCGTGTGTTGCGGCGTCAAAAACCGTAAAAAAAATTAATGTCATTACATAAGTCCATTTACAATACCGATAATGGTTCTCATAATACCGACACTAGAACTGATATTTTTCAATCGGTAATGGTTTCATTCATCACGGTATCGATACGATTCCGACACTCGATATATCATACGATATAAAAAAGTATATTATATTTCGAACACAGTTCCATCTTCCATAAATGTATATGGAAAAAATGTATAAAAAAATTTAAACGTAGCCACACTTTCAATTTTTGAAAAGAACCTAACAAACAAAAGTTATAAATATGTAAAAAATTATATAACTAACATATTTTTATTATCACTAGAGGTTAAACCCGCGCTCCGCGGCGGGGACGACCTGATTTTTAAGAATTTTTTTATGGAAATGTCGACGTAATGGTAGAAATAACGTTAATAGCAAGAATGTGGTCGATATTGGTTCGATTCGTTACACTATCATCGATATGATATCGACACTTGATATAGCAACCAAAAGAGAAAACTTAAAAAATAAGTTTGTGATGTAACCAAAAGGATATCAATACATGTTTTACATCGATCGAAAACAATAAAAGCGAATACCAATAGTCCGGTTCAGTATGTTACTTATACAATACCGACAGGGCGCAACTTAAGAGGGGCCGGGGGGGCCGACCCACCGAACTTTTCGCTCGGTAGTGTTATATATTTAGTTTCGTATAGAAATTTTTGGGTATATATCTTTTCGACCCCCCGGTTCTATAGAAATTTTTGGGTATATACGTTTCGACCCCCGTCTTCATTGTCAAGCTTCGCAACTGAATACCGATCAATATAATTTACCAACACACTTCCCTTAAAGTATTAATGTGTGATTAAAACTTAAAAAAAGAAACGAAAAACAAAAACAAAACCTAAAATAGAGAGGAAAAAAGACCAGAAGACAAAGAAATACTGCAGCAAACATGCAATAATTTTGTTTATTTTTTATTCTCTATAGGTAATCATTACCTGATGATGTAAAAATAAGAATTAGAACATCATTGTTTTATAAAAAAAATGTAATATCGTCATCTTCTACCCTTTTATAGAAAAATGTATATATACAATAATAAAAATATATCTTTTCTTCAAATAACCGAGTCATGCTCATGCATTGTTTTAAAGTCAACAATGGCAGTATGGTAAATAAGCTCTAAATGTTGGCTAGTTATTATACTATTCCTAAGATCCAACATTAATTGTTATATATAAAATGCTTTTGTTTACTGTGTTCCGTTGGCAGTTTGTTTGTGCAGAGTTATTTTCCGTCAATGACTAAGATCGTTGGTACTCTCGTATAGAAATCGAGGTCTGTGGAAGTTATTTTGCGGCGTCTCATGGCCGGAATTTCTGGTAATTTTACAAAAACAAGGATTTTCTCCCACATCCAAAACTCTAAACTGTCAGATCCTTCGTCAAGCCTCATCTCTTGGTTGTTCGATTCCGGTTTGCATATACATGTCTCTCCATTAAAACATACATCTTCGTATTGAATCAACTAATTCAAGATACAACTTTTATTGTTCGATTCTTTATAGCGATTTTGGTGCTGCAGGTAGTTAAGTGAACGGTGAACCGATGTTGAAAAGAGTGAATTCTCAGAAGATGAAGTACATGGTAACTACCTTATTAGTGGGTAGGAAATCTATTATGTTTATGCTTTTTTTTTTTTATTTAAGATCAGCCAAGATTAGTTACCTCAAATCTTACACATGTTTATTTCTTTTCCTTTCGCAATAATAAGTTTGAAAATTTGGGAAATTTGTAGGCTTTTTAAAGAATGTTTATAGTAACCTAAATTTATAAATGTGATATTTCGTTATCGCTATTGTTATAATAAAAGGATGGTGAGAAGAATAAGCATTGAAGTTCGATTGAGTAATGGTGTTGATAATCTTAACCAAGGAGTTGAAAGTGGAAGTGATGATTTTCGGGAGGTGGGAGACGAGAATGATTCGTCATAACATGAGGTATGCTCTTATACTTTTCAGTTTATACTTTGGTAGACCTATGCAAGATTTTTTTTTTGATATATAACTATCTATTTTGTTTAAGGCGAATCGTGAGCTAAGACATCTAATGTTGATACACCTTTCATTATAGATTGGTCCTCGTAACACCATTGGGAATGTTCTTTTAAATGAGGAAATTTAGTCATCGCAAAAGAGGTATGTTATCCCTTTTATTTGGTTATATGAGGAGCTGGATGTCCATAAAATAGAGATTGCAGGAGAGCTAATTATCAAGTAACAATATTTTGAACAAAGGAAACAACAACAAGAGCATAATACAAGTGGGTCAGAGCTATATACAATTGATAAAAAGGTTTCATACATGGAGTGTCATGAAAATAATAGACCCATTTATGTTTATGTGCTAAGCCTGCTAAAGTTAACAAAAAAAAAAAAAAAAAAAAGATGGCCAGGATTGCACCTCTAGACTTGCAGAAGGTATTTCTGTGAGAAGCTTTCTTGCTACTTTTGTGTTCTCTTTATTACGCGATGGATTTCTCGAATCCTACTCAAGAGAGAGATATTCAAAAGCTTAAGTGTTAACTTGATGAAGGATGGATCGTTGTTGCTTGGGGATGGGTTGACTGGTGAAATTATCGTAGTTTGAGGTAACGAAGTCCATCGTATTCTTTCATTTTTTTTTGTCTTCAGGCTGAAGGGGTTTGCATGACGGGCTTAGGGGAGTTTCTTGGGAAAGGATTATGGATTCAAACTTTGTTTTAAGATGCATGTATATCTATAATTTTGACTTTTAGGTCCAAAGGGCTAGAAAACAACAAGGCTCTTATGTAAATTTGATTCCTCATGATTGAAGAATTTCATATTTTTGTTATGAATTTTAAAAGGAGTTGCATTAAAAGTTCATATTACATTAAAGTAAGTTGGGTGTTCAATAGAAAAAAATCCATCAAGTATCCACTTTCCTTGAGAATTCAAGTGATTAGAAGTATGAAAATCATTTTTTTGCTGCATTTAACTGCTGCCCAGAAAAGATCCCATCAACAATCCATTTTCCTTCATTTCATAAGATTTTTATGTAAACAGTAGAAGCTGCAGAACTGATATGCACAGTTGAGTTAATTAAGGTTAAAAGAAGTATTTTATTACTCGTGTCAGTTCGTTCAACATTAACATTATGAGGTTAACGTTCCCGTCCACCACCGAACAGGTAAAGTACTAGTTGATAGAGTTAAAGACATGATCACAGATCCCAACATTAAGGTCAACCCATCCCCCCGGAATGGAAGATTGGTAGTAAAAAATAGCCAACCCTGAAACAAAAGCTAAGAGATTCGGAATAAGGGAAGAACTAATTTTTGTTAGATATGGGATTTTAACTTTTACAAGAACCTTATTCAAGAAAGAAAGCAAAATCCTGAAAAATTTTCTCCACTTCTTGATTTCTCAAAAGCCATGATATATAATTGGGCATAAGAAAAAGGCCAAAGGAACAACTGCACCTGTCATTTTCAATTCTCACGGGTGAGGCGGTTCGGTTCTTGGCTAGAGTTCAGCGTGTGGTCCACAACAACTTTTCGACCCCTCAGGGGCGAGGCTTTGTTTTTAGTAGATTAGGGTTTTCTATTCATAAAGGGACGGCGTCGCAGTTTGTTGCTCGTCTACCTGCTATCCTTATGTATTTGCCCCGGTGATTAGAATGAAAAAACTATACTTTTTTATTAAAAAATCTCATTAGAGATTCCATTATAACCGTAGACTTATGCAAGAATACTTACAAAAGCTTAAATAGCATAAATGGTTTACTTTATTGGTAAATGAGTGCACTTATGAAGAGAAATACTTAATCTCATATTCAATGCTTGATAGAACACAAGTATTTCAAAAAAAAAAACTACGACAAGGAAAGAGTGACTTACTCAGTTGCTATTGCTGAAGAACTAGCTTTTGATGTTCCAACAGTTTTCCAACAGGGGGTGAGGATGCGAGAAAGAATAGGCTCTCCTCCTCTAACTGTTGTCCTTGATTTACCTTTAACCCAAAGAGTGTGAGATGAAAACTAAACAGTATTGATGACCTGAAAGTATTGATTGATCTATCAATGGAAAAAGAAGAAGGAGACAATCTAGCCATGGATTTTGAACTGAGAATCAAAGTACATATTAGATAAATGTTTCTTAGAATGGATAAATAATAATGGGTCTACATATTCACACACACAACTCCCTATTTCCACACCCTTCAAGACGCCTTGTATAGGCCTATACGAGGCGTCTAGGGTTACTTTATCTGACCAACCACTAAACCTCGTACAACGTCACATCAGTCACATCAGATGGGGCGTCTAGGCCGGTACGAGGAAGCAATACGAAGGGACCAAGACGTGAGTGGTTCATTGTACAGGTACGTACGTTTATTATAGTAATTATTGTGATTATGTGTATTGTTTATTATTTTCTGTTTCTGTATTTCGCTAACACTATCTGCAGGTATATGCAGCATATGCTCGCTACTTCTATTACAGGACGCCTCTACAGCCCGTGAGTGGTGTACGACCACATATCTTTTTTTCTTCTATTGTTTGTTGTACAGGAGGCCATGCACACTAGCACACGGTTTAGCCCAGTACTTCGCCTCCGCCCATCACCGGCAGGAGCGCGGATTTTTGTATGGCAGCGCGTACGTGACCGTCATTGCCCGTTCATTGGGCCTCGTACTGGAGCAAGACCCACATTTACGGACGCCGCCCATCATGCCGACGTGGATGGGTTTTCAGTCGTTGTGGGGGATGGGACTGATTAAGAGGTTCGACGTCATTGACCCGCGGTATAAAAACCAAGCAGGGGGCTTATGGATAGAGCAGCCCTACCAGAGGAGTTCGATATAGTCTATCCTCCGCCAGAACCTATTGCAGTGCTCCTGCCGGACCCTCCAGTGAATTTAGATGGTCCAGCGATGCCACAGCCACCACCACCACCTCCTGGGGCCCTCAGTTTCCATGTCACGTTATTCCGGGTCATGCCTTGGTAGCTGCAGTACATCCGGAGATACGAGCCGAGCTTGACAGGCTCAACGATTTGATAAGTTGGTTGGTTTAGGCCGAGCTGGATAGACGAGAGAGGGGTTACCCCCGATACCGCTCCCACCACCTCGAGCACCACATCAGCCGCAACAGTCAGATCCAGATTCGGAGCCTGATGCATAGACCAGTTGTAGTTTTTATTTTTGTTATGGATGTGTCTTATATACTTTTGTTATGTATGTACAAAAGTTATCTTATATATGTCATAGAGTGAATTTCAAGAATTGTCCTTTATCTTTATACCCATTTTCAAGCGCTGTCCTTTATGTTTAAAATTGATGAGTTTTGTACTTTATGTTTTACAATCTTTCAAGGCATGTCCTTTAGACCTAACTGTAACACCTCGAAATTTTGTGTCCAATAATGTGTTAACACGTGTCATGAGTTTACACGTGGCATTAAATATTTAATAAAGGACTAAAGTTGACAAACCTTGAAAGTATGTAAATTCGAGGGTTATAAATGTCAACGAAGGGTAAATATACTGTATAGTAACCCTAAATGATGCTCGTACCTTCAAACGAATAAATCATGGATCGTACGGAGCGAAACGCGGGAGAAAGTGAGAGATTACAAGCTACAGGGGTTAATTGTGTCTACATGTTTAATTTATACCTCTGAGTGACCCTTTGACGAACCCGAGGCTTTGTAACAGTAAAATACGCTCACTAGAATATACTATATAAATTTCGCGAAGTTTCGTTTTAAAACGAGAAAGTTATGATCAAATTCGAATGAGAGGGATTAAAAGCGTCAACGATAAAAGATAAGGCTGTTCGGATAGTAATTAAACTAACCGGGGGCTTAACAATGCGGGTAAAAGTCACGAGGCCCTTAATGGTAAATAATCGAGGGCCAAATCGCAAAGTTACCCCTTCGAAACCGAAAGGTCAGGCTAATCATTACAAAAGATTTGAAAATCTTGATAATTAACCCTCAGGCGGGCCGCGTTAAGTATAAGGTAGAGCTAATGCGGGCCGCGCGCCAGAGGAAGATACGTTTTCTGACATTAGGATCCATGCGGCCCGCGTACGAGTTGCTGAATCCTAATGCGGGCCGCGTACGGGTCCCAGATGCAGAAACTTTGGACAGATTCAATGATTTAGCTTGTGAACGATCTTGTGAGCAATTAGTGAAGCATGGGCGCCCTCTACATGACCCCTAGCAACCAGGGCCACCTGCTGAACATCCATGATGCCTTGTAGGTTGAGTTGTAATGATCCTATGCCAAGTTTTTCACTAAAAAAGGACATACATTGTGCATAAGTGAAACACACCTCAAAACCTGCCTTCTGATCATTTCTGGAGCTCTCAAACATTCCTCTATCATTCTTAGTCGTGCACCAAGCTTCTGTAAGTTGCCTAACCCTTTGTGGTTTCGTTTTTCCATAGTTTTAGCCTAAAAGTCAATCCGTCGTAATTAACGATTGACTTTGCGATAAATCACGAATGGTCCAGTGATTTGTCGAATCAAAGATAGTTATACGATGGTAATCATGTGGGCATTAAACCCCTAAAAGGACACCCTCTGATTCCCACTCTAACTAGTCCGAATGTCGAGTCAAACGTGCTTAGAAAAAGTCAACAGAAATGCCATTTTGCGATTTCATGCATAATCTCTAATGTAGGTGATATGTAACCTGTTTAAACACTCATAAAACATGATAGATAATAAGTATATTAACTAGTCTAAGCTTGTTTGATCCGACCATTTATTGTTTTGACCCGGTTCGGAGCCGAAAGTCGCAAAAGCTTTGACTTTTGCTTTGACTTCAGTTCTGACCCGTTAAAGTTTGATATAGATATGCCTTAGGACTCTCTTAGGACCAGGTTACATGATGGTATAACCCTCTATGACCGGTTCGTTGTTTGTCCGAGTCTTTTACACATTTCCGTTAAATGCTTAAAAGTTGACTGTAACGCCCTTTTTAAATTAAAACGAGAATTTCGACACGTGAACGGATCATAACCTTGGTTACTGA
The DNA here is from genome assembly GCF_002127325.2 of Helianthus annuus. Taxonomy (NCBI): domain Eukaryota; kingdom Viridiplantae; phylum Streptophyta; class Magnoliopsida; order Asterales; family Asteraceae; genus Helianthus; species Helianthus annuus. The sequence continues at coordinate 17,321,173 of NC_035440.2, read as the reverse complement.
TTTCTAAGCATGTCCCTAAAATTTCACGTCAATCTGAGGTCCAGAATAGGAGTTATGCTAAATAGCGTAAATTACGGAAACTTTAGTAATTTAGTAGCGCAATTAGCATAACGCCTATCTAAACCCGGATTTCGACACCAAACCTTTTACACACTGATGTAAAATAATATTTTGGGATTTTTAAAGATTTTTAATTATTTTTAACCTGCTCATAACCTGCGGTTATGGCAACGGTTCGGTAATTACCGAATATATCCTTTTCGGCCATAACTTGAGTTCTACAAGGTCTTTTGACCCGATTCCAGTTGCTACTGATTTTAAATAATAAATAAAGTATTTTAGACTTTATAAACTGTTCGGGAAACTCAGATTTCCTGTAGAACTCATAAACCTCTTTTATAATCTTTAAAAAGACCGAAATACCCATACGGGGCATAATATGAACTTAAACTCGTTACGGGCATTATGGAAGGTATCCTACTGATACCACAACCTCTTTAAAGCATATTGACTTAGGAAACCAGTGTAGGACTCTTACGGTTACCCGTTGCGCCTTATGCGCGCACGATTCGGCTTATGTAACTAGTTTACATAAACTAGCCGAAACGGGTCAAACCATATTGTTTTGACCCCAAAATACAGAGTGTGTTTATTATACCCCTATAAAACAAGTCTTCAAACTTGTTGGGTCAAAATCACATTCCATTCCCGGTTTTCGCCTTTCACGCGATTAAACCGCATCTATCCGTTGAAACTGACCGGTCTAAGCTACGGCTAAATTAAAGACCCGTTAGAATTCTAATAGGTTAATTTAAACCTTCGTTCCAGAATAGGGGACCAGTAAAAGCTATCTGCAATCTATTTCAATTAAGGAATTATACTTGCAAAGGTAAATACTTTTAACTTATTTTCCGTTATACGGGCTTGGGTTACGGTATTTAAAATACCGCTTGGTCGGGCAATTGACCCCAACTCATTAGTAGTTGGGTATTATCAATGTGACCCGTTTAAAAATTTGTTTTGTTTGGCTTTACGCCTTTGGGGGCTTAATGACCATGTCCCGGATATCCTCGGCAACATTTTACGAAATGGCCACGACCCTGACATCCGAGTGTAGGCGTACACTCGGCATTATGTCCATGACTATAAAGGTATAGCCGTTGGTTTACCCGCCACGGTTTTATACTATGTGGTGTGTCTATTAAACTTTAACCCGGCACGACCCGGGCGACCGAACGCATAGTAAACATGTAATTCTTTACAAGATTTATTTATAAATTATCCCAAGTTATAAAGTGTTTGTGCCTTGTGCATTTAAACCAATTTTATTAAACATTTTACAAAAGTGTCAGTTGAATGTATTTACCAGTGTAAACTGACGTATTTTCTCAAAAAGACTAAATGCAGGTACTATGCGTAATTGGCTGGGATTTCTCCTTAGCATCATTAGAAGTCTCGCAAGCTTAAGATGCCTGAAGTCTGTGAACAATACTTTATTATTATTATCGATCCCCTGTGGATTTTATTTCAACAATGGTGATACTTTGATATTACAATAAATGTTGAAATATATTTATCTTTATGCTTCCGCTGTGCATTCATATAATTGTGTGGTTTGACTATATTGTTGCCAACTACGTCACGGTAATCCCCCACCGGGCCCACCGGTGAGACACGTGGAAATCGGGGTGTGACAGGTTGGTATCAGAGCCAACACTGAGTGAATTAAACACTAGCCTTTGTGTTTAATCTCAGTTACACAAGTGCACATACTTGAGTCTAGACAAGAACATAGGACAAATTCGAATTGTTATTCCAGTTTGTCTTTTTATTGTTTATTGTTATTTAAAGTTTTGAAAGCAGGAAATATGCCACCTGCAATCAGACGAGGAAGAGGAGGAAGAGGCAAAGGGACGATCATTACTCACAATGATCACGAGGCTGGACCTTCGAACATGCGAGCTCCTTCCAGTACAAGGAGTGAAGAACCACAGAGACGAAGACGAAACCTCTTTGACCCTGCGAGACATTCTACCTCGCATAGCTCAACACCCTCATACCGTCATTCGTTTGGACCAGATTCGGAAAACAATCCCAATAACCCTCAACCATCCTTTATACCTCTTCAGCGATCTGCTTCGCACCGTTCTTATGGCGATCCTTCACCTTTCTTCATAGGACAGTTTAACCCGGCAGATTATGTCCAAGAGCCAATAGGGTATAATCCTATAGGACCAGAGGATCACTTTTCTGAAGACAATGCAGTGGATATGGACGAGGATACAGACCCCGTCGAGCCTGCAAGGGGTACTCCCAATCATCCAATCGAGATCTCTGATGGGTCATCCTTTCATGGAACACCCTATCAAGGTCCCGACAGCTATCAGGCAAGATTTGACCAATGTAATTGGTACTTTACACCTTCACATCATTTCTCGCCTCATGACCAACAGCAACAACAGGATCCTTCTGAGGATTCGGGGTTTGTGGCCGTTACGCCACCACCACCGCCACCGGTTCAACCAGTAATTCCAGATCCGCCAAGGCGTAGAAGATCAGGCGCACGGATGTCTACCCGAGGAGGGGAATTTCATTTCAGCACCCCTCGCCACTCGAGTGCTAGTCACTTTCCGTCAGTACCTGAAGAAGAACCACAATTAGGGGAACCTTCTGGTCACCCTGCAGAGGTGAATTCTGCACCAGTTGCACCATCTCCGCCACCATTCGGATATGACAATCCGATACCAGCGTACGGCGCTTCCACGGCGTACAATCCGTTTGAGCAGCCGACTCACACGCACTACAACTATAACTATGATGCCGATCCATATGTGGTAGAGGCTAATTATAATGCCCTCCATGGAACCTCTTAGAGACCAGATTACTCAGCTCATGGGTATCCTATACCTCCTAGACCTTCGGTTCAGCAACCGGCGCAGCAGCCACGTTTTTCTCCACCGGAGCAAGAAGAAATACTCCACCGTTTAAACCGTGTGGAACGAGACTTCGAACAAGAACGCAAGAGTAATCGTGGATTTCTCAAGGGCCTAGCAAACCTACTAAAAGGGAGGAAGAAACGAGACCATTAGTCTCCTTATGTAATGATGTATTTACAATTTAGTCCCTGCGTGGACATTTATCGTATTTCAGTCCCTACGTGGACTTATCTTTTAGTCCCTGTGCGGACATCTATCTTGTATTAGATCCCTGCGTGGATATGTTTTGTCATAAACCTCTGCGTAGGTACTTACTTAATTAAAAGTCCCGTTTAGGGCAGCGTGTAATCATTACTATAAGTAATGGAATGTTATGTTATGAATTTCATTTTGTTATTATTATGTATGAAACAAATCAAAATACATTCCTTTTAAATTAATCTGCCTAACTAAAGAATCTTAAGAGTGAAACCTAGCCTGGTGTCTTTATAAGACCCGACCAAGATGGTAAGACCTGATTAAAAGATTCAGATTTCCTGTTAACCTCTGTAATCATGTTAATGCTCATGGCAGATGTGATTCGTTAAAATCGCACGCGTCATTCTTATATAAGAATCCTTTAAGGATTCCAAAGCCCAAATTAATGATTTATAAATCATGGGTTAAATCATCAATAAAGATGATCATTGGTTAAACATCCATTAGTGATGTAGTGCCTACGGGCCAAATTTATTAAACATCCATTAGTGATGTAGTGCCTACGGGCCAAACTTATTAAACATCCATTAGTGATGTAGTGCCTACGGGCCATAATTATTGTCATATAAGACAAAAGACAGTGGTAGTCTATGAGTCCCTGTCAGAAAGGGTAAAAGGACTACGGTTCAAACCTTCGTACCTTGATTCTCTGTAATCTCGGCTAATATTATAAAAACATCCTCGTGACTAGGCTTTTATGCCATTAACAATATTGTTTGTAATTAGGATAAGTATGTTCAAATCCTAAATAAAAGTGAGTAACAAATTAACCAGATATGGTCTCTGTTACCATGGTTAATGAATTGCCATAAAAGACAATTCCATAATAAACTCCTAAATAAAATTTTTCGTTATCTTCTGTAGCAGATTCAAGTTACCATGGCTGATCTAAGTGGGGAGAATAGTCATACGAAAGAAGACGAATACGATAACGCCCAGGTTCATTTGACGGGCGCAGAATTAAAAGCTCTTGTCGACAATGCTGTTAAGGCAGCTCTGGATCGACAATACGAGGAGTATACTGAATCCCGGAGCAGAACCATATCCAAACCACACTCAAAGCCGAAAACACACTCAAAATCTCACAGCAAACCACCGTCCAAGCCTAAAAAGGACGATGATAATCACTCATCTAATGAAAACAGTGTCCGTCAAGAAAGAGTGTATACTGATGCGTCTCGCGCCAGGGGCTGTACCTACAAGTACTTCGTATCATGCAAACCCCGAGACTTCACTGGGGAGAAAGGAGCGGTTGATTGCATGACGTGGCTAGACGAGATGGACACCGTGGTGGACATCAGCGGTTGCGCAGAGAAAGATGTGGTAAAGTTTGTTTCACAATCATTCAAGGGCGAGGCCCTGGCTTGGTGGAGGTCGTTGGTTCAGGCCTCGGGAAAGGCTTTTCTATACTGCATGACATGGGAGGAATTCATTTCTCTCATCAAGGAGAATTACTGCCCTCAACATGAGGTTGAAAAGATAGAGACTGACTTCCTGTCATTGGTGATGACGAACCTTGACTGTCAAGCTTACCTCACGAGCTTCAACACGATGTCCCGGTTGGTTCCGTATCTGGTAACCCCGGAGCCAAAGAGAATCGCTCGTTTTATTGGTGGTTTAGCCCCCGAAATAAAGGCAAGCGTAAAGGCCTCTCGGCCAGCGACCTTTAGATCTGTAGCTGACATTTCTTTGTCCCTCACTCTGGATGCGGTCCGACAAAGATCGCTGAGGAACAAAGAAGCTGAGAAGAGAAAGCGTGAAGATGATACTTCACGGAGGTCGGGCAAGAAGCACCGTGGAAACGGTGATAACAAGAGAGGGTCGGAGTCAAGGAAGGATGGGCAACAGTCTGGTGAGAAGCCCAAGTGCAAGAATTGCAAGAGACACCACTATGGGAAGTGCAGACTCGAATCAAACTCGCAGACTCAGTCGAAGTCGTATGCTTGCGGGTTATGCAAATCCAAGGACCACAAGACCGTGGATTGCAAAAAGATAAAAGATGCAACTTGCTATAGCTGCAACGAGAAAGGGCACATTAAAAGCAACTGCCCTAAATATGCCAAGAAGCCTGAAGAGGCCAAGAAGACCAATGCAAGAGTCTTCAGGATGGAGGCGAAAGAAGCAGTGCTAGACGATAACGTGATCACAGGTACTTTTCTCGTAAATGATATCTTTGCAAGAGTACTTTTTGATTCGGGCGCTGATAAGTCTTTCGTAGATCATAAATTTTGCAAGTTGCTGAATATGCCTGTCAAAACCTTAAATGTGAATTATGAGGTAGAGCTAGCAGATGGCACCATAGAAACCGTCTCCACTGTGTTAGATGGATGTGTGATATCCATTAAGAACCACTCTTTTCCTCTATCTCTACTTCCCTTTAAATTGGTCGGTTTTGACCTAGTATTGGGTATGGACTGGTTATCTCACAACCAGGCCCAAATCATCTGCAACAGAAAGCAAGTGGTGATAAAGACTCCGTCTGGTGAATCGCTTACCATTCGGGGAGATACCCAGTACGGATTGCCTGAGCAGGTGACTATGCTCAAGGCTTCAAAATGTCTAAAGAAGGGTTGTGTCATCTACATGGCACAGGTGATTATTGAAGAGCATAAACCGAAGATAGAAGACATTCCCGTCATTTCGGAATATCCAGAAGTTTTCCCTGAAGATCTACCTGGTTTGCCACCAGATAGGCAAGTGGAATTCAGGATCGATATCATCCCTGGAGCAGCACCTATTGCTAGAGCACCTTACAGGCTAGCACCAACCGAAATGAAGGAGTTGAGGACCCAGCTGGATGAACTGCTAGGTAAAGGTTTCATCAATCCTAGTTCGTCTCCCTGGGGAGCACCTGTCCTGTTTGTTAAGAAGAAGGATGGATCGATGCGTCTGTGCATCGATTATCGCGAGCTTAATAAGGTCACGATAAAGAATAGATATCCCTTGCCGAGGATCGACGATTTGTTCGATCAGTTACAAGGGGCAAGTTATTTCTCAAAGATTGATTTGAGGTCAGGCTACCATCAACTGAAAGTCAGAGATGAAGACGTACATAAAACCGCATTTAGGACTCGATATGGTCACTATGAGTTCCTAGTGATGCCTTTTGGGCTCACTAATGCACCGGCTGCGTTCATGGATCTCATGAATCGCATTTGCAAGCCATACTTAGATAAATTCGTCATCGTTTTCATCGACGATATTCTTATCTACTCGAAGAACAGAGTTGACCATGAGAAACACCTTCGTTGTATTCTCAAACTCCTGCATCATGAGAAACTCTATGCCAAATTCTCTAAGTGCGAATTCTGGCTTCGAGAAGTCCAATTTCTTGGACATGTCGTCAGCGAGCGTGGTATCCAAGTGGATCCCGCTAAAGTAGAGGCTGTCATGAATTGGCAAGAGCCAAAGACGCCTACAGAGATTCGAAGTTTCCTGGGGTTAGCAGGATATTACAGGCGTTTCATTGAAAATTTTTCAAGGATTGCTGCGCCCTTAACTTCCTTGACCAAGAAGAAAGTAAAGTTCGTTTGGGGCCCTAAGCAGCAAGAGTCCTTTGATATTCTGAAGCAAAAGCTGAGAAACGCTCCTGTGCTGACATTACCTGAAGGTACCGAAGAGTTCGTAGTTTACTGCGACGCATCACACACTGGCATGGGATGTCTGCTCATGCAGAAAGGCAAAGTTATTGCCTATGCTTCGAGACAGTTAAAGGTGCACGAGAAGAATTAGACCACCCATGACTTGGAGCTGGGTGCCGTTGTGTTCGCACTAAAACTGTGGAGGCATTATCTGTATGGTATCAAGTTTGTGATCTATTCTGATCACAAGAGCCTTCAACATCTGTTTAATCAGAAGGAATTAAACATGAGGCAACGCCGTTGGATGGAGACTTTAAATGATTATGATTGTGAAATCAGATATCATCCCGGCAAGGCAAATGTAGTCGCTGATGCCCTGAGTAGAAAGGAAAGGGTGAAACCCATCCGAATCAATGCCAAGAGCATTGAAGTGAAGAATAATTTGATTGAAAGGTTATTAGCTGCACAGCGAGAAGCTGTGTTGGAAGCTAACTATCCTAAAGAGAAGCTGGGAGTAACTGAGGAGCAGTTAACTCTTAGCAAGGACAGGATTTTACGATTAAATGGACGAATATGGGTTCCAATTTATGGAGGACTACGAGATGTTATCCTCCAGGAAGCCCATAGTTCCAAATATTCTGTCCATCCTGGAGCAGATAAAATGTATCAGGATCTAAAGGCAAATTATTGGTGGATAGGCTTGAAAAATCTGTAGCCGTTTATGTAGCCAAATGCTTGACTTGTGCGCAAGTCAAAGCTGAGCATCAAAAGCCGTCTGGCTTGCTACAACAGCCTGAACTTCCAGAATGGAAGTGGGAATGTGTAACTATGGATTTTATTACCAAGTTACCCAAGACGAGGAAAGGAAATGACACAATATGGGTTATAGTCGACAGACTGACTAAGTCAGCTCATTTCTTACCCATCAAGGAGACTTATAGCTCCGACATGTTAGCCCAGTTATACGTTGATAAGATTGTAGCCTTACATGGCATACCTGTGTCTATTATCTCCGACAGAGATACTAGATACACGTCTCATTTCTGGAAAAGCTTCCAACAATCTTTGGGCACAGGCTTGAATTTTAGTACGGCTTACCATCCTCAGACAGACGGTCAGAGTGAGCGTACTATTCAAACGTTAGAAGACATGCTACGTGCATGTGCTATCGATTTGGGTGGTAGTTGGGATAAGAACCTACCATTAATCGAATTCTCCTACAACAATAGCTACCATACCAGCATTAAGGCTGCGCCTTTCGAGGCATTATACGGTAGAAAGTGTAGATCGCCTGTTTGTTGGGCGGAAGTTGGAGATGTCCAATTATCTGGACCAGAGATAATCTTCGAAACGACGGACAAGATTGTCCAGATTCGAGACCGTCTCAAGGCTGCCCGAGATAGGCAGAAGAGTTACGCGGATCTGAAGCGTAAGGATTTTCACTTCGAAGTAGGTGAAAAAGTGTTACTTAAAGTATCACCCTGGAAGGGGGTGATGCGTTTCGGTAAGAAAGGCAAACTAAGCCCGAGATACATAGGACCTTTCGAGGTTATCGAACGTGTCGGGTCAGTTGCCTATAAGTTAAACTTACCGGAAGAGCTCAATGGAATTCACAATGTGTTCCACATCTGCAATCTAAAGAAGTGCTTCGCTGATGAATCATTGGTGATACCTCATACAGATGTGCATATAGATGATAGCTTGAAATTTGTGGAGAAACCTTTGTCGATTGAAGATCGACAGGTAAAGAAGCTTCGAAGGAAGCATGTACCTATAGTTAAGGTCAAATGGGATGCCCGGAGAGGTCCCGAATTCACGTGGGAGGTTGAAGCCACGATGAAAGAGAAATACCCTTATTTATTTCAGTAAATCTCGGGTCGAGATTTATTTTAAGGGGGTGAGGATGTAACACCTCGAAATTTTGTGTCCAATAATGTGTTAACACGTGTCATGAGTCTACACGTGGAATTAAATATTTAATAAAGGACTAAAGTTGACAAACCTTGAAAGTATGTAAATTCGAGGGTTATAAATGTCAACGAAGGGTAAAGTGAGAGATTACAAGCTACAGGGGTTAATTGTGTCGACATGTTTAATTTGTACCTCTGAGTGACCCTTTGACGAACCCGAGGCTTTGTAACAGTAAAATACGCTCACTAGAATATACTATATAAATTTCGCGAAGTTCCGTTTTAAAACGAGAAAGTTATGATCAAATTCGTATGAGAGGGATTAAAAGCGTCAACGATAAAAGATAAGGCTATTCGGATAGTAATTAAACTAACCAGAGGCTTAACAATGCGGGTAAAAGTCACGAGGCCCTTAATGGTAAATAATCGAGGGCCAAATCGCAAAGTTACCCCTTCGAAACCGAAAGGTCAGGCTAATCATTACAAAAGATTTGAAAATCTTGATAATTAACCCTCAGGCGGGCCGCGTTAAGTATAAGGTAGAGCTAATGCGGGCCGCGCGCCAGAGGAAGATACGTTTTCTGACATTAGGATCCATGCGGCCCGCGTACGAGTTGCTGAATCCTAATGCGGGCCGCGTACGGGTCCCAGATGCAGAAACTTTGGACAGATTCAATGATTTAGCTTGTGAACGATCTTGTGAGCAATTAGTGAAGCATGGGCGCCCTCTACATGACCCCTAGCACCCAGGGCCACCTGCTGAACATCCATGATGCCTTGTAGGTTGAGTTGTAATGATCCTATGCCAAGTTTTTCACTAAAAAAGGACATACATTGTGCATAAGTGAAACACACCTCAAAACTGGCCTTCTGATCATTTCTGGAGCTCTCAAACATTCCTCTATCATTCTTAGTCGTGCACCAAGCTTCTGTAAGTTGCCTAACCCTTTGTGGTTTCGTTTTTCCATAGTTTTAGCCTAAAAGTCAATCCGTCGTAATTAACGATTGACTTTGCGATAAATCACGAATGGTCCAGTGATTTGTCGAATCAAAGATAGTTATACGATGGTAATCATGTGGGCATTAAACCCCTAAAAGGGCACCCTCTGATTCCCAATCTAACTAGTCCGAATGTCGAGTCAAACGTGCTTAGAAAAAGTCAACAGAAATGCCATTTTGCGATTTCATGCATAATCTGTAATGTAGGTGATATGTAACCTGTTTAAACACTCATAAAACATGATAATAAGTATATTAACTAGTCTAAGCTTGTTTGATCCGACCATTTATTGTTTTGACCCGGTTCGGAGCCGAAAGTCGCAAAAGCTTTGACTTTTGCTTTGACTTCAGTTCTGATCCGTTAAAGTTTGATATAGATATGCCTTAGGACTCTCTTAGGACCAGGTTACATCATGGTATAACCCTCTGTGACCGGTTCGTTGTTTGTCCGAGTCTTTTACACATTTCCGTTAAATGCTTAAAAGTTGACCGTAACGCCCTTTTAAAATTAAAACAAGAATTTCGGACATGTGAATGGATCATAACCTTGGTTACTGATTTCTAAGCATGTCCCTAAAATTTCACGTCAATCCGAGGTCCAGAATAGAAGTTATGCTAAATAGCGCAAATTACAGAAACTTTAGTAATTAGTAGCGCAATTAGCATAACGCCTATCTAAACCCGGATTTCGACACCAAACCTTTTACACACTGATGTAAAATAATATTTTGGGATTTTTAAAGATTTTTTATTATTTTTAACCTGCTCATAACCTGCGGTTATGGCAACGGTTCGGTAATTACCGAATATACCCTTTTCGGCCATAACTTGAGTTCTACAAGGTATTTTGACCCGATTCCAGTTGCTACTGATTTTAAATAATAAATAAAGTATTTTAGACTTTATAAAATCTTCGGGAAACTCAGATTTCCTGTAGAACTCATAAACCTCTTTTATAATCTTTAAAAAGACCGAAATACCCCTACGGGGCATAATATGAACTTAAACTCGTTACGGGCATTATGGAAGGTATCCTACTGATACCACAACCTCTTTAAAGCATATTGACTTAGGAAACCCGTGTAGGACTCTTACGGTTACCCGTTGCGCCTTATGCGCGCACGGTTCGGCTTATGTAACTAGTTTACATAAACTAGCCGAAACGGGTCAAACCATATTATTTTGACCCCAATATACAGAGTGTGATTATTATACCCCTATAAAACAAGTCTTCAAACTTATTGGGTCAAAATCACATTCCATTCCCGGTTTTCTCCTTTCACGCGATTAAACCGTATCTATCCGTTGAAACTGACCGGTCTAAGCTACGGCTAAATTAAAGACCCGTTAGAATTCTAATAGGTTAATTTAAACCTTCGTTCCAGAATAGGGGACCAGTAAAAGCTATCTGCAATCTATTTCAATTAAGGAATTATACTTGCAAAGGTAAATACTTTTAACTTATTTTCCGTTATACGGGCTTGGGTTACGGTATTTAAAATACCGCTTGGTCGGGCAATTGACCCCAACTCATTAGTAGTTGGGTATTATCAATGTGACCCGTTTAAAAATTTGTTTTGTTTGGCTTTACGCCTTTGGGGGCTTAATGACCATGTCCCGGATATCCTCGGCAGCATTTTACGAAATGGCCACGACCCTGACATCCGAGTGTAGGCGTACACTCGGCATTATGTCCATGACTATAAAGGTATAGCCATTGGTTTTAACCGCCACGGTTTTATACTATGTGGTGTGTCTATTAAACTTTAACCCGGCACGACCCGAGCGACCGAACGCATAGTAAACATGTAATTCTTTACAAGATTTATTTATAAATTATCCCAAGTTATAAAGTGTTTGTGCCTTGTGCATTTAAACCAATTTTATTAAACATTTTACAAAAGTGTCAGTTGAATGTATTTACCAGTGTAAACTGACGTATTTTCCCAAAAAGACTAAATGCAGGTACTATGCGTAATTGGCTGGGATTTCTCCTTAGCATCATTAGAAGTCTCGCAAGCTTAAGATGCCTGAAGTCTGTGAACAATACTTTATTATTATTATTGATCCCATGTGGATTTTATTTCAACAATGGTGATACTTTGATATTACAATAAATGTTGAAATATATTTATCTTTATGCTTCCGCTGTGCATTCATGTAATTGTGTGGTTTGACTATATTGTTGCCAACTACGTCACGGTAATCCCCCACCGGGCCCACCGGTGAGACACGTGGAAATCGGGGTGTGACACTAACCCAGTTTATATTTTCAGTTAAATATGACCATATGCAAGTCACATGAGGGCAAATATGTCGTTTACTCCACCTTTCACATCTTCCCCCAATTTTTACCCACCCAAACCCTGTTAATCATTTATCCCCAAATCAATTCCCCTGTAAAACACACAATTTTTACCTCATATCTCTCTCTCATAACCCAAAACCAGATTACAACTTCAAGTCTTTCTCTCTCCTCGTTCATACTACAACCTCTCTTTCTCTCTCTTGTTAAACACACATTCAAGATCAAGATCTGGTGGTCCGACAGTAGGGTTTTTACAAAACAAAGTGTACGGCGGCAGCGGGTGGTGGTCTTAACATTATAACAAAACCAGATCTCTAAAAAACTTCACAAATCAAATCAAATCGTTCAAAACAAATCGTTCATACAGCAACAACAAAATCGTTCATACAGCAACAAAATACATTTCACTAACAACAATATAATCTCTAAACTTCACAAAACATTTTCAATCAAAACAACATACATTTCACTAACAGATTCAAATCATACAGCAGCAAAAAAATCACAACAAATAACCTAAAAAACTGACGGAAATCTACTAGATCATTAGTTCATTACCTCCGATGCTACATCCATAACAATCTACCGATCGATCTCGGTACTGACAACTTGAGGAAGAACGTCGGATAAGAACTTACAGAGCAATTCATTGACGGAAAATGTATCGATTTCAGGAGCTACGGTGATGAAATTGAGTTGATCGAAGCACGAGAGGTTGTTGAAGATGAATTGATCGGCGGACGGGAGCTCAGGAGGTGGAAATCAGAGGAAGTCTAGGGTTTGTATGCGGTTAGATGCGGCGGAGGAGATGAAAACGTCGGTGAGGAAGCGTGTTCTGACGGTGGAGTTGTGTCAATTTGCAGGTGGATGAGTTTGATTTGAAGAAGAAGTGAGGTTGTTAGGGTTGAAGAGTTGGAGAAGAAGATGGGTGTTTTTGTAAGATTTTAATTTTTTTAAAAAGGTTGGTTGTTTATATTATCTACATAATTAGTCCTTCTAAATATGACTTGACAAAAATACCCTCAAGTGCTTTGCACATGGTCATATTTAACTGAAAATATAAACTGGGTTAGGTCTAAAGGACATAACTTGCAAGATTTTAAAACATAAAGTACAAAACTCATCAATTTTAAACATAAAGGACAACGCCTGAAAATGGGTACAAAGATAAAGGACAGCGTCTGAAACTGGGTTATGTCATATTTATGTTTGTTTTCAGTTATTCGGTTACTTAATGATTGCTGTGTTAAATTGATATAATATGGAAACAATATATGTTTTGAATATAATACGGAAACGATATTTAAACGAGATAAAATTTTGATCGGAAGAATAATATTTAAAAAAGTAAAATGTTAAAAACAATATAATATTTAATCGATCGAATATATTTAAAGAGCCGACTTTCAAAAACGGTAAAATGTTTTATAGTGTAAAATATAATACTTTTTTAAAAACACAAAATATTTCACTAACAAAAAACACCTCAAAAAACTATCAAAATAACCCAACCAAAACACCCATTCTTTCAACCAAAAAAACACCCAACACCTGGATGCCTCGTATAGGCCTGTACGAGGCATCTAAGGTTTCTAAAACTTTGTGCCTGACATTCCCTGAAGACCCCCTTGAATTTTGTGCCTAGACGCCTCGTATAGCCCTATACCAGGCGTCTAGGGAACCAAAAGTGTCCAAATAGCTTCAGAGGGTGTCCGAATAGTTTAGGCCATGATAATACAAGATATTAATAACTGAGGTTTTAGCATCAATTGTTTTGGGAAGCTTCTTGGGTTCTGAAAAAGAACTTTGTGCCTAGACGCCTCGTATAGCCCTATACCAGGCGTCTAGGGAACCAAAAGTGTCCAAATAGCTTCAGAGGGTGTCCGAATAGTTTAGGCCATGATAATACAAGATATTAATAACTGAGGTTTTAGCATCAATTGTTTTGGGAAGCTTCTTGGGTTCTGAAAAAGAACTGCTGATGTTGAAAAGCGAAAACTCCAGGGTTGACCAACATTTGTAAAAGAATAAGAAGTTTTCCTTACAAGATACAAACTTATGCATCTCCCAAAGACTAAACATCTGGCTAGAACTGTTGATCACAAGAACTTCTGCCAAGATAGAAGAAAGAGTTGCACAGAAGAGTTGGATAGTGAAACTGCTGAAAGGCTTCTCAACCAACAGTTCTCACAATCCATCAGTATTATCTTTCCATTTGTTTATATTATGTCCAGTAGTTTGTATATTTTACAACAGTTCTGTTAACTAATGGAATCAATTCTATTAGACTAGTTAGATGTTTTTATCAAGGTGACATCACTAGTTGTTCCCCTTGGTGTATAAATATAGATTGTTCTCTGTTAGAACAATTGATCACTTTACACAAATTACTAAGAGTACAAGTCTTAGTGTAAGAAAGAGAGTGAGAGCAGATGGGGAGGGAGAATCATTCTACTTGACATGGGATAAAGCAAAATAAAAGATTTTTTTTGCATAAACTCAGTGGCGTCTTTGAGAATACTCGTACCTTGTTCGAGCTCGAAAAATGTGCCCATATGCTTTAACGATAAACAATATAATTACGAAAATGACAAAAATTGTAGTATTTGATAAACAATGCAATTATGATAATGGCAAAATCATAGTATTCTAATGAGTTACATACCGTAATAACTAATAAGTTAATAGTTAACCAATGATTCATGCAGTCCTCCTTGCATTCTTCATAGCAAATTGCTGGATTAACTCTTCATTGCAACTGTCTAGTATGATTAATGTACAATTTACAACGTTATTTGCAAATAACCGCGATCTACCAATATAGGACAATACTCAATAGTCAATTCAATACGATACGCCATACGCGGATACGGACAACATGGTTCTGATGTTAACAATAATTAACAGACTAACAGTTTAAAAAATTAACACTAAACCGACGAACGAACCTTTTGAGTACTGAATCTTCTGATCAATGTTCTTGTTTGCGTCTCCGATCAATGTTGTTCTTGTTCACGTCTCTGAATCTTCTGTTCGCAGCAGCCTAGGCCCAGCGATTCAGTTAAGTTCTGATGAAGTGATGATGTTCGACTGTTCATTACTTTGATGAGTTTGTTCGTCTCGTCCTTTCAGATTCCAAGAGTCCATGAAATTGTCGTGGTGTGTTATAATTTTTGTTGAAATCATATTAGTATTGGGCCAATAAACCTAATGTGTAGTGGGCTAAATTATAAACCATTAAAAAGTATTTGATAACGGGCCTATATTGGAATTGGTATGTGTTTACAATTTTTTTTTTGAAAAATAACATATATATATATATTGAAGTGTGTTATAATTTTTATTAAAATCATATTAGTATTGGGCAAATAAACCTAATATGTAGTAAGCTAAATTATAAACCATTAAAAAGTATTTAGTAATGGCCCTGTATTGGAATTGGTATGTATTTACAATTTTTTTTAAATAACATATATATATCGAAGTGTGTTATAATTTTTATTAAAATCATATTAGTATTGAGCCAATAAACCTAATATGTAGTGGGCTAAATTAAAAACCATTAAAAAGTATTTGATAATGGGCCTATATTGGAAGTGGTATGTGTTTACAATTTATTTTTTAAAAAATAACATATATATATATCGATTTTTTTAAAAAGTCGCGTGCCCCTCAAAATTACGGACGTTGTGCAGAAGTCCTCCCCGCACACCTTCATAGTCGGCCATGCATAAACTTAATAATTTTCGTAACTCAACGCGTTAGTTGGCGTTAACTCGTTTTATAGAAAAATTAAATAAAACTTTGAGTAGAATTTGCGAATTTTAAAACGAAACCAAATTAAATTTAAATAGATGTCACGAAACCAATTTTTAGAAAATAAACAGAGTAAACAATTATTTTGGTTCCTGAGGTTTGGTTACTTTTGACACTTTAGTCCAAAACTCAAAAATTTTGCATCTGGGTCCCTGTGGTTTCTGTTTTATTGTCATTTTTCTAAAAGTGAAATCATGTCATATTTATTTTATAAAATCCTACTATTTTGTCCTTTTACTCCGGGGCAAAATGGTCATTTTAAGCATTAATATATATAAAAAATTAAATTTTATATTAATTTACATATTGGTCGTAACCGGTACAAAGTTTTTTGGTCCTTATAACAAGTCCATTTTTCTTTTCTTTTTGTGTGGCAAAAGGTGGTTATGACAGTTTTTTGGTCGTTATAATTAGGCACAAACGACATTTAATTCTAGACCATTTTGACTGTATCATTTGCAAGTTGAATGCACCAAACACTTTCGTCCAGATACAAATAGTGATTTTTCAGACTCACATGTCATAACCACGTGACACTTTTAGCAGTTTAGTTTAGTAAGTAGGCTGGCGGAGTTAGCCCATTAATTTAAAGATATTCTTGTATTTGTTTAGGGGTATCGTTTGTATAAAATAAAAAAAAATCTGAAAAAAAATACACTATGAATACGGGGTTGAACCGTAACCCGTGCTAGACCTCTTAATACATTAGTTCTGTCCCTGATTGAGTAAACACTATTAATTGTTTATTGAGTAAGCTCACAAAATCATTCTTGAGGTTTAGCCAATTTTACTAGATCTATTTAAAAAAAATCTCACTTAGATCACTAAGGTTTGTAAATTGTTATCAAATCCATCCAAATCTTTAACACCAATACATTCAATGTTAAACGAAGGGTATTCTTGTTATTCTCTTTATTTATTTAATATTTCTATTTTTTTATTATTTACTATACTTATTTTATTTATACATTATTCTATAAAAATAATATTAAACATATATACGGTTGTAAAATTAATACATTAATAAACTATATTAAAAATTATAATGCTTGTTGGAAAAATAAAAATCAATATTATGTTATTATGTTATTTACAATATATTGTATATATTACTATCAGTGTTACTAACGAAAATAGTAGTAAATTATTAAGAGTTTCTTTTTTAATTTTACATTTACATTTGCAAACTAGATTAACAATAGCTATGTTTGATTGATACATGTGGTGGATTGCACAACATTCTTTATTTTTTTTTCCCTTTTTCCTCATATTCAGTTATTTTTAGATAAAGAGGCTGTTTGTTTACCTCTTAACTCTTACTAGTTCAACACTTAGTGGTTCAGACTATTTGTTTCACAAGCAGATGTTTAAATAGTTCAGACATTTGCCTCTGAATGGTTAAGCATTATATAGAGTCTGAATGGTTAAGACTTCTAATCTGAATTGCTCAGACATTTGCCTTTGAACTTAATGGTTCAGACCTCTTACTGCTTCAGCACTTAATGGTTCAGACCTCTTACTGCTTCAACACTTAATAATCCAGATGTTGCCAAACAGTCCCTTAGCCTTTCTCTCTTTTTGTTAATTAAATTAAAGCCATTCAATATAGCAATATCTAAGGATCATGATATTCACACATCCATCCTTATTTCCACATTCCCCCCAAAGCGCTACGTTTAGGGTTCTTTTTCCAGACAAAAGCCGATGTTACCTTGATTCGACTTGATACGAGGCTGTCAGCCGGGTCACGAGAAACCCTAAGCGTTGCACTATGGCCAAAGCATGGCGCTTAGGTCCTAATTTCTGGTGCTTTAAGAAGGTAGGCCATGCATTCGACATTTCATTCAAATTCCAAATTGCAAAAGTGTTTCAAAAAAACCCGTGTTTTGTTGTTTTAGTGACGTTTCTTCAAATACGATGTCGTGGTTTAGCAACAACCTTATCGGAGAATACTCTGATGAGTCCGCTGTTCCAGATTCTTACAAGGGGACCGCTATTTCTGACTTGTACGAGAAACCTGTCCTGTCCAACATGAAGGAAGAGGAGGAGGTTGTCTCTGGCATTCGTTGTTGTGAGAATACGATGCAACTGGACTTGAATATCCCTGTGGGAGACTCGTACGCACAACACAACTATTCGAATTACGGATACGGAGATGAACCATTTCTTCAGGCTGAATATTCGTACAGACAACCAAACTTACCCCACCACAGTTGCGGTGGTGAGCAGAGCTATGTACAATAAGACTATCCCAACCACGGTTACGGTGGTGAGCAGAACTTTATCAAGCAAGACTATCCGGGCCAGGGAGATCGTGGTGAACAGAACTTTGTACAGCAAGACTATCCGGACCAGGGGGACAATGGTAAGTAGGAGGATCTATTAGTCGATGAGGAAGACGCTTACCCAATTATATTTTCATTTGATACAAACCTTATGTTTTCGTCACGTGATGAGTTGGTGGATTAGGTACTGAAGACGTGAAAGGATAGTGGTTAAGTCATTGGGTTAAAAGATCGAATAAAAGAGAAATCAATTTCAAGGTTTAGTTTCAATGGAGTCTTGGTGGGGAGTATAAGAGTGTAGCTACAGTGAGGAAAACATGTAGCAAGAAAATAGGTTGCCCATTTGAGTTAATAGGGTTTATGGAATCAAAGGGGAGTGTTTGGAGGATAGAGGTGACGAACCCGAGTCACAATCACAATCCTATTGAAAACTTAGAGGGTCACGCGTATGCGAGAAGGCTTTCTTCGGAGGATAAAAGACAGATTGAGCAACTGGCAGAGCAAGATATTCCAAACCGTAGCATCTGACGTACGTTGATGAAAAAGAACCCGGATGAAAAGCTTATTCCGAAAGATATACACAATGCGCCTGAAATCAACAGAGAACAAAACTACGATCCCAAAACAACCACGGTTTGGAGGAAGAAAAAGGTGGAAGAATACAAGTGGTGACTATCACCAGACTTTGCCACTGGAATCCGAAATGACTTCAACACTTAATGGTTCAGACTGTTTGTTTCACGAGCAGATGTCTGAATGGTTCAGACATTTACCTCTGAATGGTTAAGCATTATATAGAGTTTGAATGGTTAAGACTTCTAATCTGAATTGGTCAGATATTTGCCTTTGAACGGTTAAGCATTATACATGCTCTTAATGGTTCAAACCTCTTACTGGTTCAACACTTAATAATTCAGATGTTGCCAAACAGTCCCTTAGCCTTTCTCTCTTTTTGTTAATTAAATTAAAGTCATTCAATATAACAATATCTAAGGATCATTATATTCACACATCCATCCTTATTTCCACACCCCCTAAAGCGCTACGTTTAGGGTTCTTTTTCCAGACAAAAGCCGATGTTACCTTGATTCGACTTGATACGAGGTTGTCAGCCGGGTCACGAGAAACCCTAAGCGTTGTGCTATATCCAAAGTACGACGCTTAGGTCCCAATTTCTGGTTCTTTAAGAAGGTAGGCCATGCATTCGACATTTCATTCAAATTCCAAATTGCAAAAGTGTTTAAAAAAACCCGTGTTTTGTTGTTTTAGTGGCGTTTCTTCAAATACGATATGATGTCATACCCTCATATGAGAGTATGCTTAAAAGCCTTTCTCCCGGTGCAATGTCTCTTTTGACAGCAATCCCTTCATCTTCTATTCCACCAAAGTTTGTAACACTGCTTTAAGCTATTGACATTCAGACTGATAGCAGTCCCTCCCACGAACACTTTACTGAGAGTTTAACTTCAACAATAGCTGTGTCTAAACCTGTTCAATTAGCTAACCCAGAAATAGTTGAGGAGGCTACACCTCTTGAATTTCAGCAAATTCTTGATGGTATTTCAAGTGGAGCAGCTACTACAAATGTCAAATCCACTGATTTATATTTGGACAATAGTTTCATCAGTCAGACTCCCTTGAAGGCAACCACTGCTGTGTCTATCAAGGTATCCACTGGTGAGTTCAAGTTAACCAATGGTGAGATCACTAAAGTAACCACTGATGCAGAGGGAAGTCCCCAGAACCAAGAACAAGGGGCATCTGCTAATGAAATTTTGGAGATACCTCCTCTTTCAAAAGCAGATACAACCACCTCTGGTGGGAATTCAGATGATCCTATTAAGTTAGGTGATGGATTAAAATACCAGGATTTGACGGAGAGGATATCTAACTTGGAAACAACTGTTGCTGATATGAAAGATCAATTGAAGCAGTTGGTGGATGCTTTCAAGAGTCGACCTTCTCATCAGCAGTTATGCCAAGAGCTTTGGAATTCAGTACAACCCATTCTTGCAGCTCAAAGGGGACTGGCTGAGATTCAACTTAATTCCCACATGAAGCTATTTAGAGTTATGGTTGAAGCAAGATACAAAGACACACAGGCTGACATCAAAGGCATAAAAGAATGCATTGCAAAGTTAACTGGTACTACCCCTGCACCTATGTTTGAAAAAGACGATGAAGATGATGCTGAAAAGAGGGAAAATGATTCCATGAAAAACTTTAGCAAACCAACACCAAGGAATCAGCCAAAACAAAATCCAAAGCCTACCAAGCAAACTTCTGCAAAATCTTCTGGAAAATGTGATACTGGTAAGAAAAAGGGAATTGATGATACCGTTAACAAACAGACAGATAAGGAGATTGAACGAAAGCAAAAGAGGAAGGATACAAAAGAGGAAGATGAAGTGATCAACATTGGAACCTCACAGAGAAGAAAATCACACAAACACAACAAATCTCCTATTGTCATATTTCCTAAACCAATTTCACCACCAGAAAAAACAACCACTGCTGCGAAACTTAAAACCACTGCTGAACCTAAGAAGCCAGATTCTGATACCTTAAACCAAAACTCTCACCAGAAAAACCACCTGTCAAAAAGCAGAATACAAAATCCTCATCATCACTACCAACCTCCACTGAAATAATTGTTGATGCAACAAACGCTTCAACAGATGTTAAGACTACAGCGGTTAAGACACCAGTTGTTTAAACAGTTGTTAGTCAATCCACTGATTCTACCCAATTTCAATTCCCATTACAATTAACACTTGCACTCATAGCACGTTTTTCTTCCCAAACTCCCCCTTCTCCAAAATCTGTTTACACAAGAAAGAGAAAATTCATGGTGCACGAAGAAGAGAAGGAAGAAAAAAGATATACCCGCACCAGTTCCGTTATCAGCTACACCATTCATTCAAACTTCACCCAAACCATTCGTCCACCACAATCAACAAAAATCAACCCATTGGCAGTAAATTTCCCTCTGGAACTGCATGCAGTTCAAGATGAAATGACTCAATTTTACACAGAGGATGATCCATCCAAAAGAACCTTCCCATCTCTTCATGGATTCGAAACTCCAAAGAATATTGATGAATATCTGAAGCTAAAAGGCAAGCAAGCAAAATATCAGGCAAAAGAAGAGAGTAAAGGGCTAGGAGACATTAAGTTATCAGGTCGCATGCAACATTGGCTTAGTCAAGTCAAGTCAAGAAGTTAGAAGATTTTGCTAGAGACCTGAGTAAGAATATGTCAAATCTGTCACCAAATGCTGAGCTACAAAAGACATTAAGGAATGATTTCTTGAACATTATCATGGATACCAAGCCCTACGAAGCCTATAGGTCTGATTTCAAAGAATGGTCCCTTGAAGCTCTTAAAGAGGAAGTTAATAGAATTGAAAAGATGAATAAAGATCCTCAAATGCAAAAATCTGCTCCCAACTGGAAACAATACAAAATGGTTGAAGTGTTGAAGTACAAGAGAATGAGGGCAGAACTTGTAGCAGCTAAGTATGGAACTGCTAGACAAAATGGAAAATGGTCTAGGCAGTATATTAATCGAGCTTACAATAAGCTAGAAGTGCGAAGAAAGACAGATCCATCGCTTCCTAAAAAGCCAGTATACAAAGATGAAACCACTGTTAGATGTCGACAGACCATTGCATCTAAAAAGTTGTTCTCTTCAGCAGATGTATCCATCTCTGCCTTGAACCACAGAAAAAGACAAAAACTGATGGATGAGGAAGATGAAAAGAGAGAAGCTGAAATCAGAAAAGAATATATCAGAAATCAGTTACGATATGGATTGGATGATGCTTCGTTGCAATTATAAGCTCAAGTTGCTCAAACACTTCAGAAGTTGGCAAGCAGGCCTCAATCGCCAAACTCCTCTCAAATAAAACTTCTCCCAGGTAACCCATCTGACCTAAAAGTATTAAAGTGGAAGTCTGAAAAACAGACCCAAGAATTGACTTTAATTAAGTCTGATGTTAGTGTTGAAAAGATATCAAGGGAGAATGCACTTGGTCTGAATCCAGTTGACCTCCAAGATCTTTTTAACCTTCAGCTTGATAGGGATGAAGATGATACTGATTCCTTGGATTTTGAGCTCCAATTCAAAGGGCAAATCCGGGAAAGGTTAATAAGAGAATAAAGATCTGCTGATTTCTAAAGTCTGCTGATTCCTTGATTTAGCTTTGCTGAAAGTTGTTGAGGCAGGTGATTGTGTGTTTGTTGTTAATGTTTGTTGAAACTTAAGTTATACTGAAATTCAATTAAGTCTTGTTAGACATCTTTTATATGTACTTATGTCTATAAACAGTTTATATTGTCTTTTTGGGTAAACAGTTTACATTGTCAATGGGTGGATACGCGCTTTTTTGGATAAGAGAATGGAAATAATCGTTGTAACTGATATATTAACCGATAATTTATGTTTATAGTTGTCTTTTAGCTATAATAGATAACACGTTTTGGTACAATATCTGTATACCTATCTATACTTTCTATTAATATTTTTTATGCATGGTTTTCTAAGAAACCACCCGTGTTTGCACACGGGTCTTACCGCTAGTGAATATTAATATGAAGAATATAGAGTGTATATATACATGGATATGAATACTATACTTTTAACACAAACAACAGCTAGTGAGGTAATGACTATTTCTAACCCAACGGTTGGTAATGAACCTGTTGTATGAGCTATTCTACACAAAAACCAACTGCAATAAACCATCTCCCATGGTCACTCAAACACCACCAGCTTTTCAAAATCCAGCAATTCAATCTTCCGTAGAGACTTCCACCTATCAAAGAAAAAGAATGAAGGTGGTTTTACCTAAATAAGAGAATGTCGCTTTTTCACCACCAATGCTGAAGATTGATCCAAAGCTAAATTTAGTAGAGGATGTGAAAAAGATGAAGCACTTGCTTATGTTGAGCTTGATGCCAACTTAAACAAAAAATTCAGAAATTGAAGATCAGAGGATATGTGATTGAAGAATGGTTGACATTAGGTTTTAAAAATGAAGAATGTTAAGAATCACTTAACAAATCACTGATCATGACCATTGATGATTCAATTCTCGCACATGTTTCAAAAGAAAAGTGCATAGATTGTTTGAAAATAAATGCTCCATATCCAATCAACAGCTTTACCCAATGGTCTCTTAGTCACTTAAGAGATGAAATTATATAGGTAGAAAAGCCAACCGCTCTCAAAGTTAATCATATCTGTCAGATTTCTTCAAGATCAAATCCTAGCCACATAAACTCTAAAAAATAACTGAAAAAGTGTCAGTTTCTAGCAGTTCAGACTCTCTCTCTTGAATAGCTAGAAATTAAGCCATGATTCCTGAATTCTAGCAATTTCTTTTGGGAAGTTTTACAGTTTGCAGCGGTTTTCTCTTCTGAATTCCACTCCCACTCCCACGTTCTACTTCTACCCTCCTCTTATATTCCACTCTCCAATCCCCGTTGAACTTCTATCACAACCCTAACCATTACCACCTACAATTGTACTACAATTATCTCAATACCCCCACCACAACGACGGAAATGGACCGACAAACTTCACACCACCACTCCAACAACGTCACCAGCGAAGAACTTTGGGCACTCAGTTGTAATCTCATCTCTCTCTACGATCATATTCAATCGGAAGGTTCTGATCACGGATCCTTCTCGGATGTAATCGTGAATGCTATGGGCGCTACGTATCATCTTCATCGTTTGATTCTCTCTCGTAACTCATATTTTAGGTTATCGGTTTTGATTTTTTGAAAATTTTGTTGTCTGCTGTTATATTAGGTTGTTGATTGTTGTTGTAATGCTTTTGTTTACTGTGTTCCGTTGGCAAGTTTGTTTGTGCAGAGTTTTTTTCCGTCAATGACTAAGATCGTTGGTACTCTCGTATAGAAATCGAGGTCTGTGGACGTTATTTTGCAGTGTCTCATAGCCGGAATTTCTAGTAATTTTACAAAAACAAGGATTTTCACCCACATTGAAAACACTAAACTGTCAGATCCTTTATCAAGCCTCATCTCTTGGTTGTTCGATTCCGGTTTGCATATACATGTCTCTCCATCAAAACATACATCTTCGTATTGAATCAATTAATTCAAGATACAACTTTTATTGTTCGATTCTTTATAGCGATTTTGGTGCAGCAGGTAGTTAAGTGAACGGTTAACCGATGTTGAAAAAAGTGAATTCTCAGAAGTTGAAGTACATGGTAATTACCTTATTAGTGGGTAGGAAATCTATTATGTCTACGCTTTTTTTTTATTTAAGATCAGCCAAGATTAGTTACCTTAAATCTTACACATGTTTATTTCTTTTCCTTTCACAATAATAAGTTTGAAAATTTGGGAAATTTGTAGGCTTTTTAAAGAAAGTTTACAGTAATCTAAATTTATAAATGTGATATTTCGTTATCGTTATTGTTATGATAACAGGATGGTGAGAACAATAAGCATTGAAGTTCGATTGAGTAATAGAGTTGACAATCTTAACCAAGGAGTTAAAAGTGGAAGTGGTGATTCTCGTGAGATGGGAGACGAGAATGATTCGTCATAACAGGTATGCTCTTCTACTTTTCAGTTTTTACTTTGGAGCTATGCAAGATTTTTTTTGGATATATAACTATCTATTTTGTTTAAGGCGAATCATGAGCTAAAACATCTATTGTTGATACACCTTATGTTATAGATTGGTCCTCCTAACACCATTGGGCATGTTCTTTTAAATGAGGAAATCCAGTCATCGCAAAAGAGGTATGTTATCCCTTTTATTTGGTTATATGAGGAGCTGGATGTCCATAAAATAGAGATTGCAGGAGAGCTAATTATCAAGTAACAATATTTTGAACAAAGGAAACAACAACAAGAGCATAATACAAGTGGGTCAGAGCTATATACAATTGATAAAAAGGTTTCATACATGGAGTGTCATGAAAATAATAGACCCATTTATGTTTATGTGCTAAGCCTGCTAAAGTTAACAAAAAAAAAAAAAAAAAAAAGATGGCCAGGATTGCACCTCTAGACTTGCAGAAGGTATTTCTGTGAGAAG
The DNA here is from genome assembly GCF_002127325.2 of Helianthus annuus. Taxonomy (NCBI): domain Eukaryota; kingdom Viridiplantae; phylum Streptophyta; class Magnoliopsida; order Asterales; family Asteraceae; genus Helianthus; species Helianthus annuus. The sequence continues at coordinate 17,295,998 of NC_035440.2, read as the reverse complement.
CTTTCTTGCTACTTTTGTGTTCTCTTTATTACGCGATGGATTTCTCGAATCCTACTCAAGAGAGAGATATTCAAAAGCTTAAGTGTTAACTTGATGAAGGATGGATCGTTGTTGCTTGGGGATGGGTTGACTGGTGAAATTATCGTAGTTTGAGGTAACGAAGTCCATCGTATTCTTTCATTTTTTTTTGTCTTCAGGCTGAAGGGGTTTGCATGACGGGCTTAGGGGAGTTTCTTGGGAAAGGATTATGGATTCAAACTTTGTTTTAAGATGCATGTATATCTATAATTTTGACTTTTAGGTCCAAAGGGCTAGAAAACAACAAGGCTCTTATGTAAATTTGATTCCTCATGATTGAAGAATTTCATATTTTTGTTATGAATTTTAAAAGGAGTTGCATTAAAAGTTCATATTACATTAAAGTAAGTTGGGTGTTCAATAGAAAAAAATCCATCAAGTATCCACTTTCCTTGAGAATTCAAGTGATTAGAAGTATGAAAATCATTTTTTTGCTGCATTTAACTGCTGCCCAGAAAAGATCCCATCAACAATCCATTTTCCTTCATTTCATAAGATTTTTATGTAAACAGTAGAAGCTGCAGAACTGATATGCACAGTTGAGTTAATTAAGGTTAAAAGAAGTATTTTATTACTCGTGTCAGTTCGTTCAACATTAACATTATGAGGTTAACGTTCCCGTCCACCACCGAACAGGTAAAGTACTAGTTGATAGAGTTAAAGACATGATCACAGATCCCAACATTAAGGTCAACCCATCCCCCCGGAATGGAAGATTGGTAGTAAAAAATAGCCAACCCTGAAACAAAAGCTAAGAGATTCGGAATAAGGGAAGAACTAATTTTTGTTAGATATGGGATTTTAACTTTTACAAGAACCTTATTCAAGAAAGAAAGCAAAATCCTGAAAAATTTTCTCCACTTCTTGATTTCTCAAAAGCCATGATATATAATTGGGCATAAGAAAAAGGCCAAAGGAACAACTGCACCTGTCATTTTCAATTCTCACGGGTGAGGCGGTTCGGTTCTTGGCTAGAGTTCAGCGTGTGGTCCACAACAACTTTTCGACCCCTCAGGGGCGAGGCTTTGTTTTTAGTAGATTAGGGTTTTCTATTCATAAAGGGACGGCGTCGCAGTTTGTTGCTCGTCTACCTGCTATCCTTATGTAATTTGCCCCGGTGATTAGAATGAAAAAACTATACTTTATTAAAAAATCTCATTAGAGATTCCATTATAACCGTAGACTTATGCAAGAATATTACAAAAGCTTAAATAGCATAAATGGTTTACTTTATTGGTAAATGAGTGCACTTATGAAGAGAAATACTTAATCTCATATTCAATGCTTGATAGAACACAAGTATTTCAAAAAAAAAACGAAGACAAGGAAAGAGTGACTTACTCAGTTGCTATTGCTGAAGAACTAGCTTTTGATGTTCCAACAGTTTTCCAACAGGGGGTGAGGATGCGAGAAAGAATAGGCTCTTCTCCTCAAACTGTTGTCCTTGATTTACCTTTAATCCAAAGAGTGTGAGATGAAAACTAAACAGTATTGATGACCTGAAAGTATTGATTGATCTACCAATGGAAAAAGAAGAAGGAGACAATCTAGCCATGGATTTTGAACTGAGAATCAAAGTACATATTAGATAAATGTTTCTTAGAATGGATAAATAATAATGGGTCTACATATTCACACACACAACTCCCTATTTCCACACCCTTCAAGACGCCTTGTATAGGCCTATACGAGGCGTCTAAGGTTACTTTATCCGACCAACCACTAAACCTCGTACAACGTCACATCAGTCACATCAGACGGGGCGTCTAGGCCGGTACGAGGAAGCAATACGAAGGGATCAAGACGTGAGTGGTTCATTGTACAGGTACGTACGTTTATTATAGTAATTATTGTGTTTATGTGTATTGTTTATTATTTTCTGTTTCTGTATTTCGCTAACACTATCTGCAGGTATATGCAACATATGCTCGCTACTTCTATTACAGGACGCCTCTACAGCCCGTGAGTGGTGTACGACCACATATCTTTTTTCTTTTATTGTTTGTTGTACAGGAGGCCATGCGCACTAGCACACGGTTTAGCCCAGTACTTCGCCTCCGCCCATCACCGGCAGGAGCGCGGATTTTTGTATGGCAGCGCGTACGTGACCGTCATTGCCCGTTCATTGGGCCTCGTACTGGAGCAGGACCCACATTTAGGGACGCCGCCCATCATGCCGACGTGGATGGGTTTTCAGTCGTTGTGGGGGATGGGACTGATTAAGAGGTTCGACGTCATTGACCCGCGGTTTAAAAACCGAGCAGGGGGCTTATGGATAGAGCAGCCCCTACCAGAGGAGTTCGATATAGTCTATCCTCCGCCAGAACCTATTGCAGTGCTCCTGCCAGACCCTCCAGTGAATTTAGACGGTCCAGCGATGCCACAGCCACCACCACCACCTCCCGGGGCCCCTCAGTTTCCATGTCACGTTATTCCGGGTCATGCCTTGGTAGCTGCAGTACATCCGGAGATACGAGCCGAGCTTGACAGGCTCAACGATTTTATAAGTTGGTTGGTTTAGGCCGAGCAGGATAGACGAGAGAGGGGTTACCCCCGATACCGCTCCCACCACCTCGAGCACCACATCAGCCGTATCAGCCGCAACAGTCAGATCCAGATTCGGAGCCTGATGCATAGACCAGTTGTAGTTTTTATTTTTGTTATGGATGTGTCTTATATACTTTTGTTATGTATGTACAAAAGTTATCTTATATATGTCATAGAGTGAATTTCAAGAATTGTCCTTTATCTTTATACGCATTTTCAAGCGTTGTCCTTTATGTTTAAAATTGATGAGTTTTGTACTTTATGTTTTACAATCTTGCAAGGTATGTCCTTTAGACCTGACCCAGATTATATTTTCAGTTAAATATGACCATATGCAGGTCACATGAGGGCAAATATGTCATTTGTTCCACCTTTCACATCTTCCCCCAATTTTTACCCACCGAAACCCTGTTAATCATTTATCCCCAAATCAATTCCCCTGTAAAACACACAATTTTCACCTCATATCTCTCTCTCATTAACCCAAAACCAGATTACAACTTCAAGTCTTTCTCTCTCCTCGTTCATACTACAGCCTCTCTTTCTCTCTCTTGTTAAACACACATTCAAGATCAAGATCTGGTGATCCGACAGCAGGGTTTTTACAAAACAAAGTGTACGGCGGCAGCGGGTGGTGGTCTTAACATTATAACAAAACCAGATCTCTAAAAATCTTCACAAATCAAATCAAATCGTTCAAAACAAATCGTTCATACAGCAACAACAAAATCGTTCATACAGCAACAACATACATTTCACTAACAACAACATAATCTCTAAACTTCACAAAACATATTCAATCAAAACAACATACATTTCACTAACAGATTCAAATCAAATCGTTCATACAACAGCAAAAAAATCACAACAAATAACCTAAAAAACTGACGGAAATCTACTAGATCATTAGTTCATTACCTCCGATGCTACATCCATAACAATCTACCGATCGATCTCGGTACTGACAACTTGAGGAAGAACGTCGGATAAGAACTTACAGAGCAATTCATTGACGGAAAATGTATCGATTTCAGGAGCTACGGTGATGAAATTGAGTTGATCGAAGCACGAGAGGTTGTTGAAGATGAATTGATCGACGGACGGGAGCTCAGGAGGTGGAAATCAGAGGAAGTCTAGGGTTTGTATGCGGTTAGATGCGGCGGAGGAGATGAAAACGTCGGTGAGGAAGCGTGTTCTGACGGTGGAGTTGTGTCAATTTGCAGGTGGATGAGTTTGATTTGAAGAAGAAGTGAGGTTGTTAGGGTTGAAGAGTTGGAGAAGAAGATGGGTGTTTTTGTAAGATTTTATTTTTTTTAAAAAGGTTGGTTGTTTATATTATCTACATAATTAGTCCTTCTAAATATGACTTGATAAAAATACCCTCAAGTGCTTTGCACATGGTCATATTTAACTGAAAATATAAATTGGGTTAGGTCTAAAGGACATAACTTGCAAGATTTTAAAACATAAAGTACAAAACTCATCAATTTTAAACATAAAGGACAACGCCTGAAAATGGGTACAAAGATAAAGGACAGCGCCTGAAACTGGGTTATGTCATATTTATGTTTGTTTTCAGTTATTCGGTTACTTAATGATTGCTGTGTTAAATTGATATAATATGGAAACAATATATGTTTTGAATATAATACGGAAACGATATTTAAACGAGATAAAATTTTAATCGGAAGAATAATATTTAAAAAAGTAAAATGTTAAAAACAATATAATATTTAATCGATCGAATATATTTAAAGAGCCGACTTTCAAAAACGGTAAAATGTTTTATAGTGTAAAATATAATACTTTTTTAAAAACACAAAATATTTCACTAACAAAAAACACCTCAAAAAACTATCAAAATAACCCAACCAAAACACCCATTCTTTCAACCAAAAAAACACCCAACACCTGGATGCCTCGTATAGGCCTGTACGAGGCATCTAAGGTTTCTAAAACTTTGTGCCTGACATTCCCTGAAGACCCCCTTGAATTTTGTGCCTAGACGCCTCGTATAACCCTATACCAGGCGTCTAGGGAACCACAAGTGTCCAAATAGCTTCAGAGGGTGTCCGAATAGTTTAGGCCATGATAATACAAGATATTAATAACTGAGGTTTTAGCATCAATTGTTTTGGGAAGCTTCTTGGGTTCTGAAAAAGAACTGCTGATGTTGAAAAGCCAAAACTCCAGGGTTGACCAACATTTGTAAAAGAATAAGAAGTTTTCCTTACAAGATACAAACTTATGCATCTCCCAAAGACTAAACATCTGGCTAGAACTGTTGATCACAAGAACTTCTGCCAAGATAGAAGAAAGAGTTGCACAGAAGAGTTGGATAGTGAAACTGCTGAAAGGCTTCTCAACCAACAGTTCTCACAATCCATCAGTATTATCTTTCCAGTTGTTTATATTATGTCCAATAGTTTGTATATTTTACAACAGTTCTGTTAACTAATGGAATCAATTCTATTAGACTAGTTAGATGTTTTTATCAAGGTGACATCACTAGTTTTTCCCCTTGGTGTATAAATATAGATTGTTCTCTGTTAGAACAATTGATCACTTTACACAAATTACTAAGAGTACAAGTCTTAGTGTAAGAAAGAGAGTGAGAGCAAATGGGGAGGGAGAATCATTCTACTTGACATGGGATAAAGTAAAATAAAAGAATTTTTTGCATAAACTCAGTGGCGTCTTTGAGAATACTCGTATCTTGTTCGAGCTCGAAAAATGTGCCCATATGCTTTAATGATAAACAATATAATTACGAAAATGACAAAAATTGTAGTATTTGATAAACAATGCAAGTATGATAATGGCAAAATCATAGTATTCTAATGAGTTACATACCGTAATAACTAATAAGTTAATAGTTAACCAATGATTCATGCAGTCCTCCTTGCATTCTTCATAGCAAATTGCTGGATTAAATCTTCATAGCAACTGTCTAGTATGATTAATATACAATTTACAACGTTATTTGCAAATAACCGCGATCTACCAATATAGGACAATACTCAATAGTCAATTCAATACGATACGCGATACGCGGATACGGACAACATGGTTCTGATGTTAACAATAATTAACAGACTAACAGTTTAAAAAATTAACACTAAACCGACGAACGAACCTTTTGAGTTCTAAATCTTCTGATCAATGTTCTTGTTTGCGTCTCTGATCAATGTTGTTCTTGTTCACGTCTCTAAATCTTCTGTTCGCAGCAACCTAGGCCCAGCGATTCAGTTAAGTTCTGATGAAGTGATGATGTTCGACTGTTCATTACTTTGATGAGTTAAGGTTGACTGGATAAAAGAGAGTGGCAGAGGATAGAGATGCTCGCCGGCGGCCAAGAGGGAGAGCGCGATCGGACAGAAAATGAGAGAGAGCGTAGTGAGAGATGCTCGCCGCCGGAGAGAAGACAGAGATCGGATGCGGAGGCTGTCCCTGCCGGCGACGATTGATGAAAATATATATGGTCACAAAAGTGCAAAAGTTAAAAAACCTTAGGTTAAAAGTAAAAAAAATGAAAGTGGTTAGTTAAATCGTAAAAGATGGAAAGTTTTGAAGCAGAAGTGAAAAATCAAATTAATTAAATCGGTTAAATTACCAAAGATTAAAACCTTAAACTAAAATTGTCAAAGATTGATACTTTAGGGTTAAAAAGGGAAAATTTCAATTTTTTTTGAAAAACTCACAGATTCCAAGAGTCCATGAAATTGTCGTCGTGTGTTATAATTTTTGTTAAAATCATATTAGTATTGGGCCAATAAACCTAATGTGTAGTGGGCTAAATTATAAACCATTAAAAAGTATTTGATAACGGGCCTATATTGGAATTGGTATGTGTTTACAATTTTTTTTGAAAATTAACGCACACACACACACATATATATATATATATATCGAAGTGTGTTATAATTTTTATTAAAATCATATTAGTATTGGGCAAATAAACCTAATATGTAGTGAGCTAAATTATAAACCATTAAAAAGTATTTAGTAATGGCCCTATATTGGAATTGGTATGTGAAGAAACACTGACCTATGCGGTGATTATGGGCTAGGACTTCGATGATTAGTGACCCGAACGCTTGGCTGCAAAACAGAAACACCGTTAGGACTCGTTACAGGAATGGGGTTATTCCTGTAACCACCCTCCAGCGTGAGAATAAGTCTCGGTTTATGGAAGTAAAAGGCAATTGGGAAGAGAAAGTTATATGAGAGCAAGATGATCATACCTTATACGTTTACCTTTATTTATAGGTTTTCCATTAGGGTTTCCTCTAACCTAGGATATATTCCGATAAGTTAGGGATTTACGTGATCTTCCCGAAAAGTTGGAGATTTGGTTGTGTAACTTCCATGCGGATATGGAAAGTTCTAGAATAATCATTTATATTTATATTAAAATAATAGGTTGTAACCGGGTTGGGTTGACCGATGCGGGTCACACCTCGTCATGTCCCCCCAGTCCGAGTTCATGGAAAGAAATCCATTAGCTCGGACTAAGAGAGAAAAAGGAAAAGTTATTATACTATGCTCATTGCCAAATACGTTGGGCTTAGTGCCGTTATGTTTTGGGGAAATGACGGCAAAAAGATAGGATGTGACATTTGGGTCATCATTGGGATGACAACTGTTCTTACCCTGTTTGGACACGTATTTCCGTCCGTATGTCTTTTTGAATTTGAAAGGTTACTTTTGCGTATAAATAACACCTCTACATATGAGGGTTCAAATCTCTCTCCCCCAAATCGTTCTCTTATCATTCTTTCCGAAAAATGGCCTCAAAACCTAGTGAATCGTCATCTTCTGCTGCCGCCACTACCGACGTGCTGTTCTGCAAGTGGGGCGTAACGTCGTATAACAACCTTGTTCAAGACTACGGTATCCGGGCCGAATGGAGCCCTATACTGCCGTCCAAAACGGATACTGCATTTCCCTTGAAAGCGGGTAAAATCACGTTGTTTAGTGATTTCTTCAAGTTCTGCAATTTTCGGTTGCCCGTTACCAAGTTTCTCAAATTACTGCTTGATTTTTACCGTATTCATATTTCTCAATTACATCCCCTCGGTCTCGTGAAACTTCGCCAGTTCGAATTTGCCTGTATTGCCCTAGGCCATATTCCGGAATTGGTTGTGTTTAGGGCTTTCTTTGTGCTTGTGTGGAAATCCCCTTTCTTTACCTTCGATCGGAGAGATACTGATGTGTCCTGCCTTAGGGACATTCCTACCAGTTCCAGAGATAAAGATTGGAAGAAAAAGTTTTTCTATATTGATGCCTCTGTTATCCCTGGTGAAATGCATTGGAGGGAAAAGGGACCAAAAGATAAGGTCAAAGATGAGGGTCCGTCGGAGGACGCGTATGTATCGAACGCTCTGTACACGAAAATGTGCGGCCGTCCCTTCGAGTGCACAGTTATCCCTAAAGGTGCTCTGGTAATGGCCGGTATGAGTTTGTTATGGCGTGATATCCGGCGGTACCCCTCGTTTCAAAGGGATGATGCATGTATGTTTGACTATCTTTGGTCGTATTTATCTTTAATTTAAAAAATGACGTATATACATTCCGCAGGGGAATGGAGTATGTTTGATTTTGTTGATCCTCCGCGGCACCTAGCGTTAAAGCCTGCTGACCGCGTGCTGGATGAAGGGGAGCTGGACGTCCTAGGGATGCACCTTGAACAGTTTATTCTACCTGCAGTACCAGCGGACCCAACTTCATACATTTCCCCCTATCAGCTGCTTCAACTACCAGTGTTCCTAGGCTGGAGAAGAAAACCGCTCGGATAAAGCTTACCGGAAAGAAACATACGGCGACTAATGTTGCTGTTGCTTCTATTGAGGATGCTGCCTCCCTTGGGCGGGGTATTTCGCTGTCCGCCGGCATGACGAGCCCTGGACGTGCCCTGAAAAGGAGGAAAACGTTCGTTGTTCCTACCCTAAGTGCCTTTGAAGCAGTACAAGCTGCTCATGCTCTCCCGATAAGTACGTACCTATTGACCTGGCCTGCTGATGTAGATTAAAAACTTCGTGTTTCTAAATTATTTCGTTTAGTTGTGCAGGTACCTCCGCGGGAGTACAAACTGGGGTTGCTACATCAACTCCTGTGGCAACTGTGGCATTGTCGATGCCTGATGCTAGTATTGGCGTATCCGCGGAGGCCAAAACCCAGGCTTCTGCTACCGCTGCTATTAGCTGTGCCATGCCGCTTCCCACTCCTACCTTATCTGTAGCTGTGACCGTCGACCCTATTGTTGCACCTCGGACATGCGGCGTTGGTACATCCTTGTTCGACTCACCCATAAGTATTTTTTCTGTTGTTGAGAAAGAAGTTACCGCCGTGTCCGTGGCCCAGGAGGTGACTAGCCTTGGTGGAGCTGCTGCTAGTGAAGCTGGGGGGTCAAGCAGCGGCATTGCTGATGATGGTGTCCGTCTGATTGATGACCTATTCTTACCGACCGTTCGATGGGATCCCAATGCTCAAGACAAACGCTATCAGCCACAATGGAAAATCGCTGAATCTTCAAGGCTGATTTATCCCCCTGTTATTCAACACTGGGTTGAGCGGGCGTATCCCCCGGCCGAGGCGGCGTACGTGGAGGGGTTGAACAATGAAGATCTGATGAATTCTTCGATATCTGATTCTGTGAGCCTACCGCGAAGGCTAATGGAGATTCGTTGTAGATGGATGCATGATAACACCCAACTCCACCAAGCGCGGGCTACTATTCAAGAGTTGACGGATGATAAACATCGCTTGGAGAGTCAACTTCAAACCGCTGGGTTGAAGGAAGCGAGGTTTTTGTCAGAGAAAAACAAGGCTGAGGAGGATTTGAAGAGGGTTACTGCCCATCTTGCTGAAGAAAGGATAACGTGGGCCCGCGATGTGGCGGAAAAAGACCGAGTTCTGGCTCAAGCCAAGAACATACAGGAAGAGTTGGAGCGCAAGGCCATAGCGGAGGCCCAAAAGGTGAGACTTGAATTATCGACACAATTGGAAAAGTTCCGTGTTGACACTGATTTTGTGTCCCAGGTTCAGGAACGATACCAAGGCCTGACCGCTGAAGTAGAAGCCTCCCATACCAAAATTCGGCTACTTCAGGCGGAGCTAGAGGAGCGAGAGGGAAAGGTTAAGGAGCTCCAGGACCATTGTGATGTTCTTGTTACCCAGAATAACAAGCTGGCTACATCTGCCGCTTCCCAGCTGAAGGAGGTTGAAAATGCGTTGGCACAATCTAACGCCGAGGTGGATGATTTGACTAGCCAGTTGGCGGCTGTTCGCGGCGACAGGAACTGGTTGATAACTAATGGGCTGGTGGGGGCGTTTGAGTACTTACGCGAGTCGTCCCCCTTTACCAGTCTGATTGATCGTCTGTCCGCCGCTGCTTATCAATCCGGACATCATGATGGTGTGTATAAAGGCTATACGGAGTGCCGCCAGTTGGACAAGATACCTCCAGACTTTCACGCTGTCAAAAGCAAACTCCAAAGTGACATGTCAAATGCCCTTGAAGCGGCATACACCGAGCCGCTGCCCTGTTATGGCGATTTGATGGATAAGGTGAATGAAGATGGTATAGAGTCGCTGCGTTTGATGCTGGACCCCGCGGAAGAATCTGAATAAGAGTGATAGATTTGGTTTGTTTCACTTGTTATGTACTTTGTGGTTTTGCTAATGACACTATTTGACTCGGGTTTGGTGCCCATGTCTGTTTTGATTTGACAGCCGTTTTAATGCTAATGCCATGATTTCTGACACCGCCGTATTTTGAAAATATAGCTTTGTGACGTGTAATGATTATCTTCTATTAATGCTTCTAACGTCATCATTGTCAAGTCTTTTTAACCTCTCTATAAATTTGCCTTCCTTTTCCTTATTTGGTACTTAGACAGGATGGAGAGAAAAAGATATAGGCAACGTCTTTCCGAAATCTTCCGAGTGCTGGATGCTGCAGATGGCTTACTCCAGTTGCAGAATCCGGTGACAAGGTCGATGCTTCGAAGAAGAAGGCCACTTCCCAATGTTGTTCCGGCCCGGGCAAACCGGGCATGCCAGAGTGTTGTTGTCGAGGACCCTCAGCTGATGGATCCTGTAATGCCATCTTTATCAGCTGACGTTCTGACAGGTCTTATTCCGGTGGATCATGACCGGCGATGCCGTATTACGTACCAACGTCGCTCTGGTGGTTATCCCAAGCAACAGATGGACGGTTCGGGGGTGGTGGCTCCAATGACGGATGGTGAATCATCTGGCAACCTGGCTGTTGATCCGGCTGTTTTTGTTGATGGTGGTGTGGTGCTGCATACCCCTGCATTGGTGATGGCACCCAACTTCCATCAGTAGATGTTTTTGAACATGTTCTGATTTTTTTGGTTCCCATGTGTTGGCTTTTAGCGACAGGGACAAGTACTTGGTTCGTTTAGGATAGGTTACGTGTATGTAAGAATGCCTATCTGTTTTGTGTCGGTTTGTGTATCTATTACCAAGATACCCGCCGTAAGCGCTGTATGATCTAACCCTATGACTTATTGAAAATATTTCGTGTTTAAGGGTGTTGTTTGTAGTTTTACTGTTGTGTGCACTCGTTGTGCGATTATATCTTATGGTAAAAACAAAGATAAATGTCTTTTATTGAACTAAAGTTAAACGAAAGGACACCCTCGCGGGTGAGTTACAATTGTGAAATGAGAAAAATAGTTGACTCTTGCTGTTAGGAGCAAGGTCTTACAAGTAACATTTCCTTAATTGAGTGATGTTCCAACTGCGTGGTACTGGTGTGCCATCTAGCCGAGATAGGCGATAGGCTCCTTTGCCCAGATCTTCTTGGATGACATAAGGGCCTTCCCAGTTTGGGCCCAGCTTGCCCGAAGGTTCCATCCTACTCGCTTCATTGTCACGCATAACATAATCTCCTGCTTTGAAATTCTGTTTGGCCACTCGCTTGTTATAATATTTTTCCAACGCCTTCTTGTATTTTGCTTCGCTGATGGCGGCTGCCTCGCGCTTTTCTTCTAATAAGTCTAGGCCTTCCCTCAGAGATTTGTCGTTGTCATTGCCTGTATTGAGGCGGCGTAGTGACGGTAGTCCCGCTTCAGCGGGTATCATTGCTTCCGCTCCATATGTTAGGCTAAATGGGGTTTCGTTGTTGCTGGTTTTGGGCATTGTCCTGTGTGCCCAGAGGACGTTTGGCAATTCTTCCACCCAGGAGCTTCCCTCGTGGCCTAGTCGTTTCTTAATGCCATCCAGCAAACTTCTGTTTGTTCGCTCTACCTGGCCATTTCCTTGGGGGTGTGCTACTGACGTGAAGATTTGCTGGATGTGGAGATTAGTGCACCATTCTTGGAAAATTCTATCTGTGAATTGTGTTCCGTTATCGCTTACCAGGTACAGCGGTAATCCAAACCGGCATACTATGTGTTCCCAGAGGAATTTTTTAGCGTTATCCGCCGTTATTTTGGCTAAAGGCTTAGCTTCCACCCACTTGGTAAAGTAATCAACCGCCACGATTAGGTACTTTAACTTTCCGGGGGCCGGCGGGAAGGGTCCTATGATATCCACGGCCCATTTCTGGAAAGGCCATGCTGCTGTCACCGGCACTAGGCTGTTCTTGGGCCTTATTGTTTGAGGAGCGAATTTCTGGCAGCTGCGGCATTTCCGTAGTTCTATTACGGCGTCTTCGTGCATCCCAGGCCAATAATATCCCGCGCTATGGATTTTGGCTACCACCGCCCGGGGTCCAGCGTGTATGCCGCATAGACCTGCATGGATTTCGCTGATGAGATACTTTGCCTCTGTCGAAGAGACACATCGCAGCAGTGGGCCCAGGTAAGATTTTCTGTATAGGATGCCATTATTGATCTCATATTGCAATGCTTTCGTTTGTATCTTCTGTGCTTCGCCCTTGGCGGGAGGTAGCTCCCCTGTTTCAAGGAAACGTAGAACCGGAGTGTACCAGCAAGGCTCTTCCGCTGTAACGGCGGAAACCTTCCGCGTTTCGATTGAGCATGTCTGCAGCGTTTCGACTTTGACTTCCTTTTCCATACCTGAGGTGGCGAGTTTACTGAGAGCATCTGCTATCTGATTCTTGCCTCTATGTACGTGATTGAGCGTGACGTTGTCAAAAGAATCCATGAGTTCCTTTGTTTTTGCCAAGTATTTTGCCATTGATTCATCTTTGGCTTCGTACGTTTCGTTTACTTGATTGTTGACCAGCAGCGAATCAACATACGCGTCCACCCTTGCCGCTCCCATAGATTTCGCCATTCTCAGACCTGCTAGCAGTGCCTCATACTCCGCTTCATTTTTAGAACATTCGAAATCGAAGCGTAAGGCGTACATCAGCCTGATCTCATCTGGGCTTATCAACATTAAACCGGCTCCAGATCCCTTTCCACTAGATGACCCGTCAGTGTATACTTTCCAGGTCTGCCGGACGGTACTGGACTCCGGGATGTCCTGGACGACCGGGTCTAAAATAGCTTCTCCTTCAGGTATTTCGGCTAAAAAGTCAGCAATTACTTGCCCCTTAACTGCTGTTCGTTTCTGATATTCGATGTCCAAAGCGCCAAGTTCAATTGCCCACTTGGCCAGTCTGCCAGAAATCTCCGGCTTGTGCAGGACTTGTTGCAGTGGATAATTAGTTAGGACCTGTACACGGTGCGCTTGGAAATATCTTCTCAATCGCCGTGTGGCGTGTACCAATGCCAAGACCAGCTTTTCCAACGTGAGATACCGTGTTTCGGGTCCCGCTAATACCCGACTGATGTAATATATCGGTGTTTGTCTTCCATCCCGTTCGACCATTAGCACAGCGCTTACTGCTGTATGAGCTGCCGCTAAATACATCTTTAACACCTCGCTAGGCCTTGGTGCTGTGAGCATGGGTAATCCTTCTATGAAGCGCTTCATGTCTTGCAAAGCTTGTTCCGCTTCGTTGGTCCACTTGAAGTTTTTCTTGTTAAGGCAATCTTTCAACGTTTTTATGAAAGGCAGGGATTTCTCGGCGTGTCTTGCCAAGAACCTGTTGATTGCCACCAACCGCCCATTCAGGGCTTGAGCTTCCTTCAATGTTCGTGGGGAAGGCATCCGCGTTATGGCGGCCACCTTTTCTGGGTTGGCTTTGAAGCCATCTCGGGTGACTACTACCCCCAGGAACTTCCCTTCTTCCACCCCGAAAGAGCATTTCTTTGGGTTTAATTTAATGTTATACTCTCTAAGCCGCTGAAAAGTTTCTTCGATGTCTGCTAACATTTGCTTTTCTTCCCTGCTTTTGATTACAAGGTTATCGACATAGACCTCCAAATTTCGTCCGATTTGTGTCTCGAACACCTTGTCCATGAGTCCTCCTGCGTTCCGTAGACCAAAAGGCATTTTTGTGTAACAAAAAATGCCCACATCGGTATGAAACGCTGTTTTTTCTTCGTCTTCTTTGGACATCTTGATCTGGTGGTACCCTTTGTAAGCGTCCAGGAAACATTTGAATCGGTAGGGTACCAAGGAATCGACCTTTAAATCAATCTCGGGCAGCGGGTATGCGTCTTTAGGGCACGCCTTATTTAGATCTTTGAAATCAATACACATTCGCCATGTGCCATCCGGCTTTTTTACCATAACCGGGTTGGATATCCATGTATGGTATTGCGTTTCCCTGAGGATTCCAGCTTCCACTAATTTTCGTACTTCTTTGACAACTGCTGCTCGTCGGTCTGGGGCCATGCTGCGTTTACCCTGAGCGACCGGCTTAACGCGTGGGAGCGTTGCAAGTTTGTGTTCTGCTTTATTACGGGGGACTCCTGTCATGTCAGAATGCTCAAAAGCGAAGATGTCCCCATTTCTTTTTAACAGTTGCTTCAGGTCGTTTCTAACTTCTGGAGACAAAGTGTCCCCGATTGTGACCATCTGGTCCGGATGGCATGTGCTTAGTACCCATCTTTCTGGGCCCGTGGCTCCGGTGGGCCCTTGGCGGCATCTTTTGGTACTCAGTACTTCTCCAATCTTGTCACGAAACACAGTAGCAATACCTCGTGGTGTAGGAAACTTCACGAAACCTCTTGCCGTGGAGACTATGGCGTCCAATTTTCCCAGGGTGAATCTTCCGATTATCACGTTGTGATATGACTCAGCGCGGACCACAAGGAAGGTCAGGAGTATGGTTCTTTCTTTAGGTGACTGCCCAAAAGTTACCGGGAAAGTGATCTGACCGATAGGGTCAACCTTTTCCCCTGTGAACCCTTTGATGAGGGCGTGTACTGATTCAAGCAACTTTCTGTCTTCTGGTTGCATTCTGTTGAAGCAATGCTCATAGATAATGTCTTCCGAGCTCCCGGTGTCGACCAGGATTCGCCTTATGCGGTAGTCTCCTACTGCCGCGGATATGATCAGGGCATCTGTAGTGAGGTGCAAGTCCTCCATACGAGGTTCTATGGTCATTGTTGCCAACATCCAAGGTTCGAGCGTGGAGAAACTCCGTTTTGCCCCCTTCCCATATCCGCGTGTACCATGTTCAATTCACGCGGCCTCTTGCCCGCCGCCTTGTCACTTTCTTCCTTGACGACAGGCGGGCCTTGCTTGATATCTCTTACTAGGTGTGCCAATTTGCCCGACTTTACAAAATATTCGATCTGTTTCTTAAGCTGAAAACAATCGTTGGTGTCATGCCCGCTCCCTTTGTGGTACTCGCAGTATTTACTCATATCCTTGTTAGGGTTATCTTTCAATGGTTTTGGTGGGTTAAGCCTGAGGTATTCTGAGGCTAAAATTTCAGCCGGTGTCTTGCTTAATTTGGGGTATTCGGATCGAGGTTTCGACGGCTCATTCCTTGAATAGGAGTTTCGGTGTCTGTCGTACCGCGCGTCTTTGTCGTTTCTCTGGTATCGGTCTCCCCTACTTTTTCCTTTAGATCCCCGGTGATCTTTTTCCTCCTGGTTCTTTAGGGCTTCTTTCTTCCTATTGGCTGCATGGCTAGCTGCTACTGCCTTCTCTTGTATGACGTATACTTTGGCTATTCGAAGTATTTCATCGATTGTTGGGGGTACACCGTCCCTTCCATGTAGCGTTCTCAGTAACTCGTCATCATTGACCCCCTGAAGGAAAGCTCAACATGCCAGATCGTTCGTCACGCCCGGGATCGCCAGGCTTTCCTTGTTAAATCTGATGATAAAGTTTTCTACCGTCTCATTATCTCGCCGACGGATGTGGAGGAGCTCGTTTCTATCTTTCGTGTGTCTGCGCTGCTGGCTAAACTGTAAGATAAACTTTGATTCTAAATCTTCAAAACTGTCTATTTCACATGTGGGCAGGCTATCCCACCAAACTCAGGCCGCGCTCACTAGCGTTTGTACGAACATTTTGCACCATAAGGGCATGGACCAACAGGCCACTTCACCGGCGCTCTTGAATAAGTTGAGATGATCATCCGGTTCGGCGAGTCCATCATACTTGCCAACCGTTTGGGGCATCTTGGGTTTTTCCTTGATAGGAGCCTCGACGATTCTTCGAGTGAATTTAGACCGGAACGTCGCGTCTATCGGCTTGTACGGTCTGGTAAGTTCGTCTTCTTCCACATTTATGGGCTGTGCTGGTGGGGCGTCCATACCCGGGGAAGTTCCCACTATAGGGTTGGAGTTTCCTATTGGAGACACCTGGGGCCTGACCGTGTTTCCCCTGTCGTACACAGGCTCAGCCGTAGGCGGAGTCTGGGTATAAACCGGTTGTGGCGTTGGGACACTCCACCAAGGCGGCATGTAAGCCGTGTACGGCGATTGAGTACTACCTTGGGTCGTTCCCTGGAGCGGATACGCCGAACCCCCGTACGAGGGTAAATATCCGTAAGGGGGTGCATAACAATACCCAGGGAAGTATATTTGGTTTCCTGGTGTGATTGGGGCGTTCATAATTCCGGCCGGCATGACGACCGGCTGATGAGGCGGCGTCGATAATGCCGCGGTAAGCGCTGCAGAGTATAGCGGTGGCATCGAGTTGGAAGTCAGAGGTTGATAGTATTGAGGCCTGCTAGTTTGTGGTGTGATGGTGCTGGGGCTTGCCGATGTGATAACCGGGACGGAGGAGAGGCGTGAAGCTTGTGCATTAGTAGTTGTCGCTGGGGTAAACATATTACCGTTAGTTCCCCCTAACTCCCTTGATTGCAGTTGTGAGGGCATGTAGAGAAACGGACTCGTCACCACAGTCTGGGAAGAGACGGTGGTGATGTTGTCGAAACCTGGCGGTGGTCCTTCTGCCTCAAACTCCGGGTCCAGCGACCTTGTAACGGCTGGGGAAGACTGTGTAGTGGCACCGAGGCTCGTCCCCAACGTCAGGTTATTGTTTGTCCTCGTTTGATCTGCTACGTTCTGATCACTTGCCATGAGGTTCTGTCACTGAATAGGTCCCACGGATGGCGCCAATGAAGAAACACTGACCTATGCGGTGATTATGGGTTAGGACTTCGATGATTAGTGACCCGAACGCTTGGCTGCAAAACAGAAACACCGTTAGGACTCGTTACAGGAATGGGGTTATTCCTGTAACCACCCTCCGGGGTGAGAATAAGTCTCGGTTTATGGAAGTAAAAGGCAATTGGGAAGAGAAAGTTATATGAGAGCAAGATGATCATACCTTATACGTTTACCTTTATTTATAGGTTTTCCATTAGGGTTTCCTCTAACCTAGGATATATTCCGATAAGTTAGGGATTTACGTGATCTTCCCGAAAAGTTGGAGATTTGGTTGTGTAACTTCCATGCGGATATGGAAAGTTCTAGAATAATCATTTATATTTATATTAAAATAATTGGTTGTAACCGAGTCGGGTTGACCGATGTGGGTCACACCTTGTCAGTATGTATTTACAATTTTTTTTAAATAACATATATATATATCGAAGTGTGTTATAATTTTTATTAAAATCATATTAGTATTGAGCCAATAAACCTAATATGTAGTGGGCTAAATTAAAAACCATTAAAAAGTATTTGATAATGGGCCTATATTGGAAGTGGTATGTGTTTACAATTTATTTTTTAAAAAATAACATATACATATATATCGAATTTTTTAAAAGTCGCGTGCCCCTCAAAATTACGGGCCTTGTGCAGAAGTCCTCCCCGCACACCTTCATAGTCGGCCATGCATAAACTTAATAATTTTCGTAACTCAACGCGTTAGTTGGCATTAACTCGTTTTATAGAAAAATTAAATAAAACTTTGAGTAGAATTTGCGAATTTTAAAACGAAACCAAATTAAATTTAAATAGATGTCACGAAACCAATTTTTAGAAAATAAACAGAGTAAACAATTATTTTGGTTCATGAGTTTTGGTTACTTTTGACAATTTAGTCCAAAACTAAAAAAATTTTGCATCTGGGTCCCTGTGGTTTCTGTTTTATTGTCATTTTTGTCTAAAAGTGAAATCATGTCATATTTATTTTATAAAATCCTACTATTTTGTCCTTTTACTCCGGGGCAAAATGGTATTTTAAGCATTAATATATATAAAAAAAATTAAATTTTATATTAATTTACATATTGGTCGTAACCGGTACAAAGTTTTTTGGTCGTTATAACAAGTCCATTTTTCTTTTCTTTTTGTGTGGCAAATGGTGGTTATGACAAAGTTTTTTGGTCGTTATAATTAGGAACGACATTTAATTCTAGACCATTTTGACTGTATCATTTGCAAGTTGAATGCACCAAACACTTTCGTCCAGATACAAATAGTGATTTTTCAGACTCACATGTCATAACCACGTGACACTTTTAGTAGGTTGGCGTAGTTAGCCCATTAATTTAGAGATATTCTTGTATTTGTTTAGGGGTATCGCTTGTATAAAACCAAAATAATCTGAAAAAAAATACACTACGAATACGGGGTTGAGCCGTAACCCGTGCTAGACCTCTTAATACATTAGTTCCGTCCCTGATTGAGTAAACACTATTAATTGTTTATTGAGTAAGCTCACAAAACCATTCTTGACGGGCTTGAGGCGTGTTCGAACCGGGCAAAGCTTGATAGCTAGACATGAGATTTACCTACATGACCACAACATCGAAAATTCATTAGAACAAAAATTACTTTCTTTAACTCAAGAATCTAACTTACGGACTTGAAACAAATGTGACATTCACAACTTGTGCTTTACTAGATTCTTTCATTCTTGCACGGTAATGTGTTTCAACGGAATTTCATACCATTCCTTCTAGTCTTACAATAACATCATTCGACCCGTTCAAGAGAAGGGTCTTTACATACATCTTTTTCCATACTTGATTCGAATTAACACATTTATTGATAAACACATATCTATAGTGAAAACAAAAAATTGTACAAGTAGCGTACCTCGGTCTTGATTCCCTTGTTGCTTTGCTTGACTTGAACTCTCTTCCTTAACACCTATACATAACCCTTCATTCTTTTAATTTATGTCTCATACCCAATGTCACACCCCAACCGATGGCGGAATCATCGGGGCGCGGCACTGAGCGAAACAGATTGTTCAGAAGTTTCCACAACTATTATTACAAATTCAGTTAAGTGATACGTCCCATACCGTATCCCAAATAAATAAACAAGTTATCATAGAATACAACTAAACAAATAGTACTGTTCCGACAACTCAGATTCAGCTTATTACAAACCAAATGTTTAAGAGTACTGCCCAGAGTCATTAAGACTCGTCCGGACAAGATCTACAGACAACTAATGTCATAGATGCTTGATCGAACAACTCCAACGGCTCCATGGCTCTAGTTTATTCGCTTCTAGAGACCCCTAGGTAGGCTACGACCTACAACTGCTAGATGGGCTCTAAAGCTTTATTATTGCCTCGCTTTCCTAGCAAGTAAGCAGCCTAATTACCTGTCACATACGTTAAAATAAAGTCAATACATAAAATGTAAAGGTGAGCACACAAGTTTGATAATAGCATATAGAGTTCGAATAGTTTACGCATAACCAGGCACGTACACAGAGGAAAACGATGCATGTTAATTATCGACATGGGACCATCGATACCAACGACTGCGGGTTGACCGTCCGAGACGGTTCGCAATACATGATTACCACCGTAATCCATGCAAGTATTTGTCCTTAACAACCCCCGTGTGAACGGGTGCTGAGTCCAAACTATAGTACTATGTTGCTAAGGCAGGTAGATAGCACTCCACGTGTAAACATAATAAACAGCATTCATTTAGACAAATAGCACATGCAATTCGGTTAGCGTTCAAATAGTTTGTGTTTGATTGTGATTTGATAGGTAACGTATGTAACACCCAAAAGTGCTAAAGCAAAAAGGGATCGAGTATACTCACAGTGATTGATTGTGGATTGAAGGGAGCGCTGAGAGTAAGATTAGCCTGAATAGTTCGATAGCATAAAGATAAGTAACGTGGAAAAGTAAACAAGTATGGATGGATCGAATGGGCTGGTCGATCAAACGGCAGGTTCGATCGGACGACCCGTTCGATCGGCTAGTATATCCGGTTGGACAGTCCTGTTCGATCGGCCGGTTGGCTCGATCGGCTGGACCATTCGAGTGGATTGTTTCTTCCTCTGGTGTGTTTGTGTTAGAGGATTTGAACTTTTGAAGTTTTTGTTGCAGTATCGGAGAACACTGAAGTGTTCCTACCTTTCAAGTCGGTCGATCGGCGGTTCGCTCGATCGGCTAGCTCACTCGATCGGCTAGCTCACTCGATCGGCTAGGAGTTTCAGGATTAGTCCTCAACTGAATGTCACTCGATCGAATAGTCTGTTCGATCGGCTAACATTCCCTACTATGAACAAGTTGTGAAAACGATCAAGTGTTGAAGCATAGTATCTCATGATCCGAACAGTAATGTTTACCCATCGAGTGACCCATTCGATTGAACATTACTTCGTCAATACTATACTTTAAAAGTTTGGAAGTGTGGGACCATGTGCTAACCGATCGACTGGCCCGGTCGATCGGCTGGCATGTCCGATTGGCTGGGCTGTTTGAACAGCCTAGCCGTTCGGCCAGCAATTCTGACCTGGTCGGCCTTTCGTCTACACTTGGTTGTTTGTTTATTTGTCATTCTTCTAAGGCATCTTGACAACGTGTTGAACTATGATAACCTTCGTTCCGACCTGTTCTCTTGGCTCGAACAAGAATCACCCAAGTCCGGCCGGTTGAATGGTTCGGAATGTCGGTTTAGAGTTTAACCGATATCGGGTTAACCTTGTATATAGAATCCGAATCTTGAACCTCTTAACTGTTAGAATGATTGTTTAGCCAGTTCAAGCTCCGTTTCTATTGATTTGAAAGCATTGAGTGTAAAAGAGTTGAAAGAAAGTTGGAAATCCTTCTTTCAATCCTTCACATCATGAAAATGTTTAGATCTATGATGGATCTTAACTTGTTTATGTGGAAATCGGTTAGATCTAAGCTAATCATAGTGGAATGAGGCCAAAACATGATGTTCTTCAAGAACACCATGATGACATCACCCAAGAAAACTTAGATCTTGGTGATTTCACGGTTAGAATCCAAGTTTTGAAAGATAGAAAGGTGTAGAATCAAGTAATGATTGAAAACGTACAAGATTTAGAGTGAGAACTTACCGGGTTTGAGAGAAATCTGAGAAAAGGTGAAGAAGATAGCTGGTTCGGTCAGAGCTTTCCAAAAATGGAAAGTATGACGATGACAGCCCTATTTATAGGCTTCCAAAAGAGGAAAGTGGCAGCCGATCGGCTGGGAGATCTGATCGAGTGGGCTGCTCGATCGGCTGGCAAGGTGCTAGCCGATCGGCTGGCCTGCTCGATCAGGATGCCTTCCTGTTCGATCCGCCACGTACTTCAAGTATTTTGCGACGTTTTTCGACGTTTCGATTTTGATGAACGATGATATGGATACGATAGAGTTCCTAGTCAAATTACTTTTAATCCCAACCACTATATCTAACATACAATCTTCTATAAGTCACGTTTCGATGTCGGTTTCGATTGAGTTTGATTGCTTTTCGAGTTTCGATTCGATTTTCGATAGATTTGCTTAAATACCACACCAAACATAAAGTAAGCACGCACAAGTAACACATAAGGCACACACACACGTATAACAATACCACAATTCAATAATTCAATAATTCGAGTCTCGAGTTTGATTGATTGTTAGATCGGTTTGATTACTGATTAGGTCAACTTTATCGCATTGTTACTTCCTATCATTCACAGTCGTAGATCGGTTTGCATTAAAACACATTCGATTACTTCGATTCTTGCTGATTACAACACTTACTCCACATTGTAGATCCCAAAACGTATCCGGATCACAGTGGTTGGTTGTTTTAACCCATAACACCTATTGATTAGGTGTTTGAGATATGAAAAGTTAAGAAGAATCAAAGAAGAAGGTGAAGCTAATGGATTAATGAATACAACAAGTGTTGTATTGAATCCAAACAGTAAGATATAACAATAAACAACCTTGGATATCAGATTTGAGCACAAGATCAACACAAGAATGTAACAACACCAATATTCATTGAAGAGCCAAAAGCTTGAGTTCGTTACAAGGCATGAGCTATATATAGTGTCTGACTTGCCAGCAAATTTATAAATTTGTTGGAATCTTAACTACACCAAGTCAGATTTGCCACTATCAAAATATTACAATATTAGCCCCTAGACTTTACAAAGTCTAATAAACTTAACCAAAACAATCCATAACCATCTAAAGCAAGTACCAACGGTCTCATATGACCTAACAATATTCCCCCTAGACCGTTGCGTACTTGATCGTTCTTCATTCTTGTTTAGCGTTTTAGACCCTAATGGACTCAAGTACCTACGGTCTCAAAATGGTCTAACAATATTCCCCCTAGACCGTTGCGTACTTGAGCGTCTTCATTCCTTGACTCTGGTGACAGGATTTGTTGCGTCTTTTCCCATGATGTGCTGTGATGGAGTTTGCTTGTTATCAACTTCGCTTGCATCCTTCAATGTGACATTGTATGTGGATGACATTGGAGATTTAATTTCTCGGAATTCTGATTTTGATGAAAGAAGCTTGTCTTTTGAAGCAAGCGATTGATGATAACTTCTTTCTTCTCTCGAGCTTTGTCACACTCTTTCTTTTCTTCAATTTTTGAATAACATCTCCATCATCTCAGTCTTTCTTTCTCTCACCTTTCTCACAGCTCACGTGTATCCCTTCGCGGGTAAAGTTGGCATCTCAAGATCAGCTTGTAGCACCGAATCACCCCGCCTTTTCTTTCGCTTGTATCTGCTTTATGCAACCTGTTGGGGATCTTCTTCAATATCTTGTTCTTCGTTTTAGTGTGAGAAACTTCAAATAAAACATTTGCAGAATATATCTTCAATCCTGCATCATTCCGTTTCTCTTGATCTCGATTCTAACAGTTCTTGTATTCTGAAACATACAAACGAGCTAAGTAAGATCTGGATTGCAAAGTGCTATAATGTGTATTTGCAGAGGGTAGAGGTAGTAATAAAAGAAGTAAAAATATTTACAAAGGCGCAATCAAATATGCAGGCAAGAACACTACATATTTTTGACATTTAGACAATTACGCCGGTCAGATACAAATTTCAAACTTTCTCGAAAAACATGCCCATTTTTTTTGTTTAAAATAGCATAACTTATGAAATATTTATAAACCAGAGAAAGTTTGGGCCATTCTGACACCGAACTTCGAATTTTCAGCTCAGGGGAGGGGTTCCATTTGATGCGGACATTCGACGCTCGTCGACTTACCTGCAGAAGATCATATTGCTAACACTTTCCAAATTCTTATTTATAATTATTATTATTGTAATTAACCAGGGTACAAGAAAAACTGCCAGTATGTTTGTCCGCTTAAATCCATGCATCCTTCTTTCAACATGCCTTTGGAGAGCGCTTTTATCATGTTTTTTGTAATATTGACAAGTCTTCGATGGCCCCCACACAAGCTATTGAGAATAGAATCATTACGCCCCCGTGAATCCCACATCAGGACATACCCCCGCGATCAAGGTATGCACAAAGATTCCTCATAACAGGTGAGTATATTGGTTTCATTCTCTTCAACGATAGAACAGAGATCAGGTCTGTACTTTCGTACAACAGAGATCCCAAGAGTTATCGAGGGCTAGGACAGATAGTTTGGTGAACAGGTCAGTACCACCGTACAGCAGAGTTGCCAAACTAATCTGTCTGAGGATTTTGGCCAAAGATGGTGCTTATTATGGGTTTTGGCCAAAAATGGCACTTATTAGAAAGGGTTTGGCCTTTTTTTTTAAGGCACTTATTATTAAGAGAATATCATAGCGTCTAGGTCAGCATGTATCTGGATGCAGCAGAAGAACAACTATGATATCCTCCGAATGAAATACCAATATAAAGACCCGAAATCTCAGACTTTGGCAATCTGTCAACGCAAGATTCAAGACCATTAAGCCATATGCCGCAACGTGTTACCCACTGAGATGCGTAATGCCTGAGAAAAGCCAGAATTCTTGTGTAGACATTATGTTTTGCTCCCTAACAGCAGTTTACTCGTCGGTGTTGCTGAATCTACCGACACGTCGTTGCTTGGTACCCCGATTTCTTTTTGTTTTCTGTTTTGCAAGAAATGACAAAGTGTTAGCAATTTTCTATCATTTCTTCTAACAGGAGTCAGACACAAGCATCTAATATTGGATTTTATGGAATACCCCCCCCCCCCTTAAAATCTTTATTTTCGAAAGTCCGTTGGCTGAAAATAAAATTTTAAAAGTCAGAAAATCTTTTTGGTGGGCGACGCTTCACGATACTTGTTTTTCTTTCAACAAACGTTTTTTTTTTTTTAATATTGACAAAAGATAGAGTATTTACAAATGATTTTGGATCACAAGATTCATTTCCACTCAAGGAAATCAACCATTTCCAACCAGGTTACCAGCTGGTTGAATCGGGTTTTATCATTTGTCTTGGCGTTTTTCATGTCGAGCACGTATGTGTTGTTTTGTCATGTAACAGTGAGCATGATCATTTCTGCCGGAACGACATATTCAGGCTCGAGAAACAAACATTCCATGTCGTTGAAAAGCACCGCTATTCCTTTATCAATGACTTGTGATACGCTCATGAGATTGTAGCACAATTCTGGAACATAGTTGACATTTTCCAAAGTAAGTGCTTCAGATACAACATCTCCTATTCCAACGATCTTCCCTCCCTTTTCATCTCCAGTGAATGACACGTAATCACCGTCAATAAAACAAAAATTCTTCAGAAGTTCCTTTAAGCCTGTCATGTGTCTTGACCATCCGCTGTCGACATGCCAGATATATTTCATGAGCATTCGAAGCCATTTCTGGAGTTTATTCTGAAATACAAGTATATACACAAATCAGTTTGATTTGGGAACCCAGATTTGCTTCACTTTGGATCTATCATGGTTATGACCCACGATGTCCTCTTTTTGCTTCCAAAAATAAGTTGTTGAATTAACCAGATTTTTAACAGATTTCTTAAGAAAATGAAGCTGATTTGTGAAATCTTTAACAAAATCATATTCTAGTTTAGAAAAATTCTTGGTTTTACAATGTTTCGCTGTATGTCCTAAATGATCACAGCGAAAACATCGTTTACGTCTGGGCTTTTTGGTGTTAGAAGATGATGTAAGTGATGAGTGTCTTGAGCTTTTTGAAGAATCTTTTGATGCGGTGTATCTTGAACTCTCGGCTTTCTTCATTTTCTTGTCAACTCTGCTTTCATCTTCTGAGCATTCTTCATCACTGTCGGAATCGGATGAATTTTCAGACGTTTGGTATTCACTTGAGTTTTGCTCTTCACTTGCTTCGTAACTTGAATCATTGCAGCTTTGATCTTCGCCTGAACTTTCTGAATCTTGGTCTTCAATTGTTTCAACACTTGAGCCTTCAGAGCTTTCATCATTTGTTGTTTGATCTTCACTTGTGGTTTTCTAGGTTTCTTCACTTGAAAATTCAGGGCTTTCACCATCTGTTGTTCGACCTTCGCTTGATGTTTCTGATTTTTGCTCATCCTTAGGACTTGAAGTCTCCTTTTCCTCTTCTGAGGCAGCACCGCTTGAGTCTTCATTGCAGTGATCTTCAATGAATTTCTTTTCTGACTCTGTCATACCTGTTCTAAATGGAACAAATTCTGGAATTTCCTCTGTGAGGAACTTTCCAAAGCTATTCTTTTTCAATTCTGGCACAAATACAGGAGATTCACAAACAATTTTATCATTACAAAAAGCAGAATTTAAATCATGACATTCAGACATAACATGTTCACGATCACGGGTCTCAAATGTAGGCACATGGCCCTTACAGTCATCCGAAGATTTAAATTTAGGCACACGGCCATTACAGTCATCCCGAATATTGTTTTTCTTAGAACAGTTCTAGGCGAACCAGTTAACAGTGGAATAACTGTCGCCTGAATAACCTATTCCTATTTTTGAACCACCGCAGTCTCCATCCTCATCGCACACATCTTCTTTACACACAATTGGATCTGCATTACTTTTAGAAAAGTTAGCGGTTGTTTTATTTTCACAAGATTCGTTTTGTTCTACAGAGGCCTTTTCATCAATTAGATCGTTTTCGGGATGAGGAGTTGGCATAGGCACATAGTTTTTGCTATATGGTGGAAAGAAGAGTTTTCTTTCATTTCCTTGCCTGTCCTTATACCCGATCCCGTCTTTCACATACGTTGGTCGTTGGCAGTTTTTGATGTCAGTAAAGGCCTTTTGACTGACATTCCATTTGTCTATGACAATTTGCAACTTGTTCTTTTCGTTTAAAGCCTTTTCTAGTCTACCTGTGAGATCGTTAATGATAAAATCTTTTCTAAACACAAATTCTTTTAGAGTTTGCATTTCAGCTAAAGTTGAATTCAACTTTCTCTGATATGCGGCCTCGTTCTGTTTAAGCTCTTTGTTAAATTTTAAAGCATTGTCTTTTGTCTCTTAAATTCTAGATTTAGAGACTTGTAATGTGCCACGACAGCAACGCATGCTGGTGTGCATAACTTTACTTTAAAGTTATGTGGAATGCTGTTTACCAAATCCTTGTCTGCCTTTTCTTTTGAGGATTCGGTTTTCATGGCCACAGCATCAACGCTTTCTCTTCCTTCACAGAAGTTGTTTCTTTCTGATCCTGCTCTGTGGCCTTCACAGCTTCTTCAACCTTCTTGTCTTTCTCAGGCTCGGAGAAATTGAGAATACTCTTCAGACCCTTGTTGGTAGCATCATCTCCTTTTGGGATTCCCGTAGCCTGTTTCTCGGTAGGTTTTGACGATGAAGATAAAGAATCGCTCGAGATTTTTGCCATGAGTGCTTTGTGAACTTGTTCCTCTGCTTCAGCATTCTCTTTAGCTTGAGTGTCACCGAGCACAACTGTCTTTTCATTGGACCGTGGAGCCTTTGATGCGCTTGCGGAAGCGTTGAAGTAAGTTGTGTCTGAAGCTTGTTGACTGACACCTTCAGATGCAAGAAGTGCCACGTTCTTCAATCCTACAGAAGTCTGAGCAGGCTTTGGGGTGTAACCAGTCGTATTCATTTCTTGTTTGTTAACATCCATTTCAAAATCCTTCAAAGTGTTGATCAAATCGATTAGAGTGACAGGATTTGGATTGTTGAGGAAATCCCTTTTGATCATCATGCACTTTAGGCTCCATTCCTTTGTAAGTGAGTCCAAAAGCTTCTTTATGGCAGCACGGTTAGTGATATGATTTCCTGCCTTCTTCATCTTGGTCATCATATTTCGAAAGCGACTGATATGATCGGAAAGGCTTTCTCCACGAATTCCACAAAACAGGTCATATTGCTTCTGAACCATGATTCTTTTGCTCTCAATCAGCTCTTCGTTTCCCTCGTAATATTCGATCAAAGCGAGCTAGAGTTCATTTGCTGTTCTGTATTTTTCAAACATGTTACAGTCACAGAGCCATGGTTAAGGCGGCATGTGCATGACAGTCCCGTTGGATTAGGGCCTTGTCTTCATCAGTGAAGGTAGTTGCATCATTGTTGGCAACTACCGCATCTCCTCGAACAACCGTTGGAATGTGGCGTCCAGCGGTGACAGAGAGCCACAGATTGTAGTCCGTGTATTCGAAGAACGACTGGATACGAGTCTTCCAAGTACCAAAATCTTCTGCTCCTTTCAACTTTGGTGGTTTAGTGGTGGTTCCGGTCTCATGTTCTGCTTGAGCAATTGGACTTAGTTGATTCAACGACATCTTGACTTGTTTTTGACTTAAGAAAGCTGATCAGACAATAATTTCGCTGGAAGATGATTCTGAGAATAATTTCGCAGAACTATTTCGCCGATAACTTCGCCAATGCAATAACTTCGCCGGATAGAGGATGGATCCTGCACGAGTGAAGATAGCTAATTTCGCTGAGACAATTAACAAACACGTTAGTTTGGCTAAATTCGCCGATCACCGTGATAAAAACGCTGTGGTTCTTTATCACTGTCCTCGAAGTCGCCTTCGATAAATTCGCTACAGGGTTAATGACGCTATTTCGCTGGTAATTAACAATTTTGCCTTTGTTTGATCGGCGAAACTGTTAATTTTGCGATATTCAAGTTAAATTTGCTGAATTCAAACTAAATTTGCTGGCTTCAAAATAATTTCGCTGGCTTCAAAAATAATTTCGCTGGCTTCAAAGTAATTTCGCTGGCTTCAAAGTAATTTCGCTGGCTTCAAAGTAATTTCGCTAGCTTCAAACTAATTTCGCTGGATTCAAAATAATTTTGCTGGCTTCAAAATAATTTCGCTGGCTTCAAAATAATTTCGCTGGCTTCAAAATAATTTCGCTGGCTTCAAAAATAATTTCGCTGCATTCAAAAATTGTTCGCTGACTTCATGCTAACTTCGCTGAGCAGAGGGTTTAACACGAACTTAAACCCTCTAATCACCCAAATACAGCTCAAAAACCATGTTTTGATACATCAAAATGTCCAAAATGACTCCCTAATCATATATTAACAACAACCTATCGATTAAACACACCAAATCAATCCATTTGAGGTCCAAAAATTTGAGAACTTTGAAACTTTTGAAAAACCTTCAAAACTATGAAAAATCTCAACAAAAACACAACAACCAAGAGCACTAAGGCTCTGATACCAAATTGTAGATCCCAAAACGTATCCGGATCACAGTGGTTGGTTGTTTTAACCCATAACACCTATTGATTAGGTGTTTGAGATATGAAAAGTTAAGAAGAATCAAAGAAGAAGGTGAAGCTAATGGATTAATGAATACAACAAGTGTTGTATTGAATCCAAACAATAAGATATAACAATAAACAACCTTGGATATCAGATTTGAGCACAAGATCAACACAAGAATGTAACAACACCAATATTCATTGAAGAGCCAAAAGCTTGAGTTTGTTACAAGGCATGAGCTATATATAGTGTCTGACTTGCCAGCAAATTTATAAATTTGCTGGAATCTTAACTACACCAAGTCAGATTTGCCACTATCAAAATATTACAATATTAGCCCCTAGACTTAACCAAAACAATCCATAACCATCTAAAGCAAGTACCAACGGTCTCATATGACCTAACAATATTCCCCCTAGACCGTTGCGTACTTGATCGTTCTTCATTCTTGTTTAGCGTTTTAGACCCTAATCGACTCAAGTACCTACGGTCTCAAAATGGTCTAACACACATAATACAACTAAAACACAAAATCGACTATCTACAGTCAAAGAAAGTCAAAGTTGACTTGGACTTGGACTTTGACTTTGACTTTGACATTCGAAAACACGGGGTGTTACAGCCTCCCCTTGTTTAGGGAATTTCGTCCCGAAATTAGGCTCGAAGGCTACACGACACCGTGATTTACCAATTTGATGCTTCAGATCTATTTATTTAAACAACTGTGGGTACTTGGCCTTCATGTCGCTTTCGAGTTCCCAAGTGAACTCCGCACCTCGTTTGCCTTCCCATCGGACTTTCACGATCGGGATGCGAGAGCGCCTGAGCTGCTTGGTTTGGCGATCCATGATTTCGACAGGCTTTTCCACGAAGTGTAACGTTTCGTTGACCTGAAGATCGTCGAGTGGTACGATTAGATCATGATCAGCAAGGCATTTTCGGAGGTTAGAGACATGGAAAGTCGGGTGGACGTTACTGAGTTCCTCCGGTAATTCGAGTCTATAGGCGACTTTTCCGATTCTTTCCAGAATCCTAAAAGGTCCAACATATCGAGGCGCGAGTTTCCCTTTCTTGCCAAATCGGACTACACCCTTCCAAGGCCATACCTTTAGGAGTACGTAGTCACCAACTTCAAATTCAAGGGGCTTGCGTCTTTTATCGGCGTAACTTTTCTGTCGGTTCCGAGCTTTTACCAAATTGTCTCTTATCTGGTGGATTTTGTCAGTCGTTTCTTGTAGAATCTCGGGACCGGTTAGTTGCGAGTGACCGATCTCGTGCCACACAATAGGCGATCGACATCTTCTACCATAAAACAAAATAGAAGTTGAGAAATCGACAATTTCGGCTATAGATGTGTTGTGATAAGATTATATGATTACATGCAATTATTTTATTAAATTATAAAATTAACTTGACACTAATAAGTTTATATCTATAAAAATCGTCAGATGGAAAACGCTAATAATGAGCCAGTTAATGAAGAAAATCAATATGAGCAAAACCAGGAAAACCAATATATGACTAGACAAGATATTGAAAATATCATTACTCAAGGGATAGCCAATGCTATTCCAGCAATCATGGCTGCTGCTCGAAAACCTGTTGAATCGCAACAAATCATTCCGAGTAAACGTACTCAGGAAGACAATTTTAGCCATAGTGTTAATGGAGGCGGCAATCATGACAATCATGATAATGATCCACGACAAGCCCCACTTCCTAAGAAAATGAAAGCTGCAACGACTGGTTGCACTTACAAAGAATTTCTTGCTTGCAAACCCACGGAATTTGCAGGTAATGAAGGGGCAACTGCAACACTGCGTTGGTTAGAGAAAACCGAAGCAGTAATTGCAATAAGCAAATGTGTCGAAGATGATCAGGTCATGTATGCTTCGAATTTATTCAAAGAAGGAGCACTAGAATGGTGGAACACTGTATTACAAGCGAAAGGAATAAGAATAGCCTATGCTATGAGATGGGAAGAATTTAAGAGTCTTGTAGAAAGAAAATTCTGTCCCGAATATGAAAAAGATCTAATGGCCAATAAATTCCTAAATCACCGTATGACGGGTATAGATTGTCGCGGTTATACTTCGACATTCTTTGAATACGCTAGAGTGGTACCAACCCTGGCCTCGCCAGAACTGGTATTCATTTCCCGTTACATTTGGGGATTAATTAGTGAAATCCGTAACATCGTTAAAGCTGCGAGACCTCGTACTATTGACGATGCTGTGGAGTTAGCTAATACCCTAACTGATGAACTGGTACGCACGAGAGAGGAAGATCGAAAGAAGGAATTGGCTCAAAAGATTACCCAAGGATTTCGTGTGGGTAATAATAATAATAAGTTTAAGAAGAAAGGAATGAGGCAATCCGCAAATCCGCCTTTTTGCAGAAACTGCAAAAAGAATCATTTCGGAAAATGCAATATAATCTGCAACTTTTGTAAAGTTGCATGACATCGTGAGGAAAATTGTAGAAAGAAGACAACAATCTGTTTCAACTGCGGAGAAACCGGGCATTTTAGACCAGAATGTCCTAAGTTAGTTAAACCAACAGACAACAAAGCCAAACCAGCCGACGGAACTACTAAGAAGAATGCACGAGCATTCCAGCTGACTACTCAAGAAGCCGAACTCATCCCAGATGTGATAGCTGGTACGTTCTTATTTCACGACGTGTTTGCAAAAGTATTATTTGACTCTGGTGCAAACCAAAGTTTTATTAATACTTCATTCTGCCAAGCTCTTAATTTACCCTTAACCACCCTTAGGCAGATTTTTACGGTCGAAACCGCCGAAGGGAATTCTGTTAACATAGATAAAGTTTTGCAAGAAGGAAAGATAGAACTAATAGGTCATAAGTTTTCTGCAAATCTGTTACCTATGAAATTAGCCAGATTCGATGTGGTATTAGGAATGGATTGGTTAGTAGCCAACCATGCTCGAATCCTATGTGATAAGAATTCCGTAGAAATTCGAACCCCCACAGGAGAGGTAATCTTAATTACAGGAGAGAGATCTCGAAAGCCACTGAAATTCATCTCAGTAATGAAATTGGCCAGTTACTCGAGAAAACAAGAAATGGTGTATATGATTTCTGTAATCATTAACACTAAAAATAAGGAACTTCAGGACATCCCTGTAGTCTCAGAATACCCAGACATCTTTCCAGAAGAATTACCTGGATTACCACCTGATAGAGAAGTAGAGTTTAGAATTCATCTAATTCCGGGTACTACACCAATAGCTAAAGCACCTTATCGATTAGCACCCACCGAAATGCTAGAATTGAAAAAGCAATTAGATGAATTACTAAGCAAAGGATTTATACAACCTAGTTCATCCCCTTGGGGAGCACCAGTGTTGTTTGTGAAAAAGAAAGATGGATCGATGCGGATGTGTATTGATTATAGAGAGCTGAATAAAGTTACAATTAAGAATCGATACCCATTACCTAGGATTGACGATCTTTTTGATCAACTCCAAGGCGCTAGGTATTTTTCTAAAATAGACCTAAGATCTGGATATCACCAGCTGAAAGTACAAGAAGAGGACATACCTAAAACTGCTTTCAGAACTAGGTATGGTCATTATGAGTTTACAGTCATGCCCTTTGGATTAACGAATGCCCCAGCAGCATTCATGGACATGATGAATCGGATCTGTAAACCATACTTGGATAAATTTGTGATCGTTTTCATCGACGATATACTTATTTACTCCAAAAGTCAAAAGGAACATTGTGAGCACCTACATGTACTCTTTAACTTTGTTAAGAAAGGAAAAGCTTTACGCCAAATTCTCAAAGTGTGAATTCTGGCTGCAAGAAGTGCAATTCTTAGGACATGTGGTAAATCATGAAGGTATCCATGTAGATCCTGCTAAAATAGAAGCAATCACTAAATGGAAGGTCCCACAGACAGCTATGGAAATTAGAAGTTTTCTAGGCTTAGCTGGATACTACAGAAGATTTATTAAGGATTTCTCTAAGATAGCCGTACCCTTGACTAAGCTGACCTGTAGAACCGTTAAGTTTGAATGGGGATCTAGACAAGAAGAAGCTTTTAAGATTTTAAAACACCGATTGACGAATGCTCCAATTTTAGCTTTACCTGAGGGAACAGAAGATTTCGAAGTATATTGTGATGCCTCAAAGTTAGGATTTGGATGTGTGTTAATGCAACGCAAGAAGGTAATTGCGTATGCCTCTAGGCAATTGAAAAAGCATGAAGAGAATTATACGACTCATGACTTAGAATTAGGAGCCATAATTTTTGCCCTTAAAATCTGGAGACATTATCTGTATGGAAGTAAGTTTACTATTTATACAGACCATAAAAGTTTAAGGTACATATTTGGGCAAAAAGAGTTAAATATGAGACAAAGGAGGTGGATGGAAATCCTCAGCGATTACGACTGTGATATTCAATATCACGAAGGAAAGGCAAACGTAGTCGCAGATGCCTTAAGTCGTAAATATCATGAAAAGCAAAAGCGAGTCCGTGCTCTTAGATTAAATCTACAAGTAGATTTAATGGAGCAATTGAAGCAAGTTCAAGAAACAGCAATCAAGGACGATTCTGAAGGAATGAAAGGTTACATAAAAGAACTAGAACAAGGAAATGATGGAATTTGGAGATTCCACAAGAAACGAATTTGGGCACCTAAGCAAGGAGAATTAAGAAATAAGATTTTAGAAGAAGCCCATAAATCTAGGTATACTATGCACCCAGGAGACAATAAGATGTACCAAGATTTAAGGAATAATTTCTGGTGGATAAGTATGAAAAGGATATAGCCAGTTATGTATCTAAGTGTTTAACCTGTTCACAAGTTAAGGCCGAACATCAGAAACCTTCAGGACTAATACAACAATTGGAAATGCCTGTATGGAAATGGGAACTCATAACAATGGATTTTGTTAATCGATTAACCAAATCAGCTCATTTTCTACCAATGAAAGAAACCTTTAGCATGGAAAGGTTAGCAAAGTTGTACGTAGATGAAGTGGTATCCTTACATGGAGTTCCACTCTCCATTGTATCGGACAGGGATAGTCGTTTTACTTCCCATTTCTGGACTAGTTTCCAGAAAGCAATGGGAACTCGACTAAATCTGAGTACTGCATATCATCCACAGACAGACGGACAAAGTGAAAGGACGATACAAACTTTCGAAGACATGCTCCGAGCATGTGTAATAGATTTTGGTGGAAATTGGGATAGCCACCTACCTTTAACTGAATTCTCCTATAACAATAGTTATCATTCCAGCATTGAAACTGCTCCATTCGAAGCACTGTATGGGCGCAAGTGCAGAACCCCAGTTTGTTGGGCAGAGATAGGAGAAAGTCAATTATCAGGTCCTGAGATTGTACAAGAAACTACTGACAAGATAACTCAGATCAAGGAAAGACTAAAAACGGCTCGAGATCGTCAGAAAAGCTATGCAGACAATCGTCGCAAGCCGTTAGAATTTCAAATCGGAGACAAAGTACTCCTGAAAGTTTCTCCTTCGAAAGGAGTAGTACGATTTGGTAAGAAAGGAAAACTGAGCCCAAGGTATGTAGGACCATTTCCAGTAATACAACGAATAGGACCAGTTGCTTATCGTCTACAACTACCAGAGGAACTAGCTGGAGTACATGATGTATTTCATGTATCCAATCTTAAGAAATGTTTATCAGACGAATCCCTGGTAATACCTCTTCAAGATGTAGAGGTAAACGAAAAGCTGAAATTCATAGAAAAACCACTACAGATCGAAGATAGAAAAGTTAAATTTCTCAAGCACAAACGGCTAGTGCTGGTCAAGGTCAAATGGAATTCAAAGAGAGGACCGGAATACACTTGGGAGCTAGAATCAGAAATGAAGCGAAAATACCCTCATCTATTCCAGTAAATCTCGAGGACGAGATTTTTCTTAAGGTGGGGAGGATGTAACAACTCTCATGAAAATTAATAATTAGGATGGTAATTATCTATTAAGAAAACCCTAATTGAGACACCCAAGTGATTCTGCATAAACCCTAAAATTTCCAGAACAATCGGAATCAGGATCAGGGCCCCTAAAACTCAAGGGGGGTTAACCCTAGTTGAACGATTATCTACATAAATCGTTGCCCAAATTTAATTGGACAGAATTTATAAGTCAGCAAGCCTAGTCCCGAACCTAGGCAGCCTATAAATAGACTGCTTCCCTTACGGACCGTAAGGGAAGTGGCTTACGGTCCGTAAGCGTGTCCAAAAATCAGTATAAATAGCCGACATTGGCACTTGCATTCTGTCTTTTAAACGACGAAGAAATTCGTTGAACTCGCTGAGTTATAGTAGAATCAGTCCACACCACACACAAATTCACAAAACGCTGCCGCAATCAGGGTAATAACTCGATCGCTATTACGATTCAACGTCCGATCGATTATAACTATCCAACGATTGTCTGAGTGCTGCTCAAATTGAGCTTGTACTTTATTATTCATCGTGAATTCGACTTGAATATTTGAGTGCTGTTCGAATTAGGACTATGCTCTGTTATTCGTTGTGAATCCGTTGAATTACTAAAGTATCGCACTTGTTATCGTTGTGAGGGTTTAATCTCGTGAATTGTCGTAACTGCTGTATTAGTTACTAACCCGTTTGTGTGTGTGCATTGTTGTTAAATTAGGTTAAGCAAGGCTAATCAGTAGGCTTATATTCTGCTCGTTAAATCGGCAATGTGAGTCATTCTCTTTTTATCAACTTTTTTACAATACTCCAAATTATTTTCCAAAGTTATAATTACAGGGATTAAGTCTTTGTAGTCGCCAAATTTACAGCCGGTATGTGGGGTATTGTGCACATTACTAGTATTTTTATCAGTTTAGGTGGGCGTACCTAAATCATGATACGTCACTTTTAGGTGAACGGACCTAATAGTGATTTACGTCACTTGTGGGTGAACGGACCCAACAGTGATATGACCACAGTCACAGATCCGGTCGAGTGACAAGTACTGTGGGTAATTGGTTGACATGTAGAAACATTGTAATCGCTCTTAATACTGTAAATTATAACTAAATATGATTTTACATAAACCAGAATGATTCACTCAGTATTTCCCCGCTGACAAAACCTTTTTCAAACATGTTTCAGGTGATCTGTTGTAATCCAAGAAAAGTGTCGTGAAGCACTACAAGCTCAGAGAAGTGGCTCAATGTGAATAAATAAAGAAACATGTTTTGAGAAATAAAGATTTCCCTGTGAAATTATCTTATTGTAAATTATGGGATTTTATCCCTAAACTTTATATAATATATTAAACGGGCATTTTTAGTATTAAAAGATCCTGTATTAAAAGACTTCCGCTGTCGCCTAAATTAGATACCACGGGATTCCTGCCTCGCGGCTCTTAAACCGGGTCAAACCGGGGCCGAGGTCCGTGACAGACTCTTTATCCCAGTACCCCCTGAAATGCTTCTTAGATGCCTACAAAGGATACCATCAGATCCAGATGTCGACAGAGGACGAAGAAAAAACCGCCTTCATCACAGACGAAGGGACATTTTGCTATACCAAAATGCCCTTCAGTCTTAAAAATGCTGGGGCCACATATCAGAGATTCATGAAAACCCTCTTCAGCGAACAACGGGGAAAGAACTTGGAAGTATACGTTGATGACATCGTTATCAAAAGCTTAACAGAGATGGCCATGATAGATGACATAGCTGAGACTCTCCGCACTATGCAAGATGTGAACATGAAGCTAAACCCCGGAAAGTGCTGTTTTGGGGTGGAAGAAGGTAGATTCTTGGGAGTGGTAGTCACTAAAGGCGGAATCAAAGCTAACCCGGAGAAAACTCAAGCTGTGGCTGAAATGCGATCCCCCAGATCCCTAAAAGACATCCAACAATTGAACGGGAGGTTAATTGCTTTGAACCGTTTTTTATCGAAGGTAGCTGACAGAACCCTCCCCTTCATGAAAGTGCTGAAGGACTGCCTCCAAACAGACAGGTTCAAATGGACCCCAGAAGCGGAGGTTGCCTTCCAAGAAATGAAAACCTACATCTGCAAACTCCCAACATTGGCCACCCCAGTACCCAGGGAACCCCTGCTCCTGTATCTGTCTGCCTCGAAAACGACCATAAGCGCGGTCATGGTGGTAGAACGGGAGGGAAAGCAGATCCCAATATATTTCATCAGCAGAACACTTAAAGGCCCCGAGGTACGCTATATGCCCCTGGAGAAGCTGGCGTTGGCCCTTGTTTTCGCATCCCGGAGACTCAGGAGGTACTTCCAGGGGCACAAGATAACCCTGATGACTGATCAACCCCTCCAAAAGGTACTCAGGAGGCCGGAGCTGTCCGGACGATTGGCTAAATGGGCCGTGGAACTGGGGAACACTCCTTAGAGTTTAAGCCCAGAACAGCCATGAAAGGATAAATACTGGCCGATTTTTTAGCAGAAGTCCCTGAGGATGAGGAAAGGGAACTTCTAAAATGGGAAGCCTTGGAAAAGGAAGAAAGAGAAAAGGAGGGCGAGGCCGTGTGAAAGTTACTCACATATGGGGCCTCTAGTGAAGAAGGGAGCGGAGCAGGCATCACATTGATAAGCCCTGAAGGGATTGAGTTACCCTACGCCATAAGGCTGGACTTCGAGAACACCAACAACACTGCAGAGTATGAGGCCCTTTTAGCGGGGATGAGGCTAGCACAAAAATGAAAGCAAGGCATGTGGAAGCTAGCACCGATTCACAACTGGTGGTTAAACAACACCAAGGAGAGTATGAAGCCAAGGACAACACCATGGCTCAGTACGTGGCGAAAGTAAAGGAAACAGCTGAGGCATTTAAAACTTTCAAGTTAGAATACATCCCCCGAGGGAGAAACAGAAAATCTGATGCCCTTAGTAAGCTGGCCTCAGTAGCATTCGACCACCTGGCAAGAGAAGTCAAAGTGGAAATCCTGACTTCCCCTTCCCTCAGCATAAAGGAGGTAGCTGCAATTGAGAATGTGCAAGAAACATGGATGACACTGATCATAAAGTTCCTCAGAGACGGAACATTGCCCGAGGGAGACTGGGCAGCTAGGAAAATAAGGGTAAAGGCCTTGCAATATGAGCTGATTGATGGGGAACTATACCGGAGGTCATACCTAGGCCCATCCCTGAAGTGTGTTGACATGGAAGAAGCTGAGTATGTGATCAGGGAAATGCATGAAGGGATTTGTGGAATGCATTCGGGGCCAAGGACGATAGTAACAAAGGCAATGAATGCGGGGTTCTATTGGCCACGAATGTATGAAACAGCATCCAAGGAGATTAAGAAGTGTGACAATTGTCAGGTACATGCACCGATGACCCATCGACACAAACACCCGATGATACCAGTCTCAACATCCTGGCCCTTCCAAAAGTGGGCCATCGACATAATCGGGCCATTTCCGGAAGGTCCAGGAGGAGTCAAGTATGTGGTAGTGGCCATCGATTATTTTACCAAGTGGATCGAGGCAAGGCCCTTGGCAAAAATAACTGGGGAGCAGATGAGGCGGTTTATATTAGATAACATCATCTGCAGATACGGGGTCCCAAAAGAACTGGTAAGTGATAACGGCGTCCAATTTGCTGGAAGACCTTTTAAGCCATGGTGCGATCAGATGCACATTCAGCAAGTGTTCACCTCCGTCACTCTTGCCCAAAGTAATGGATTAGTAGAAAGAGCCAACCAAAGTGTCATCAAGGGAATGAAGGGAAGACTCGGGAGAAAACAAAAAGGATGGCTGGAGGAACTACCATTTGTGCTATGGGCATATAGGACCACTCCTAAAAATTGCAATGGGGAAACTCCTTTCAGCCTAACTTACGGGACGGAAGCTGTAATCCCGGCTGAAATAGGATCCCCAACTGCCCGAATGAGGCTCAGGGAGGAGGAGAATGAGCAACACCTCCGGATGAATCTGAACCTTTTGGAAGAAAGAAGAGAAGTAGCAGCAATCAGGGAGGCCAAATACAAGAAACAGCTGGAAAGTTATTACAACGCCAAGATGAAAAAGCTCAACCTCGTCCCAGGAGACCTGATCCCAAGAGCAAATGAAGCCAGCCTGCAGGAGAACACCGGAAAGTTAGGCCCCAACTGGGAGAGGCCTTACCGAGTCATATGGGCAAACGGCAAAGGGAGCTGCAAATTGGAAACACTCCAAGGCAAGGAGGTCCCCAGGACATGGAACCTCATGCAGCTTAGGAAATATCACATATGAGGGGCCTACCCCCAGGAAAAATAGCCAAGAGCCACGTTTGTAATATTTAACTATTAACCTGGGGCTCCCCCAAGGACGGATCTTTTGTAACAATTTGTGCTGGGAAGTTTAAACCCCAAGAAGTAAATAAAAAACTGACAGTTAGCGTGTCCTCTTTTGACAAAATAGCGGGTATTATACCTAGGCAGACGTGCCTGGGAACACTATAAAACCTAATTAACAAGTAAACACACGTGTACAAAGCATATCAAACATGCCAAAAGCCCAGCCGTGAGGCAAATAGGGTCTAGCTAACCCAAAGAAAGCGGACAAAAAACAAACCAAAAACATAATCTCATATTATAAACTTGTCCTGTGATTGGCCTCGAACAGACAATCCGGGTTTACTAGACAAACCACAAGCACAACATATCTTTGTAAACCAAACTACAAAAAGGGATCATGTTTTATTCATTTACAAAACAAATGTACAAAGAAAAGCCTTAATAACTTTGGCTGAAATACAAGGCAACAAAACACAACAAGTTCAACCAAAAAGACCAAAGCTCAACTTCTTGCAAAAACGGTCCAAAGGTCCCCAGGAAAACACCAGCTTGATCCTAGGCAAAAGCCCCTGCAAAACAACAAACATAACAAAAAGCATGCAAATAACAGGGCAACAACACAGGATCATAAGTTATACGATTAGGCATTAAGGAGGACCCCCACACAAAGGTCCCCCTTTTCAAACACAAAAAGTTTAAAAGTATCCTAAGGAAAGTAGTTATTCAAGTTACAACCACAATGAAGAAAATAAATGTCCAGGAATCACTGGGGAGCACCCCCCAGACAAAGATGGCGGGGAGGAAGGACCAACAGAGGAAAACAGGGCCTTTAATTCATCTATCGATATTAAGGGATGCTCCAGGATTTTCTTCAGGATAACAGGGGTCTTGCTCCCAAACTCCTCGTCCAGCTTGGACAACTTCTTCTTAGCCTTGGAGTTGTACAGCGGAGTCTCCTTCCTGCCTAGACCCTGAGTAGAATAAGCGTAACCATCCTTCAACCCAGCCTAGTAGCCAACATCCCGGTAAGCCCTATATATCTCCTCCAAACCACTCTTAAAATCCTCTGACTGGGAGACAGCGGAAAGGAAAGCCCCAAACCCCTCCGTGATCAGCCAATGTTTCTCCCCGGCCAACCGCTGGTTATCATCAGAAGTCACCCCTAGTCTGCATACATGGTATTCAACTGCTCCTAGGAGACAGAGCCAACTTCCTTCAAATACTTCAACTCAGCAGCCAACTCTTCTTTCTCTTCCACCAACACCGCCATCTCCTGCTCCCAGGCTCGCTCCTTCTTCTCGAACATGGCTCCAGCCCCCTGGACAAAAAACATCACGAAAAATTCGAAAGACAAAAAAAAGAGGGGGGAGAAGGGCTACATACCTTCTCTTCCAGCAACCTTCTCTCAGCTTCAACTACTTGGCACCTAAGTTCGGCAGCAACAGACTGGGAGGTTTTAAGCTCACCCTTGAGACCTTCGTTGGCCCTCCTCAAATCATCAATCCGCTGCAACATGCCAGCACCCCTGAAAAAGCTTTCACAAAGAGACATGCTATACTGATCCTCGAAAAGATCATCCCTCAAAGCAGAGTTTACGAATTTATGGGAGGGAGGGACAACATGACTCAGGAAATCCCTAGCAGCCTCAGGAGTCCCTATCACTGAGGAATGAGTTACTTTCCATTTGGGGACATAGGTAAAGGGGATAGCATCAGAAAACAGAGGAGCCAAAGGGGACCGACGGATAAGACCCTCAGGCTCAGTGGGCTTACTGGTCCCCGTAGCATGAAGAGGATAGAGTTCAAAGGCTGAGGTAAAGTGAGCTAGGCATGCTTCCGGGGTTTTGTCCCGAACACGGGAAGAGAAGGGACCAGTGGGGATCTCTATGGGATCACGAGAACTCCCCTGCACCAAAAGAAACATCAGAAATAAAATAAAGATGAGACAGAATAGACAAGGAGAAAAAAGGACTCACCAACAAAGGTGCACTCACAAGACTCGAAGACCTCAGGTGTTTGGACAAAGAACCCTTGACCCCCACAGGGGGAAGTTCGGAAACAGCCTTCGAAGGAAGGGGGAGCTTCTGCCCACTGGCACTCCGGAGCCTTTGCCGGAAATCACGGGGAACGGGGGCTGGCTGAGGACTTGCGGCCTTCCTCTTGCGAACTAAACGAATTTCCAGATCTTGATCATCACCCCTATCAGAATGCTCAACAGGGGCAGGATCAGGGGAACTCTCTTCCCCATCAGAGGAAGTGTCCTCACCCCCCTCTACAGCAACGGAGCTCCCCGCCGGGCAGATCCCCCGGTAACTTGCACTACCCCACTCCGGTTCAGGCCCGGAACAGCTTCACCATCAACCACAAACTGCACATCCTTGGAGTCTCCCTGGAGCAACCTCCACAGTGTCAACTCTGCGAAAGAAAGGCACTAAAGATGACTACACAGATACCAAGAAGCAAAAGCAGACAAATGCAGATCCGAGATAAAAAGATACCTTTTTTACCAAAGAAAGCCTTGGGTCGAACAGGATAGGAAGGGCTCAACCCTCCCATGGCCAAAATACCCCCAGAAAAGGTGAAAGCCCGGGTAGGGTTCTCGTACATGCGTTTCCATTGAATAGTCTCGTTAGCCGATAGGGTAGGAACAGTATCTTCAATGGGGGCATCGACATCTCTAGGCAAAGGGGATTCTGACATCATGGCAGCAGAGACAAAAATAAACCTACTTTTCCAATCCTTTGGGTAAGTGGAAGTTGGCATGAAGGTGTAACAGGGTTTTGACACATTGTTCTGTCTCTTGGCAAAGGTGAACCAATCTCCGTCGGAGATCAATTTGTAAAACATACAGAATAAGGGAATGGAAGGTTCACCGGATATAGCTGCACAGGACAACTCGAAGTGTACCACTCTCATCCACCCTAAGGGATGCAACTGAGAGAAGTGAACCCCAAAATGACGAAGCAGAGCGACCTTAAAAGAGGAAAGGGGATATCGGACCCCGCAAGAGGAAAAAGCCAAGATATAAAGAGGGATCACATCTGGTGTGAATACCGCCGGTTCGTTGGGACCCGGCAAAGTGGGGGAAAACTGTTCAGGAATGTTATATGTCGTAACAAAAGACTTCAAGTCCTTTGCCGTCAAGACAGACTTGATTACAGAGCGGCCGGAGCGACTCATGATCGGAGATAGAAGGATGATCGGAGAAACCGTGACGGAAAAGAGAAAGAAACCAGAAAATTTAGACAGGAAATTTGAAAATGTATGGAGTATTTAAAGAGGATAACTGACACACAGGAACCGTCTTGTCATCGGTCCTTTCAAAATTCAAAAATGCACGTGACACTAGGGGATTAACTCCCGCTATAGGCGTCCGGCGACATGATGGCTAGTGGGAGCGGTTAATTATAACTGATCAGGAGTGGGCCCACACTCGAAGCCCAAAGAAAAGAAAAACCTCCCTTTGAACAGCTATGACTCAGCCCTGGATCATGAGCCTCGGGTCTCAGAACCAGGGACTAAAGATGACTTGACGACGGGCCAATGGGATTTCCTATTTTAGCCGCTTTGGGCTACCCTTATACGGGCCCAATTACGAACAGGCCCAAATGACAAGCTGCCTTGCCCATTAAGGTTCCCTTCATTTGTAATGAGCGGGAAAACCATAATCAGAAGGAGTAGGTCTCATTTAATGCTTGACAAGAAGAGGATCTCGGCTGGAGACTGTACTTCTCTGACTAGAACATTAAATGAGATTGTCATCTTACCGTTAGGGGTCAGACACGTGTTTGTACCCCTCGAAAGCCCGCAGAATCCGTTGGATAGCCTAGATGAAATATCTCACATATGAGATAAGGGCCAGGTATTATATAAGAGCAACCACCAGAGGCATCGGAGGTATGATCTTCAGATTGTCTCATTTACTCCACTCTCATTTACTCCACTCTCATCTACTATCCACACATTTATTTCCGACCAATATTCCCATGCATTAATCATATATATCACATCTATTGGATTCACACCTTTGAGGAAACATTTCGGTGATCACATTCATCGGAATAGGCTCCTCCTTTTCTCCGGCAAGCTTACTTACTCTCACGCCAGAGCTTGGTCACGGATCCCCCACCCGGGGCCCTCCGTGACGAGGCTAACGGTTTATTCTTTTGTAGTTACAAGGAACGGGACATCCTGACGTCAGCGAAGATCCATTGAACATCAGTCGGGATTTGGGTATTTGACAATTGTGGCAAACGACTAGTAGCTTAGGACAAAGTATCAGGGGCGGTAACCTACGGTTTCAAAACGATAAGCTACGGCGTGTGTAAAGGGCTGCATGTGATGTTTTTTTCTTGGAGTAGATTATAAGGGTTATAGACCCTAGTTATCAAACACTTCCATATAAATGAAATATTGGCAGCCATTAAAGATTTTTTGGGAGCTCTAAATTCGCCGAACATCATCATAATCATGATTTGGCAGGCGCATAACACAATTTTGGGGCTTCAACTCATCACTCAACATCATTAATACCATCATTATTCCGCCCATACCGACTCGATCATGAATTCATCCGTCTACCAAGCTTCGGAAGATCGTATGAGCGTCATGAGCGGCTAGTTGTCCCGTGACTGTCTCCGGGAATAGGGTTTATGTTTGATCATTTGTTTGCTTATTGTTACGACGTTTTGGATTAGGATTCCATTAAACCTTCGGTTAGTCGTTCTTATTGTTTCTTGTTCGATTAAACAATATTTGAATTTCGTAATCATTTTCAATTATTTGGTTTGTTCATCAACAACCGGGATTAAATTCTAGGTTGTCATTGTTTTAAATCTTTAATCATTGAACGTGATTATGTTTATGAAATCTAAGACTGGTAATTAATTGGATTACAATTCATTTGCATCAATCCTTCGGTTTCGATCATGGATCATTGCAATCAAATATATTATCCGTTAATTATTTATCAAAACAAGTTTTACGAATCATGTCTATGTGATTTCCAACTGGTAGTAACTAAGTAACCTGATTTTCTGCATAACCTGAAAGCCAGGAGATTGGTCCTTTCTCTCATTATTGTTCACAACTACAAATTTCCATTCGTTTTCATAATTAATATCAAAAAGTGCAAGAAGCAATTAGGTTTTAAATTAGATAATAGTCATTAACAACGAGCTTTCATATTTTTCATTGATTCCCTGTGGATTCGACACCCTTCTTACCCTTTACTAGTAAAAGGTGAATAGGACATTTTCACTTATATTTTTACCGACCTTACGACATCAATCATGTTCAACAAAACAAATACATCAATTGTAGCAACATAGACATGGAACATAAATAGTTGTTTATTAATTAGGTGTGT
Organism: Helianthus annuus; assembly: GCF_002127325.2. Lineage (NCBI taxonomy): Eukaryota > Viridiplantae > Streptophyta > Magnoliopsida > Asterales > Asteraceae > Helianthus > Helianthus annuus. Next base: position 17,251,567 of record NC_035440.2, on the reverse strand, counting down.
ATCTAAGTCCACCCTAAACTTGTTTCTTCGATCAACTCGTATCAACCTGCAACATGTATTAAAATAATGATCAACAAATATGTTGGCGAGTATACAAGTTTAAATACATAGCATAATAGAGAAAATGTTTAATGGTGATCATATCCAACATGATAATATGTATAACTTGTTAGCAACATACTACACAAGTGTAAACTATACGTCAAACCAGAGTTTAACGCAATGGTGATTACCAAACATCGTCAAAATGAAGAGGGTGTAATGGTGTTTTACTTAACAATACTACAAGAATACGGGTGGGGCGTTAATCTTATAACGCTATAATTGTTAAGGTAGGCTTGCAAAGTTAATGAGCATATAGATACAAGTATACATAACATGCGAGATTAACAAGAATAAAAAAAGCCTCATGTTATTAGTGGATAGTGTGTGATTCGTAACAAGTTTAATAGTGTTTGCATGTTTTTGTATAAGTGTACATGTTGCACCCAAAGTGTATAAAATTGAAAATGGGATCGAGTATACTCACAGTTTTGCGTACATTCCCACGAAAACCGAGAGCTGATTAGATGAGAGCTGGTACACCGAAGTCACCCTGAAATGGGTAAACGAAGGTGTAAGTATTCTGATGTGAAACGGTTCAGATCAGATCTTAAAATACGAGAAAAGTACGAAATAAAACAAGTAACAGACCCTTTGTGCGAGAGGAGGCCCTTTCGTGCGACAGGGAGCCCACTCGTGCGAATGGTCTTGTTTGAACACGAAATCATGCGTAAAAACTTAATTGACACTGAACAGTAGTAATAGTTGTTATATGAGAAAAAACAGTAAGTAAAATGCTCAAACAGTCAAGTAAGGACAACCTAGGTGTGCCAATACAACATGGAAGGCACGAGCCAAGCGTTGGAGGCTGGACGAGGTTAACTTACATTGTGACTAGCAAACTGTTTGGTGTTCATCCACGGCACTGATGAACAGGGATCGAACAAAACAGAAAACGAAAATATGTAAACTGCCCCTTCATGCGAAAGGGATACCCTTTCGTGCGAAGGGGTATCATGTCGTGTGAAATGTGTCAGTTTGGTCAAAAATGCTTGTTTGATATATCCGAAACAGATCATTTCTTGGTGAAAATTAACCCTAATGTAAACCCACAACTATGAACTAAGTTATGAGTCTAGTGGGTACCAGATTCCACCAAGTTTACAACAGAAAATAAAATGAATTGTAAGAACATGTTGTAGAAACATCAAAGTTTTTAAGTCTTGATTTGAATCTCATATATAGTGAGGTTTCAACATCAGTTGCCCAAGAAAACTCGTGAAAACCATCCATGAGATGTGTTCAATCAAGAAGATTTGTAAGAAAAATTTGAGAAATGGAATTGAAATGCAAGAAAATGTAATAAAAATGGAAGAAGAGATAGAAAATATACAGAAATGGCTTTTGATCGCAAGGGAGAAGTTGAGAGCGTTTGAGAGAAGTCTGGGCGACTAGGAGGGGAAAATGAGTGAAGTAGTGTGCCTATTTATAGGTTTAGGGTGAGTTTGGGGCGACAGAAGGCTTTCGGGCGACATGGAGGTTGGGGCGATAGGCACTTGTCACACGAAAGGGGTTCTTTCGTGCGAGAGGCCCTTTCCCTTCCTCTCGAAAGTTCAAGTCTAATAGTTTCATGTGTTTTAACCGGTTTTACGTGTAACGAGCATAAATGTGTATAGTGCTAGCATAAACATGTAATATGGTGTTTTAAAACATTGATTTTTGAGTATAAACATGAAAACAAGTCGAACATGAATAACATAAATGTGAATAAAATACTTGAATTTTCATTATGATCAATAGTCTCGGATTACAGGTGGAAATGAAGTAGATTACATCACAAGCACAAGTTTCCAAAAATAGAATTACAACAATAGTTTCTAAATAGGGAAAGTATGAGAATATGAAGCGTTACATTTTCCTTAAAAGTTGTATTTATTTTTCAGGAAAGTATTATTGATATATATATCATATAAATTTCAAATGCTATCCTAACGAACCAAATTGATATCACCCGAACAGTACTGGTACTTGTAACAATATCGATTTTATATGGTTTCGTCTAGAAAATGAGAGTGTTCGTGTTTGTTCACTAACATTCTAAATGAACAATTTATGAACATAAGTGAACATGAATGAATAATAACGAACATAAACGAACGGTTATAAATGAATGAACAAAAGAACGTCTACGAACGCAAATGAACAACCAAACATATATTTATGTTCGTCTTTTTAACACTACTAGAAAACTAGGAAATTGACACGAAAATTTGCTACCAAAATAACACCGTAGCAAATTAGCTACCCATTTCCCATATAAATCTAAAGTTAGCGTAATTATATATATCTATGTATTATACTAAAAGAATTCTCCTTAGCCACATGGCCTATTCTTAGCCAATCATTTTGATGATGTGGACATGCTCTGAAGGCTGATAATTGGTTTTGAGCGGGATTTTGATTTCTCCTCTCTTTTTCATTCATGCGGTCGTCCCTCTCTTGAATCAATCTAATTATCTTCAAAATCCCAGTTTCCTTTTTTATTCTCCTATTTAATTGAAATTGAAGCTTCTTCTAATCAAGAACCTTAAATCCCTCCGTATTGTACTTGGGCGATTCCAAAGGTACGTTTTCATTATTCAATTTCATCTAGATCTTGAACAATAATCTGATGTATATGTTCCCTTTTCTATCAAATTGGTTAGAGTAACTGAATCGGTAGATTGATTTATGACCTAGGGTTTATGAAGTGTGCGATTTTTTCGCCTTTTAGATCAAAACTGTTGTGACTCAGATCCTTCTATGCTCTGCGCGTAATCGTTGTTCGAATCGGACGACTTTCGGTGAAAACGAATCGAACTTCGGTGGATTTTTTATTGTTTTCAGTGATTTACAGTTTGATTTGATTGAAATTTTGAACATTTTAATAAAAATCTGTTGAATTTCAGTTGATTTTGATGACTTTTGATTGAAGTTTCATAGTTTTTCAGACGATCAGTGAGTTTAAGTTAAAAATAATCGAACTTTTCAAACATATTTCGGTAAATTTCAGTCATGTTTTGAACTTTCTGATTGTTTACGATTGAAAGTGTTATTAACTAAATCTGATTAACGAATCAAAGTGAATTCAGGTTTGTTGTTTGAACGAATCAAAGGTCTGAATTTATTCGCCCATAATCTTCGGTTTTGTTTCTCAACGTAAACGGTCTTTTTTTATACTTTTTCACTCATGTTGTTCAAACAATCTAAGGTGTTAATGATGATTAATATACACAGATTTTAAAGTTGGCAGTTGGATTACTCAAGGATGCCTAGAAGTCGAAAGGGTTCATCAAGAGGTGGTGCCGATTTCGAGCATGTTCATGTAGAGGCTTGGGCTTTGGCCTATAGTTCGTTTACAGCTAGGGCTGCATTGGTTGGTGGTATATATATGGCAATTGGGTTTAATTTGCAGCCTCTATTTTCTCTAAATTGGATTCACTTTTTATTGAATGGATAAGCGAGTTACATATTTTCTCTAACTGGTCAAATAGAAAGATTTAGCTAAAGATTTAAAAAAAACTCAAATAGTTCAAACAGGCCAAAAGTCTCTCAAAGCTTATTTAATAGTGCGCACAATTTAGATAAGTTTATTAATATAGGTGATTATTTATAAAGTCGGCTGATTTTGCTAAAATGAGTTCATTATTTACACCAGGAAGGAAGCACTTGCGACATCACATATTGCTTTTGTATTTTAAGCGGGTTAAAGGTGTGGCCTTCATTTTGCAATGGCATCTGTGAGCCCACCACTGGCACTGGCATGAACAAAAAAATATTTTGAATAACTAGATTACATTAACTTCTTAAGGAAATATAAGGTGTGCTCAAAAGAAGGTACCTTACCCAAGACTAATGTAGCTTTTGCTGGTGATAAAAAATTGGACGGCCTTATTGGGACGCCAGGGTTCCATTGCAAGCATGATGAATGTAGGAGATTAAGGGGATAATGCTCACATTATCAATGCTAATCTTCATCAACCAAAAGCAAACCAGAATTAGAGGTAACTACTGCTGGTGTCAAAATACTTAATTTCTTAATTTATTTAATTAACTACTGCTGATGTGAATTACTTATTATGTTTTCTTAATTTGTGAATGATTTTTTTTTTGTAGAATGAAGAGTCCTGAAGTGAATGTCTGTTTATTTTCAAAACCCTATAATTGATTTTGATTTTCGTTTGTTGTGTGTTTTAACACCCGGGTTGCATTTCTATCGATCTTAAAATGTAAGCTTTCTATCCATGTTTATTATCTCGAACCATCAATTTTATTTCAAAACTCTAAAATTGATTTTGTATATTGTTTGTTTCAACAACCTCTTCATAGACTAACATGGATCTAATCGACTACATCGCTCTTATCAAAGACGAGCATTTAGTAAAAAACGTTGGTGCAAACGATAATTCCAAAGGTACGCTTTCATTATTCGATTTCATCTAGATCTTGAACAATAATATGATGTATGTGTTCTTTTTTCTATCAAATTGGTTAGAGTAACTGAATCTGTAAATTGATTTATGACCCAGGGTTTATGAAGTGTGCGATTTGTTTGCCTTTTAGATCAAAACTGTTGTGACTCAGATCCTGCTATGCTCTGCATGTAATCGTTGTTCGAATCGGACGACTTTCGCCAATTCAACCAAATTTTGCGCTAATGGAGAAGAATCTCCGCCGTATGCAATCCATCGCTAGAAGGGGGAGTGCTCGAATGAAGTTCAGGGTATTCTAGATCGATTTGTTTTATCTTTGTTCTATCATTTTTGTGAATGTTTTTCAAGTTATGGATTACTCTTTTACTCTGTATTGTCTCTCTGCTTTCAGATTTACACAGGTATGCTTCATATTTCTAAAGCCTTTAGGGATGTCGGTGTGCCTTCAAAAACCATTGTTACAATTGGATTATTTGGTTTGAGATTTAGAGAATTTGTAACTGCTAGATGTTTTGTTACAAATATAATATTTGTTTTCAGATTAAGAGAATTTGTAACTGTTAAATGTTTAGGTTAGGTTTAATTTTGGTGAAATATATTTTTATGATTGTGATTGTAAGTTTTTATCGATGGTGTTTTATGTAGTACCTAAATGAGAGTAATTTACCCATGATTGGTATCGGTTTAGTCGACTTGGAGCTTTTAATTACGTACTTGAGAATGATATCATTCCTCTAATGTGGCGTTATCGTTTTATAAGGTTTGATTTTACTCGCTTTTTAGCACATGCATGTTTAGTTATTTACACAAGTTTTTGATGTATTGTTTAGGATTTGCGTTTTATACGTTAAGATGTATTTATATTTTTAAGTTTTGTGGGTACAGGTCCTGTCAATGAATCAGGAAATCAGCTCGTATATATTCTTTTTGTCATCCAGGTTTGTCTATTTTTCATTTCTAAAAAGAAGTAGTTCTGTTCTAGCTTCATATTTAATTATATGTACAGTGGTTCCTCATTTATTGTACATGTATGTCTTGAAGGAAAGATATCAAAAGCTTCTGTCATGACAAGTTTAAGTATCGGCCGGTCATCAGTCATCCAGAGACCAAAATCCATGGAACTTTGGTGAACGTTTCCAAGATAAAGCCTTCCCAAGTCTTTCTGGTTCCATGATCTTAAGCATTGCTACACATCCTAATGCAATGAAGGTATCTCAACCCACTTCACTTCCTTTTAACTTTTTTTTTTGAAAAAAAGATATTAATTGCAACATTAATGATTGTGATCTCAATTCTATGGAATCCTTTTTTCAATAGTGAAACTGGAATGCTTTCTTTTGATAAATTATAGTGTTATACTAACCCCTTCGACGTATTCATTTTATCATTTTTATTGACAGAGTATGATGAGAATGTTACTGAGAAATTTCAAGATTCATATGATGTGGTCGTACATACTATATCACAATATCGAAGAAGTGCTAACATTGTTTTCGCTACAGAAGTTAACCCGTTTGTCTCAACGCCTTATCTTATAAGAAGCATATATATGGAAGTTCGCCAGTACATTGTAAAGGATCCAATTGCATATGGTACGGTAACGGCTTAGATTGCAGGTTGCGTTTGCAGCCACATTTTGTAACGGGTCAGATTGCAACTTGGAATTTGTTGGTAACTTAGTACAGTTTAGGTTTGTGCCTAAACAGAACTTTAAAGCTTCTTAATAGGACATGTTTATAGTTTATATAACTTAGATTTACTTATTTTCTTTCAGCGTTTTCATGTTTTGAGACTTTGTCCATCACTTTGCTATGACATGACAACCCTAGATTTTGTGTCTTTCATACTTATAGTGTTATTATTAAAATTAATTGTTTTAGAAAGTAGTAGTGGATAATTGTGTGGGTCATCCTTACTTTGAATCTTGAAGGGACCTGGAACCTTGTCGAAGCGAGCCACGGCCAACCATCAAAGCCGCACCAGAATTCTTCTATACTATGTGTACATGAGAACTACATAATAGTGGTGACACGTTGTCACACCCCTATTTTCCACGTGTCACCGGTGGGCCCGGTGGGGAGTATCGTAACGTAGTTGATATCATCATAGTCAAACAACACAAATTATAAATGCACAGCGGAAGAAAAAGATAGATTTATTTCAACCAAATAAAATTGTAATATTTAAGTATCACAATGTAGTTGAAACAGATCCACAGGCGGATCAAAATAAAGAGGAAATATAGTTCAACAGAATTTGACATCTAAGTTTGTGAGACTTCTAGTTGATGCTAGGAGAGGCCAGCCTATTACGCGTAGTACCTGCACTTAATCTTTTTTCTTGGGAAAATACGTCAGTTTACACTGGTAAATACAATTTAATTGACTCATTTTGAAAAGGTTTGAAAATTGATTTGAATGCACATGGCACAAAAGATTTTTATAACGTGGGATAATTATTTGAATATAATACTTGTAAAGAATTACATGTTTATTTTGCGTCCAATAGCCCGGTTCATGCCGGGTTAAAGATTAATAGACACACCACATAGTATAGTCCCGCGGCGGGAAACCAGGTACCTTGATAATGAAAATGCACTGACGGGTGTACGCCTATACCCGTGTGCTAAGGTCGTGGCCATTCTTTGAATGATGCCAAGGATATCCGGGACATGGTCATTAAACTCCCAAAGGCATTTACACAAACAAAACAAATTTTTAAACGGGTCATCTTGATAATACTTAACCACTAATCGATTAAGGTCAAATGCCCGACCAAGCGGTATTTTATATACCTTACCCCAAGCCCCGTATAAGGGAAAATAAGTTAAAAGTATTTACCTGAGCAACTACAAATCACAATAAGCAAGTGCAAATATCTTTTACTGGATCTCCTATTCTGGAACGAAGGTTTATAATAACCTATTAGAATCCTAACGGGTCTTTAATTTAGCCTAAGCTTAGACCGGTTAGTTTTAAAGAATGAATACGGTTTAATCGCATGGAAGGCGAAGTCCGGATTAGAATGTGGTTTTGACCCGACAAGCTTGCATGCTTGTTTAATATGGATAACATAATCACATTCTGGATTTTGAGATAATAATGATACGGTTTGACCCGTTTCGGCTAAAATGTGTAAACTAGTTACATGAGCCGATCCGAATGCGGAGAGTGCGTAACGAGTAACCATATGAATCATATACAAGTTTCCTAAGTTAATATGCACTAAATATGTTGGGATATCAGTAAGATATCTCCTATTATGCCAAAGTGCTTTCTAACTCAAACTACGCCCCGAAAGGGCATTTTAGTCATTTTAAGGGGTACAAAGAGTTTAATTTGAAATCTGAGTTACAGGTCTGATTTATTTAGTAAATATGCCTAATTTATTAAGTTATAATAGTAGGGTATCATATATATGTGAATTTTATTAATTATAACCATCCTATGCACAGAAGGGGCATTTTGGTAATTTCACATAAGCCTAAAAGGTCAAAACTGAAAACTTGAGTTTAAAACTTTTGTTTACTGTTATAATATAAAAATTTACTGAATATTTCAGTAGGTATCAACCCTTATATATATAAACTAGTTTTTGATTCATACTATATCGTAAAATGCTTAAAAAGGCGATTTGGAGCCATTTCCGGGTTTTGAAAGAAAAGCTGATATTTTTATAATTCCAGAAGGCTCAAAATAATATATTTATCATATTAGATCAGTAGAAAAAGGTTTGGGGTCAAAAGGATTTATAAAACTCATTTTATAGCCTAAAAGGGCAAAACCGGCAATAACCGAATTAAGCTTAAAACTCTAAGTTATGCTCAGCCTAAAAATAAATAAAAATCCCTAAAAATCCCAAAATATTATTATATATCAGTGGGTATAAAGTTTGATATTAAAATTTGGGTTTAGATAGGCTATATGCTAATTACGCTAATTAATTACTAAGAATGCTTCTAATTACGCTAATGAGCATAACTCTTAATCTAGACCTCAAACTGATGTCAAATTTTAGGTAAAAGTTTATAAATCAGTAACTAAGATGTCTACTCTTTCATATTTTCAAAAATCACATTTTAAGGTCATTTGGGCATAATGGTCAAATATGAGCATTTAACGGAAACTTGCATAATAATTAGACAACTAGTGAACCAAGACGTATAATCACAGAGGGTTATACTAACATGTAACTAGGTCCAAAAGAAGCTCTAAGGCAATCCAAAACTTGGATTAAACGGGTCAGAACTGAAAGTCAAAACGGAAGTCAAACTATGCGACTTTCAGTTCCAAACCGAGCCTAAACTGAAAATTGTCGAGTTGAACATGTTTAGACATGTCCTTATATTAATTACCAAGTTATATTAGTGATAAAACAGGTTACATAAATCCTACATTGCTAATTATGTATTAATTTTGGAATTAAGCGTTCTGTTGACTTTTTAAAGTAAGCTTTGACTCTACAATTTACATAGTTAGAGTGGGAATCTGAAAATACCCTTTTAAAGGTTTATTACCCACATAATTACCTACTTATAGGTATTTTTAATTCGAGATTTGACTGAGCAATTATTGTTTAATATCGAAGTCAAACCTTAATTACGACGGTTTGACTTTTAGCTAATTATCTAAGCTAATCTTAATTAAGAATGATTAGGAACACTTACAATGATCCTAAATTGACTAGGGACTTAAGAGATGCTTGATTGCTGTCCAGAGAAGCTCCAGAGATGCTTGAAGTAGAGTGTGAATAAGCAAGTCCCAAAGCTCACAACTCCTTCTTATATAGTGCACCAAATGTCACAAGATCTTGCCAAGGAAGTCTACACTTGTTGTGAGATGATCCCAGGTGCCCCTATGTGGCTATATACTGCCTATCAAGCCCCTGATTTCAAAAACCATGTTAATAAGGCGGTGCAACAGGCTGAACAGGCAGCTGTCCAAAATCTGCTGCCAGCGACAGCCTTATGGACCGTAAGCAAAACTCCTTGCGGTCCGCATCCATCTCTTACAGACCGTAAGCTTAGGTGGTTGCGGTCCGTAACCGACCTTGGTCTGACGCGCCCAGATACAATGCTTGCGGACCGTAAGCTTAAAGCCATACGGTCCGTAACCGATGGTCTGAAGACAAAAATTTTGCAAACTTCCAAAGTTTGACCATGCAATTGTGTAGTGACGAATTCTTATGCATGCTCTGCAGTAGGGGACCATGTGGGTAGGCTTTTGCATGCCTAGCATGAACTTTCACATTTTGGATCCTTGTGGTAAGCTAGAAATGACGGAATTTCCAAGAATTCATCTTGGATTCTCTTGAGGGTTGGACATGAATAATATTTCAAGTGTAGTTCTTTAAATCCCGAATTTATTTACCGAAGGTTGTAGTAACAATTCATAGAATCCAATTTTTCCATATAAAATTGGAGTGTTATTTATTTAGAAACAACCGGCTAATATATCACATGTTTATCAAAGTGATTTAAGGATCTTGGGATTCATAACTTGGGTCGCTCAGAGGTAATTTAATAACATGTCGCCCCTTTTGAATCCTACCATACGTCTTTATTTGATCCGGGTTCCTGACATTTTTTTCTTACATGACACGTGTCTTTATTTTATTGGACATTAATTTTCGAGGTGTTGCATCTTCACCCCTTAAAAGAAATCTCGACCTCGAGATTTACTGAAACAATTGAGGGTATTTTTCCTTCATCGCGGACTCTAACTCCCACGTATATTTGGGACCTCTGCGGGTATCCCATTTGACCTTGACAATAGGCACATGCTTCCTTCGAAGCTTCTTTACATGTCGATCCTCAATCGACAAAGGTTTTTCCAAAAATTTCAAGCTCTCATCTATGTGCACATCTGTGTGTGGTATGACTAGTGATTCATCAGCTAGACATTTCTTCAGATTGCAGATGTGGAATACGTTGTAAATACCACTAAGCACTTCTGGTAAGTTCAACTTATAAGCCACAGATCCTACACATTCGATGATCTCGAATGGTCCTATATATCTCGGGATTAACTTACCTTTCTTACCAAATCGCATCACCCCTTTCCAGGGTGATACCTTAAGCAGAACTTTATCACCAACCTCAAACTTGAGAGGTTTTCGTCTTTTATCCGTATAGCTTTTCTGCCTATCCCCGGCAGCTTTAAGGCGTCACGAATGTCACACCCTGGCTTTGCGGAAGCGTGGTTAATTTGTGTGACTTCTTAATACCATAGCTTAATCATAACAAAGCTATATGAATTTAAAAACCATGCAAGTCATCCATTAAGTTTTTGAAAACATCATACAATACCATTGTTTTTAACATGCAACCATAACCTTGTTTAGTAACTTTACAACTTATAACAAAACATAAACGTGATTTAGGGATTGTGTCTTGTCCAGGTAAGAGACACAACCCTAAACCCTGATGACTTCATGACCAGTGCAGCGGAAAACGTTCCATACCGTGCCAGATCCGTTTAATTTCCTGAAATACATGTGAGTTGAAAAATCAACAATAATGTTGAGCGAGTTCACGTGTAGGTGAGTATGTAAAACATTTGTGAGTATAAAAATAGTTGTGGTATGTAGCAGTGTAAGAGGACTTGTGATCATCAATGGTTTGCAAGGCCACTGACATATGTGAAGTGCAAATAGGGAGACTCAAACCTAGCAGATTTCGCCACGGCAAAGTATGTGGACAAAGTCACCCCACGGTCCGTTTCTAGTTTGGCCGGGGGCTGGGCTCGCTACACCCAGATAGATCTACCGCTCCTGTCCCTCGGTCCCTCCATGAGGACTAATGGCCCCATGTTGTTCCTATCCACTCACATGATCGTATAACACCTCCTTACGTTAAACATACCGTTGTAAAGTACTCGTAAATCATAGTAACATGTATTTCACCCCCGCAGTTAAGTAAACTGAAAACAGTTAGAGAAAAGGGGGACATGAACTCACAGTGAATGCGTATCTCTACCAAGTAATCCGAATATCCGAAGCTGTGCAACGACCTACAGGTGCTAATTCTATTAGACGGATGGCCGTGCCTTAGCTTTTATAACTTATATTTTTAGGAGACGGTTAGACAACCGTTTCGTGTACATACTTGGTATTTTACTTTCCTTCCCAAGGATGGGGGATTTAAATACATGTGTATTTATACTATCTCATTAAGTCCCACTTAATATATTTTTATTTCTCATTCCAAAATATAATTATTTTTCTCAAAAATAATATATTTTCTCTTTACATAATACTTTCCAAAATAATACGTTGACAACATACGTGTTGGTGAATATTTCCGCGTAATGCGTAAGTTACGTTTTAATGATTAGGTGGTAATAGAAATTACCGTTGTAACTTTTATGCTTGTCGTATAAGCGTTTGTATTATTTTGGGTTTGACAAGTTAGTAAATATTATTTTTACTCTAAAAATAATATTTATACATTTTCACAAAATAATCATAAACAGTGTTGTGACAAAATATATTTACCGAATATATATTTATCACGTTTAGTTTTGTGAAAATCCCACCTCGGATTATTTAATAAATAAAGTCATGGCGAAATATAGTTTGAAAACATGTCAAAAGTAGTCTAACACTTGTAAATAATTCTAAGTGTTATATTTTTAGAAAATTTCGCCAGAGTTTCCCCTGTAACTGGAGGTGGCCACGCTTTCAGGCGTATCATTTTCTTTTACAAAATCACTTCTTTTATTTCAATCAATCAATTTCCAACATAATAAACAAGTTTCAACACTTCAAATTCGTAGACTAGTATGTAAAATCACAATATTACATGAACTTGTAGTTTTTCTAAAACGATTATGTAGATCTCGTTATATTTAGTGGATCTATGTATAAAATAGTTTATTCTTGCAAAAACCCCGTTTTTGGAACAAATCACTCTTTACAACTTCCGACAATTTTTATAAAAATTGTTATTTTGTCGGATCTTTCATTTCACAAGTGTTTTTATACTTGTAGTTTATAGAAATCATCTTTTATTAACATGTTATCCACTTTTGGCAAAACATGATTTTCTCGACACCCGGTTCTACGAATATACCACTTGTACATGCGTAGATCGGCTCGTTTTAAACACTATTTTTCATGTTAAAACACTTTTACACAAGTTCATGTTTCCCGTGTGGTGGAGTTTCACCTTTTAACCCTTGTACACAAGAAACAAGCTTATGTTAAGATACGTGATCCTAACAAAGTCGGGTTAAACGATGATAAGAGCCACCACATCGTAGATCGGGCCATAATAACCAACATATTCAAATACTACGACATTTACACGCGTTATGACCTTTTATCCAGCGATTTTCACATTTTAGTAGACTTTAATGATTCAAGAAGTGGGTTACCGACTTTTAACCGTCAAAAATTCTTTTAACCACTTTAGATACGATTAAAAACGAGTTTTAAACAATATACCTCTAGCTCGAGGCTAGGGAAGAATCTAGTCGAAAACGGTGTGGATAAAAGCAACTGCGCGAGGTCCTTTAGCTTCCGTTTGCTCCGGGCTTTGTTGTACGTGATCCCCGACACTAGAGTATGCTTGGAATGTAGAGACTTGATCCGAAAAATGGATGGATGGTTGGGTGTGATCTCGGCCGAGAGGGAGAGACAAGAGAGAGTGTGAGTGTGAGGGTCTTGAGTGTGTGTTTATGTGTGTGAGAGAGTGCTCCATTTATAGAGATTTCCAAGCGTTATCGACCATCGGATCTTGAGGCTTCTAGATATCCACGAAAAGAATTAAATAATCAAAGGGATGTACCATCCAGTTCCATCCCAATGGAACCGGCCCAAGGGGGGTGGGGTCGCCCGGTTGGGTCTTGATTGTTCAGTTATAGTTCAGTTAAGTTAAAGTCGGTTACTTTAAGGTCTAACCCCGTTAGTTGTTTAATGTGTTATATTGCGGGTGTTAGGGTAATCAGGGACCCTAACTGGCTCAGAAAAATACCAATAATAATCCTGGCAATATTTTTATGTTCCGGGTATTGTCCGGTTGTTCGGTCGGATAGGAATCCGTTAAAGTGCTTAAGGTATCCTTTAAGCGTCGTAAGTAATATTTTTAGCGACACAATTTATTCAGCAAAGTGTCAGGAATAATTCCTTGTATTTTGGCACTTTATTAATTAGCTAGAAGCTAGTGTGTAAATAAAAGTGCTGTGTTTCGTGCTTAAAGTACGTTTTAGGCACATCCAATCTCTGTATCTTATTCCTAGAGACGCAATTATACAACCCTTGTATCTCTACACACACTATGGGTGTAGTAGAATAATTCTGGCTCTTACAGGCCTTTAGAGGCAGTGTTTGCCTGATGCTGGTTATATCAGCATGTTCACTGTGTATCCGTTTAGTGCTACTGTGCTTCTTGTGCATCAAGTTTGTCACTAGAGTTCAGTAAATAAATAATGTAGTGACAGGAAAAATCAAAGTATGATGCAGACATGTACATGTATCAACAATCAAGTAGCAGTTTATCAGAAATCTCAGTTAAGCGCAGTAATTAGGCAACAGTTAATAGCTAATTAAGTCGTACGGATACCTGGTTTTGTGAGGGTTGTCACATTCTCCCCCCGTTAAATAAATTTCGTCCCGAAATTTTAGTTCTGCTTGTAGATGCAGAGTTTTTAGGAAATAAGTGGGGGTATTTCTCTTTCATCCGATCCTCACGCTCCCAGGTGTATTCAGGACCATGTCTGGCATTCCAGCGAACCTTGACGAGTTTGACACTGCTCCGGCGGGTCCTGTTAACTTTCCAATCTGTGACCTCGACAGGTGCTTCTACGAAGTGGAGCGTGTCGTCAACATGAATCTCGTCGATAGGAATGGCAACGTCAACTTGAGTTGGACTCTTCTTTAAATTGGATACATGAAATGTATCGTGAACACCATTTAATTCAGCAGGTAGGTCCAACTTGTATGCTACGGTTCCAATTCTTTCTAGAATTCTGAAAGGACCAATGTAGCGTGGATTTAACTTCCCACGCTTCCCAAAGCGTGCCACCCCTTTCCAGGGTGATACCTTCAATAACACCATCTCTCCAACTTGAAAATCCATATGTTTTCGGCTTGGATCCGCATAGGCCTTTTGTCTGTGGCGAGCGGCTTCGATGCGTTTAAGAATCTGCGCAATCTTGTCTGTCGTCTCTTGGACGATTTCGGGACCGGCAAGCTGCCTATCACCTGCGTCAGCCCAACATAGTGGTGATCGACACTTGCGTCCGTAAAGGGCTTCAAAAGGCGCGACACCAATACTGGTGTGGTAGCTGTTGTTGTATGAGAATTCGACCAAAGGTAAGTGTTTATCCCAGCTACCGCCCAAATCCATAGCACATGCTCTCAGCATGTCTTCCAAAGTCTGTATCGTTCGCTCGCTCTGGCCGTCAGTTTGCGGATGGAACGCAGTGCTCAGATTCAATTGTGAGCCAAAAGCTTCTTGGAAGGATTGCCATATCCTTGACACAAACCTTCCGTCTCTATCAGAGATGATCGAGAGGGGTACTCCATGTCGTGCTACGATCTCTCTCAAGTAAATTTCCGCAAGTTTACTAGTACTGTCTTTCTCCTTGATTGGCAGAAAGTGTGCGGACTTTGTTAGGCGGTCAACAATCACCCAAATCATATCATGGCCTCTTGGCGTTCTTGGCAGTTTTGTAACAAAATCCATTGAGATTTGTTCCCATTTCCACTTGGGAATCTCAGGTTGTTGCAGAAGTCCCGAGGGCTTCTGGTATTCCGCCTTGACCTTAGCGCACGTTAAACATTTGCTCACGTAAATAGCAACGTCGCCTTTCATCCTAGGCCACCAATAGTAATTTTTGAGATCTTGGTACATCTTATCCGATCCAGGGTGGATAGAGTACCGTGACTTGTGCGCTTCATCGAAAATAACTTCCCTTAATTGACCAAATAGAGGAACCCAAATCCTTTTCCCAAAACATAACGTTCCTTCCTCGTTTGGCACCAATATCTTCTCCATCCCACGGAGATACTCTTTCTCAAGGTTCTCCTCCTTGAGAGCTTCTTTCTGCGCTGCACGAACGCGCGAGGAGAGATCGGTTTGGATTATCATTTCCATGGCCCTAACCCTTAGGGGCTTGATCCTTTCCTTACGACTTAAGGCATCGGCGACTACATTCGCCTTCCCTGGGTGATACTTTATCTCGCAGTCGTAATCGTTCAATAATTCAACCCATCGTCTTTGCCTCATATTCAACTCCTTCTGGTTGAATATATGCTGTAGGCTTTTGTGATCTGTGAAGATTGTGCACTTCGTACCATACAGGTAGTGTCTCCAGATCTTTAGTGCAAAAACCACTGCGCCTAGCTCCAAATCATGAGTGGTATAGTTCTTTTCGTGCACCTTCAGTTGGCGTGATGCGTAAGCGATGACCTTTTGACGTTGCATCAATACACAACCCAATCCTTGACGCGATGCGTCGCAATATACCACAAAGTCGTCGGTACCTTCCGGTAGAGCTAAGATTGGCGCGTTACAAAGCTTGTCCTTTAATATCTGAAATGCTTCATCCTGTTTGATTCCCCAATCAAACGTCTTGTCCTTCTGCGTGAGGAGCGTCAAAGGTTGAGCGATTTTCGAGAAGTCCTCGATGAACCTTCGATAGTAGCCAGCCAAACCCAAGAATTGTCGAATCTCGGTTGGCGTTGTAGGCGTTTCCCAATTCTTAATCGCCTCGATCTTGGTTGGATCCACGTGGATTCCATCTCCATTCACCACGTGCCCAAGAAACTGCACTTCTCTTAGCCAAAACTCACACTTAGAGAACTTGGCGTACAGCTGTTCTTTCTTTAGTAGCTCCAGAATGGCTCTAAGATGTTGCTCGTGCTCAGTCTTCGTCTTCGAATAAATTAGGATGTCATCGATGAATACGATCACGAATTTATCCAGGTATGGCTTACAAACTCGGTTCATCAAATCCATGAACACTGCAGGTGCGTTTGTCAAACCAAACGGCATAACTAGAAACTCATAGTGCCCATATCGAGTTCTGAAAGCTGTTTTCGGAATACTCTCTTCCTGTATCCGCAGTTGATGGTATCCAGATCGAAGATCGATCTTTGAATAGAAGCTTGAACCTTGAAGCTGGTCAAACAGATCATCGATTCTTGGCAGGGGATACCTATTCTTGATTGTTAGCTTGTTCAACTCTCTGTAGTCGATACACATGCGGAAACTACCGTCCTTCTTCTTCACAAACAAAACTGGAGCTCCCCAAGGCGAGAAGCTTGGTCGGATAAATCCCTTGTCTAACAACTCTTGCAGTTGTGTCGACAATTCCTGCATCTCAGACGGAGCAAGTCTGTATGGTGCCTTAGCCACAGGCGCGGCGCCTGGTACTAAGTCGATGCGAAACTCCACTTGCCTTTGAGGTGGCAAGCCAGGCAAGTCTTCTGGAAAGACTTCTGGGTATTCCCTCACGACAGGGATGTCTTCGATCTTCGGCTCAGCAGCCTTCTTATCCACAATGTGTGCTAGAAAAGCAACACATCCTTTCCTCAAACACTTCCTTGCTTTCAGGCAGCTAATCATCCTTAACGGCGTCTCACGCTTCTCCCCATGAACAACAATGGTCTCACCATCATCGGTCGGGATACGAATAATCTTCTCGTGACAAACTATCTCTGCCTTATTACTCGATAACCAATCCATCCCTACTACCACGTCGAAGCTTCCCAACTGGACTGGTAGTAGATCGAGAGCAAACTCACGCTCTCCTAATTCAATCACACAGCCTCTGATCACATCATTGGCTTCTACAAATTTTCCATTAGCCAATTCGATTGCGTAGGGAATGTCTAACTTATTAGCGGCTAGCCCAAGTATATTCTTAAACTCTAGTGATATGAAGCTATAGTCGGCACCAGTATCAAACAGAACAGATGCATAGCGTTGATTTACAGGGAACGTACCAGTGACAACGTTGGGATCCTGGCGTGCTTCCCGTGCACCGATCTGGAACACCCTTCCACGGGCTTGGTTCAATCCCGGGCAATCCTTCTTGAAGTGCCCAATGTCACCGCAATGAAAACATCCTAATCTTTTCCACTTCCCGCACCGTCCCCAGCTGGCGGGTTGTTTTGATTGGCAGTTCCGGCTTGATTTGCATTGTAGCCTCGGTTATTCCCTTGTGGGCGATTTCCCAAACCACCACGATTATCGTTTCTATTCATATATCCTCCCTGGCCTCCCCGGCCTGTACTAGCCCAACATGATTCCTTTGAGTGGCCCGGTTTTCCACAAGATTCACAAACTTTCACGTTACAATTGCCAGTATGGTGGCGTTGGCAGTTGTTGCACTTGGGCTGGGTGCCCTGGTACCCTTTCCCTTTCTTGGTACTACCAGCTGATTTTCCCTTCTTTACTGCCATACTGACGCCTTGTTTGAAGTTTGAAAACTTCCTTTTGTTATCTCCTGAGGACTCAACGTGAGTCTCTGTCTTCTTCGCCTTGACTTCGTCAAACTTGTTTAAACGAATTGCCTCCTCAGTGAGAGCCACGCTCAAATCAATGGCTTCCGTAATAGTTGCCGGTTTGGAGGAGGTCACCATGCTAATGATTTGGGGAGCTAATCCCCAAATGAAGCGCTCGATTCGCTTGTATTCAGGCGTGACCATATAAGGAACCACTTGAGATAGGTCATGAAACCTCTGGATGTATTCTGCAACCTTTGGTCCATCCATCTTTAGGTGCCAAAATTCAGTCTCCAACTTTTGAATTTCTGCGCGGGAACAATACTTCTTGCGCATAAGCTCTTTTAATTCGGCCCAAGTCAGGGCGTAGGCGGCAGCTTCGCCTAGTGTTTGCACTTGTAAGTTCCACCAAGATAAGGCTTCGTCTAGAAACAGCCCTGAGATGTAAGTGACCTGCTGGTCGAGCGCACATTTGCTCATGCGGATGGTGGAATCAGTCTTCTCTGCCCAGCGAACGAAAGCAACAGCACCACCTGTGCCGTCGAAGTTGATGGGCTTGCAGTCCAAGAACTGTTTGTAGGTGCACCCATGAGGAGGGTTTTGGTTGCCGTTAATGTTCGAGCTACTTCCGCTTGGTCCTCCTTGCGAGGCAGCATACTGAGCAATGGCGGCAGCAATAACTTGCTGTAGTTCTTCAGGAGTAGTGGGCATCGGCTGCGGTTGACGTCTTGGTGCCATCTTCTAAAGATGCGTACGTCGATTAGGCCATAATAAACATACGTATATAGTAATAGTAATAGCATATAACATTTCATGTTATCAATATATCACACACAACATCCCATGTCCCAACATCCCATGTCGCAAATTTCATACTTACAACATCCCATGTCACAAAACATAAATAAGCAATCAAGTGAATCAGATATGGTGAGAATACGGCGATTGTTATATATATCGAGACCATAATGTGGTAAGGGTATCAGTACGTCGCTGTATCATACAATCACAAATCAAATAGGGGCTACATCACCCCTGTCAAAAACATCATCACATCAGTGTCACATACAACCAGTACATCAACAAATATCAACAAAAATCTGTATCGTCAGATGGTCTCCAAAAGGCTGTGCAGTCACAATCGCGGTCGTCTCACCATCGCCTACCACTACAGTACCAATGAGCCCTATGCGGATGGGGGTGGAGGAGGGGGAAAGTGAGCGAAAAGTAAGCGGCGTAAGTGATACCAGTCCTCCTCCATCGCCTGCTGAGTACGGATCACGGACGCAACCTGCTGCTCCAAGGTCGAAAGTCGGGCAGCAATGTCAGGAGGAAATGATCGAAAAGGCTGAAAAGATGAAGATGTCTGACCAAGATATGGACCAAAAGACAACTGAGCTCTCTCGAGCTCCTGGAGTCGCTGTGAATGAGACTCGTGCTGGTGTACAAACGACATCAAAAGATCCTCAATAGTATGGCCCAAATAAAATGGATGATATGGATCAGTGGGTGGCATCGGTGAGGAAGATGACCAAAGTAATGGCGTGCTGGTAAGATCGATAGGTGCAACAGAAGATGGGATAGATGCTATCTGAGGCATGAATGGCATGGTCATCGGTACGTGACCGAAAGGGTGGGCTGAAGAGCCCTCTCCAGGCCCCGCTGGAGGAATAAATGATGGGATCTGAAATGAGAAATCAGTATGATGTGTGCTAGTGTGATGTGGGGGAAACGGTGGAACATCCTCGTCCGCCGGTATCCACCCGTGCTGTGCCTCCTCATCTGGAGGATCCATGTGCTCAGCAAAAAGAGCGTGCTCGGGCTCGATGGGTAAAGGATCGATAGGAGCAATAACAGGATCAGCAGGTATGTCACCAACGGGTAAAGGAACAATGGGATCAGCAGCAACATGATCGCCCTCGATCACAGGAACATCTACAGGGGGAACAGCGTCAACAGGCTCAAGAGGAAAATCAGCATGAACAGGGTCATGCTCAGGTAAAGGGTCAAAAGCAGCTGCCTGCTCTTGGGCTATGGCAGGCTCAGGGTCGTCGAACGCCATGTCAAAGTCAAAATCTGGATCAATGGGACCGATAGGATCATCAGGGTCCTCCATATGCTCATCCATAGGAATATACTCGATATCATGGTCAGGATCAAATCCTGGAGGGAAAACAGGGTCAGAATCCTCGATATCATCGTGCTCAAACGCGTAGCTCGGAATGGGGGCAGCTGAAGATGCCTGATCAGGGTCCGAGTCATGAACAAAATGCTGAATGCTCACCTCGTGAGACGGAGCAGAAGCCACAGACTCAAAAGAGTCTGGGACTGGTGAGTGGACGGGCGAGTCTCCAGCTGGAACGTCAGCTATCATCAAGAGACCGCCAGCAGGTAGAGGAGCTACGTCAGGATCCTCGTCCTCAAATGGCTCGTCCTCGTAAAGCTCGATGTCGCCGTCGGCATCGGCGTCTGGTAAAAGCTCATATGCTGGGTAAGAAGCAAGAGGAATCGGTGCCATAGGGAGGTACTCAGCAGGATCGCCATCAATAGGCTCATAGGCACCCTCGGGTAAAGCGAAGGGCAAGGAGTCATCAGTGTGCTCATCGGTGCCGTCGGGTAACGCGAACGGCTGGAAGTCGTCATCGTCGGTGCTAGTATAGTCTGAGGTGTGCACCTCATGCTCCGAAGACATAACATCGTCTGACACTAACGGTAGAGGTCCAGTGGTATCTGATCCACCTGTAGCTGGTGAATCCATGGGTCTGTAACATAACACAGAATAAGCACAAAATCAGTGAATCAAATAGTCACATAAGTTACCAGATAATAATCACATAATCCACCTAGTCCCACTAGCCTCCCAGCCTCCCAGACTGTCCTTTCTAGTCTCACTAGCCAACACTCCTAGTCCCACTAGCCTCCCAGCCTCCCAGACTGTCCTTCCTAGTCCCACTAGTCAACACTCCTAGTCCCACTAGCCAACACTCCTAGTCCCACTAGCCTCCCAGCCTCCCAGACTGTCCTTCCTAGTCCCACTAGTCAACACTCCTAGTCCCACTAGCCAACACTCTAGTCCCACTAGCCTCCCCTCCAGACTGTCCTAGTCCCACTAGTCAACACTCCTAGTCCCACTAGCCAACACTCCTAGTCCCACTAGTCCGAACCTCAGCCTCCCAGACTGAGCCTAGAATAATGAATAAAATGTGCTCAACATTTGTTTGTAAAAAGTTTGTGGATCTGGACTTAAGTGGTATGCAGAAAAATGTTTTCGTGAGAGCCCTAGTGATCATAGTCTAGACTCGAGAAGGAATCCTAGTTCGCTATGATCAGAGCTCTGATACCAAGCTGTCACACCCTGGCTTTGCGGAAGCGTGGTTAATTTGTGTGACTTCTTAATACCATAGCTTAATCATAACAAAGCTATATGAATTTAAAAACCATGCAAGTCATCCATTAAGTTTTTGAAAACATCATACAATACCATTGTTTTTAACATGCAACCATAACCTTGTTTAGTAACTTTACAACTTATAACAAAACATAAACGTGATTTAGGGATTGTGTCTTGTCCAGGTAAGAGACACAACCCTAAACCCTGATGACTTCATGACCAGTGCAGCGGAAAACGTTCCATACCGTGCCAGATCCGTTTAATTTCCTGAAATACATGTGAGTTGAAAAATCAACAATAATGTTGAGCGAGTTCACGTGTAGGTGAGTATGTAAAACATTTGTGAGTATAAAAATAGTTGTGGTATGTAGCAGTGTAAGAGGACTTGTGATCATCAATGGTTTGCAAGGCCACTGACATATGTGAAGTGCAAATAGGGAGACTCAAACCTAGCAGATTTCGCCACGGCAAAGTATGTGGACAAAGTCACCCCACGGTCCGTTTCTAGTTTGGCCGGGGGCTGGGCTCGCTACACCCAGATAGATCTACCGCTCCTGTCCCTCGGTCCCTCCATGAGGACTAATGGCCCCATGTTGTTCCTATCCACTCACATGATCGTATAACACCTCCTTACGTTAAACATACCGTTGTAAAGTACTCGTAAATCATAGTAACATGTATTTCACCCCCGCAGTTAAGTAAACTGAAAACAGTTAGAGAAAAGGGGGACATGAACTCACAGTGAATGCGTATCTCTACCAAGTAATCCGAATATCCGAAGCTGTGCAACGACCTACAGGTGCTAATTCTATTAGACGGATGGCCGTGCCTTAGCTTTTATAACTTATATTTTTAGGAGACGGTTAGACAACCGTTTCGTGTACATACTTGGTATTTTACTTTCCTTCCCAAGGATGGGGGATTTAAATACATGTGTATTTATACTATCTCATTAAGTCCCACTTAATATATTTTTATTTCTCATTCCAAAATATAATTATTTTTCTCAAAAATAATATATTTTCTCTTTACATAATACTTTCCAAAATAATACGTTGACAACATACGTGTTGGTGAATATTTCCGCGTAATGCGTAAGTTACGTTTTAATGATTAGGTGGTAATAGAAATTACCGTTGTAACTTTTATGCTTGTCGTATAAGCGTTTGTATTATTTTGGGTTTGACAAGTTAGTAAATATTATTTTTACTCTAAAAATAATATTTATACATTTTCACAAAATAATCATAAACAGTGTTGTGACAAAATATATTTACCGAATATATATTTATCACGTTTAGTTTTGTGAAAATCCCACCTCCGATTATTTAATAAATAAAGTCATGGCGAAATATAGTTTGAAAACATGTCAAAAGTAGTCTAACACTTGTAAATAATTCTAAGTGTTATATTTTTAGAAAATTTCGCCAGAGTTTCCCCTGTAACTGGAGGTGGCCACGCTTTCAGGCGTATCATTTTCTTTTACAAAATCACTTCTTTTATTTCAATCAATCAATTTCCAACATAATAAACAAGTTTCAACACTTCAAATTCGTAGACTAGTATGTAAAATCACAATATTACATGAACTTGTAGTTTTTCTAAAACTATTATGTAGATCTCGTTATATTTAGTGGATCTATGTATAAAATAGTTTATTCTTGCAAAAACCCCGTTTTTGGAACAAATCACTCTTTACAACTTCCGACAATTTTTATAAAAATTGTTATTTTGTCGGATCTTTCATTTCACAAGTGTTTTTATACTTGTAGTTTATAGAAATCATCTTTTATTAACATGTTATCCACTTTTGGCAAAACATGATTTTCTCGACACCCGGTTCTACGAATATACCACTTGTACATGCGTAGATCGGCTCGTTTTAAACACTATTTTTCATGTTAAAACACTTTTACACAAGTTCATGTTTCCCGTGTGGTGGAGTTTCACCTTTTAACCCTTGTACACAAGAAACAAGCTTATGTTAAGATACGTGATCCTAACAAAGTCGGGTTAAACGATGATAAGAGCCACCACATCGTAGATCGGGCCATAATAACCAACATATTCAAATACTACGACATTTACACGCGTTATGACCTTTTATCCAGCGATTTTCACATTTTAGTAGACTTTAATGATTCAAGAAGTGGGTTACCGACTTTTAACCGTCAAAAATTCTTTTAACCACTTTAGATACGATTAAAAACGAGTTTTAAACAATATACCTCTAGCTCGAGGCTAGGGAAGAATCTAGTCGAAAACGGTGTGGATAAAAGCAACTGCGCGAGGTCCTTTAGCTTCCGTTTGCTCCGGGCTTTGTTGTACGTGATCCCCGACACTAGAGTATGCTTGGAATGTAGAGACTTGATCCGAAAAATGGATGGATGGTTGGGTGTGATCTCGGCCGAGAGGGAGAGACAAGAGAGAGTGTGAGTGTGAGGGTCTTGAGTGTGTGTTTATGTGTGTGAGAGAGTGCTCCATTTATAGAGATTTCCAAGCGTTATCGACCATCGGATCTTGAGGCTTCTAGATATCCACGAAAAGAATTAAATAATCAAAGGGATGTACCATCCAGTTCCATCCCAATGGAACCGGCCCAAGGGGGGTGGGGTCGCCCGGTTGGGTCTTGATTGTTCAGTTATAGTTCAGTTAAGTTAAAGTCGGTTACTTTAAGGTCTAACCCCGTTAGTTGTTTAATGTGTTATATTGCGGGTGTTAGGGTAATCAGGGACCCTAACTGGCTCAGAAAAATACCAATAATAATCCTGGCAATATTTTTATGTTCCGGGTATTGTCCGGTTGTTCGGTCGGATAGGAATCCGTTAAAGTGCTTAAGGTATCCTTTAAGCGTCGTAAGTAATATTTTAGCGACACAATTTATTCAGCAAAGTGTCAGGAATAATTCCTTGTATTTTGGCACTTTATTAATTAGCTAGAAGCTAGTGTGTAAATAAAAGTGCTGTGTTTCGTGCTTAAAGTATGTTTTAGGCACATCCAATCTCTGTATATTATTCCTAGAGACGCAATTATACAACCCTTGTATCTCTACACACACTATGGGTGTAGTAGAATAATTCTGGCTCTTACAGGCCTTTAGAGGCAGTGTTTGCCTGATGCTGGTTATATCAGCATGTTCACTGTGTATCCGTTTAGTGCTACTGTGCTTCTTGTGCATCAAGTTTGTCACTAGAGTTCAGTAAATAAATAATGTAGTGACAGGAAAAATCAAAGTATGATGCAGACATGTACATGTATCAACAATCAAGTAGCAGTTTATCAGAAATCTCAGTTAAGCGCAGTAATTAGGCAACAGTTAATAGCTAATTAAGTCGTACGGATACCTGGTTTTGTGAGGGTTGTCACAACGAATCTGGACAATCTTGTCTGTTGTTTCCAGGACTAAGTCGGGACCTGACAACTGAGCTTCTCCTACTTCTGCCCAACAAATAGGCGTTCTGCATTTTCTACCATATAATGCCTCAAAAGGTGCAGCTTGAATGCTGGTATGATAGCTATTATTGTAGGAGAACTCAGCCAATGGCAGATGCTTATGCCAACTACCACCTAAATCAATCACACATGCACGCAGCATGTCTTCCAGAGTTTGAATGGTACGCTCACTCTGCCCGTCCGTCTGAGGATGGTAAGCCGTACTGAAGTTTAAGCGCGTGCCCAGAGACTGTTGGAAACTATTCCAAAAGTGTGACGTGTATCTGGTATCTCTATCAGAGATAATGGCCCCAGGTACTCCATGCAGAGTCACAATCTTATCAACGTACAATTGGGCCAACATGTCAGAACTGTAAGTCTCCTTAATGGGTAGGAAATGTTCTGACTTAGTCAGTCTATCTACTATCACCCATATAGTATCATTTCCTTTCTGCGTCTTTGGCAACTTGGTGATGAAATCTATCATCACCATTTCCCATTTCCAAGTGGGAATTTCAGGCTGTTGTAGCAAACCTGACGGATTTTGATGTAACAGCTCTCACTAAAATTAATACTCAGTATGATAATTATCCAATAAGGAAACCCTAAGTGAGACACCCAAGTGATTCTGCATAAACCCTAAAATTTTCAGAACAATCGGAATCAGGATCAGGGCCCCTAAAACTCAGGGGGGTATTCCCTACTTGCCAATTATCCTCTTAACTCGTTGTCAAAATCAAAATTTTTGAATTCATCAACTCAGCAGGCCTAGTCCCACGCATGGCAACCCTATGACCCTTAGGTGTCCCTTACGGACCGTAAGGGAATAGTCTTACGGTTCGTAAGCATGTCAATTTTCGTGTATAAATAGCAGACAGTGGGACTGGAATTGGGGCGAATAAACGACGTAAAAACTCGTGCTACACACTGAGTTACGTTCTGTTTACTATCAAAATCACTAATTAGTATAGCAGGATGCTGCCACGATGCCGGGTATTAACTCGATCGCTGTTCAATTCTTTTCTTTCCGTCAGCTTTTATTTTTGTAAATAATAGCTCGGGATTTTACCCTCTAAATCCCTAAACTCTGCCCATTATTAGGGTAATAACTCTAATCACTGGTACGATACTTTATCTGATCGATTGAGACTATCCGATGGATGTTTAAGTGCTGCTTAAACTCGGGTTATACTTTGTCATTCGTCGTGATTCCGACAGGATGTTTGAGTGTTCCCCGAACTCGGGTTATACTCTATCATTCGTTGCGAATCCGCTGGATGTTTAAGTATCGCACTTTGTCATTCGTTGTGATGATTTCTATCTCGTGATTATCGTTAAAGTTGAACTGAGTTAATACACTAATACGAGTTCCATTGTGTCTAGAAATTAGAACCCATAATCAGGAAACTGCTAGAATACTTAATAACTAAGTAAACTTAAATAAACTTAGCAGTTAAGTTAACTGAGTAGATTAATTAATCTATTAATCAAGTTAAGTGTGATTAATTAATTAATTAAGTGGGATTAATTAAGCTAAACTAGATTAATTAAGCTAAGAACGATTAATTAAGTTAAGCAGGATTAATTAAGCTAAGCAAGATCAATTAAGTTAAGCAAGATTAATTAAGCTAAGTAAGATCTACTAATCACCTAAATAGAAATATATATAAATATAAAGTAGATAATATCAAAGGAAGGTGCTAGGAAGGTGTAAGAGGATAGATATATGTGGATAGGAAGCTTCCTAGAAGATGTATAGCTAACTTCCTAGAAAAGCTGTAGGAAACTTCCTAGAACTTTCTTACTTCTTACCTATAAATAGGAAGCTTAGGAATTCATTTTCCTTTGCTCATTCCTTCTATTCTTCTC
The DNA here is from genome assembly GCF_002127325.2 of Helianthus annuus. NCBI lineage: Eukaryota > Viridiplantae > Streptophyta > Magnoliopsida > Asterales > Asteraceae > Helianthus > Helianthus annuus. Next base: position 17,224,909 of record NC_035440.2, on the reverse strand, counting down.
TCTATACGTTGGTGTTCTAACCAATAATCACCAAAGCGATGTTCTGTCCGATTGATTCAGGAACCAACTAACGAATGCCAAAGTGTTGTACTTTGTGAATTTCGGTAAACGGAATCCAAAGTGTTATACTTTGTGAGTTCGTTAAATGGATACCAAAGTACTATACTTTGTGAGTTCGTTAAATGGATACCAAAGTACTATACTTTGTGAGTTCGTTAAATGGATGCCAAAGTACTATACTTTGTGAATTCTGTTAAGGTTCGAATCTCGTGACTACCGTTAAGGTTTGATTTGGGTTTTACACAAATACGTATTCCATTCTGTTAAACTATATGTTTAACTACCCGGATACTCCCAACTACACACTTACAATCAAACAAACTATTACTTCATCGGAAGATTTAGAACAATAAAGTATACGCTTAAATTATCAGAAGGAATAGTATCCAGAAGCTTGTTAAATCAATACTGCATGCTTATAATGTGAGTCATTCTCTTTTTATCAACTGTTTTACAATACTCCAAATTATTTTCCAAAGTTATAATTACAGGGATTAAGTCTTTGTAATCACCAAATTACAGTCGGTATGTGGGGTATTGTGCACATTACTAGTGTTATCAGTTTAGGTGAGCGTACCTAATTCATGAAACATCACTTTTAGGTGAACGGACCTAATAGTGATTGACGTCACTTGTGGGTGAACGGACCCAACACTGATATGACCACAGTCACCGAAACGAGTCGAGTGACAAATACTGTGGGTAGTTGGTTGATATCAGAAACATTGTAATCGCTCTTAATACTGTGAATTATAACAAATATGATTTTATGCAAACTGAATGAACTCACTCAGTATTTCCCCGCTGACAAAACCTTTTTAAAACGTGTTTCAGGTAATTACAATAGATTGGAGTAAGGATTGGATCCGGCACTGAAAGGACTTCAAGAAGTGGCTTATTTTAAATCAACTTAAGAAATATTGTTTTTGGGTTTATCCCGTATTAAAAGCTACCTTTGTAAAACGTGGAATTTATTCCATCTATTTAAATAAAATCCGGTGTTTCTAAACTCTGATATTTTTCCTAACTCACGGTCCTGATGAAATTCCCGCTGCAATGTTTTTAAAAATAATCACCGGTACCACTGGACTGCTCGCGGCACCCGATTCCGTCCAGGGTGGGTCGGGGGTCGTGACATTTGATGTTCAGCTTTGACTTGCGCACACGTCAAACATTTAGCTACATAGGCAGCTATAGACTTCTTCAAGCCAATCCACCAATAGTTTGCCTTTAAATCCTGGTACATCTTATCGGCTCCAGGATGAACGGAATATTTGGAACTGTGGGCTTCCTGAAGGATGACGTCCCGAAGTCCTCCATAAACAGGAACCCATATTCTTCCATTTAATCTTAGGATTCCGTCCTTGTCATAGGATAACTGTTCTTCGGTTACTCCTAGCTTTTCATTAGGATAGTTAGCTTCCAACACAGCTTCCTTCTGTGCAGCTAACAACCTTTCATTCAAACCGTTCTTGATCTCAATGCTCTTGGCATTGATTCTTATCGGCTTTACCATTTCCTTTCTGCTCAAGGCATCTGCGACTACGTTGGCCTTGCCTGGATGGTATCTTATCTCACAATCATAATCATTCAAAGTTTCCATCCAACGTCGCTGCTTCATATTTAAATCTTTCTGATTGAACAGATGCTGAAGGCTTTTGTGATCAGAATAGATCACACACTTGGTTCCATACAAGTAATGTCTCCATAGCTTTAGTGCGAATACAACGGCATCCAGCTCTAAATCATGGGTGGTGTAATTCTTTTCATGCACTTTTAACTGGCGTGATGCGTAGGCAATGACTTTGCATTTCTGCATAAGCACACATCCCATACTGGTGTGTGATGCATCACAATAAACCACAAACTCATCAATTCCTTCAGGTAACGTCAACACTGGAGCGTTACTTAGCTTCTGCTTCAAAATATCAAATGACTCTTGCTGCTTAGGCCCCCAATTGAACTTGCTATTCTTGCGAGTCGCAAAGTCAGGGGTGCTGCAATTCTTGAGAAGTTTTCAATAAATCTCCTGTAATATCCTGCCAATCCTAGGGAACTGCGAATCTCCGTAGGCGTCTTCGGCTCCTGCCAATTCATGACAGCTTCAACCTTAGCGGGATCTACTTGGATACCACGCTCGCTTACAACATGTCCAAGAAATTGGACTTCACGTAGCCAAAATTCACACTTTGAAAATTTAGCATAGAGCTTTTCATGATGAAGCAGTTTCAGAATGCAACGGAGATGCTTCTCGTGATCAGCTTGGTTCTTCGAGTAGATGAGGATGTCATCGATGAAGACGATGACAAATTTATCTAGATAAGGCTTGCAGACGCGATTCATGAGATCCATGAATGCGGCAGGTGCATTAGGGAGCCCAAAAGGCATCACCAGGAACTCGTAATGACCATACGGAGTCCGAAATGCAGTCGTGTGTACATCTTCATCTTTAACCTTCAATTGATGACAGCCTGACTTCAAATCAATCTTAGAAAAGTAGCTTGCTCCTTGCAATTGATGGAACAGATTGTCAATCCTGGGCAAAGGATACCTATTCTTGATAGTGACCTTATTAAGCTCACGGTAATCGATGCATAAACACATCGATCCATCCTTCTTCTTGACAAACAAGATTGGTGCTCCCCATGGAGATGAGCTAGGTCTAATGAAACCTTTGGCTAGCAAATCATCTAATTGCGTCCTCAATTCCTTCATCTCTGTTGGTGCCAACCTATAAGGTGCTCTTGCAATAGGCGCTGCTCCTGGAATGATGTCGATTCTAAACTCTACTTGTCTATCTGGTGGCAAACCAGGTAGTTCTTCAGGAAAAACTTCAGGGTATTCAGAAATGAATGGGATATCTTCAATCTTTGGTTTCTACTCATCAATGGTCACTTGTGCCATGTAAATGACACAACCCTTCTTTAAGCATTTAGATGCTTAGAGCATAGACACCTGCTCGGGTAACCCGTACTGGGTGTCTCCTTGAATGGTAAGTGGCTCACCAGACGGAGTCTTGATCACCACTTGCTTCTTGTTGCATACTATCTGGGCTCGGTTATGCGATAACCAATCCATGCCTATCACTACATCGAAACCAGCTAACTTAAACGGAAGGAGGGACAAGGGAAAAGAGTGGTTCATAATGGATATGAAGCATCCATCTAACACGATTGAAGCGGTTTCTATGGTTCCATCAGCTAATTCCACCTCATACTTCACTCTTAGGGTTTTAACAAGCATTTTCAATAATTCACAAAACTTATTATCTACGAATGACTTATTAGCTCCTGAATCAAACAATACTCTTGCGTAGATATCATTAATAAGAAAAGTACATGTTATGACATTGTCGTCCTGGACAGCTTTCTTTGCATCCAAGCGAAAGACCCTCGCATTGGTCTTCTTTCCTTCCTCAGCCTTCTTTGCAAATTTTGGGCAATTTGTCTTAATATGCCCTTTTTCATTGCAACTGTAGCACGTTGCATCTTTGATCTTCTTACAATCTAGGGTCTTGTGCTCCGAAGACTTGCAAATCCCACATACCTTTGGCTGAGATTGGGATTTTGACTCAAACCTGCACCTCCCAAAATGGTGCTTCTTACAAACCTTACACTTGGGATCTTATCTCCAGACTGATGCCCATCCTTTCTAGATTCAGACCCTTTCTTATGGTCATGGTTTCCTCTGTGCTTCTTGCCTGAGCGTCGCGAGTTGTCATCATCGCGCTTTCTCTTCTCAGCATCCGTGTGCCTCAGCGATCTCTGTCGGACTGCGTCTAATGTGAGGGACAGGGATATATCAGCTACAGACCTGAATGTAGTTGCCGAGAGGCCTTCACACTTGCTTTTATCTCTGGGGCTAATCCCCCAATGAATCGAGGTATTCTTTTAGGTTCCGGGGTCACCAGATAAGGAACCAACCTTGACATGGTATTAAAGCTCGTGAGGTATGCTTGGCAATCCAGGTTTTTCATAACCAACGACAGAAAATCAGACTCGATCTTTTCCACCTCATGCTGAGGACAGTAGTTCTCTTTGATCAGTGCCACGAATTGTTCCCAAGACATGTTGTACAGTGGAATTTTCCCTGTAGCATGGATCAAAGACCTCCACCATGCTAATGCCTCGCCCTTGAATGACTGAGATACGAACTTCACGATACCTCTTTCAGCACACCCACTAATATCTACCACCGTGTCCATCTCATCCAACCAAGTCATGCAATCCACAACCCCTTTCTCCCAAGTGAAATCTCGGGGCTTGCATGAAACAAAGTATTTATATGTGCAACCCTTGGCACGGGTGCATTATCGAACACTATCTTCTTGGAGGGAACACTGTTCTCGTTTGAAGAATGTCGATCATCATCTTTCTTAGGTTTAGGTTGGACAGAGGGTGGTTTGCTGTGAGCTTCAGAATGAGTCTTAGGCTTGGAATGCGGTGTAGATAGGGTCCTACTTCGAGTCCCACTGGACTCACTGTTTTGCCGATCCAAAGCCCTTGTAACAGCATTATCAACTAGTGCTTGCAGCTCTGCACCAGTTAGCTGTATCCTGGCATTATTGTGGTTTTCCACCGGATGACTATTCACTTCATCCGACCCAGCCATGTAGCTTCAATTGCTACATATAGAAATAATGGGCAAGGTTTTATTTAAAGGTTTATACAATATCCTATGATTTATTAACCATGGTTTTAATAGCCATTTTTGGTTAATTTGCTAATTATTTATATGTTCAGGACCTTTATCATAATCCTATATTTTAATTAAATAATAGCACGAAAGGGCATAGTCATATAGACAATTTTTAATTTATAAACCAGGACTTTTACGTAGTCGAGGTATTATGGCTTTAATCAAAGTTTATTACCTTATTCTAGACAGGGAGTTATAAGCTACTACTGTCTTTAGTCCATAAGGACATTGGTTATAGCCCGAAGGCACTTCATCCTTAAGGGATGGTATATAATTAAAGGAATTTAAATAACCCAATTAAGGGATCACCAATGTGATTTTATCGCATCACAGTTTGTCATAAAGGTTAACATTCTTTCAGATGTTAACAAGAATTGAAATCTTTTGTGTAGGTTCTACCATCTTGGCCATGTCTGCAATGACATATAGGCTAGGTTTTACCTCTAAGATTCTTTTAATAATTAACGCAGAATGGTCCTAAATTAAGATGTTAATATGGATCTGAATCTAATTATAGAACTACAATCTTGGCCCTGTTTTATGATGACATATGGCTAGGTCTTGTCCTTTTTAGATTTTACCATCTTATTATAATGCTAGATCTTTTAATTATTTTCATTTATTTTGTGTTTCATGCACATAATTAATAATAAATATGAAAATTTAAATTAAAACATCTCATAATTAATTTCAACAAGTACAACTTTTGCCCTAAACGGCACTTCTACAAAAAGACATGCCCACGCAGGGGCGAAACAAACAACAAACCCACGCAGGGGTTAAGAAAAGACATGCCCACGCAGGGGTAGAGTACAATAAGACAAGCCTACGTAGAGGCTGAGTACAGAAACAAAAAGTCCACGCAAGGACCTGATTACAACTAAATAAAATAAATAACAAAAGGTCTTCAATGACCCCTTCTCTTGGACTTCCCTTTGATCAGGTCTGACAAACCCTTGAAGAAGCCTCGAGTGTTACTGCGCTCCGTTTGAATTTCCCGTTCACATCGTTCCAATCTTTCAAGGACCTCTTGCTGGCGCTCCTGCGGAATCAGTTGCGGCTGCGGCGGCTGATACAAAGGTTGAGGGGGTGGCGGACGCTGGTACCCATAAGTTGGGTAACCAGTGGTCCAAAGACCACCATAGGGTCCCTCTGGGTGACGAGCATTATAGTCCCATGCCTCCTGGTATGGGTCCACATTGGCATAGTCGTAATGGGTATGAGCCGGCTGCTCAAAAGGGTTATACGCCGCTGAACCGGCGTAGGCATGGATTGGGTTGTCAAAACCCAATGGTGGCGCCATAGGCGCAGAGTTGATTTCTGGGATGGGGTTTGATGGCCCTCCCATTTGCGGTTCTTCTTCTTGGAGTGGCGGATAGTGGCTGCCACTCGAGGGCTGAGGAGTGCTGATGCGGACTCCTCCTCGCACGGACATTCGTGCGTTTGACCTTCTCCGCCTCGACGGCTTCGGAGGCGGTTGCTGTTACACTGGTGGTGGTGGTGGTGGCGGAGTAACTGCCACAAATCGGGGATCCTCGGAAGGTTCCTGTTGTTGTTGCTGCAATGTTATGAAAGATGGCGGATGGTTGTTGGGCTCGTTCTCGGATTGGGGCCCAAAAGAATTTAGATAAGAAGGTGAGGAACTTAGGGAGACTGACCGCCTCCTGGGTTCGACGTAAACCCTCCATGGCTCCTGAGGGCTAGTGCTCATTGTGATCGAAGGTATTCGCCGGTGAGAAGGCCCGGCTTCATGATCGTTGCCCGTAACTGGGCCCTTACCTCTTCCTCTCCAAAACCTTGGTGGCATTTTTAGACCTGCAAACATAATTATAGATAACCACAAGAATATGTAAAAATTTAAAAGACAAAACAAAAATAAAAAATAAAAAATAAAACAAAAACAGAATTTGTCCTATGTTCTTTGTCTAGAGTCGGAACTCGAGGAATGTGCAATTTTGTGCACTGAGATTAAACACAAAAGGCTAGTGTCTAATTCACTCAGTGTTGGCTCTGATACCAACCTGTCACACCCCTATTTTCCACGTGTCACCGGCGGGCCCGGTGGGGAGTATCGTGACGTAGTTGATATCATCATAGTCCAACAACACAAATTATAAATGCACAACGGAAGCAAAAGATAGATTTATTTCAACCAAATAAAATTGTTATATTTAAGTATCACAATGTAGTTGAAACAGATCCACAGGCGGATCAAAATAAAGAGGAAATATAGTTCAACAGAATTTGACATCTAAGTTTGCGAGACTTCTAGTTGATGCTAGGAGAGGCCAGCCTATTACGCGTAGTACCTGCACTTAATCTTTTTTTTGGGAAAATACGTCAGTTTACACTGGTAAATACAATTTAACTGACTCATTTTGAAAAGGTTTGAAAATTGATTTGAATGCACATGGCACAAAAGATTTTTATAACTTGGGATAATTATTTGAATATAATACTTGTAAAGAATTACATGTTTATTTTGCGTCCAGTAGCCCGGTTCATGCCGGGTTAAAGATTAATAGACACACCACATAGTATAGTCCCGCGGCGGGAAACCAGCGGTTATACCTTGATAATGAAAATGCACTGACGGGTGTACGCCTACACCCGTGTGCTAAGGTCGTGGCCATTCTTTGAATGATGCCAAGTATATCCTGGACATAGTCATTAAACTCCCAAAGGCATTTACACAAACAAAACAAATTTTTAAACGGGTCATCTTGATAATACTTAACCACTAATCTATTAAGGTCAAATGCCCGACCAAGCGGTATTTTATATACCTTACCCCAAGTCCGTATAAGGGAAAATAAGTAAAAAGTATTTACCTGAGCAAGTACAAATCACAATAAGCAAGTGCAAATATCTTTTACTAGATCTCCTATTCTGGAACGAAGGTTTATAATAACCTATTAGAATCCTAACGGGTCTTTAATTTAGCCTAAGCTTAGACCGGTTAGTTTTAAAGAATGAATACGGTTTAATCGCATTGAAGGCGAAGTCCGGATTAGAATGTGGTTTTGACCCGACAAGCTTGCATGCTTGTTTAATATGGATAACATAATCACATTCTGGATTTTGAGATAATAATGATACGGTTTGACCCGTTTCGGCTAAAATGTGTAAACTAGTTACATGAGCCGATCCGAACGCGGAGAGTGCGTAACGAGTAACCATATGAATCATATACAAGTTTCCTAAGTTAATATGCACTAAATATGTTGGGATATCAATAAGATATCTCCTATTATGCCAAAGTGATTTCTAACTCAAACTATGCCCCGAAAGGGCATTTTAGTCATTTTAAGGGGTACAAAGAGTTTAATTTGAAATCTGAGTTACAGGTCTGATTTATTTAGTTAATATGTCTAATTTATTAAGTTATAACAGTAGGGTATCATATATATGTGAATTTTATTAATTATAACCATCCTATGCACCGAAGTGGCATTTTCGATTAAACGGGTCAGAACTGAAAGTCAAAGCGGAAGTCAAACTATGCGACTTTCGGTTCCAAACCGAGCCTAAACTGAAAATTGTCGAGTTGAACATGTTTAGACATGTTCTTATATTAATTACCAAGTTATATTAGTGATAAAACAGGTTACATAAATCCTACATTGCTAATTATGTATTAATTTTGGAATTAAGCGTTCTGTTGACTTTTTAAAGTAAGCTTTGACTCGACAATTTACATAGTTAGAGTGGGAATCTGAAAATACCCTTTTAAGGGTTTATTACCCACATAATTACCTACTTATAGGTATTTTTAATTCGAGATTTGACTGAGCAATTATTGTTTAATCTCGAAGTCAAACCTTAATTACGACGGTTTGACTTTTAGCTAATTATCTAAGCTAATCTTAATTAAGAATGATTAGGAACACTTAAAATGATCCTAAATTGACTATGGACTTAAGAGATACTTGATTGCTATCCAGAGAAGCTCCAGAGATGCTTGAAGTAGAGTGTGAATAAGCAAGTCCCAAAGCTCACAACTCATTCTTCTTATATAGTGCACCAAATGTCACAAGATCTTGCCAAGGAAGTCTACACTTGTTGTGAGATGATCCCAGGTGCCCCTATGTGGCTATATACTGCCTATCAAGCCCCTGATTTCGAAAACCATGTTAATAAGGCGGTGCAACAGGCTGAACAGGCGGCTGTCCAAAATCTGCTGCCAGCGATAGCCTTACGGACCGTAAGCAAAACTCCTTGCAGTCCGTATCCATCTCTTACGGACCGTAAGCTTAGGTGGTTGCGGTCCGTAACCGACCTTGGTCTGATGCGCCCAGATACGATGCTTGCAGACCGTAAGCTTAAAGCTGTACGGTCCGTAACCGATGGTCTGAAGACAAAAATTTTGCAAACTTCCAAAGTTTGACCATGCAATTGTGTAGTGACGAATTCTTATGCATGCTCTGCAGTAGGGGACCATGTGGGCAAGGTTTTGCATGCCTAGCATGAAATTTCACATTTTGGATCCTTGTGGTAAGCTCGAAATAACGGGGTTTCCAAGAATTCATCTTGGATTCTCTTGAGGGTTGGACATGAATAATATTTCAAGTGTAGTTTTTTTAAATCCAGAATTTATTTACCGAAGGTAACAATTCATAGAATCCAATTTTTCCATATAAAAATGGAGTTTTATTTATTTAGAAACAACCGGCTAATATATCAGATGTTTATCAAAATGATTTAAGGATCTTGGGATTCATAACTTGGGTCGCTCAGAGGTAATTTAATAACATGTCGCCCCTTTTGAATCCTACCATACATCTTTATTTGATCCGGGTTCCTGACACGTTTGTCTTACATGACACGTGTCTTTATTTTATTGGACATGAATTTTCGAGGTGTTACACACGTTTGTTATAGGTGAGAATTATATGCTGAAAAAGGGAAAACAAGGAGGTACTTATTGATGCTTAAATCGTTTATTTTGGTGATTTTTGTTTTTAACGTGTTTCTTTCACCCCATTTAACGAATGCAGTGTCTTTCAATCGTAGGTTGGGTTGCATGCAACAGAGCTACCGGTATTGGGTTAGGGATGTTATACAATATGGTTGATACGACATATAAATTCAATCGAAGGTTTGAAATACGGAGCAGCGTTTCAGGCTATCTACACAAGTTAAAGCCCCTACCCAGGCACGACAAAGTGGTATGACCTTTTTTTCTGTTTAAGTTCGTCAACTTCAGAACTATATGTGTAGTTTGTCCACTCCACATTGCTACAGTGAAAATGCTATTACTTTTGCTTTTGACTATTAGTCAATTGTAAAGTATCTAGTTCTGTGTTTTCCTTTTGGTGGTGAAATTAAGTTTATGGCTGTGAAGTATTATATTATTAATCATCAATCGAACCTTTAGTTCCGACAACCTTTGAACTTTAAGTTATCCATGTTTGTAATTTTGTAGACAAGTAATTGACTTGCAAAGTGTATGACAAAGTGATACATGTTGGGAATTCTATCCGTGCTTGTGGAGTTAAAGCTGCAAGTGTCCTTAAGTAAATATGAGTTAACTTTTTGAAAAGGTACCCGATATTGGTCCAATTTCTATTTCAAGCAAACATTTTTTGACAGACTACCATCATAGCTTTTTTTAAAGGACCAAGATTTGGCTTACAACTTAATGTATTTTGACCCGTTTAAAAGGTTTTGGCATAGAAGCTGAGTTGTCAATAACATTTTCACTATGTTCGCATTGGGAGTGAATTGATGTGATCCTGAAAAAGGGTTGTTTTAGCTAATTGCCTTAAATCCTGCACTCGGATATTCTAAATAAGATTGGTGATTTTAGGGAAGAAAGTAAGGTATTACATATATTATCATTTTTAAAATTGGTTCTAATGCTCATAAATTGTGGAACAATAAGTGTTAAGTGCAAACTTGAACCATCATATCTTGAATACTCAATTTGACCTATTATATGACTAGAGCATATTGCGCCCTCTATCTAAACTTCTATGTATATAGCTTTCTCATAGATGATATTTGATACAATAGCTTCTTTTTATCGTGCATTAGCTGGCTGTTTTCTTTGTTTTTTAATCGTCTCCGTAGTCTATATTTATACAGACTCTTAAGGGTTAAGGAAACAATCAGTGTTCAACCCTTTTTACTTTCCTTCCCATCTAATGAAGCCTTTGTACCTGAGGTGCAACTAATCTACATAGAAGAATCTCTCCTCATGGCGCCATGCATAAAATTACCAGGTTAAATTCTTGAATATTACGACAGCTTTGGTGGTTACTTGGTGACCATATTTACTAGTTAATCTTCATTTATTCTGGATATTAATCAGTAGTGACAACTCTGCAGGTTATTAGAGAAAGCTTTAATGAACCAAAGTAGCCTCAGAAATTAGGGGTGTGGAGACCTGTGTGCAGGGTAGCCAATCCTATGGATATTGTCCTTTAACATGGTGTACAAACGTTAAGAGTGTTATTTTTCGGGTTGAGTAATGGGTCAAAACAGTTAAATATTTGGTTGATTTCAAAACATACCAGATTTCGGATACATTTTACATATTTTCTTTTGTTAAAAAACTGTAATTTAACAATAGTGATTAGGTATGTTTTAAACTTTTTTTTGCACAAAAATATGTTTTAGGCAATGTTTTCGGCCCATTTGACCCATCTCTTGAAATTGACATGCATTTTAAGACCACTTGAGGAACAAGAATATCTAATTTGACCCATTTTCTTTTTACCTGATTTTTTATTTGACCCGTCAACATGTTTGATGAAATTGACAGATTCATGAAAGTCCCAGACGAGTGGGCTCCACCTTATACACCAGGGGTACGTATTTGAATTTAGTGTAATTTGATTTTTTAATTTTCTTCATTAAAATACCCCTTCTAAGGAACTTCTTTTGTTACTGAATTGTAGTTCTTTAATGTTTGATTTTACTAAGCATGTTTGTTTACACTTGAAAAATGGATTGTTGAAGTTGAATTCGTAACGGTTTTCTTTTTAGCCATACAATATATTGTTTTAACCTTCATTATCAATTATGATGTATGCAACTCTGCATGTTGTTAGTACCCATACTGAAGTTTAGTTAAAACTAAAAGCGAATATCGTAAATAGCTAGCTGAAGGAATTTTCGGAATTCAACACAGTGCCTTATACATGCACCGCGCTTTGGTAATTTTCGTAATTTATTACACTTTTTTTACTTTCAGTTGTCTATTTGAATTATTTGATTACTAGAAGATTACAAGCTTTAATGGCTCTTTTGAGTTTTATTGTTTTGTTTACTATTTTATGTTTTATATGGGGTGTAGCTAGACCTTATAAAGTTGAGATCATTGTTAAGGTTAGCTAAATTCACTTTAAATTTGTTTAAATTGTAATATAAGACTATGGGGTGTGGAGGGGCTTGGGTTGGGGGCATTGCTCGACATATGGCGAGGGTGGGATCCACAACCTAATACTCAAAAACTAGGGGTGTGGTGGGGCGTCGCCTAACTAGGCCTGGCGAGCCATCCGGGTCGCGTTTGAAGCTGAAATTCAAATTCTAGGTCATATTCGGCATCGAAATATAGTGAAACTTTTTGGGCATTGTTCTAATAAAAGTGTGAAGCTATTGCTTTACAATCACATTCCAAATGGGAATTTAGAGCAGTTGTTGCAAAGTAATCAGAATTCGGATTGAGAAACATCGCGGTTGGATCCGCACAAGGGCTCCCTTATCTTCATCAAGATTGTGTGCCTGCAATTCTTCATAGAGTGTTAAGTGCAATAATATTCTTCTCGACTGTAAATATGAGACTTATTTGGTTGATCTCGGGCTCGCGAAGCTAATGAATTTTGCCAATTATCAGCATGCCATGTTACGGGTCGCTGGATCATATGGATACATCGCTCCAGGCAAGTATTTTTTTGTTGTTATCGTTGAACCACGAGCTAATTATCATTCTAGCCAGTGGATTTAGTCTGTTGTTTATAACCGATCAAAATTCTTCAAATCATTAACATTGTTTTCAGCCCGTTTGAAACAGGTGAAACCCATTAGTTTTGTGTGTTACCGGTAACCAATCCTATGGATACTGTCCTTTAACATGGTGTACAAACGTCAAGAGTGTTATTTTTCGGGTTGAGTAATGGGTCAAAACAGTTAAATCTTTGGTTGATATCAAAACATACCAGATTTCGGATACATTTTACATATCTTCTTTTGTTAAAAAAACTATAATATCACAATAGTGATTAGGTATGTCTTAAACTTTTTTTTTGCACAAAAATATGTTTTGGGCAATGTTTTCGGCCCATTTGACCCGTTTTCTTTTTACCAGATTTTTTATTTGACCCGTCTCTTAAAATTGACTTGCATTTTAAGACCACTTGAGGAACAAGAATATCTAATATGATTAACTTAATCCTAAATATTTATATTATAAGAATATTTTTGTTAATCACTTTAAAAAGGTAGATTCATGTATGGATTTATTTATTTTTTCTATATTTTTTTTTTTTGCAGAATACGGTTACACAATGAACATAACAGAAAAGAGTGACGTCTATATTTACGGAGTGGTGTTACTAGAGATCTTAAGTGGACGCAGTGCGGTCGAGAATCGGCTCAGAGAGGGTTCACATATAGTCGAGTGGGTCAAAAAGAAAATGGGCAGTTTTGAGCCCGCGGTCACCATACTAGACGCCAAGTTGCAAGGGATGCCGGATCAAATGGTCCAAGAAATGCTACAAACGCTTGGGATCGCGATGTTTTGTGTGAATTCTTCACCCGCGGAGAGACCGACAATGAAAGAAGTGCTTGCATTGTTGATGGAAGTTTAGAGTTCAATTCAGAATGGGGGAAAACTTCACAACCTTTAATAAAGCAATCATCTACTAATAGCTATTTAATGTCAGCGATATTAATCAAGAAATTTTCTTATACCAAACCGTGAAATCGATAACTGGTATGAGTATTTTACCGGTACGGAACCAAAACGTCAAAATGGGTATCGAATCGGTACCGAAAATAATTCGGTACAGGAAATGCTCATCCCTAATGACCATTGTGGTTTTTTTATAGTGTTTTGTTTTTAAAAATGATTTGTCATATTTATGTGTTGTTTTGTTTGCCTCTTGAAAATTGTCAGATTATAAGCTCTATTATAATCCCTTAAAATCCAGTCTCAAGTGACGTATTTATGGCCAGGACTACCCATAAGATCAAGACACTCTCCATCATGGAGTGTGGTGTATACCTCTTTGTTCCGAACTACCAGGTAAATTTGGTTCTAAGCTTATTTATATACAATTTAGTTTCTGTAAAACATGCGTTAAATAAGAAAAAAATTGCATGTTTTGACCCGTTTACTTTTATAAATGTATTAAATAGAAATCAAAGAAGATAAAAAGACACGACAGTATGAACGCTTCACTAAGAAGGCTATTAAATTAATTATGCTTGCACAAGAGGAATCGCAAAGGCTTGGCAATGTTTTGAACTCTCTCCCCAATACAAAGACTATTAATTTTTTGGGCTAAATAGTTTCATTAACTTTGGGCTAAGATTTTTGTTCCTTTGGTTTTGGACTTTTGACTACAAGTTTTTATCATTTTTGGTAAACAAATTTGATGATTTTGAGTACATATTTATTTAAAAAAACAGTTTTATATGTGTTTAAAAACTGACAATTATAAAAACCAATAATTCTAATATTTATTCATAAAAAAATAATTCAAATATTCATTCGACAAACTAACAATCAATCAAAAACAAAATATGTGGGATATTTGTCGTGCAATGATGGGAACTGAGTGTTAAGTTGTTTTGTTGGAGTTCAAACTGTTCACTGGAGTTGTTAGACTCAAGGTTTGAGTGAAGATGCAATAAAGTTATGCTTTTTGGCTGCTCAACAAATTCATTATTTAATAAAAACGGGCACTCTTAGTCATTTGCAGATGGTGGGATTCAATTTCCATGTTGAAGTGAGTTGTCCTATTTTGACCACTACAATTAATGTCCTCTATGCACTTATAAATAAAACGAGTCCGAGTAATCATGATATAGAGCAAGAAGATCCAAGACACATGGATAAGACAAACGTGGCCTATAAAGAAAATCTTGGACTTGTGATTTTTTTTTCGTATTTCCCTTTTTAGTTCATTGTAATTAATATTTACCTAAGTAATGGAAGGTTTTTTTTCATTTAAAAGTCTATGTGAACACTGTTTAATAATATAATTACTTTGAGACTACCCGTGTAATACACGGGTTCTTAAGCTATATATTCATAACATTTAGAAAGAGAGAATAATTCTTGTGATATCTGTAATACACAGATAAAACAACTAATGTGGTGTATAAAGAGATTTTCAACGAATTGTGATATCTGCATATTGATGGTTAATAAAAAGTTTTTACATGATCCGTTTCAAGACGTGTATATATTCATAATATTACAACGATGATGAAGCGATATTATCTTTAATCAGCCCGTGTAATACACGGGTCCTAAGGCTAGTTTACTAATATATCGTAGCTAGCTGGTCACAAATTTTGTGACCGTTTATTTTCGGTCTCAAATTCGTGAAAAACATAAAACTACATGATAAAAATACTAATTTGCCACCATTCTTAGTGGTAGCAACAACAAATTTTAAGTTTTAACTGAGCAAAAGCAAAATTTTGAAAACAAAAAGTACTTTTTTAGCCTTTCCACCTTATCATTAGGGTTTTAAGTCAAGTGATATGAAGAACTCCCACTATAGCTCGTTCATCACACTTCATCTGTAGATAGAATCCCTGGCTCCACCGAAAGCTCCAACGATTTCCCAGCAAGGTATGTTTATAATTATGCGCTGTTTTTTGTTGTTGTTGTGGGTTTTAATTAGAGATTTTTTTTCTTTTGAATCATTGACGTATCATGAATTTCGGGGGTTTTACTTTTTTTTTGTAAGGTTAATTTCATTAAAACAACCGGCCGGCCACACCAAAAAAGCGCGAGACCGAACCAAAACTAAAACATATACAACGGGTTACAACACCACTCACTCCATACAATATTTCTAAGCTTAGATCTATTCTTCACCCAAAGAAAACCCAACGATTTCACCTCCCCGAAAATCTCTACCGCGTTACCTCTGCCATTAGAAAAGAATTTTTCGTTCCTAGCTTTCCAAATACACCAACAAGCAACCATAACCAACCCCCCGCACTATAGCTTTAGCTTCCCTATCCACCCCGATGCCGCTATGAATCGAGAGCAGATCCCTGAACGAGAAGGCAAAGATCAAGGGGATCTTGACCCATTCACTTAGTCTACTCCAAACCTTCGCGGTAATGCCGCAAGCTGTAAACAGATGGTCAACAGATTCACACGGATCACCACAAAGGATGCAGTTTTCCGATTATCTTTACTTGTGTGCTACATTATCTTTAATAATGATGGGGATTTGAAAATTTTATTTGTTGAATTGATGATTCACTGATTCATATGCGTCCCTTTGTCTTTTTAGGCCTATGAGTCTATGACTCAGTTGACCATTATACCTTGAAGTTTCTAAAAGGTCTGGTCTATTCGTACACGCCCTTGGTCTATTTAAACATCCTAAAGCACCCTGCTATGGCCAAAGTGGGGCGCTTTGGTGTAAAGTCAACAGACAAGGTCTGACAGGTTCAGTCCTTGTCTGTTGACTTTACATCAAAGCTCCCCGCTTTGGCCTAAGCTCGACGCTTTGATTTTTTTTTTCCAAAACGCCCCGCTTTGGTTTTTTTTTTTTTTTTTTTACATTTTGGGCGTACTTTTGACTGGTGACTGGTCTACGTTTAAGTTCAAATTTTACATTTTTGGTCCAAATTTTACAATATTTAATTTGTTTATGCACATATATCTAAAGGTGAAGTCCCATCTCAATATTTAATTTGTTGAGGCATCTCACTGTCGTGTACAACCCTTTCCAACTCTTTGACTAGTACCATCCGTGTTATAGTATACATTTAGCAGTTCTTGTGGGCTCCACAATGCCACTTGCCACAATGAAATATAGTATACCTTAGGGTGTAGGGAGTGGTTACACACTTGAAAGTGATAAACTTCAAAATTAACCAATGAGAGTGTGCCACGTCATTCAGTCATAAGTGTTTAAACTATGTTGAAAAGGGTTGGCAATGGTTAGACACTTGGTGAAGTGGTAAACTTTAAAAAAAAAAAGGTGTGATTGGTTAAAGATGGCATAGACCCCAATACCGACGGAGCTTAAATGAGTTCTTGTTAACATTTTTTGAAAAACAAAATTCATCTATAATGCCGACACGAAAAATTAATATGTTTGAAATATAACTGCTAGCTATATTTGACTAATATAGTAAGATGATAGCTAGATAGTAGAGGTGAGGGTCCATGAATGACACTACAAGAAATTTTGTCTGACAAGTCGACTTTTTTCGACGGCCTATCCCGACAACATCGTCAGGAAAATATTTTGTCGATGCTGAAGCTACTCTACCTTTTTAATCACATCTCTTAATTTAATAAGTTAAAATATTTTGTTAGGTTAAACTCTTTTGACCAACTTAGATTTGATTTATGTATTAGATCCCAACATTATTTAGTGAAATCTTCTAGTTTATATAATGGTTAAGTGCTTTTAGTGGCGAAGCTTGAGATTTCTAACTGGGGGGCGGAAGTCACCGTACCTAAAATTTCTATAAAACTAGGGGTCGGAAACGTATATACCCAAAAATTTCTATACGAAATACATACTCTCCACTACTGAACGAAAAGTTAAATGTGTTTAATAATAATGACGTTAATTCTTTTACAATCCAAAAGTACGTTTGTGTTTGTTCAATATATGCGTTACATCACGTTAAAAACCGAATGTCACCGACACGACCCAATCAGATTCAATACGCACTTGTACGACCCAAAATGACAATATACATCATAATACTACAATTAATGAAAAAATACGTCATATACATGTACGGTAGGCGGCTGATACACATAAAACTACTCATAGGAGTACTTGTGCTTTCAAATCAAAACGATACGATATAATGGAATACGACATCACACGTAACCGATTTGATCCGGAACTTGCAGTATAGTCCATATATATTAAAAAATGATGTATAATGGAAAAAGCGTAAAATTTAGACTATTATCGACGCGTTTGTGAATTAAAAACAATTTTAAAAAATTTAAAAAAGACCCTAAGCGTTGCGCTTTGACCTAAGAGGGGCGCTTTGCCACAAAATGTAAAAAAAAAAAAAAAAAAAAAAAAAAAAAAAAAAACCAAAGCGCCCCACTTAGGCCATAGCGGGGCGCTTTGATGTAAAGCAACAGACAAGGTCTGACCGGTTCAGACTTTGTCTGTTGACTTTACACCAAAGCGCCCCTCTTTGGCCATAGCGGAGCGCTTTGGGGTGTGAAAATAATTTTGGCCGTGTGTGAATAGCATGACCCTTCTAAAATTTCCAGTATTTGCATTTTTTTTATTAAAAGAAAGTCTGAAATAAATGTAATAATTTATAGGAGTGGTATAAGGCTGGATAGTGTTAATTTAGGTTCGGGTGAATTGGGTCGGGTTTAATTAGAAATCGGGCTAGGCTGGATTTTTGGTTCTGTGTTCAAGAGGATGTTGACCTTCTCTATGTTCCAGTTTTCACAACAGTTGGTCTCTTCTTGTCGGGAATAAAATACTTAAGGCGCTATATATGTGCAAGTACTTTTTTCATATTGGTTTTAGAGTGCATACCAATGTTTACTTGTTCTTAAGCTTCTAATGAACTTGTAACATACTAGCATTTAAAGATTATTTACTGTTGCATTGGTATGTATCTAATATATGGTTACAAAAAGCATTAAGAATTACAGTATTCACAAGCAAGTTTTATGAGGATGATATAACATAGATGTGACAATTTTAATTCATTTATTTGTGCATTAAGTTAATTTGGGTTATTTTTTTTTTTTAATCTTAAACAGGTCAACCAAACCTAACCCACCCCTTGTGACCCATACTTTTTAATAACATATTTGAACCGGATGTTTTTTGACCCGTTACCCGATCCCTGAAACAAATAAAAGACAGTATAGCTAATGCCATCTGACTTGTTCCTCCTTACAGGAAGATAAAAAAAATCTAGATGCTAAGATGATTTATTATAGACTAAAAATTAGTTTTGTAAATCTTTTTATTCGGCTTAATATCTTTAAATTCTTGCTCAAGTCTTGATTGCAACTTGACATCACCATCTTCTAGCTTTGCAGGTTACATGAATACAAAAGAATCATATGTATAATTAAATAAAACAACCTCTACATAATAAACAGAAAGGGAAAATAATACTTCGTCCATTAATTTCATGGTCATATGACAAGTTCGGGTATTACAGTGTAAACATTTGAGATTTAGCAGCTCCCTCTAACTTAACTAACACTTGGTTTGAGCAGTTAAACTGCATTGCCAACTCCAGAGTACTCACGATTAAAGGTGGAAAGATCGGTGGGTCACATAATGACTGACACGAGTCGATTTTATATGGGTTGGAAGTTGGAACGGTCTGGATCAGTTTGGTTAACCACTAATCATCTTTCCCATTGTTAGATAATAATTGCTATGTCAATTATGATTAACAAACAATGAGGTTGTATGGATTAAAAATCGATTATGGGCAACTTTCAACCAATTTGAGATGTTCACTTTTTCGCTACAATTTTTTAGCTCGACCAGTTTGAGATTGATTAAAAAACAATCAAATCGACCCATTTGGCGGCTTTTTTTTGAAATATAATCGGGTTAACCGGGTAACGCGATTCTACCTAAAGTTAACTGATTACCAATCCAAATACCATATTCGTGATTAGTTTTCTTTGATTCTGACTTCTTGATTATGTTCATTGTTTGTTTTGTAGATTGAAAAGTCGAACTTGGTTATCAAGGCACTACTACAAAACAGAGCTTTAGACGGGGTGATATGGGTTTTAAGAAGGTGTTTTCAACACCGTCTTAAAGTACACCGGTTTAAAATCAAGTCTTATTAGACGGTGTTCAATTTGAACATCGACTTAAACTTGATGAACGTCTTTTGGTATTCAATTTGATCCCCATATTAAACATGATGAACACCGTCTTTTAATATTATGATATAAATCGTCACTGTTATCTTGTCGTTGCAATCGTCACTATTTCCCTGTTGTCGTCGCTGATGCTTAAAAACGTTTTTTTTTTGTTTTTCTTGTTTTTTTCAATACAAACTTGCCAATTTCCGGTTCACGACACACAAAAACTAAATAAACATAAACTAATAAGCATAAATGGTTGCCTTTCAAAAAAAACATAAGCATAAACGTCACAATCCGGTTCGTTTTAAGTCATAATTCACAAACACGTCATAAAACTACCTAACATATAAAAATGGAATAATTGTATGTCATATCCGTGTCATCATCCGCTTCTTCATCGGATACTAAAAATCAACAGCATTTCAGTAGTAGATCTGCACGAAGAAAAAATCATCAGATACTTTATACAATCAATGTTGGGTCCGGGTCAGATCTAATATGTCTTGATCCTCAATCTCATACTTTGATCTAATATGTCTTGATCCTCAATCTCATACTTTTCACTGTATTTTTTAAGCTTCTTCAATATTTCTTCCTGCTTCTTCAATATTTCTTCCTCCTTCTGGGACACAACAAGGATGGCGGTTGTGGCCTCCATGAAAACTGCATATAATCCTCATTGTTATATTTATCGAATATGATTCAGGGATCGGATTCTGTTAGACATACTGAATCATCTATAATAAAAGGGATTGTAAAAGATGTTTGGTAGTGTGTCATCTCAACACATGTATGCAAAAAGAATTAGCTTAATCGTACTAATTTATTACCTGAAAACAGGCCAAGAAACCCCAGTGAAACCGCCAGTTTCTCCAAACACAAACTCATCTGCCCTTTCATTGAAACCTTTCATTATTTTTCCAGTTCTCACATCAAATATGTTAAGCACTACTCTCTGATCATTAGCGAATCATACAGTCGTTAACGAATAAATATTATAATAATCCCTAAAAATGGATAAAAGAATGGTGTTCTCACATGAGTGTCGCGAGGGTTGCTTGGTTCATGACTACTGCAAGTAACCAAATATTTCTCACCAGGAGAGAAGTCAATAAGTTTAAAGTATTTAAGTCTAATGGGTGATGGCGCTTGTTCAAATCCTACATCCACAACCATTAGTGATATGAGCTGACAAATATGAATAAACAAATTATCTTGGTAGTTGGCACAAATATACAGAGAACAACATCAACAGCTGTGCATCCCGGATGTGCTTGCTAGCCAAAAGATAGATAAAGACATTACACCTTACACTAATATGTCAAATTTATTACAAAACTATATGTACTTGTAAATTTTTCTCAAATCTATATTCATACAAGTTTTTTAAAAAACCGGATAATCTATGACTCTAGTATTACACCTTACCAAAACAAAACATTATGCTCTCTCACAATATGTGTACAACTTACAAAACCTTAGCCTGTTAACAGAAACTAGTTGTACACTTTCGACAATGAGATCCGATTCATATCTCTTAACTTCAGTATTGTTGGTTATTTTAGTGTTATCGACAAATATTTTAGGGTATTGGATTAACTTATTGATCGAAGAAATAACGTTAGAGATTAAACGGGTTAGGTGACGCGGGAGTGCGGGCTCGATTTAATCCTAATATTATTTGAGTTATTATGTAAATAATAATTTACATGGGCCTTGCAACTAATAATTAGTTTCTAATTAATGGTTTTTAACTTATATACTATATATATATTATATTATTACTGCCTTATTAAAGCCCATTAATTACTTTAACACATGAAAAATGGATTGGTTGTTTGGGACTAAAGCCCTTTACGCTGGTATGTTTGTGAGGCCATGATGGCTGTTTCAAAACAATTAAATATGTTTTGTTGGGCCATAAACAATGATAAATCCATAAACGTTAATTTTGGAAACAGGCCATATATGAAGTCTGGGAAAGACTTCTGTTTCTCTCTCGACCACAATATACAGGAACGCACAAAGAAACAGAATACGGTTACAGTTTTGTGCTTTTGATATTCACAGATTCAATCAAATCCAATTCCAACAAGAGTGATCTCTGTCTAATCCGATAAATCATTGCGTGTAACCCGCAAATAGGTTTATCTGATAGTTCACATACCATTCAGAGATTAATCCAGGTTTTATCATAACTTTTGCAATTTCAATTCGGGTTCCAGGTTTGTTATCTATTTGAAATTACTTGTTCTAGACCAATTATACAACAAAGATAAACCTATTATAGGGTTCAATTTGGTCTTTGGTTGTGATTTCAAGTTTGAAAAATATTCTACAGTGAATATTTTTATGTTTTGTAGTTTGTGAATTAACCCTTATTCACACGTTCTAGTGGTTAATTTGGGTTTGTTTATCTTGTTTTCACAAGTTTTAATTCTAGAACTCTAGTTTCCTAAGTTTTGAAATTGTGGGTTCTTAGAATTAATTGTCGAAATATATTGTGATTTGGTTACAATTGTTTGTTTAAATCACAAGGAATTGAATTTTAAATTCATGGTGGACGCTGAACCTGTTTGAAATTAGGAGTTAGAATTTTGGGATAGAGTCTATTGCTTTACAGGCCTTGAAATTGAATTTTGGTTGCAAAAATATTGGGATTTCATTTATTTGGAATTCACGAGTTCACGGCTGTACATAGAATTTAAAAAAAAAAAGGTTTGAATTTGGGATATGTGAATTCATGGATTAAATTATTTATTGGGATTCACTAACCGAACAGTATTGTTGGTTTTGATCTTGAGTTAAATTCAAAAGTTGATTCTTCATCTTTTTATCACTATTAATTTCAAAACCGATTATTGATTCACATTGCGACTGCGTAATAGGTTCTTGACATGTCTAGTAAATTTACTATATTAGAAAAGTTTATGGGAAATAAAAGAAAGCTTGATCGGGACACTAATAATTCCAACAAGAAACCAAAAGGGAGTTGTTGGAGATGTGGAAAACCTGGGCATTTTAGGAAAAATTGTCGCGTAAAGCTTGCGGTTGGAAACGAGGCCAACATAGCGGGTCCAAGTGTGTCAAAAGATCCAAATGCTCCACACGGTACGCTGACTAATCCTACTTTAAGCTTGACAAAACCTATGAGTTTTGTAGTTGATTCAATTTGTCATTCGGGACATGTTAATTATTTACAAAACACAAAAATTGGATTTGATTTAACGAAACAAAATTTATTTTGTGATTTGAATAATAAAGAAATACAAGGTAATGTTTCTAAATCAAACAAATTCAATACAAAGGTGCAGCCTACTAGCTGTGATGGTACAAACATAAGAAGTGTACAAGTAGGAAAAATCCCATTGAGGTGTGAAATAAATGAAACCCAGTCTTCGGGTTTGTTATTGGACTCAAAAGGTCCAATGGTTTATAAACATAATTCGGTTGAGAATTATGTATCATTTATTTCTGAATCATTTTATGTACAAGATGATATGCTTGCATGGTGGGTTGACTCGGGTGCTACGAGTCACGTTTGCAAGGATCTCAAATGGTTTGAGGAATTCAAACCAATTGAAGATGGATCTGTACTAAGGATGGGAAATGTTGCAACCGAGCCCATCAAAGGAGTTGGAAAAGTTAGACTTGTATTCACGTCTGGAAAACACTTGTTGTTAGATAATGTGTTGTATGTACCGGGGATTCGAAAGAATCTCTTATCCGGAATTGTACTAAACAATTGTGGTTATAAACAGGTCATTGAGTCAGATAAGTTTATCTTGTCTCGACATGGAACCTTTGTTGGATTTGGATATTTATGTAATGGCATGTTCATGCTCAATATTAATGTCCCGTCTGCTATTGAATCTGTTTGTATGGCATCTACATCCTCTAGTAATGTTAAGAATGATTCACGTTTATAGCATGCTAGATTAGGTCATGTTAATTATTATAGGATGAAAGATATGTCTAAAATGAGCCTAATACCTGCAAAACTCTAGTAAATGTCATACTTGTAAATTGACTAAAATTACTAGGAAACCATTTAAAGATGTTAAAAGGAATTCTAAGGTATTAGAATTAATTCATTCTGATTTATGTGACTTTCATAGTACGCCCTCATTTGGAAATAAAAAGTATGTGGTTACTTTTATTGATGATGCCTCTAGGTTTTGTTATGTGTATTTGTTGCATTCAAAAGATGAAGCTCTTGATAAATTCAAAATTTATAAACAAGAGGTAGAGCGACATCAAAGTTGTTTGATAAAGAACCTTCGTACTGATAGAGGTGGAGAGTATTATGATCCAGTTTACTTTCAGTCTACTAGTATAATACATCAAACCACTGCTCTTTATACACCACAACAAAATGGTGTATCAGAGAGGAAGAATAGGACTTTGAAAGAAATGGTTAATTCCATGTTATCCTATTCTGGGTTAAGTGAAGGTTTCTGGGGTGAGGCTATGTTAACAGCCTGTTATTTGTTGAATAGAGTTCCTAATAAAAAGTCTAAAGTAACCCCATATGAACTCTGGTACAAAAAGGCACCAAACTTGAGTCATCTTAGAGTTTGGGGTTGTAGAGTTGTTGTAAAGCTTACTGAACCAAAAATGAGAAACATAGGTGAAAGAGGCATTGATTGCATCTTTATTGGGTATGGTGAGCATTCCCCTGTTCATAGGTTCTATGTTACAGAACCGAATGACTATGTTTCTGTTCATACTGTGATTGAATCAAGAACTGCTGATTTTGGCAATGAGGATAGATTTTCTTCTGTGCCTAGACTAAAGGACATGCCTTATAGTTTGAAAACATCAGTTGTAACTGAGTTTGGTAGTAACTCTGTTGGTACCAAAGATGTACCATCTTCTAGTACTGAACCCAGGAAAGGTACAAGGGTCAGGAAAGCCAAGTCTTTTGGCTCTGACTTTCATCTTTATTTGGTGGAAGGAACCAGGAACGAGGTTGAACATCAGCATCAATATTGTTTCAATATTGAGGAGGATCCTAAGACGTACAGTCAGGCAATGGCATCTAGGGATGTTGCTTTCTGGAAAGAAGCCATCCAAGATGAGATGGATTCTATCATGCATAATAATACATGGAAATTGACTGATTTACCTCCTGGTTGCAAACCTCTGGGTTGCAAATGGATTTTTAAAAGAAAGATGAAAGTTGATGGTAGCATAGATAAGTTTAAAGCCAGGTTGGTTATCCAAGGCTTTAGACAAAAGGAAGGAATAGATTTCTTTGATACTTATGCTCCTGTTGCAAGAATTTCCACCATAAGACTTCTTTTAGCTCTTGCGTCAATTCACAACTTGGTAATTCACCAAATGGATGTCAAGACTGCGTTCTTGAATGGTGAATTGGATGAAGAGGTATACATGAAACAACCTGAGGGTTTTGTATTACCTGGACAAGAGCACAAGGTGTGTAAACTCATCAAATCACTATATGGTTTGAAACAAGCACCTAAGCAGTGGCATAAAAAATTTGATAAGGTGATCTTATCTCATGGTTTTCTTCTAAACCAGGCTGATAAGTGTGTCTACAGTAGATTTGAATCTTCTGGTAAAGGAGTGATTATTTGTCTATATGTAGATGATATGTTGATCTTTGGCACTGACCAAGATCAGGTTGATAAGACAAAGAAACTGTTGTCTTCGAATTTTGAAATGAAGGATATGGGGTAGGCGGATGTGATCCTTGGAATAAGGATTAAAAGGAGTAACAATGGTATAACCATGATACAGTCTCATTACATTGAGAAAGTGTTGAAGAAATTCAATCATTATAATTGTTCTCCTGTTAGCACTCCTCTAGACCCGAGCATCCGGTTAATGCCCAATTCTGGTGATTCAGTTTCACAATTAGCGTATTCTAAGGTCATTGGATGCTTGATGTATGCTATGATTAGCACAAAGCCTGACATAGCTTATGTTGTGGGTAAGTTGAACAGATTTACTAGTAATCCTAGTGCTCAACACTGGCAAGCAGTGAACAGACTGCTTAAGTACCTAAAAGGAACCATGCACTTTGGTTTATGCTATTTAGGTTTTCCTTCAGTTATAGAAGGGTACTCTGATGCAAGTTGGATAAACAATAAGGAAGATCATTCCTCCACAAGTGGATGGGTGTTCTTACTTGGTGGAGGTGTTATCTCCTGGGCTTCAAAGAAACAAACTTGCATCACTGACTCAACTATGGAATCTGAGTTTGTGGCTCTAGCTGCAGCTGGTAAAGAAGCGGAGTGGCTCAGAAATTTGATCTATGAGATTCCATTGTGGTCGAAACCGATATCACCAATCTCTATCAGGTGCGATAGTGCAGCTACATTGCCTAAGGCATATAGTCAAGTGTACAATGGGAAGTCTAGACACTTAGATGTTAGACATAGTATGATTAGAGAATTAATCATGAATGGAGTGATATCCGTTGAGTTTGTTAGATCTGAGCTTAATTTAGCTGATCATCTAACCAAAGGGTTAGGAAGAGATCTCGTGAAAAAATCAGCTAAAGGGATGGGTTTAAAGTCCATTTTAAATATCTTATGTCAAGACACCCAATTCCCATCTAATACAACGTTAGATGCAGAATTCAATGCGGAAAGCTTGTCATAACGATATTGGAACACATTAGCAAATCATCCCAAGGTATGTGTTCAGACTGCAAGATAAAGTAGGTTGAAGTTGAACTTCTTAATAGTTCATTGATAAATTGCAGTGCAGGTGCAAGAGTAATGAACTACCTATAAGAATATGAAGTTTAGCCGCTTCAAGAAGCTTTGGACTTGAGCTTTGATATATTCTTTGAAGGATTAGGACACAGGCTAGTAAAACATTGTGTCAAGTGGAATTTGGATTTGTAAACGTTTGTGTATATTACCTACATGTATTTAAATGGATAACATGGGTTCAATCCATAGAGACACCCTGTTATTCTAATATTTGTATCGTGTAATATACTAAGTGAAAATTCAATCCTCAGGACATTTTCATTATGCATGCGTTTGTGTTTCTGTGAGGAAGGTTAAGTTAATCATGGATACCACTAAAATGGGGGAGGAATGTTGGTTATTTTAGTGTTATCGACAAATATTTTAGGGTATTGGATTAACTTGTTGATCGAGGAAATAACGTTAGAGATTAAACGGGTTAGGTGACACGGGAGTACGGGCTCGATTTAATCCTAATATTATTTGAGTTTATTATGTAAATAATAATTTACATGGGCCTTGCAACTAATAATTAGTTTCTAATTAATGGTTTTTAACTTATATACTATATATTATATTATTACTGCCTTATTAAAGCCCATTAATTACTTTAACACATGAAAAATGGATTGGTTGTTTGGGACTAAAGCCCTGTACGCTGGTATGTTTGTGAGGCCATGATGGCTGTTTCAAAACAATTAAATATGTTTTGTTGGGCCATAAACAATGATAAATCCATAAACGTTAATTTTGGAAACAGGCCATATATGAAGTCTGGAAAAGACTTTTGTTTCTCTCTCGACCACAATATACAGGAACGCACAAAGAAACAGAATACGGTTACAGTTTTATGCTTTTGATATTCACAGATTCAATCAAATCCAATTCCAACAAGAGTGATCTCTGTCTAATCCGATAAATCATTGCGTGTATCCCGCAAATAGGTTTATCTGATAGTTCTCATACGATTCAGAGATTAATCCAGGTTTTATCATAACTTTTGCAATTTCAATTCGGGTTCCAGGTTTGTTATCTATTTGAAATTACTTGTTCTAGACCAATTATACAACAAGTATGATATCAACTAGCACCACGAATAACCTAACCTCAACTTTCTTAAACAGTTAAACTTTCTAGTACATTAAATTAAAATTAGATCTAGCTATACTGAGAGGACAATAATAATGAAAGTAATTTAATTCTCTTAAATCACTTTAAATCTCTCTTGTATCTCAAATTACACAACTGTATGTCTGTATAAATGAACAAAAAAGCATCCGTAACAGAAAACAGTGTATAAAATTTACAAACCGTGTACACCACAGAGACAAAAGGGTCGTTAACTGCAACAAGCTCAACATCAACTCTCTGCAAGGCGACCCTAGCCACCAATCGACCAATTCTTCCAAACCCTAGATGAAAGTTTAATTTCAAATTAAATCACACCAAATCAATGAATCATTCCAGATTAACAACCGCAAAAAATTAAACTAGCTGAAAGTGTAAAGAGTGTTAGATCTGGTACCGTTGATTCATTGGATTAGACACAGGCTCGTTGTGGTGATGATGAAAGGGGCAGAGGATCACAGGTGAATGCACGGATTCGAAAAAAGACCAGATTCACGCAGATTCGACACATGCTCATTGAAGACGGTTCGACACAAGCCCAGATTCAAGAAGAGTCGTCAATGGCGGTTCGTTTCTAGCAGTGGCAGACGGTCACAAGTGAAGACGGTGGTTCTTTGTGGTGAAGATGAATGGCCTTTGAAAGATTTGGGGGAGAATTATATTTAGGAGATGTGGGGAAAGGCAGATTTTAAGAGATTTGAGGAGAATGAAAACACTCAATGGAGGGAAAATTTGCCGCCGGATGTATTTTAATTAAAGTGTATGATATTTATAAGACGGTGTTTATGACAACACCGTCTAAAGGTTGCATAAAATAGTATAAGACGGTGTTTAACCATTAGACGGGGTTTTTTTGAATTTTCTTGAATATTTTAATCAAAACAGCACAATGGTCATATGGATATTGATTTTAAGACGATGTTATTGCTTTAACCCCGTCTAAAATAAAACTTCAACACCGTCTAATACTCCATTTTGTAGTAGTGAGGAGCTCGTTAAGGAAACTGATGAAGAAAAAGAAAGGTTAAATGGATCTATTGCGGGCTTGTTAGCTAAAAAAAGATAAGGTAGACAAAGATGCCATGCACAACAGGATGTCACAAATTGAAGCTATGTTAACAAATACGGTTCGAAGATAGGCTGTAAACACTTGGTTTTGAATGTTTTAATGTTTATCATATTAGGATAATTTCGGTTATTTGATGTTTTAGTTGGCATTTATATTAGAATGTTTTATAATTTTATATAATTTTGGGATTTTATAATTTGATTCGACTGTTTTATATAAATTTGTAATTTATAGAAATGTAGTATGATTAAAAATGCATGGAAAATGTAAAATCTGGAGATAGAGAAACCTGTATGGTAGCAAATTTTTAATGAAATGGTAGCAAATATTCAAATCAAGCGGTCATTAAATGGTAGCAAATTTTCAATGAAAGCGGTGGCTAAATGGTATCGAAACGGTGGCAAAAAAACCATCACAACTTGGTAGCAAACAAGGTGTCACACCCCAACCGATGGCGGAATCATCGGGGCGCGGCACTAGGCGAATCAGATTGCTCAAGAGAATCCATAACAACTAAATTGCGACATTATTTAATGCCTTTATTATCCGATACTAACAAACAATACATTCACATAAGTTATCACAGATTTCTTGTCCTCTCGAACAATACAAATCCGACAACATAGATTTTAGATGAGTTTCTAGACTTCCTAGCTTGATTTGATGTAGACTGCGACTAAACCTGCAACATACGTTAAAACAACGTCAATACAAAAGTATTGGCGAGTATAGAAGTTTTGATAGAGTAGCATAAATAGTTAAAAGTGCTGCGAATTACTAAATACATAAACGAGATACCTCAACATACATCCATACAAGACTGATACTACCAGCTAAGTCACTCGAGCTGCGATTGCGATTGCTATTCATCCTAACTAGACCCCGCCGGGTGCTATAGTACTATACTAGTTAAGGCGGGACCTTGCGAGTATAAGTCTTAACACATGTAACTAGCATCACGTGTAAATATGCATAACAGTTATTCGCAAGTGATAAATAGTTTGATTGAATAATTCGTTTGATAAGTTTGATTTGATAGAAACGTATGTTATACCCAAAATGTGATAAAAGGGTTCGAGTATACTCACAATCGGTGTTTGGCAAGCAAACACAACTTGGTTGGATTGAAGGGAGCGCGTCTGAGATTATCCTGATTACAGATTGATAGCGTAAGCGTTGAATAGTGCGTTAAATAGTGCGTTAAACGGTGGAGGGTGAACCAAGTGTCGGATGGTAATCCGATCGGACCATCCGATCGGATGGCCATTCGATTGGATTGTCACCTTTCTTGGTGAAGATAAAACCTTTAGTGACACTTTTAGCGGCGACAATTGTCGTCGCTAAAACTCAATTTTCCTGTAGTGACATGTATATGTATATATATGTATACTGATTAAAAATAACAATTTGAGCTGAACCAAGACAAGCGGACCATTTCTCATGCTTTGCTTGTTTACAACCGAGCCTCAAATCGAACGAGCATATACCGAGCGAGCGTCGAGTAAGCGACGAGTGATGAGCGGTTTGGACGACCCTACATATGATTGACAGGTTGATTGTGGATATGTAAAGTGTGTGGGTATGGGGGCTGCTAGTAATGATAGTATTAGTATGGGTGATTTTAGAAGTTGACCTTGTGCATTAAAGATGGCCTTAGGATTGAATTTTGTTATCATAATTCAGAAAACGACGAGTTTAAAGCCATTATCTTGAAGTCGTTTTCTTGCCGGTAACCTGAACTATCCCCAAATCACAGATTCATAAAGCCTGAATCAGGCCTCTAAAGCGCCGACAACCAGAACCTTCCCCAAGTCACAAACCCTTGAAATCTTAATCGACTAATTTTTGGATGAATTCTCACATCCGTTAAACGAGTTAGGGCTCTCAATGGTGTCTCTAGCCCTCACTAGGGGCATTAGCTATAACAAGGGTTATTCTTTAGGATTTCGTGTGACCGGAGTGGCCCGAATAGACACCGGAAAAGCGTCTTTGGTGCAACTCATATGAAGAAGAATGGGCTTGAGTGTGATGGGGCCAGTTCAATTTTTTAATGATTATTAAATTCAATATTTAATTGTTTTTTTAAGTAGTAAGGGTAATATAGTCATTTCATACCAAGTTAACGGGGAAAACCAACGCTCATCCAATCAATGGACTATCTAAGTAACAACTGAGCAAATCACATGAAACATACATCTAAATTTAGAAAGTCCTAGGTGGAGACTGAAGGTGAAACATACATCTAGAAATTTTATTCTAAATAATATTTATTTTTATTTTAGATCTTTTATTATTTGTATTGTGTTGGCATTCCAGATTGTGCTTCATTATTCCAATTGTTAGTATTTGAAAGCTTAAACGGGAAACTACACACAATTATCATATCAAACAACAAATGAAGCAAATAATGACCAACTCCTAGTAAAGAACAATAATTTGTTGTAATGATATTCGATCATTTGTTCATCCAAATCACACATCGTAAGCTTTTACCTTCAGTTTGTTGTAATGATATTCGATCACTTGTTCATCCAAATCACACATCGTAAGCTCTTACCTTCAAGAAGCAAACCGAAAGCCTTGTTGATGTCGTTGAAGTTGACCTCATGTGTCACGAATTCATCTAGTTGTAGTTCCTAAAGAGATAACAAAATATTAGGCTTCATTTATTTATTCATATTAATTTCTTAGCACCCCGTGTTTATTATTGAATAGTTAACATATTAATTTAAATGAAAAATAATAACATTATAATTTAGCTATAGTCTCATATGTTAATTACTAATTTGCAAAGACATATATTTGGGTTATCATGTCGATAGCTCAAGGTAAAGCATGTTCTTAGGGTGTCCGGGGCGCTTCGCGGGGAGGGGTGCGGTGAGGCGAGTCCCCGAGTGGGAACACCGCTGCCGACCCCTCGGGGAGTGTAAGCGGGGAGTGGGGAGCGGTGGGTGTTCACCGCACAAGTTTTCTCACTTTTTTGAATGTTTATTTAATTTAATGAGTTGATATAATTGACTTTTTGTTTTTAAAAAAATTAAAAAAACAAGTCCCCTAAGAGAGGAGTGCCGCCATCAAATTGAGGGTATGGGGGGAGTTAAGTGGGGAGTTGACGTGACGCGTGCTGATTGGCTGTGGGTAAGAGAGGTCACTCCTCACTCACTCTGTTCCCGAGACTCATTTAACAGGGGGAGGGGAGGGAAAAGAGATGAAAATATGAAAAACCATGTTCCCGAGTTTCATTTAACAGGGGGAGGGGAGGGAAAAGGGAAGAAAATATGACCAAATACGCCATATATTCATCCTCCCAAATTGGAGAGATTAGGAGAGAAAATTTTCCTTCCCCTCCCCTCCCCTCACCTTCCCCTGTTAAATGACTCGGGAAGGAGTGCCCCTTACACCCTTAAAAAAGATCTACATTTTGACTTTTTAAGTTAAACGGGCTGCTATTTTCTTGGCTTAGACGACAGGAGTCATAGGAAAGGGCATGAGGGGAAACTAAGCCCCGCCACGCGTAAGCGCCACGTAGACCTTGGAGGCTTTGCCTTTCACATCACAAAAGGCAAGGGTCCATAAAAGGCAAGGGGGCAAGGGCAAAGGCAAAGCTCCAAAAAATCAAGTGGGTCAGGATGAAGAGGAGGGGCAACACCCATGGAGATCTCCACATTCGGATGGGGCAACGGTGGTGTGGAGGGGCTTGCCCTCCACTCTCCATGCCCCCACTCCGTGTGGTCTTAAGTGTCTGGTATGAACTCTTAAATCTTAAATCTTGTGAAGTATTTATAAAGTTATATCTTTATAGCAAAGATGGCAATAGAGAAAACAGTGCTATCTTGTACTTAAATCAACACTTTTTCATATTTAGTAAAGTCATGGTTTAACCTCAAAAATCAAAGACAAACAATGAAACAGACAGATTCTGCTCACCTTATTCATGTAGCGTTTTATAAGGATTGGGATATCAGATTTTGGCTTGAGACCTCCAAAAAGGGCGCCCATAAGGGTCTTTCCTTTGTCAAGTACCTCGTAAGATTTGAAGGTCAACATTGCCCCAGGCTCAGCTCCCATTACAACTGTTTTCCCCCATGCCTAAAGGTTTGATGAAGAAACTTCCATTAGTGCACAATATTCACATTCACACTTGGAAGATAATGTGAAATCAGTTGAATAGTGGTCTGAAAACGGTCTCAAATACGAGAAAAAATAAAAAACCGGTTGCAAGGCAAGCGGTCGCAAAACAGTTGCAGGTCGCAAGACAAGCCGTCGCAAAACAGTCGCAGTCGCAGTCGCAAAACGATCACAACAAATAAAGTCTCACATAAACTAGAAGCGGTCGCAATATTTGCGACCGATATTATGATTGCAAACAACAGTCGCTAAAAAATACTTGCAAGTCGCAATAGAGCAATTGCGACAAGTGTTTTTCCAACCACATACGGTCACAAACCGGTCGCAACAAGGTAATTGCGACCGTTTTGCGACCGTAGATGCGGTCGCAAATACCCAATTTTCTAGTAGTGTTAAGATATTATAACCTATAACATGTGATTCAAGATATAGGAATAGAAGGGACCTTTCTACAAGAAGCATAAGCTTCATGCACCAATGTTGTCGAACCTACACATTCGAAGCAATAGTCCGCACCCCCGTCAGTCATCTCAATTATTATCTGTTCCATACAACAATGTCGTGTTATTAAAACTGGATTAAGATTTCAAACCAAACAAGCTTTAAACTTTAAAGTGCTCATAACTTTAAAAAAGGACCATACATCTTACACGTTTCAAGTCTTTCAACATTTTCATTTTATGCGTTCCATGTTAAATTGTTAATATATGATGCAAGAACATATGTGCTTGTGCATCTCCTTAGAAAGGGGATGGGCACAAAGTGAATATATATACAAATAGATGACGAATTCACAAACTTTGATATGGAATAAAAATGATTAGGCTAAAACAGATTGGTTAAAAACAACAAATAACATGAAACAATTTATAAGCAGGTTCTAACAATTAACTAATACTTTAGAAAGAAATATTTATGAAGCAAAAAAAATTACTTTATAACTTCATATCTCAATCATATAATTATGCAAAAAAAAAAAAAATTGCTTTGTAACTTAAATAACTAGCACCAACCATGACTCTTATGGTTAAGTTACCTCGCTCACGGGTTTGTCACCACAATTACGCGAGTTCACGAAATCAGTGACTCCAAATTTCTTTCCTGTCGATAAAAACAAAAACCCCTTTTAAGCAAATCCAAGTAAACTCGATCACCGCCCTGTACGTTGAAGATTCATAATGCACATTACATGAAATTACCTATTTCAAATTTGTCCGGGTTCACATCAACACCGATGATCTTTTTAGCTCCACATAGCCTTGCTCCCTCAGCAACCTGTAAACACAAATTATTATATTGTCATCATAAAAATGAAGCCTGGCTCATATGATTGTATGTCATGTAACCTATGCTCATTCTTTAGACAATTGGTCTAAGAATGACACAAGCACTTCTAGATGTTTTTTGAAAATTTTTGTACTTCTAAACAGTTCCCTGTTGCTGGTAGCAAACTATATGACACCCAAGCGAACTTGCCAAGTTCGCTTACAAGGGTAGTAAACTACCTGGAAGTACAATAACTTTGATTTAAAAACAAAAACAAATTAAAAGAACACACTTAAAAGTACAAGTGTCATTCCTAAACAACCTGCTTTTACAATAAGAAGAATCGATATGTTGTATGTCCAGTCAGTCAATGATAAAATATATCAAAGCCTTTATGGGTAAGCTTAAAAGTTTATAAACATCATCTTAAAACAAATGTATGCACCATCATCATACCGCTAGCCCAATTGCTCCCAAACCGAATATAGCAACTGATGTTCCAGCTTCCACGTTTGCTCTTTTGAACGCGGCACCCAGCCCTGGAAAAATTCTCTTTATTCGTATACTATTGTTCCATGACCTATTTCATCACTATGTGAATTTTGAGATCAAACTTATTTCTTATCAAAATGACCTATTTCATGTTTCAAGTTTGGATACATTGCTACAATAAGGCATTAGCGACTAGAAGTTTTGATCGAAAAAACAGTTCAATTCCGCCACAACCCAGCCATAAGAATTAACATAAAAGAAAATTTAAAAATAAGTAGCCACAAACAAATAGAAAAGTTAAATTGGGAGTATAAATTGATTGTTGTCGCAAATTCATCACAACATTTAAAAAAAACATAAAATTTAAATAACCATTTGTAAAAGTTATAAACCTCAATTAAACTTTGTAACAGTTGCTTATATATGTAATAAACCAAAATTAAATTTTAATAGATGTCATGAACCAAATATTTTAGAAAATAAATAAATAAATGAAATCCAAATTTAAATAAGGTGATAATTTTTTTTATTATGTTCCATAGTAAAACTTTAACAAACCCCATATTTTTTTATTAAGATCCATAGTAAAAAACTTTAACAATGGTCGCAAACCGGTAGTAGAATGCAGCCGTTCAATGTCACCTCAAACGGCCTTTTAAAAGTAGGGGCTATGACGCAAGCCTTACCCTTCAAAGAGCCGTTCAATGCCACCTCAAACGGCCGTTTGAAAACAATGTAGGATTAGATTCTTAGTGGCTCGTGTATAACAGGCCCCAAAAAAACACATTACCAGCTGCAACTCCACAAGTAAAGAGACAAGCTCTGTCTGGTGGTGTTTGGGGATCAATTTTAGTAACATGAGCAATGTCAACCACCGTGTATTCACTGAAACTTGATACAAACAAGAAGTGATATAAAGTTTCTCCATTGATGTCTGTGAACCTGCTTGTCTCCTCTCTACCAATCCATGGAGAAATACTGAAAGACAGTTTTGAACATAGGTTGCTTTTTGCGGACAAGCAATCGGTACATTCACCGCAATCGGGCAGAAAAATTGGGATCACGGTGTCTCCTTCAACAACTTCATGTACACCTTCTCCAACACTCTCTACAACCCTTTGGAAAGAAAATGAAACCATCATAAAATAGTGCATGTGTATTTTGAAATAGTTGTTTACAAAATTTGATAAATTCTTACCCCACTGCTTCGTGACCGAGTATTCTAGGGAAAATGGCCGGAGGATGCTTCATCAAATAAATGCAAAAGATCAAACAATATCAATATGGAGTTTATTCAAGAGTTACCAAATTCTTTCACGAGCAACAGGAGATTAAGAGAATGAAAAATAACTGAGTTTTGATTCATTTTGAGTAAAGGAAAAGGTTTATAAACTTTTATTTTGATTTTTGATTTTGATTTTGATTTTTGTTTTTATGGTAAATTGCTTGAAATGACATTTTAGACCATGTTTTATGGTAAATTGCTTGAGCTTCAAGTCCCTTCCTTTGACGTTATTCCGACATGTGACTCCTAGTCAGCAAAGGAGCTTGAAGTTAAAAAAAGTTTTAGACTTTAGTGGGGCTTGAACTTCAAACCCCCTTGCAATTATTAGATATTGTAATAGAATTGAATAAAAAAATTAAAAAAAAAATCATCAAAAACATTCCATTGGTCATTCTCTTTTGATCAGACGTTTTCAAGCCCATGCCCAACCCCAAAAAGCCAAAAAAGCGCCCTTGGGGACGCTGTTCACGTGTGAATGGAGCGTTTTTTCCCCATTCACGCCCAAATCACATACCACTACAGGTGGTCTTAGAGGCAATTGCATATTTCCTCTTATAAAACTTATTAATTGCATATTTACCCAACTTAAAGTTAAAATTGCATATATTTTCTTTCTTTAACTAATAAAACTGCAAACTTATCCATTTTGATTTAATTTATTATTAAAATATTATATAATAACTATTTTAATCTTAAGTTTACTAAAACTTAAGAAAAAATGCATATTAACCCATTTTTTAGTAGTTTGTTTGTCCTTTTCACAAAAAAAAAAAGTCTTTTAATAAGCTTTTCTTTTTGCGTTTTTTCATTATTGCCCATCTATCACGAGCTAGAGTAACAAATATAAAAAAAAATACAAGTGAAAATCATCTAAATGAAAAACAAATGCCATAACTTTATTCTATTACGTTACCAAAAAAAATCATCCCAAACAACCACCACCAAAAATTGACATAAACTACATTACACCACAAAACAAAGTTATTTATAAAGAAACTAGGATACTCATCATCATCATCATCATACTCAGTAAATTTCACCAATAGCACACCTAAAATTGCGGGGTATGGTGGGGCGGGGGTTGGGCTTGGGTTGGGGCATTTGATGACACGTGGCTTGGGTGGCAGACATGGGGCGACCCACATTAAAACAGGGTATGGTGGGGCGGGGGTTTGGGGGCGTGGGTTTGGTGGGCTTCGCTGGGCTGACCCGGCTGGGCTCTTTGGGCTCTTTGTAATTAAAGAAAATTACATAAAAATTAAAGAAAATTACATAAAAAAATTTCCTAACGTTTATATTTGTTTTTTATCTCTTCTCTCATCTCCAAGACTATTTCCAACTCGTCACCCTTTAGGTGATCAATCGTCGGTGTGTGGGAAGTTAGTAAACACACGATTCCCGATATACGATGCATAACCCGCCATGTCGGGCATAGAAGAGTGTATGAAAAATGGACGAGCCATTGGACGAGTGGGTGGTGGGCTAGGATTATTTTCTTGGTATGCATACGGGTTGTTCGGGTCAAAAGGACGGTTATGAGGATGCATTTTTTTTCGTTTTGTAGATGGAGAATTGAAGATGAATGTGGTAAAAAAATGGAAGAAATTGTGAGGTTTTATAGTGGAAAAATTAAATTGTATTTGTTTTTTTTTTTTTTAAATAGCCGTTGGCCAACGGCTAGCCCAACGGCTTCTTTTGGTTTATCCAATTAGAGCCCGCCATGTCAGCTTGGCCAGATCGCCCCACGCCCGGCTTGAAACCCATGCCCCAAGGGCCACGCCCAAACCCATGCCCACCCGAGGTGGTGGCTAGGGCGTTTTCAGCCCACCCACGCCCAAACCCCCGCCCCATACCCCGCAGTCTAAGATAAGATCTAAAGAGGGTAAAACCTAGACACAAAACTGTTATTATGGCAAAGTAGCAACCAATCGACGTTAGTGAAGCGGAAGCAAAAATTCAATGTGAATGAACACTGCCAACTCATAATAAGATTCAATAATAAAAAGAGAGTAAGAATAACAAAGTGTTTATTATCACTATCCACCACATCCCCTGCTCTCTTCACCACCTAAACTAATTAATTTCCATGGTGTGAAAATTATTTCTAAAGAAAGCCAGGAAAAACAAATCCTTAATAGATTATGAGAGATATTCAAATTCTTATTTGCTTCATTAGCACTGTGTCATTTAGTGTGTTGCTATTTGGAAAATAAAACAGCCGATGGATCTAATTACGCAAAATTGATAGGCGCCTCAATCTATTCCAAGCATCAAGGTTTTTTTTTTTTTTTTTTTTTTTGAAACATGAACTTCACTTCTTTAGAAACACCCAATCCACAAAACAAGACGAACAAATAACCAAAGTACATAATTACAAAATTACACCAGTTCAAGACGCCGGCTTTGAATTATAACTACTCCTAACCCAAAAATACCCAATAGATTTAACGTCGCTAATTATTTCTCCACCCGAACGGGTTTGTTAGAGAATTTCAAGCCATTCAGGGCTTTCCATAAACTCCAACAAACTTCCTTGTTTATTATCACATATTGGTTAATAAGGAAATATTTATCATACAATGATGGTAGAAGAATAAACATCGCCCTCATCACAACTGTACAAACAAATTGATAGCAAAATAATGTCTTTATCAAACTCTCCATCCATCACACTTATTATTCATGTCCATATATATTGATCGTGTTTAGTTTTAAAAAACACTAATTATGATTATTAAGTTTATATTAACCTTTTAAATCTATAGGTTTTTTAAATTTAATATTCGTTATAACCCCATATATAGAACAAGTGTAAAAATGTTATTTCGATGTCAACTTTGTACCTCAGATCTCCAAAAGGTAACATCCACCGGACAAACAGAAGTGCATATGATCTTGATCCGAACTTCCCGAGGTTTTGGTGCAGCCACAAGCACTTCTTCTATCACTAGAGGCTCCCCAGGGATTCTAGCAATGGCCGCTGCAGAAAAAGCATAACGAATAGTGTGACAGATGAGATGAAGATGCATGCATGTTTAAAGCATTGGTGAAGAGATTACCT
Source organism: Helianthus annuus (assembly GCF_002127325.2). Classification (NCBI taxonomy): domain Eukaryota; kingdom Viridiplantae; phylum Streptophyta; class Magnoliopsida; order Asterales; family Asteraceae; genus Helianthus; species Helianthus annuus. The sequence continues at coordinate 17,185,957 of NC_035440.2, read as the reverse complement.
CTACAACGAATAGGCTTGCCGGCTGTGTTGTTGTTGGGGCTTTTTTCGGCCATACTCAACCACAGCTCTGTGTTTTTTTAGAGACAAATACGATAGAGTTACGTATATCTTTTATAAGTAATGAGTTTTATGGTGGTGGTTTGTGGTTAGGAGTTGAGACCAGGCTGGGATCGGTGGTAGCTACTAGATGGTAGGGGCGACCCCATCCAAACCTAAAAATTAAACTGTTTTTTTTTAATTCATTGATATCTTTTTATCAAATATATAGTATGGCTAAACTCAAAATATAGAGATTAACATGACCAAAGGATGATTCGATAGTTTGTTATTATCTTGTATATTACTTATACTAGCAGTGTCCGCGTGATGCGTCAAGAGCGACATATCGCATTGCGATACTCGTTTTTGATAGTTTTCTTACTCATATAATATTTATTCTACCATTATTGTGATAGATATAGATTAAAAGCGAAATAATCAAGTAAATCCATTTCATTGTGTTCTGAATGGTTTGGTCGGTTCGGTTATGATCCTCAACCAAAGCCGAAACCAAAGTCATCGGTTAGTCTATTTTATTAACCAATCCGTTTTCAGTTAATCACTTCGTTTTATTCGGTTAGATTGGCGGATTTTTGTTAGGTTCATTTAATTTCAGTTAATAGGAAAAACCAAACTTGGACTAAAACTTTTGCTTGAAATATATAAAATTGAGGTATAAATACATGAAGTGAAAGTATAAAGTCTTTTTATTTTAAAAATGGATAATGCACAATTTACTTTGTTGCGTTTACCCCTCTATCCATATACGAAATATTTATTCAAAAAAAAATACTGCAACAACAACAACAACCACCACTATCATACCCAGTAAATCCCCCAAATTCCAAGCTAAGGTAGGGTATGGGGATGATGAGATGTAGGCAAACCTTACCTCCATCTCTAGGGACAGAGAGGCTGCTTCTAGATAGACCCTTGGCACTAGTAACAAGACATAGACACGACCAAATAATAGACCTAAGGTTGTGGATGGGCAAAATAGTAAGGTAGAAACATACAGAGAGTCATAAGACCACAAATAGCCATAGCTGCCTAAAGATAATCACATGCAAATAGGAACTCTAAACCCCTACAAATCAATCAAATTAGGACCCACCCACCCCCCCCCCCCCCCATCTCCTCTCTCTCTCTCTCTCTCAAAAGTCCTTAACCTTAATCTTACATCTCCATAGACCCCTATCATGTACCATGTCCGCAGAGAAGTGCAACTCTACCAAATGTTTCCTAATCCGCTCATCCCAAGTAATTTTGTGCCTACCTTTACTCCCCCCCCCCTCCACAGTCAAGGATTCCATTGCTTTAACTGACGTTGTCAACTGTCTCCTCTTGACATGTCCAAACCATCTCAATCTCCCTTCCTGAATCTTATCTGATATACTAGCCACTCCTCACCTTTCCCTAAGAACTTCATTTCTTATCTGATCCAACCTTGTATGCCCACTCATCGATCTTAACATCCTCATCTCTACTACTTCCATATTACGCGTCTATTTCTTCTTGATGGCCCAACAGTCTGTCCCATACAACATAGCAGGTCTAACTGCAACCCTATAGAATTTCCCCTTTAATTTAGTTAGAAACCTCTTGTCGCACAGTACCCCCAGTGGCTACTCTCCACCTACACCGAACTACATCACTATCTATCTCCCCATCACTTTGTACAAACGATCCTAAATATTTGAACTTAGTTGTCTTCGGAACCATTTGACCGTCAATGGTAATTTAAGTATCGTCTACGTCACCTGCTTCACTAAAATCACAGTAAAGATACTCAGTCTTAGAGCGACTAATCTTTAAACCCTTGTCTTCCAAAGTTGCTCGCCACTCCTCTAATCTCTCGTTCAAGCACTGTTTCGTCTCTGCCACTAATAAAATATCATCTGCGAAAAGCATGCACCATGGTATTGTCTCCCGAATCGATCTAGACAACTTAACCACGACTACTGTAAAAAGAAATGGATTCAACGCAAATCCTTGGTGGACTCCTACCTCCACAGGGAAAAACATTTGAAATATATACTAGCGTAAACTGCCAAAATGGTCCCTGAGTTTTGGTTACTTTTGACACTTTAGTCCAAAACTCAAACCTTTTGAATCTAGATTCCTGTGGTTTTAGTTTTGTTGCCATTTTCATCCAAAATCAAAATGTGGTCAGATTTTTCAGTTACCATCCAGCTTTTTTATATGTTTCCTCCCTTTTAATGAAGGGCAAAATGGTCTTTTAATATTTTATTATAACAAATTAAAAAAATCTAACAATTTTGCCCTTCATTAAAAGGGAGGAAAAAGACCAAAAAAAATAGATGTTAACTGAAAAATCTGACCAGATATTGCTTTTGGATGAAAATGACAACAAAATTGAAACCACAGGGACCTAGATTCAATAGGTTTTAGTTTTGTAATAAAGTGACAAAACTGACCAAACCTCAGAAACTATTTTGACAGTTTACTCTATATACTAACAAAATCAAATCAAATATACTAATAAAGCAAAAATACATGTAAAGAAAGCAATAAACCTAATTTAATGCTATATAAAATTAAATGATTTAATAAATTAAAGAATAAACACATAAACTCAATTGAGTAATTGCAACTATGTTAGAATTAGTAATTTGTTTTTTACTACTCACTGAACACTTGTTGCTTGTAAGGATATGTTTTTTCAAAAATATTTGAATATAAGTAAAAGATTAAATTGAAAAATGCTCCCTAAGTTTAGGCTACTTTTGTCACTTAAGTTCAAAATTGAAAATTGTTTGTATCTGGGTTACTGAGGTTTCGTTTTTTCTTGTCATTTTCGACCAATTGGCAAACTGGGTTATAACTTTCTGTTAACTTCTACCCTTTTTATAAGTTTCCTCATTTAAATTAAGGGTATAATCGTTATTTTATGTCATAATATATATTTTAGTTAAATGAGGAAGACGACAAAAAAAGAGAGAAGTTAACAGAAAATTCTAACACAGTTTGTCAGTCGGATGAAAATGGGGATAAAAATAAAATTTTAGGGACATAGATACAAAAGGTTTCATTTTTACACTGAAGTGGCAAAAGTGACCTAAACTTAGAGACCATTATGGCGTTTTACACTAAGTAAAGAAGAGGACTTGTGCTTAACATTTAAAATGAACAACATAACCCATGAAATTACCTATTTTTATGTTCGTTTGTATCTTTTTTATTCTAAGCACTCTCGGGGTACCCATTAGAGCAAACGGAATACTCCAAGAGTAACCCGAGTACACCATCAATTCTGAGGAAACCCTATAACCCACCCGCATGTAAGCACGGCGGTAAAATTATCGGTAAAACCCGTTTGCCTCAAGGATCGAATCTAGGTTTCCATGTGTCTCCTATTATTGCCCACCATACACCAAGTCGGAGTTGAACATGCATCTCTTAAGAGAAATGAAAGTCTTCCACCACTATCCATTAGATTTTTTATAAAAGAAAATCTAGGCTTAACAATTAAAATGAACAACATGACCCACATAAATACCTATCTTTATGTTTGTTTACATCTTTTTCATTCTCTCCCTAATCTAAATCCTACAAGATGTCGCTACTTAACGACGTCAACGGACACGGCCATCACCGTTGTTTGTCGGAAAAAAAATGTCGATAATCTTTTCTTCAGTTTATCAACCCTTTGGGTCATAACGAGGGGTCGGTTAATCGAAATTTGGTTTGTTGGATGGTCATCGGACCTCTTGTACAGTGGCGGTTTTGATGGTGTGCGGGGAGGACCTCCGTACAAGGCCGATGATTTCAACCGCATGTGATTTGTAAAAAATCTGATATATATATATATATATATATATATATATATATATATATATATATATATATATATATATAGAGGCCGGTTAACATACAAATACACTAATCGTACATTACGTACGCTACAACAACAACCGTCTGATCATCTCATTTAAAGCGCGTGTTTAACAATTAAATTTATCAAATTAGTATTAATAAAAAAGAGACCGCCAAGGTTAAAATCGTCAAATTTAATATCAAAACACCTGATAAACGGCAAAACAAAACCTCAAAAATCATAACGACAAATCCTAAAATCAAAATCAAAACCAAAAACGAAATTATAACAATTAATCAAAAATCGATCGATTCCTATTCACCAAATCGATCAATTCATATTCACAAATTCGTCTGAGAAAATGAACTTCTGGTTAATTTAGAAATTCTGGAAGGACTGACTATCGAAGAAGATGATGCAAAATGTCAAATCATGTGCGAAATCATCAACAATGCAAATGCGAATTCAGTAAAAAAGGAAATTCTTTGAAATTTCATATAGTTTGCGAATTCATGATATGCAAATGCGATTTCAGTAAAAAAGTTAAGTATTCTATGATATTTCATATAGTTTGCGAATTCATGATAATGCACATGCGATTTCAAAAAACTTTTCGAAAAACTCTTCATATAGTGTGCGATTTCAGTTATTTTACACATGCGATTTCAGAAAAAAGGATATTTATATGTTGGTCTCTTACAGTTTGCGAATTTCTTTCGAATCAAGTGCGATTTTGAATAAGAACACTGCAAAAAAAAACTTTAAAAAATACTTTGTAATAAAAATGCAAAAAAAAAAAAAACAAACTACCAATCTTAAAAACTAAAAATAATATTATTTTATATAAAAAAACTTAATTTATTAATGATGTGACTATAATTTGACATGTAATGATGAATTTTACAATAAATACTACTGAACTTACCACCCTACCTATATAATAAATTTACTATATTAATATAAAAAACCTAGATAACTACCTTCCATATTAAGACATAGAAGACCAAATAAAACACACACAAAAACACAGAACAAACAAAAATGGCATCTGAAGATATAGAAAAAATCAAAAACATTGCAATCAAAGAGCTATTGTCAACTCGCACGTTGACAGAAATAAGCACTGATGTCACCTCTTCTCATCTGGTTCTTGATGTTCAGGGCAAAATTCTTGAACAAATCAAGAACAATCAAGCAGTATGGGAAATGATACTTCAAGAACCACCATCAAGCTTCAGAGACAAAGCTTTGGATCACATAAAAGAGCAATCTCGAGCTGATGACTTAGCCTTCTCTTTCCTGACAGATGCTCTAAACACTGTGAAGGAGAAGATGGAGTTCAGCTCTACTGACGTGACAAAATCTTTGCTTCAAGTAACTAAATTTCTGTTTAATCATTTTATGGTTGTAGCTGTGTTTGACAATAACAACTATTTTGTATTTTGGATATATGTTTTGAACAAATCTTATGCTTTATTATAATTTAAAATCGCATGAATGAATTAGAGATCTTTGCCACAAAAAAAAAACAACAACAAGATAACTCAAAATCGCATGTATTAAAAGTGAAATCGCATGTGAAAAATGATATAAACTAAATATAAACTGATGCATATAAAATCGCATGTTTATACTACTAAAATCGCATGTGAAAAATGATATACACAAATGAATATAAAATCGCATGTGTTTTGTATAAATTCGCATTTACATTTAAAAAAATTACTCATCCTCGTCTTCTTCAGACACCTCTTCCCACTGATCTTCTTCTTCAGATCCATCATCACTACTGTAATCTTCAAAGTCATCTTCCTCTTCGTCGCCTTCACCCTCATTGTCTTTGTCTCTCAAACCATCTTCAATCTGGACACCCTTCATCTTCTTTTTTCCCTGTTTACCTTGTTTTTTGGCTTTAAGCTCGCCGCAAGTCCGAATGTCATGACCTTTTTCATTGCATACGCTACATGTCCTTGACCTTTTCCCTTTGCGGCTGATCATTTGTTCCTTCTTAGATTTAATCTTTCTATGCGAGCCGCGGCCTTTGTTTCTTATACCAGCCGGCACACGAACTGTAGGGGGAGCATTAGTTACTGGTTGTTGATAACCAATCAACTTTGAAAATCAGTCAAATTTTGGATCAAGTTGCTTGGTTATGCGACTCTGATCAACTCTCTCTTTAAGCTGCATCATTTGATCCCTCACTAAGACAAGTTGATCAAGGTCGGAAATCAAATTACTAACCAAATACTCCCCTGTGTGAATGATTTCACGAGCAATCCGTTTTGCCTTGTTTTGCACATCCTTACCACCGATATTTAGATTGTACTTCACATTTAACTCATTGGGCACCACATCCTTCGTCCATCTCTTCATAACATATTTGTTTGGAATTTCTTTAACACCAAACATCTTGAAAAGAAAATATATGTGTTTGCATAGCAGCCCATACTGCTCAAAACGCAAACAGCTACACTCTACAGTTACATCATTTTCAAGATTCTTGAACCACACCTAGAAATAACCAAAAAAAACATTTAATAAAATTTAAAATCGCATATATAAAAATAACAATTTCGCATGCCTAAACCATCATGTAAGTGAATAAAATTAAAATCGCATGTGAATCATAACAATTTCGCATGTCTAAAAAATTATGTAAATAAATAAACTGAAATCGCATATGTAATGTAACAAATTCGCAAGTCTAAAAAACATGTAAAATACCTCCAATAAACCATCGCCATGTGCTTTAAAGTCCTTCAACAATATTCTGATACGTGGACCTTCAACTTTGGTGTCCATCGGCAAACATTCGGAAATTGTTCCATGTATCTCTACTTGCTGATCAAAAAATATAGACCTGGTGTAGATCTTAGCATCATCTTTTTCCAAGGTAGTTTGACTCCAATCAGCTGGCTCAGTATATCTTGAAATATGATCATTTTTTCTATGATTGAACCTTTGTACATCCATTGCACCATCAAAATGATTCATAAACTCTACGAGTGTGAGTTGTGAATTAGCAACCTGGCAAAAAAAATGGTTCTCACTCTCTGATCTTGAAGTTGTTCTCATAAGACCCGACATTGGCTCATGCCGGTAAAAAGCCGGAATCCACATCGATCTCATCCCAAACATAACATCAATCCATTTGTTTTCAGTGAGACCGAACTCAATCATCACCAATTTCCACTGTCTCTCAAATTCTTCGGGCTCAATCGAATCAGTCCAAACAATGTCGCACATCCTCCTTTTAAACTCATCATTATTACACAACTCATGTCCAACCTATAACAATAAATGCTTTTTATATCAGCCTATAACAAAAAAAAATAAAAAATAAAAATATTGCATGAAATACCTTATCTGCCACTTTTTTCATTATGTGCCACATGCACAATCTGTGTCTGCTAATAGGGAAAACCTCCTCAATAGCCTGTTTCATAGCAGGGTCTTGATCCGTCACTACAACATTTGGTTGCCGACCAAATGACTTTAAAAATGAATTCAGAAGCCATTTATATGATTCAATACTCTCCGATGCCAGCAACCCAGCTGAAACTGTTACATTTCGACAGTGGTTGTCAATGCCAGTGAACGGAACAAACACATCTTTGTAACACCTCGAAATTTTGCGTCCAATAATGTATTGACATGTGTCTTAGGTTTACACGTGGTGTTAAATACTAAATAAAGGACTAAAGTTGTCAAACATGGAAAGTATGCAAATTCGAGGGTTAAAAATGTCAACAAGGGATAATTATATCGTACATTAACCCTAAATGATGCTCGTACCTTCAAACGAATGAATCATGGATCATACGGGACAAAATGTGGAAGAAAGTGAGGAATTACAAACTACAGGGGTCAAATGTGTCAACATGTTTAAGTTATACCTCTGAGTGACCTTTTGACAAACCCAAAGCTTTGTAACAATTAATTATGCTCACTAGAATACCCGACAAAAATTTCATAAAGTTTCGTTGTCGTATGAGCAAGTTGTGATCAAATTCGTATGCGAGGGATTAAAACGTCAACGTTGAAAGTTAGGACTTTTCGGGTAACAATAAAGTTAACCGGGGACTTAACGAAATGGGTATAAGTGTTGAAGCCCCTAAACGTCAATTCTTAAGGCTCAAAATGCAAGAAACTGATGGCCAATCAGCGATTAAAGAGCCAAGGATCAAATCGCAAAAAATCAAAAGTTAAAGATCTGCTGCAGAAGGGGGGTCGCGCGACGCGAGGCCCAAGGGGGGGTCCTTCGCGTCACGCGAGGGGCTCTCTGGTCGTTTTTCTTTTGCTCCATGCTCGCCTCTTCACTCCAAACCGACTTAGTTCCATTAATGTAGCAGCATGGGCGCCCCCTACCTGCTTTAGGGCCCTTAGAGACACTTGTTGATGATCAATGAGCATGGGTAGACTTGGTTGTCAACAATCTAGTGCCTTATGAACACTATATAAAGGCCTTCATGTACAACAAGTTCTTCACACCTTTCTCTTGCACTTCTGATCATTTCTGGAGCTCCAAAGCAGAACCAAGCCATCCCTAGTCGTGCATAGGACTTTGGTAAGCTTCCTTAACCTTTCTTTGTTGAGTTTTTGGTTAGTTATAGCTTAAAAGTCAAACCGTCGTAATTAACGGTTGACTTAACGGTTAATCACAAATGGTCCAGTGATTAGCCGAATCAAAGGTAGTTAATTGTTGGTAATTATGTGGGCTTTAAACCCCTAAGAGGGCACCCTCTGGTTCCCACTCTAACTAGTCCGAATGTCGAGTCAAACTTGCTTAGAAAAAGTCAACAGAATGCTATTATGCGATTTTATGCATAATCAGTAATGTAGATAGCGTGTAACCTATTTAAACACTCATATAACATGATAATAAGTATATTAACTAATCTAAGCTTGTTTGATCCGACCATTTTCTATTTTTGACCCGGTTCGGAGCAGAAAGTCGTAAAACTTTGACTTTTGCTTTGACTTCAGTTCTGACCCGTTATGGTATGTTTTAGATATGCCTTAGGACTCTCTTAGGACCAGGTTACATGATGGTATAACCCTCTGTGACCGGTTCGTTGTTTGTCCGAGTCTTTTACACATTTCCGTTAAACGCCTAAAAGTTGACCATAACGCCCTTTTTGCTTTAAAACGAGAATTTCGGATATGTGAAAGGACAGTAACCTTAGTTACTGATTTCTAAACATGTCCCTAAAATTTCACGTCAATCCGAGGTCTAGAATAGGAGTTATGCTAAATAGCGCAATTACGTAAACTTTAGTAATTAAACGGCGCATTTAGCGTAAAGCCTATCTAAACCCAAATTTCGACACCAAACCTTTTACACACTGATGTAAAATAATATTTTGAGATTTTTAAATATTTTTAACTATTTTTAACCTGCTCATAACCTGCGGTTATGGCATTGGTTCGGTAAATACCGAATACACCATTTTCGGACATAACTTGAGTTCTACATGGTCTTTCGACCCGATTCCAGTTGTTACTGATTTTAAATAATAAATAGAGGATTTTGAACTTTATAAACTGTTCGGAAAACTCAGATTTCCTGTAGAACTCAGAAACCTCTTTTATAATCTTTAAAATGACCAAAATACCCCTACGGGGCATATATTGGAATGAAACTCATTACGGGCATTATGGAAGGTATCCTACTGATACCACAACCTCTTTAGAGCATATTAACTTAGGAAACCTGTGTAGGACTCTTACGGTTACCCGTTACGCCTTTTGCGCGCACGGTTCGGTTTATGTGACTAGTTTACATAAACTAGCCGAAACGGGTCAAACCTTTTTGTTTTCACTTCAAAATCCAGAGTGTGGTTATATTACCCATATAAAACAAGTCTTCAAACTTGTTGGGTCCAAACCACATTCCATTCCCGGTTTTCGCCTTTCACGCGATTAAACCGTAATTATCCTTTGAAACTGACCGGTCTAAGCTAAGGCTAAATTAAAGACCCGTTAGGATTCTAATAGGTTATTTTAAACCTTCGTTCCAGAATAGGAGACCAGTAAAAGAAACTTGCATTGTTTGATTGAGGTTTAATACTTGCTCAGGTAAATACTTTTAACTTATTTTCCCTATACGGGCTTGGGTTACGATATATAAATTACCGCTTGGTCGGGCATTAAATCTTCCATCATATGGTGGTTAATTGAATAATTTAATCGGCCCGTTTAAATATGTTTTGTTGGCTTTACGCCTTTGGGAGCTTAATGACCATGTCCCGGATATCCTTGGCAGCATTTTACGAAATGGCCACGACCTAGACACGCGGGTGTAGGCGTACACCCGTCAATGTGTCCTTAATTATAAAGGTATAGCCGTTGGTTTTCCCGCCGCGGTTTTATGCTATGTGGTGTGTCTATTAACCTTAAACCCGGCACGACCCGGTTGACCGAACGCATAGTGAACATGTAATTCTTTTACAAGATTTAATTGATAAATTATCCCAAGTTATAAAGAGTTTATGCCATGTGCATTCAAATCAATTTTATTAAACATTTTACAAAAGTGTCGGTTGAATGTATTTACCAGTGTAAACTGACGTATTTTCCCCAAAAAGATTAATGCAGGTTCTACACGTAATAGGCTGGCCACTCCTTAGCATCGTTAGAGTCTCGCAAGCTTGGGATGCCAATATCTGTTGAGCAATTATTTTTCTATCTTATTTTGATCCCCTGTGGATTTATATTTTGACGATTGTGATACTTGGATATTACATTCGATAGTTGAAATATATTTATCTTTATATTTCCGCTGTGCATTTATATATTGTGTGGTTTGACTATATTGTTGCCAACTACGTCACGGTAATCCCCCACCGGGCCCACCGGTGATACACATGGAAATCTCAATGACACAATTGCACATACTTGAGTCTAAACAAGAACATAGGACAAATTCGAATTGTTATTCCAGTTTGTCTTTTATTGTATATTGTGATTTAAAAATTTGTTATGCAGGAATTATGCCACCAGCAATTAAAAGAGGAGGAAGAGGCAAAGGGCCGATCACTACTCGCAATGATCACGAGGCCGGACCTTCGAACATGCGAGCTCCTTCGAGTACGAGGAGCGAAGAACCTCAGAGACGTAGAAGAAACCTCTTTGAGCCGGCAAGACGGTCTACCTCACACAGTTCGACACCTTCATACCGTCACTCTTTTGGACCAGATTTGGAAAACAATCCCAGTAACCCTCAACCTTCGTTTATACCTCTCCAGCGATCTGCTTCGCACCGTTCCTATGGCGATCCTACTCCTTTCTTTCAAGGCCGATTTAACCCGGCTGATTACGTCCAAGAACCAATAGGTTATAACCCTTTAGGACCCGAAGACCATTTCTCCGAAGATAATGCGGTAGATATGGATGAAGACACGGATCCCATAGAGGCAGCACGAGGTACTCCCAACCACCCTATCGAGATCTCTGATGGGTCATCCTTTCATGGAACACCCTATCAAGGTCCCGACAGTTACCAGGTGAGGTTTAACCAGTGTGATTGGTACTTCACACCTTCTCATCACTTCTCGCCTCATGAGCAGCAGCAGCAACAGGATCCTTCCGAGGATTCGCGTTTCGTGGCAGTTACACCACCGCCTCCACCGCCACCAGTTCAACCAGCACCTCCTGATCCGCCAAGGCGTAGGAGATCAGGCGCGCGGATGTCTACCCGAGGAGGGGAATTCCACTTTAGCACCCCTCGCCACTCGAGTGCAAGTCATTTTCCGCCAGTACCTGAAGAACCACAATTAGGGGAACCTTCTGGTCACCCTGCAGAGGTGAATTCTGCACCAGTTGCACCACCTCCGCCACCATTCGGCTATGACAATCCGATACCAGCGTACGCCGGTTCCACCGCGTACAACCCGTTTGAGCAGCCGACTCACACGCACTACAACTATAATTACGATGCCGACCCATACGTGGTAGCGGCCAATTACAATGCCCTCCATCCCGACAGACCTTATGGAAACCTTTGGGGACTAGATTACTCAGCTCATGGGTATCCAGCACCTCCTAGACCTCCGGTTCAGCAACCGTCTCAGCAGCCACGTTTTTCTCCACCGGAACAAGAAGAAATCCTCCACCGTCTAAACCGAGTGGAACGAGACTTTGAGCAAGAACGTAAAAGTAATCGTGGATTCCTTAAAGGCCTAGCAAACCTACTAAAAGGGAGGAAGAAACGAGATCATTAGTCTTTTAATGTACTATAGTATTTACTATTATAATCAAGTCCATGTGGGGACATGTATTTGCTTTAGTCCCTGCGTGGACATTTATCGTGTTTAGTCCCTGCGTGGACAATTGCATTTCAGTCCCTGTGTGGACTTATCTTTTAGACCTTGTGCGGACATCTATCCTTGTATTGGGTCCCTGCGTGGACTTGTTTTCTGTAAACCTCTGCGTAAGTATTCGGTCTATTTAAAAGTCCCGTTTAGGGCAGTGTGTAATCATTATTATGATTAATGGAATGTTAAGCTTACAAATTTCATTTTTGTCATTATATATGAAATAAATAAATCAAAAATCATTCCTTTTAAATTAGTCTGCCTACTAAATAAAGAATCTTAATGGTGAAACCTAGCCTGGTGTCATTATAAGACCCGGCCAAGATGGTAAGACCCGATTAAAAGGTTCAGATTCCTGTTAACCTCTGTAAACATGTTAACGTTCTTGGCAGATGTGATTCGTTAAATCACACGCGTCATTCTTATAAGAATCTTGCAAAGGATTCCAAAACCCAAATTGAAAGATTTGTAAATCAAGGGTTAAGTCGTCAATAAAGATGACCAATTATCAAACATCCATTAGTGATGAAGTGCCTACGGGCCATACTTATTGTCATATAAGACAAAAGGCAGTTGTAGTCTATGACTCCCTGTCAGAAAAGGTAAAAGGACTACAGTTCAAACCTTCATGCCTTGATTCTCTATAATCCCGGCTTATATTATAAAAACGTCCTTGTGACTAGGCTTTTGTGCCACTAACAATATTATTTGTAATTAGGATAAGTCATATTCAAATCCTATATAAAAGTGTGTAACAAATTAACCAAATATGGTCTATGTTTACCATGGTTAATGAATTGCCATAAAAGACAATTCTATAATAAACTCCTCACTAAAACATTGTCATTATCTTCTGTAGCAGATTCAAGTTGCAATGGCTGATCCAAGTGGAGTTAATAGTCAATCAAAGGAGGATGACAACGATAACGCCCAGATTCATTTAACGGGCGCTGAATTGAAAGCTTTGGTAGACAACGTTATGAAGACGGCCCTAGATCGTCAGTATGAAGAGTACAGAGAGTCTCGGAGCAGGACCTTATCTACACCACACTCAAAGTCAAAAACCCACTCTAAATCTCACAGCAAACCACCCTCGACTCCGTCTAAGCCTAAGAAGGACGACGATAGGCACTCATCCAATGAGAATAGCGTCCACCCTAAGAAGAAAGTGGTCGATGATGCACCTCGCGCCAGGGGTTGCACGTATAAGTACTTCGTTTCCTGCAAACCCCGAGACTTTACTGGGGAGAAAGGCGCGGTGGATTGTATGACCTGGTTAGACGAAATGGACACTGTTGTGGACATAAGTGGTTGTGCTGAGAGAGATGTGGTGAAGTTTGTGTCGCAGTCATTCAAGGGTGAAGCCCTAGCGTGGTGGAGATCTTTGGTTCAAGCCTCTGGAAAGGCTGTTTTGTATAGCATGACATGGGAGGAATTTATTGCTCTCATCAAGGAAAACTACTGCCCTCAGCACGAGGTTGAGAAGATAGAGTCTGACTTCTTATCGTTGGTCATGAAGAACCTGGATTGCCAGGCATATCTCACGACTTTCAACACTCTGTTGAGATTGGTTCCGTACCTTGTTACACCGGAACCCAAACGGATCACGCGCTTCATTGGGGGTTTGGCCCCAGAAATAAAAGCTAGTGTGAAGGCTTCTAGGCCTGCTACCTTCAGATCCGTGGCAGATATATCTTTGTCTCTCACGCTGGATGCAGTAAGGCAGAGATCATTGAGAAATGCTGATAATGAGCAAAGGAAACGTGAAGATGATGATTCACGGAGGTCTAGCAAGAAGCACCGGGGAAATCGTGACCACAAGAGGGGGTCAGAGAACAAAAAGAATGATCGACAGTCGGGCGATAAGCCCATGTGCAAGGTCTGTCAGAAGCACCATTTTGAAAGGTGCAGGTTTGAAAAGAAATCCCAAACGAAGGCGTGTGGAATATGCAAGTCCTCCGAGCATAGGACTCTTGAGTGCAAGAAACTCAAGGATGCAACTGCTATAGTTGCAACGAGAAAGGGCACATCAAGACTAATTGCCCGAAGATAGTGAAGAAGGCTGAAGAGGGGAAAAAGACCAATGCGAGGGTCTTTCAGATGGATGTTAAAGAGGCTATCCAGAACGACAACGTCATAACCGGTACGTTCCTTATTAATGATGTATTCGCGAGAGTGTTATTTGATTCTGGAGCAGATAAATCCTTCGTGGATGATAAGTTCTGCGAATTGTTAAAATTACCTGTTAAAGCCTTGAATGTGAAATATGAAGTAGAACTAGCTGATGGGACTATGGGGACAGTTTCAACTGTTTTAGATGGATGTGTTATATCCATTAGGAATCACTCATATCCTTTATCCCTATTACCCTTTAAACTAGCTGGTTTCAACGTAGTATTGGGTATGGATTGGTTATCGCATAACCAAGCCCAAATCGTGTGCAACCAGAAACAAGTGGTAATTAAAACTCCGTCTGGAGAACCACTTATCATCCAGGGAGATACTCGACATGGATTGCCTGCACAAGTATCTATGCTAAAGGCATCCAGATGTTTGAAGAAGGGATGTGTCAGTTATATGGCACAGGTGACTATTGGGGAGGAGAAACCCAAGATCGAAGACATCCCAGTCATCTGTGACTATCCTGAAGTTTTCCCAGAAGAACTGCCTGGTTTGCCACCAGACAGGCAAGTGGAATTCAGTATCGACATCATTCCAGGAGCCGCTCCTATTGCGAGAGCACCCTATAGATTGGCACCCACGGAAATGAAAGTGTTGAGGACGCAGCTAGATGATCTGCTAGCCAAAGGTTTTGTTAGACCAAGTTCATCTCCTTGGGGAGCACCAATCCTATTCGTCAAGAAGAAAGATGGTTCGATGCGTCTATGCATCGATTACCGCGAGCTGAATAAAGTCACAATCAAGAATAGGTATCCTTTGCCTAGGATCGACGATCTGTTCGATCAGTTGCTAGGAGCGAGTTACTTTTCCAAGATTGACCTGAGGTCAGGGTACCATCAATTAAAGGTCAAAGACGAAGTTGTGCACAAAACTGCATTTAGGACTCGCTATGGTCATTTCAAGTTCCTAGTGATGCCTTTTGGGCTCACTAATGCACCTGCCGCATTCATGGATCTCATGAATCGCGTTTGTAAGCCTTATTTGGATAAATTTGTCATTGTCTTCATCGATGACATCCTCATTTACTCCAAAAGTCAAGCTGACCACGAGAAACATCTTCAATGTATTCTTAAACTGCTTCATCAAGAGAAGCTTTATGCCAAGTTCTCTAAATGTGACTTTTGGCTACGAGAAGTCCAGTTCCTTGGACATGTAGTCAGCGAGCGCGGTATCCAGGTGGATCCCGCTAAAGTTGAAGCCGTCATGAATTGGCAGGAGCCGAAGACACCTAAGGAGATTCGCAGTTTCCTAGGTCTAGCAGGATACTACAGACGCTTCATCGAAAATTTCTCAAGAATTGCTGCACCCCTAACTTCTTTAACTAGGAAGAGCATAAAGTTTAATTGGGGCCCTAAGCAGCAAGAAGCTTTTGATATCCTCAAACAAAAGCTGTCCAAATGCTCCAGTGTTGACATTGCCAGAAGGAATGGAAGAATTTGTCGTATATTGTGACGCATCACACATCGGGATGGGTTGTGTGCTTATGCAGAGGGGCAAGGTGATTGCCTATGCTTCGCGACAATTGAAGGTGCATGAAAAGAACTACACCACCCATGACTTGGAGTTGGGTGCCGTTGTATTTGCACTAAAGCTTTGGAGGCATTACCTTTATGGCATTAAATTTGTGATCTATTCTGACCACAAAAGCCTCCAACACCTGTTCAATCAGAAAGATCTAAATATGAGGCAGCGACGTTGGATGGAAACTCTGAACGACTATGACTGTGAAATAAGATACCATCCAGGCAAGGCCAATGTAGTCGCGGATGCCTTGAGCAGAAAAGAGAGAGTGAAACCAATAAGGATCAATGCCAAGAGCATTGAAATCAAGAACAGTCTGAATGAACGATTGTTAGTTGCATAGAAAGAAGCTGTGTTGGAAGCTAACTATCCAAACGAAAAGCTAGGGGTAACTGAAGAGCAGTTATCTTATGGCAAGGACGGAATTCTGAGATTGAATGGGAGGATATGGGTTCCTGTTTATGGAGGTCTTCGTGACGTTATCCTCCAGGAAGCCCACAGTTCCCGATATTCCGTTCATCCTGGTGCTGATAAAATGTACCAGGACTTGAAGGCAAATTTTTGGTGGATAGGCTTGAAAAAGTCTATAGCCACCTATGTAGCAAAGTGCTTGACTTGTGCGCAAGTAAAGGCTGAACATCAAAAACCGTCAGGCTTGCTACAACAGCCTGAACTTCCCGAGTGGAAATGGGAAATGGTGATGATGGATTTCATCACCAAGTTACCAAAGACAAAGAAGGGAAACGATACAATATGGGTAATAGTTGATAGACTGACTAAGTCAGCACATTTCCTACCCATAAAGGAGACTCATAGCTCCGATGTACTAGCCCAGTTGTTTGTAGACAAGATTGTAGCCCTTCATGGCGTGCCTGTGTCTATCATCTCTGATAGAGATACCAGATACACGTCACACTTTTGGAAAAGCTTCCAACAATCTTTGGGCACATGTTTGAACTTCAGTACGGCTTACCACCCTCAGACAGATGGACAGAGTGAGCATACAATCCAGACGTTGGAAGACATGCTCCGTGCATGTGCGATCGACTTAGGTGGTAGCTGGGATAACCACCTACACTTAGTTGAATTCTCCTATAACAACAGCTACCATACCAGCATTAAGGCTGCACCTTTTGAAGCCCTATATGGTAGAAAGTGTAGAACGCCCGTTTGTTGGGCAGAAGTTGGAGATGTCCAGATGACAGGACCTGATATAATATTCGAAACAACGGACAAGATTGTCCAAATTCGCGATCGATTGAAAGCTGCCCGAGATAGGCAAAAGAGCTACGCAGATTTGAAGCGTAAGCCTTTCAATTTGGAAGGGGGTGATGCGATTCGGTAAGAAAGGCAAGTTAAGCCCGAGATATATTGGACCCTTCGAGGAAATCTAACGTGTCGGATCGGTTGCCTACAAGTTAAACTTACCAGAGGAACTCAGTGGTATCCACAATGTGTTCCACATCTGTAACTTGAAGAAGCGTTTCGCTGATGAATCACTGGTTATACCGCATACAGATGTACATATCGATGAGAGCTTAAAGTTGGTTGAAAGACCTGTGTCGATCGAGGATCGACAGGTTAAGAAACTTCGCAGGAAGTATATACCGATTGTGAAGGTAAAATGGGATGCCCGTAGAGGTCCCGAGTACACGTGGGAGGTAGAATCCACGATGAAGGAAAAATACCCTCATTTATTTCAATAAATCTCGAGGTCGAGATTTCTTTTAAGGGGGTGAGGATGTAACACCTCGAAATTTAGCGTCCAATAATGTATTGACACGTGTCTTAGGTTTACACGTGGTGTTAAATACTAAATAAAGGACTAAAGTTGTCAAACATGGAAAGTATGCAAATTCAAGGGTTAAAAATGTCAACAAGGGATAATTATATCGTACATTAACCCTAAATGATGCTCGTACCTTCAAACGAATGAATCATGGATCGTACGGGATGAAATGTGGAAGAAAGTGAGGAATTACAAACTACAGGGGTCAAATGTGTCAACATGTTTAAGTTATACCTCTGAGTGACCTTTTGACAAACCCGAAGCTTTGTAACAATTAATTATGCTCACTAGAATACCCGACAAAAATTTCATAAAGTTTCGTTGTCGTATGAGCAAGTTGTGATCAAATTCATATGCGAGGGATTAAAACGTCAACATTGAAATTTAGGACTTTTCGGGTAACAATAAAGTTAACCGGGGACTTAACAAAATGGGTATAAGTCTTGAAGCCCCTAAACGTCAATTCTTAAGGCTCAAAATGCAAGAAACTGATGACCAATCAGCGTTTGAAGAGCCAAGGATCAAATCGCAAAAATCAAAAGTTAAAGATCTGCTGCAGAAGGGGGGTCGCGTGACGCGAGGCCCAAGGGGGGGTCCTTCGCGTCACGCGAGGGGCTCTCTGGTCGTTTTTCTTTTGCTCCATGCTTGCCTCTTCACTCCAAACCGACTTAGTTCCATTAATGTAGCAGCATGGGCGCCCCCTACCTGCTTTAGGGCCCTTAGAGACACTTGTTGATGATCAATGAGCATGGGTAGACTTGGTTGTCAACAATCTAGTGCCTTATGAACACTATATAAAGGCCTTCATGTACAACAAGTTCTTCACACCTTTCTCTTGCACTTCTGATCATTTCTGGAGCTCCAAAGCAGAACCAAGCCATCCCTAGTCGTGCATAGGACTTTGGTAAGCTTCCTTAACCTTTCTTAGTTGAGTTTTTGGTTAGTTATAGCTTAAAAGTCAAACCGTCGTAATTAACGGTTGACTTAACGGTTAATCACAAATGGTCCAGTGATTAGCCGAATCAAAGGTAGTTAATTGTTGGTAATTATGTGGGCTTTAAACCCCTAAGAGGGCACCCTCTGGTTCCCACTCTAACTAGTCCGAATGTCGAGTCAAACTTGCTTAGAAAAGTCAACAGAATGCTATTTTGCGATTTTATGCATAATCAATAATGTAGATAGCGTGTAACCTGTTTAAACACTCATATAACATGATAATAAGTATATTAACTAGTCTAAGCTTGTTTGATCCGACCATTTACTATTTTTGACCCGGTTCGGAGCCGAAAGTCGCAAAACTTTGACTTTTGCTTTGACTTCAGTTCTGACCCGTTATGGTATGTTTTAGATATGCCTTAGGACTCTCTTAGGACCAGGTTACATGATGGTATAACCCTCTGTGACCGGTTCGTTGTTTGTCTGAGTCTTTTACACATTTCCGTTAAACGCCTAAAAGTTGACCATAACGCCCTTTTTGCTTTAAAACGAGAATTTCGGATATGTGAAAGGACAGTAACCTTAGTTACTGATTTCTAAACATGTTCCTAAAATTTCACGTCAATCCGAGGTCTAGAATAGGAGTTATGCTAAATAGCGCAATTACGGAAACTTTAGTAATTAAACGGCGCATTTAGCATAAAGCCTATCTAAACCCAAATTTCGACACCAAACCTTTTACACACTAATGTAAAATAATATTTTGAGATTTTTAAAGATTTTTAACTATTTTTAACCTGCTCATAACCTGCGGTTATAGCATCGGTTCGGTAAATACCGAATATACCCTTTTCGGATATAACTTGAGTTCTACATGGTCTTTTGACCCGATTCCAGTTGTTACTGATTTTAAATAATAAATAGAGTATTTTGAACTTTATAAACTGTTCGGAAAACTCAGATTTCCTGTAGAACTCAGAAACCTCTTTCATAATCTTTAAAATGACCAAAATACCCCTACGGGGCATATATTGGAATTAAACTCGTTACGGGCATTATTGTCACACCCCGATTACCACGTGTCTCACCGGTGGGCCCGGTGGGGGATTACCGTGACGATGTTGGCAACAATATAGTCAAACCACACAATTATATAATGCACAGCGGAAGCATAAGATAAATATATAAACTTCAACCTCTGATTGTAATATCAAAATGTATTACAGAAGTTGAATATCCACAGTGGATCGTAAATACAGATAAAGTATTGTTCCATTAGATACTGCAATCAAGCTTGCGAGGCTTATCCCGACGCTAGGGAGCTAATACCAGCCAATTACGTTTAGGTACCTGCACTTAATCTTTTTGGGGAAAATACGTCAGTTTACACTGGTAAATACATTCAACTGACACATTTGAAAATGTTTATTAAAATTGATTTGAATGCACAAGGCACAAACTCTTTTATAACTTGGGAAAATTCATAATGATCTTGTGAACGTTTTACATGTTCTTTTATGCGTTCAGTAGCCCGGGTCGTGCCGGGTTAAAGATTTATAGACACACCACGTTTGCGTAAAACCGTAGTATAAAAACCAACGGCTACGTCTTTTAAATTTAATGTCGACACTTTATACCGGGTGTACGCCTACACCGGGATGTCGATGGTCGTGGCCATTTCGTAAAATGATGCCAAGGATATCCGGGACAACGGTCATTAAACCCCCCAAAGGCTTATAAGCAACAAAACTGTTTAAATGAGCCAATCATATTTAATCAATTAACCACCTAAGCGATGGAATTATATAATGCTCAATCAAGCGGTATTAATATACCGTAACCCAAGCCCATATAAGGGAAATAAGTTAAAGTATTTACCTTTGCAAGTATTAATCCTTAATTTAGATCAAGTCACCGATAGCTTTTACTGGGGCTCCTAATCTGGAACGAAGGTTTTAATTAACCTCTTAGAATCCTAACGGTCCTTATAGTAGCCGTAGCTTAAACCGGTTGATTCCGATATATAGATATGGTTAATTCGCACGAAAAGGCGAAAACCGAGAATGGAGTATGATTTGGACCCAACAAGTTCAGTGACTTGTTTTATATGGGTTTATAGTTCATACTCTGGATTTTGGGGTTCAAATAATATAATTTGACCCGTATCGGCTATTGCACGAAAACTAGTTCCATGAGCCGTACCGTGTGCGCAAATAGGCGAAACGGTTAACCATAAGAGTCGTACGCTTATTTCCTAAGTCAATATGCCTTAAAAGTATTTTGGTATCAGTAGGATACCTTCCGTAATGCCCGTAACGAGTTTAAGTTTATATTATGCCCCGTAGGGGCTTTTCGGTCATTTTAAAGACTTTAAAAAGGATTTTTCGAGTTCTGCAGGAAATCTGAGTTTCCCGAACAGCTTAAAAAGCTTAAAATACTTTATTTATTATTTAAAACCAGTAGCAACTGGAATCGGGTCAAAAGACCTTGTAGAACTCCCGTTTTGGCTAAAAAGGGCATATTCGGTATTTACCGAACCGTAGCCATAACCGCAGGTTATGAGCAAGGTAAAAATTATTAAAAATCTTTAAAATTCCCAAAATATTATTTTACCACAGTGGGTAAAAGTTTTGGTGACGAAAACTTGGGTTAGATGGGCGTTATGCTAATTGCGCCGTTAAATACAAAACTTTCTTAAAAGTGCGCCTTTTAGCATAACTCTCATTCTAGACCTCGGATTGACGTGAAACTTTAGGGACATGCTTATAATTTAACAAGCAAGGTTTTGGTCCGTTCACGTGTCCGAAATACTCGTTTTAATTTTAAAAGGCCGTTACGGTCAACTTTTAGGCGAATGACGGAAATACGTAAAAGACTCGGGTAACTCATGAACCGACCACAGAGGCTTATACCAACATGTGACCTGGTCCTAAGAGAGTCCTAAGGTATATTTATACCTTACTAAAACGGGTCAGAACTGAAGTCAAAGCAAAAGTCAAACTTTTGCGACATTCGGCTCCGAACCGGTTCTATATGGTAAATGATCGATTCAAACGAGCGCAAACATGTTTATATACTTATTATCATGATTTATGATTGTCAAAACAGGTTCCATAACATATATATCACAGATTATGCTTAAATTGCTAAAATAGCTTTCTGTTGACTTTTTAACCGCACGTTTGACTCGATAATTGACATAGTTAGAGTGGTGATCAGGGGGAACCCTTTTAGAGGTTTACTACCCACATAAATACCAACTCAAAACTACTTTTGGTTCGTCATAAGACTGAACCATCACTGAGTTATTTTAAAGTCAAACCGTACTTACGACGGTTTGGTTTTTAGCTAAATACTAAGCATGAACTGAAGTATGAATGATCAAGGCAACTTACAGAAGTTAAGACTTGAATATGGAGCAGAGAAGAACACTTGGGAGCACTTAGAATAATCAGATGGAAGTTGTTTGAGTTGTGTGAATGATATGAGCTTAAGGTGGCTATTTATAGCCAATGCCAAGCATCTTTGATCATTACAACTCTTACAATCAAACCAGAGGTGATGGTAGGTGTCCCCTAAGTGTTATGGGTCGAGTATAGGGTGCCCATGCCCCATAATTATGTGCATGATCGTTCACAAGCTCCAAAAGTCAAGAAACTACAAAGTTTCTGCATCTGGGCACTTTACGCGGCCCGCATGGACATTCCATGCTTCTTTTACGCGGGTCGCCTAAAGTTCATATAACAGACGCGTTATTTAAGAGGCTCGCGGCCCGCCTCAACTAATGCTTAAACTTCACGCGGGTCGCCTAAGGTTAAGATTTCAGGATTTTTAAATCTTTTTGTAATGATTACTGAATCTGGCCATTAATAACGAAATCTTTCGTAATGATTCACCTGACCTTTCGGTTTTGAAGGGGTAACTTTGCGGTTTGGCCCTCGGTTATTTACCGATAGGGGCCTCGTGTTAATTACCCGCATTATTAAGTCCCCGGTTTATTTATTAATTATATTGGAAAGCCTTAACTTTCACTGTTGACGCTTTTAACCCTTCTTCTACGAATTCGATCGTAACTTTCTTGTTTCATATCGAAACTTCGCGAAATTCATATATATTATTTTAGTGAGGGTATAATACCGTTACAAAGTCTTGGGAATGTTAAAAGGGTCACTCAGAGGTATTATTAAACATGTTGACGCAGTTAACCCCTGTAGTTTGTAATCTCTCACTTTCTTCCGCGTTTTATATTTGTACGATGTATAATTTATTCGTTTGAAGGTTTAAGCATTATTTAGGGATACTATACAGTATATTTACCCTTGTTGACATTTATAACCCTCGAATTTATATACTTTCAAGGTTTGTCAAAATTAGTCCTTTATTTATTATAGATGCCACGTGTAAACAAATGACACGTGTTAACACATCATTGGACACAAAATTTCGAGGTGTTACATCCTCACCCCCTTAAAATAAATCTCGACCCGAGATTTACTCAAATAAATAGGGGTATTTTTCTTTCATTGTTTCTTCGACTTCCCACGTATATTCGGGACCTCTACGAGCATCCCATTTGACTTTTACAATCGGTACGTGCTTTCTGCGAAGCTTCTTTACCTGTCGATCCTCAATCGACAAGGGTTTTTCTATAAACTTTAAGCTCTCATCTATATGCACATCTGTGTGTGGAATCACCAACGATTCGTCGGCGAAGCACTTTTTGAGATTGCAGATGTGGAACACATTGTGAATTCCATTGAGCTCTTCAGGCAAGTTCAGTTTATAGGCAACTGATCCGACTCGTTCAATGACCTCAAAAGGCCCTATGTATCTCGGACTCAGCTTGCCCTTCTTGCCGAAACGCATCACCCCCTTCCAGGGTGACACCTTAAGTAATACCTTTTCACCCACTTCAAAGTGAAAAATCCTTACGCTTTGGATCAGCGTAGCTTTTCTGCCTATCGCGGGCAGCCCTTAGACGTTTCCCGTATCTGGACAATCTTGTCCCGTTGTTTGGAAAACATCTCTGGTCCCCGATAATTGGACCTCTCCTACTTCCGCCCAACAAACAGGCGATCTGCATTTCCTACCATATAATGCCTCAAAAGGCGCAGCCTTATGCTGGTGTGGTAGCTATTATTGTAGGAGAATTCGATCAAGGGGTAGGTTTTTATCCCAGTTACCACCTAAATCGATCGCACAAGCACGAAGCATGTCTTCTAGCGTTTGGATAGTACGCTCACTTTGGCCGTCCGTCTGTGGATGGTAAGCCGTACTAAAGTTTAAACGCGTGCCCAAAGATTGCTGGAAACTTTTCCAGAAGTGAGATGTGTATCTAGTATCCCTGTCAGAGATAATAGACACAGGATGCCGTGTAAGGCTACAATCTTATCAACATAAAGTTGGGCTAACAATCGGAGCTATATGTCTCCTTGATGGGTAGAAAATGAGCTGATTTAGTCAGCCTATCGTATCGACTATGACGCCATATTGTATCATTTTCTTTTCCTGGTCCTTGGTAACTTGGTTATGAAATCCATAGTTACGCATTCCCACTTCCACTCGGAAGTTCAGGCTGTTGTAGCAAGCCAGACGGCTTTTGGTGCTCGGCTTTGACTTGAGCACAAGTCAAGCACTTGCTACATGGGCGGCTACAGACTTTTTCAAGCCTATCCACCAATAATTTGCCTTAAGTCTTGGTACATTTTGTCAGCACCAGGATGGACTGAGTATTGGAACTATGGGCTTCCTGGAGAACAACATCTCGTAGTCCTCATAAATCGGAACCCATATACGTCCATTCAGCCTAAGGATTCCATCTTTGCTAAGAGTCAACTGCTGCCTTCAGTTACTCCCAGCTTTTCATTAGGATAATTAGCTTCCAACACAGCCTCACGCTGCGCAGCTAATATCCTTTCCATCAAATTATTTTAACTTCAATGCTCTTGGCATTGCATTGATTCGAATGGGTTTTACCCTTTCTTTCCTGCTCAATGCATCGGCGACCACATTCGCCTTGCGGGATGGTACCTGATTTCACAGTCATAATCATTCAGGGTTTTCCATCCAACGGCGTTGTCTCATGTTCAAACTCCTTCTGGTTGAACAGGTGCTGAAGGCTTTTTGTGATCTGAATAAATCACAATTTTAATACCATAAGGTAGTGCCTCCACAGCTTAAGTGCAAATACAACGGCACCCAACTCCAAATCATGGGTGGTGTAATTCTTTTCATGCACCTTTAATTGCCTTGAAGCATAGGCAATCACCTGTGCCCTTCTGCATAAAACACACCCCATGCCTGTGTGTGATGCATCGCAGTAAACTACGAATTCATCTGTACCCTCAGGTAAGGTCAACACAGTGCGTTGCTTAGCTTCTGCTTCAGTATTTCAAAGGACTCTTGCTGCTTCGGGCCCCAAATGTACTTTTCTTTCTTCTTGGTCAAGGAAGTCCTTGAAATTTTCAATAAATCTCGGTAGTATCCTGCTATCCCAGGAAACTACGGATTTCGGTAGGCCGTCTTTGGCTCTTGCCAGTTTCATGACTGCCTCTACTTAGCGGGATCCACTTGGATACCACGCTCACTCACAACGTGTCCTAAAACTGGACTTCTCGTAGCCAGAATTCACATTTCGAGAAATTTGGCGTAGAGTTCTCACGCTGTAGTAATTCGAGAATGCAACGGAGGTGCTTCTCGTGGTCATCTTGATCTTGGAATATATAAGGATATGTCGATGAAGACTATGACGAATTTGTCCCAAGTATGGCTTGCAAACGCGATTCATGAGATCCATGAACGCAGCCGGTGCATTTGTGAGCCCAAAAGGCATCACTAGGAACTCGTAATGACCATAGCGAGTCCTAAATGCAGTCTTGTGTACATCTTCATCTCTGACCCTTAGTTGATGATAACCTGACCTTAAGTCGATTTTGGAGAAGTAGCTTGCTCCTTCAGCTGATCGAATAGATCATCGATCCTTGGTAAAGGATATCTGTTCTTTATGGTGACTTTGTTCAGCTCACGGTAATCAATGCACAACCGCATTGATCCGTCCTTCTTCTTTACAAACAGGACAGGAGCTCCCCAGGGAGATGAACTAGGTCTGATAAAACCTTTCGCCAGCAGTTCATCCAACTGGGTCCTTAGTTCTTTCATTTCCGTTGGCGCTAATCTGTAAGGTGCTCTTGCTATCGGAGCTGCTCCAGGAATGATGTCAATTCTGAACTCCACTTGTCTATCTGGTGGCAAACCAGGTAGTTCTTCAGGAAAAACCTCGGGGTATTCAGAAATGACAGGAAGATCCTCGATCTTCGGCTTTGGTTCTTCAATTATCACCTGAGCCATGTAAATTACACAGCCTCTATCCAAACACCTTGAAGCTTTCAGCATAGATACGTCTTCGGGCAATCCGTAATGCGTATCCCCTCGAATGGTAAGAGATTCACCACTCGGAGTCTTTAAGACTATTTGCCTCTTTCCGCAAATGATTTGGGCCTGGTTATGGGATAACCAGTCCATGCCTAGCACGATGTCAAAACCCGCAAGTTTGAAAGGAAGTAGAGATAAAGGAAAAGAATGGTTCCTAATGGATATTTCACATCCTTCTAGAACGGTAGAGACGGTTTCTATTGTGTCGTCTGCTAACTCTACTTCGTATTTCACGTCAAGGGTTTTGATTGGCATATTTAGTAGTTGGCAAAATTTCTGGTCTACAAAGGACTTGTCAGCGCCAGAATCGAACAGTACTCTTGCAAATATATTATTTACGAGAAAAGTACCTGTAAGCACATTGTCGTCCTTGACCGCTTCCTTTGCATCCAGGCGAAAAACTCTCGCATTTGTCTTTTTAGTTCTCTTCCGCCTTCTTGGCATACTTCGGGCAATTACTCTTTATGTGCCCCTTTTCATTGCAATTAAAGCAGGTTGCGTCCTTTATCTTTTTGCACTCCACTGTCTTATGCTCCTTGGACTTGCATAGCCCACAGGGTGGAGTCCTTTGTTGCGACTGCGAACCAGACGCAAACCTACACTTCCCGGAGTGAGGTTTCTTGCAGACCTTGCAGTAAGGTCTTCCATCAGCTTGCCCCTCCTTCCTTGCCTCCGACCCTTTCTTGCCCTCACCGTTTCCACGGTGCTTTTTACCGGACTTTCGTGAGGTATCATCCTCACGCTTTCGCTTCTCAGCCTCCTTGCTCCTTTGTGCCCTCAGACGGACAGCATCAAGTGTAAGAGACAAGGAGAGGTCAGTAACTGACCTGAAGGTCGTTGGCCTAGAGGCTTTTACGCTGGCCTTGATCGCCGGCTCTAAGCCCCCAATGAATCGGGCAATCCTTCGTGGTTCTGGTGTCACAAGATATGGCACCAGGCGTGACATAGTGTTAAAGCTTGTCAGATAAGCTTGACAATCCAGGTTTGTCATCACTAGTGAGACAAAATCAGCCTCAATCTTCTCAACCTCGTGCTGAGGGCAGTAGTTTTCTTTTATGAGGGTAATAAACTCCCCCCATGACATTTTGTACAAGGCAGACTTACCTGAAGCCTGCACCAGAGCTCTCCACCATGCCAGGGCCTCGCCCTTGAATGACTGGGACACAAACTTAACCACGTCCCTCTCAGCGCACCCGCTGATGTCCACAATCGTGTCCATCTCGTCCAGCCAGGTGATACAATCAACCGCACCTTTCTCCCCTGTAAATTCACGGGGCTTACATGATACAAAGTATTTGTAGGTGCAACCCTTAGCACTGGACGCATCAGTATATTCTCTATCGCGGTGAACGCTGTGCTCAGTAGACGAATGCTTGTCGTCATCTTTCTTGGGTTCAGAGGGTGGTTTGGAGTGTGTCTTTGGTTTAGAGGGTGGTTTTGACACAGATCTGCCTTGAGACTCAGTATGTTGACGATCAATAGCTGCCTGGACAGCATTGTTGATCAGAGTCTTTAGCTGTGCGCCTGTCAAATGTACTGACGCATTGTCATAGTCATCTTCATTCGTGTGGCTGTTCTCTCCGTTGGGATCCGCCATTGTAACTTGAATCTGTTACAGAAGATAACAAAATTTTAATTTAGGAGATTATTATAAAATTGTCTTTTATGACAATTTGTCAACCATGGTACAGAGACCATATCTGGTTAACTTATTATTTCATTATATATTAGGATCTGAATATCTCCTATTTCAACTATATAAATAGTATTGGCGGCATAAAGCCTAATCATGATGATGTTTTATAATGTTAGCCGAGATTTCAGAGAATCAAAGGCATAGAGAGTTGAACCGTAGTTCTTTTATCTCTTTCTGACAGAGAGTCATAGACTACTACTGCCTTTTGTCTTATAAGACAATTATTATGGCCCATAGGCACTACACCACTAATGGATGTTTTAATAATACTGGCCCGTAGGCACTACATCACTAATGGATGTTTTAATAGTTCTGGCCCGTAGGCACTGCATCACTAATGGATGTTTTTATAATACTGGCCCGTAGGCATTGCATCACTAATGGATGTCTTAATAGTTCTGGCCCGTAGGCACTGCATCACTAACGGATGTTTTAATATGTTGGCCCGTAGGCAGTGCATCACCAATGGATGTCTTTATAATACTGGCCCGTAGGCATTGCATCACTAATGGATGTCTTTATAGTATTGATCACCTTTATTGGTGATTTAACCCACGATTTATATATCGTTTAGTTGGGTTTTGAAATCCTTAAAGGATTATTGTATAGGAATGACGTGCGTGATTTTTAACGAATCACATCTGCCATGAATGTTAACATGCGTACAGAGGTTAACAAGGAATCAGAATTTTTTCAGCTAGTCGTACCATCTTGACTGATCTCAAAAGACCCCAAGCTAGGTTTCACCCCCTTAAGATTCTTTATTAGGCAGATCAATATAAAAGGAATGGTTTTGATTTATTTTTATATATATTAAAACAAAACTCATAACATACATTCCGAAATCTCAAATACAATTACATATTGCCCTAAACGGGTCTTTCAAATAATACATACCTCCATAGAGGTTTTAAAATAAGTGACAAGTCCACGCAGGGACTAATATAAGATAGGTGTCCATGCAAGGACTAAAGATAAGTCCACGTAGGGACTGAAATACGATAAGTTGTCCACGCAGGGACTTATTTCAAAGTAGAAATTACAGTAGTACTACTATTAAGGGCTAGTGGTCACGTTTCTTCTTTTTGCCCTTTAGTAGATTCGCCAAGCCCTTGAGAAATCCTCGGTGGCTTTTCTTTTCTTCCTCGAACTCTCTCTCCACACGATCTAGTCGATGGAGTATTTCTTCCTGTTCAGGAGGAGAAAATCGTGGTTGTGGCGCTTGATGTGGAACTGGAGGTCTGGGAGGTATTGGATACCCATGAGCTGAGTAGTCCGGTGGTCCCATGTTTCCATGTGCTCCGTCAGGGTAGCGCGCATTATATCTTGCCGACACCACATAGGGGTCGCGCTCATAGTCGTAGTTGTATTGTGCTTGTGACGGTTCGAACGGGTTGTAAGCCGTTGGACCTGTGTAAGCTGGTATAGGTTGGTCATACCCAAATGGTGGCGAATTTCGTGCAGTAGGTGCGGAGTTCGCCTCCTGTATAGGACTTGAAGGTCCTTCTTCATGTAGTGGCGGATAGTGGCTACTACTAGAATGTCGAGGAGTGCTGAAGTGGTTACCCCCTCCTCCTCGTGTAGACATACGAGCATTGGTCCTCCTACGCCTCGGCGGATCAGGTATTACTGGTTGTGCCGGTGGCGGAGGTGGTGGCGTAACTGCCTCAAAGCGTGAATCCTCAGAGGGATCCTGTGGATGTCTCGGTTGTTGTGTCTGATGAGATGGTGTGTTGTACCACTCATGTCGGTCAAACAAGGCCATAAAGCTATCTGGGCCTTGATACTGCGGACCATGATATGAAGATCCATCAGATACTTCTATCGGATGCGTGGGCGTACCACGAGCTGGTTCAGTTGGATCCTCATCTTCCTCCATGGGATCTTCAGAAAAGTGGTCTTGTGGTCCTAGTGGAACAAAACCTGAAGGTTCCTGTATGTAGTCAGCCGGATTAAACTGAGCTACGTAGTATGGACTAGGGTCGTCGTAGTTTCGGTGCGATACCGAACGTTGCAGAGGTATGAAGGAAGGTTGTGGGTTATTGGGATCATTTTCTGAATTTGGCCCAAAGGAGTGCCGGTAGGATGGCGTCGAGCTGTGCGAAGTGGAATGCCTCGCTGGTTCGTATAGATCTCTTCGTCGTTGTGGCTCTTCGCTTCGTGTCATCGAAGGATGTCTTGTACCAGATGGTCCAGCTTCTTGATCGTGATGTGTCACGATTTCTCCTCGGCCTCTACGTCCCCTTCCTCTTCCTCGGAATATAACAGGTGGCATTTTCCTGCTCCAAAACTTATTAAAAAAATCAAATCGAAAATAAAGACAAAAAGGAGTATTAATCCGAATTTGTCCTAAGTTCTTGTCTAGACTCAAGTATGTGCAATTGTGTCACTGAGATTAAACACAATAGGATAGTGTTTAATTCACTCAATGTTGGCTCTGATACCAACCTGTCACACCCCGATTACCACGTGTCTCACCGGTGGGCCCGGTGGGGGATTACCGTGACGATGTTGGCAACAATATAGTCAAACCACACAATTATATAATGCACAGCGGAAGCATAAGATAAATATATAAACTTCAACCTCTGATTGTAATATCAAAATGTATTACAGAAGTTGAATATCCACAGTGGATCGTAAATACAGATAAAGTATTGTTCCATTAGATACTGCAATCAAGCTTGCGAGGCTTATCCCGACGCTAGGGAGCTAATACCAGCCAATTACGTTTAGGTACCTGCACTTAATCTTTTTGGGGAAAATACGTCAGTTTACACTGTAAATACATTCAACTGACACATTTGAAAATGTTTATTAAAATTGATTTGAATGCACAAGGCACAAACTCTTTTATAACTTGGGAAAATTCATAATGATCTTGTGAACGTTTTACATGTTCTTTTATGCGTTCAGTAGCCCGGGTCGTGCCGGGTTAAAGATTTATAGACACACCACGTTTGCGTAAAACCGTAGTATAAAAACCAACGGCTACGTCTTTTAAATTTAATGTCGACACTTTATACCGGGTGTACGCCTACACCGGGATGTCGATGGTCGTGGCCATTTCGTAAAATGATGCCAAGGATATCCGGGACAACGGTCATTAAACCCCCCAAAGGCTTATAAGCAACAAAACTGTTTAAATGAGCCAATCATATTTAATCAATTAACCACCTAAGCGATGGAATTATATAATGCTCAATCAAGCTGTATTAATATACCGTAACCCAAGCCCATATAGGGGAAATAAGTTAAAGTATTTACCTTTGCAAGTATTAATCCTTAATTTAGATCAAGTCACTGATAGCTTTTACTGGGGCTCCTAATCTGGAACGAAGGTTTTAATTAACCTCTTAGAATCCTAACGGTCCTTACAGTAGCCGTAGCTTAAACCGGTTGATTCCGATATATAGATATGGTTAATTCGCACGAAAAGGCGAAAACCGAGAATGGAGTATGATTTGGACCCAACAAGTTCAGTGACTTGTTTTATATGGGTTTATAGTTCATACTCTGGATTTTGGGGTTCAAATAATATAATTTGACCCGTATCGGCTATTGCACGAAAACTAGTTCCATGAGCCGTACCGTGTGCGCAAATAGGCGAAACGGTTAACCATAAGAGTCGTACGCTTATTTCCTAAGTCAATATGCCTTAAAAGTATTTTGGTATCAGTAGGATACCTTCCGTAATGCCCGTAACGAGTTTAAGTTTATATTATGCCCCGTAGGGGCTTTTCGGTCATTTTAAAGACTTTAAAAAGGATTTTTCGAGTTCTACAGGAAATCTGAGTTTCCCGAACAGCTTAAAAAGCTTAAAATACTTTATTTATTATTTAAAACCAGTAGCAACTGGAATCGGGTCAAAAGACCTTGTAGAACTCCCGTTTTGGCCAAAAAGGGCATATTCGGTATTTACCGAACCGTAGCCATAACCGCAGGTTATGAGCAAGGTAAAAATTATTAAAAATCTTTAAAATTCCCAAAATATTATTTTACCACAGTGGGTAAAAGTTTTGGTGATGAAAACTTGGGTTAGATGGGCGTTATGCTAATTGCGCCGTTAAATACAAAACTTTCTTAAAAGTGCGCCTTTTAGCATAACTCTCATTCTAGACCTCGGATTGACGTGAAACTTTAGGGACATGCTTATAATTTAACAAGCAAGGTTTTGGTCCGTTCACGTGTCCGAAATACTCGTTTTAATTTTAAAAGGCCGTTACGGTCAACTTTTAGGCGAATGACGGAAATACGTAAAAGACTCGGGTAACTCATGAACCGACCACAGAGGCTTATACCAACATGTGACCTGGTCCTAAGAGAGTCCTAAGGTATATTTATACCTTACTAAAACGGGTCAGAACTGAAGTCAAAGCAAAAGTCAAACTTTTGCGACATTCGGCTCCGAACCGGTTCTATATGGTAAATGATCGATTCAAACGAGCGCAAACATGTTTATATACTTATTATCATGATTTATGATTGTCAAAACAGGTTCCATAACATATATATCACAGATTATGCTTAAATTGCTAAAATAGCTTTCTGTTGACTTTTTAACCGCACGTTTGACTCGATAATTGACATAGTTAGAGTGGTGATCAGGGGGAACCCTTTTAGAGGTTTACTACCCACATAAATACCAACTCAAAACTACTTTTGGTTCGTCATAAGACTGAACCATCACTGAGTTATTTTAAAGTCAAACCGTACTTACGACGGTTTGGTTTTTAGCTAAATACTAAGCATGAACTGAAGTATGAATGATCAAGGCAACTTACAGAAGTTAAGACTTGAATATGGAGCAGAGAAGAACACTTGGGAGCACTTAGAATAATCAGATGGAAGTTGTTTGAGTTGTGTGAATGATATGAGCTTAAGGTGGCTATTTATAGCCAATGCCAAGCATCTTTGATCATTACAACTCTTACAATCAAACCAGAGGTGATGGTAGGTGTCCCCTAAGTGTTATGGGTCGAGTATAGGGTGCCCATGCCCCATAATTATGTGCATGATCGTTCACAAGCTCCAAAAGTCAAGAAACTACAAAGTTTCTGCATCTGGGCACTTTACGCGGCCCGCATGGACATTCCATGCTTCTTTTACGCGGGTCGCCTAAAGTTCATATAACAGACGCGTTATTTAAGAGGCTCGCGGCCCGCCTCAACTAATGCTTAAACTTCACGCGGGTCGCCTAAGGTTAAGATTTCAGGATTTTTAAATCTTTTTGTAATGATTACTGAATCTGGCCATTAATAACGAAATCTTTCGTAATGATTCACCTGACCTTTCGGTTTTGAAGGGGTAACTTTGCGGTTTGGCCCTCGGTTATTTACCGATAGGGGCCTCGTGTTAATTACCCGCATTATTAAGTCCCCGGTTTATTTATTAATTATATTGGAAAGCCTTAACTTTCACTGTTGACGCTTTTAACCCTTCTTCTACGAATTCGATCGTAACTTTCTTGTTTCATATCGAAACTTCGCGAAATTCATATATATTATTTTAGTGAGGGTATAATACCGTTACAAAGTCTTGGGAATGTTAAAAGGGTCACTCAGAGGTATTATTAAACATGTTGACGCAGTTAACCCCTGTAGTTTGTAATCTCTCACTTTCTTCCGCGTTTTATATTTGTACGATGTATAATTTATTCGTTTGAAGGTTTAAGCATTATTTAGGGATACTATACAGTATATTTACCCTTGTTGACATTTATAACCCTCGAATTTATATACTTTCAAGGTTTGTCAAAATTAGTCCTTTATTTATTATAGATGCCACGTGTAAACAAATGACACGTGTTAACACATCATTGGACACAAAATTTCGAGGTGTTACAATTATGGAAGGTATCCTACTGATACCACAACCTCTTTAGAGCATATTAACTTAGGAAACCTGTGTAGGACTCTTACGGTTACCCGTTACGCCTTTTGCGCGCACGGTTCGGTTTATGTGACTAGTTTACATAAACTAGCCGAAACGGGTCAAACCTTATTGTTTTCACTTCAAAATCCAGAGTGTGGTTATATTACCCATATAAAACAAGTCTTCAAACTTGTTGGGTCCAAACCACATTCCATTCCCGGTTTTCGCCTTTCACGCGATTAAACCGTAATTATCCTTTGAAACTGACCGGTCTAAGCTAAGGCTAAATTAAAGACCCGTTAGGATTCTAATAGGTTATTTTAAACCTTCATTCCAGAATAGGAGACCAGTAAAAGAAACTTGCATTGTTTGATTGAGGTT
This sequence comes from Helianthus annuus, assembly GCF_002127325.2. NCBI lineage: Eukaryota > Viridiplantae > Streptophyta > Magnoliopsida > Asterales > Asteraceae > Helianthus > Helianthus annuus. The sequence continues at coordinate 17,151,956 of NC_035440.2, read as the reverse complement.
TAATACTTGCTCAGGTAAATACTTTTAACTTATTTTCCCTATACGGGCTTGGGTTACGGTATATAAATTACCGCTTGGTCGGGCATTAAATCTTCCATCATATGGTGGTTAATTGAATAATTTAATCGGCCCGTTTATGTAACGCCTCGCTTTTTAAAACTTACCTTAATTAGAAAGAACGTTCACATTCCTATTTATTTATTTATTTATTTTACTTTTTTAGAAACTGAAATCTTAATCATATTTGTAATTCGCATCTGACTTCGTAATTCGTAACTTTAATCATGCTAAAACTTGATCATCTCGTTTGAATTATACTTCGATTAATCATATTCGTTTGCACATCAATTCCTATACTTAACTAATATATATTTCTCATAATCACGCACGAATAAACCCTCGTTAATACTTTTTTATATATATATATACTTTATACATACAAATATCTAAGACTATATTTACAAGTACCTAATCTATTTTTTTTTCTATGTATGTTAGTGCTTAGATATACGGTGTTTATATGTAAAATACTCCAAATATAGATAACTAGATATTAAATTTTAACCATTTTCCTCGAGTGGGTCGAGCCCGCTATATCTATAGAATAAGATGTTGTTGCCATATATTATATATAAAAAAAAAGAAGCTACATAATATAATATTTAGGGGATGAATCATACAAAAGATGGTGGCTAGTTATGATTCTTGAAATTGCCAATATTAAACATTTACTAGATTAAGGCGGCCATATTTTTATGTTGGTAGAAGTAATGTTGACAGCTATTAAACGAAAAATTCTCCATGGCACACTCCCATTTTATTGCACTAATATAAATTATAATATGTAATTAATGTACATTAAGCTTATAGTTGCAACAACAACAATAAAACAAAAAAAAAAAAAAAGAAAGAAAAGAAGCTGCCAATGTTCGCAACTTATAGGCTGACTTGTTGGTTGTTTAAATTAAACCACCACTAGCCTCTTATATCTAATCAGCATCTTCACATAATATACATATTATGCACATGATTTAACATTAAAAAACAAGAAAAAAATAACAATATTAATGGCTGAAAACAGCCTGTTCGGTCGCAACCTAGAGCTGTGTGTATTGTTCTTTTTTTTATTTGTTTTAACCTCTAACAACCTCTTAAATGCCAACCAACCTTAACCATAATCTTTTCCCTATAAATACAACTTATAATCAGCCCCTTTACCACTTTTACAACCCCCAAACACTCTCAAAATTCACTCTAAATCACTCAAAAATTCCCAGCTTTGAGCAGAAAGTTTAAGCCATTCAAAGTGAGTTCTAACTCACTTTTTCAACTCTTTTCTTCTTGTTTCTTCTTCTAAAACATTTGGGTAACCTTTAGGAAGGTTTTCACAAGTTTGCTAGGGCAAACTAAGGTGAAACCTCACCATTTTTGAGGTCCAAAATGCACTTTAAATTCTGCTCATTTTTATCTTTTTAAATCTTCATGTTTTGATAGAAAACTTGATGGAATCTTGTTCCCACCAAGCTCACAACTTAGTCAATGGTTGTGGGTTTGTGTTTAGGGGATTTCCATCAAAGTTTTGGGTTCAAACACCCATTTAGTTTCTGTTTAAACTTGATAATCGAATGATGAAAACAAGCACAAGTCACCATCTCCTATATGACGAACTTGTGACTTGTGAAGTGTGAACAAATGGAGGCTTTGGCCTTCCAAACTAAATTCCACTCCTTCATTTGAACACTTTATTACTTGATTAGATTAGATTTACTTTATTGTTATTCATGACCCTCCCACCATCTTCAAGATGGTGTGTGTAGTGGTGAATCTTATAATGAGGCTTCTAACCTCCATGCTTGACCTTACATGATGCTATATGACAATACTTGATTGGACTTAGTTTTAGGATATATTATTACTATATAAACTATACATAAATATATAAAAACATGGCTGAGTTTGTGGTGTTAATCATACCATGATTAGCCATCATAAACCTAAGCTATCATATCAAAGATTCTAGAGTTCTTGTTATGATTCCAACGGGCAATTTGGGACCCATGAAACCACTAATTATGGTGTCATAAGCAAAACTCTTAGGGCTTAGATATTACTTTCATATATACATACTTTTACTACTTTAATTTCTAAATTCCGAATCTTACCACTCCCTACACATCACGAAACCCTACCATCAAATCCTCACTCTCAAGCAAACTCGTCACTCTTGAATAATCGGAAGACTTAACAATTATGTGAGTATACTCGAACCCATTTTTACTTTTAACACTTTAGGTGCAACATGTATTCTATATTAAACGCACATGACACTTGAAACTTATTTGAAACTTACTCTATCCATTTAAACATGAAACATGAAACTTGTGAATCTTGAGACTATTTTGTGCTATGTGAACGTTTAATTCTTGTGTGTAGTTCCGCCTTAACAATAGTAGCGCTATAGGAGTAATGCACCTCCCCGTTAGTCTTTGGGGTATTGTTAGGAGGAGACATATCAACCTCCCGTGAAACTTTGGGTTAGGTACTTTAACGCATTGGGAAACTTAGGCTATCACTTGGACTACGTAAACTAGCACGTTGAAACTATTTTGTTATGTTCATGTTGGATATGAGTTTTATTCTATTATGCTATGTAAACAAACTTGTATACTCGCTCTTTGCTTTTGCATTGAAACTCTATTTTAATACATGTTGCAGGTTGATTATTGAAGTATGGATGATTCATGAAACAAGTTTAGGGTGGACTAGATACACACCTAGATTAATCTATCATTTTGTTTGTTATGTTATGTTATGAAACAAAGTTGTTATTTCCTTTGAATTTTGTATGACATTTAGTTTTGAAATGAAATTTGAATTTAAATTAATAATTGTCACATAGTGTTATGACGTTTTGAGCAATCTACACACTTCGTCTCATCCCGATGTTTCCGCCATCGGTTGGGGTGTGACAGTTTAAATACGTTTTGTTGGCTTTACGCCTTTGGGAGCTTAATGACCATGTCCCGGATATCCTTGGCAGCATTTTACGAAATGGCCACGACCTAGACACGCGGGTGTAGGCGTACACCCGTCAATGTGTCCTTAATTATAAAGGTATAGCCGTTGGTTTTCCTGCCGCGGTTTTATGCTATGTGGTGTGTCTATTAACCTTAAACCCGGCACGACCCGGGCGACCGAACGCATAGTGAACATGTAATTCTTTTACAAGATTTAATTGATAAATTATCCCAAGTTAAAAAGAGTTTGTGCCATGTGCATTCAAATCAATTTTATTAAACATTTTACAAAAGTGTCGGTTGAATGTATTTACCAGTGTAAACTGACGTATATTCCCCAAAAAGATTAATGCAGGTTCTACACGTAATAGGCTGGCCACTCCTTAGCATCGTTAGAGTCTCGCAAGCTTGGGATGCCAATATCTGTTGAACAATTATTTTTCTATCTTATTTTGATCCCCTGTGGATTTATATTTCGACGATTGTGATACTTGGATATTACATTCGATAGTTGAAATATATTTATCTTTATGCTTTCGCTGTGCATTTATATATTGTGTAGTTTGACTATATTATTGCCAACTACGTCACGGTAATCCCTCACCGGGCCCACCGGTGATACACGTGGAAATCGGGGTCTGACAATCTTGTACCTGAACAACACATGCGAAACAACATTTAGTACGTGCGAATTATTAAAAATCACATGTGAAACCAGAAGTATGGCATGCGATATATTCATCACATTCTGTTTGTTTACAAATGCGATATTAAAATTGCATTAACAAACAAACATGCGAAAATAAGTAACAAACATGTTTGTCTTGAAACACTTACCTGTTTGTCTTGAAAGTTGCATCGAATGATATCACATCCCCAAATTCAATATAGTTAAGCTTGCATAAACCATCAGCCCAGAACAAACCAGTTAACCGTTTGCCATCATCAACAGAGTATTCAAACGAATAATCAGCTAAATAGTTTTTTTTGTCAGTCATCCTATTTATTACCATGTCAGCGTCATATTCTCCTATATAGCTGTTTATTCGCTTCCTAAGTTTTTGCAATCATCAACCGTGGCACAACGTTCTCAAAACCACCATAACGTTTCCTCATTATATGGAAAGCTTTGACAGGACCAAGGTTTAAAGTGCCAAGTTCCCATACCATCTCCTCCTGGACATCTGACAATTGTCTGTAAGCTGGGAGCATGTGAATGTCATTTTGACATACAAACTTATGATTATGACCATTAACAAATCTCTTTACTGTATATAATCTACCATCCACAGTGCAAATCATAAGTTGAGCTTTGCATCCGGTCCTAATAGTCCCCCTGTTCCTTGTTTTGAATTACTTTTTTGACTTCGAATGATCATCAATACACAGAGGCTTATGTCCCTCTTTAGAACAAACAAAATACTTAGTTTTGATTATACCACCACTGTATACTTCACCACCTTTCCGAATAGAAAAACCAGCTAACTTAGCATATGATTGATAAAACGCATATGCTTGTTTAATAGAGATAAATTGCATTCTAACAACAGGTGTAGCTGATGCCTGAACCTCCGGAGTGTAAACCCTTTCATCTACATGAATCAAAATAAAAAACATAAAACGTCATATAAAACACATGCGAATTGTCTGATCAAAACATGCGAAATGATGCTATTCATTAATCTGAATTGCATATGCGATTTATTACATAATAACATGCGAAATTGCAAAAAAAAAAAAAATCAAATGCGAATTGTAAGAGTAATAACATGCGAATTTATATATGTTGCTTTTCAAAAACAAAAGTGTAATCAAACATTCAAACTACAAAAACAGCTACAACAATGCTACGATTAAACAAAAAACAATTATACGAACAATTTAGATATCTGAATTAACATAATTACCAATAGAAAACTCGTTTGCAGCACTTGAACTTGAAATTGGAATTGGAATTGGATTTGCAGGTCGCGGATTTAAAACATTCTCAATCGAAACTCTCTGATAATCAGATAATTGAGCATGATCACCGATCGGTCGATTTTCTTCAAAATCAACTTTTGTTCGTCCAGTGCTACTCTGTGGATCCATCGAAATAAACAAATTGAATGAAACCCTAACGCAGAAGAACGAAAACTGCAAATTGTGAATTATGGAAAATTTGAAACTGATTTGAATAATAATTACCGGGATATCAGTGTAACGAACTTCTCGCTGAATGAATGAAGAGATGAATTTGCCCTCTGATGATTAGGTTAATTGTCTGATTTAACCTTATTAAACCGAAATGAATCAGGACACGTGTATGGCTCAAAATATAGCGTATATAATGTACGATAACCCTATTTGTACCATACTCTTTACCTATATATATATATATGTTATTCTTTTTAAATAGTAAACACATAACAATTCTAATATAAGCCCTTTTATGGTTTAGAATTTAGCCCACTTGACATTAGGTTTATTGAGTCTAGGGCTGGCAATTTTACACGAATACACGAATACACGACACGAACCTACACGAAGTTAACAGGTATCGTGTATGGCCTTAACAGGTATCATGTACCAAACAGGTAGACACGAGATTACCTGTTAATTTTCGTGTATAAACAGGTTAAATACCTGTTTACCTGTTAATACCCATTATACACGATAAGAAATTAAATTAAATAAAACTCATCAGCCATGTGCGTGTGGGTTCCTTAATTCCTTTCTATTTTCATTCCTCATTCAATTAAAAAAAATAAAACCCTAAACTCCCTCTGTAACTCTCAGATAGCATGTCGTGTTCGTGTTTTTGTTCGTGTTAACAGGTATTAACAGGTAATTTTCGTGTAATCGTGTCGTGTTCGTGTTCGTGTTTGAAAAAAAGGACACGATAAGTTATCGTATCGTGTTCATGTATGGGATTTCGTGTATCGTGTCTTATCGTGTCGTGTCTTATCGTGTACGGGTATACACGATATGCCAGCCCTAATTGAGTCCGATACTAATTTGATTTAAAAATAATAATAGTAATAATAATAATAAAACATTACAGAAGGGCACATTTCTTCAAGCTCGAACAGGTTACGTGAATTCTCAGACGCCTCTGCTCTTGTAATTCCGCAACTCATATACTCAAAAATGAATTAAAGTTTTCATATTTACCATTTTTTTAATATATAAAAAAATACAATTACTTATTACTTAGTGTTTTACTGAATACTTAAATGAATTAAAAGTAATATTTTCATAATATAAATAAGCAATATTTTGTTGCATTATGTTGTTGTACCATATGTATAGAGAGTCTTTCAAAAAAAATTGATTTTTCATTTTTCATCCAAAGGTTTTTATATTTTCATTTTAACCTTTTTGATTTTTTTTATTTTTAACCCAAAGACTTTCATATTTTGCAATTTAACCCCAACACTTTTATTTTCAACTTTGGTCCCCTATACTTTTCATCTTTCGCAAGTTTTTCGTTTTACGTTTCTTTCAAAATTTTGCTAGTTGACACACCGCAACGTGTGTGTGTCTGGTTCAACGTTTTAGTCGTTTGAAAGGTCGTCGCAACACGTCTATTATTCTCCATTTGACAAATTCGTTTCCAATGTGCGGGTCCTAAATCGACTTAATTTTTTCTTTCTACGTATTACGTTTCAGTCTAATTTCTTCGCATTAACACGTCGCAACGGGTGTCGTGATTCAACGATTTTACGTCTGTTTTACGTTCAATGTTATTTTTTCTTTATTTTATTTATTTTATATTACGAGCTCTTTTGTTGTTGGTGGTGTGGCATTGGGGCTACTTGGCATGATTTACAAACGTATTTAACCTATTAAAATTTTTACTAAATATAATTTGTTTCGAGTTTACCCCTATACCGTCTTTACTTTAAAAAAAAACAATTTTTACGTGCATATTTTTATGCACGTGTCGGTATGAATTCAATTTGCTCTATTCGATGTAAACTTTTTTTCTGGAAATGAGTCATATCAAATATAATACGTTTTTGTTTAATAAACTATTTTTTACGTGCATACTTTTATGTACGTTTCGGTTTAAATTTGAGTTGGTGTATGTTTAAATGTAAACTTTTTTGGAAAATGAGTTTGGTCAAATATAATATGTTTCCACACTTATTTTATGAATGTTTTGTTAATTTTGTTTCGAACCGAGTGGAGTCAAATTGTAACTTTTTTTCCTTTTTTTTCAAAAATTCTAATTACAGTAGAAACTCTATAAAATAATACACTTGGGACCACCAAAATTTATTAATTAAAAGAGTTATTAATTAATCGATAAATTAATAATTATTAATTTATATATTAATTAATATTTTATTAATTTATAGTAGAATACTTAGTTTACAAACACCTTTCAAGCTTCCACTTAATTATTGTATACAATGCATGTATATCAAATGAACGGCACAATTTGAAAGAAACCTTCAATCTCCCACCTTATTATGCTTCTTGTGTTCAATGTATATCAAATGACCGGCCCAATAAAGATGATATCGATGAAGAAGATGATGAAAGTTCTACAATGGAGCCCCCTTCGCGAAACGAAACTATTAAAGCGGCAATCACATTGAACAATTTCTTGTTGAGCTATGAGAAAACAACACCAGAAGTTCTTACCATGCTAAGGAAAATTAGAGACGAGATTTAAGGGGAAATTGATTTCAACAAAAAACAAAAGACAATTGAATCATTTTTCAAGAAACCTTCATAAATCATTCATGTAATATGCTATATAAGGAATTATTAATTTATATTTTATATGGGGTCTAAAGAAATTATCAAAAATGTATTATCTTATAATTTTAGCGAATTATTAATTTAGCACCCTATCCCCGAGTCGGGACCGGCAAAAAATATTATCTTAGAGAGTTTATTAAATAATCGAGTATTAATTTATCGAGTTTCTATTGTAATCTCTTTTGATTATGCATGTCATCTTTTCCGTTATACCCATTGCATTTACTATGATATGTCGAAATGCACGTTTTCAAATGGTTAACACATCACATAATGTTTAGACTAATTAATCCATTCGATATGTGCGATGTACCCGCACCGAAATACGCACGGGTGTTATTGCTAGTTATTATTAAAAATCATCTTAGCGTGTGATACTTTCTTTACTTATGTTGCAACTCACAAACACTATTCATTTTTATCTTACTTTATATCTGTGTTTTTTATTCTTCATGATCTATTATATTCTACAACTTAGAGGTAAACATGAAACTTTGATATGTAAAAAAGTGTGTTTTATAGTATTTCGGAGTATTTACTGCACATGACATAGTGATCAACTTCTAAATGAAAACCATATCAAGTCAGATGTGTTATATTTCATTATTTTGATAATAATTTGTAAAGTATATGCTACTAAAATGAAATTTAATAAACAAATATTGCATTAAATTTTAAACAACTCAAAAAGATACTAAATTGTTAATAAACAAAATATTGCATTAAATACTAAACAAGGTGCTGCTAAATATACCTCATTTTCTACTGACCATACCCCCTCCTTCAAATTTCACGTTAATTTAATTCAAACACTTTTATTTTTCTTTCATTTTTTATCTTTAATTATTATTATTACTAGTATTTGTTTTTAAAACGTTATTTTATTTAAAAAGAAACTTTTTTTTGATTATTTGAAAAATAATCGTTTTCTTATGTTTTAAACTAAAGCGAGTCATTTTAGTTTTGAAATGGATTTTTTGTTCATAGCGGCTTGAAGTGGGTATTCGAATTCAGTTTGTATAAACAATGATACACAAAAATTTAAATAAAGCTTTAAAGCCAGCCAACTTAAATAACGTTTTATTTTCTTTTTACATCTTATTACTTTTAATAAATAGAAGTTGCTAATTATATTAAAAAAACATTTTAATATAGTAATAATACTAATGAAATTTGAAAAAGAAATAGAAAGATGAGAGAACAAAAATACGAAATAAATAAAAAATATAAAAGCAACTGTTTTTTTTTTTTTTAAATTAAGTTCTGAAACTTTTTATTGTATAAAAAATATCTTTTTTATTAATTTTAGTGACGTTTTATAGAAACATAATAAAATACTAGTAAGAGAAAATGTGTTCAAATTATAGAAACACGGTAGTTTTTAAAAACAATATTTGAATTGTTTAGAGGGGTGAAATTTGACAACTTTTAAATTATATTTTTAGAAAAGAGTTATGACTAGTAAAAAAGAGGTGCATTTAGCCAACCCCTTAAACAACTCAAAATGAAAGTTCTTATAAGGCCACTGGGTATGAAACCGCACAGTTAGCCACTTCACTACCATATAGTGGCGTACCCAAAATATATTGTATGGGGATGCGAATATGGGCTTAATCAAATTTTTAAAGGGTGCGCTCGGGATTTTTCCCTGTAAAATACACTAATTTTTTTGTCTCAAAAGGTGTGCCCGCCGACCGAACCCTCTACCTAGGTCTGCCCCTGCTACCATAGTGCCCCTAAGACTGTAGGGTGTGGGGCTTGGGTTAGGGCGTGGCTCTTGGGGCTTGGGTTTGAAGCCGGGCGTGGGGCAGGCTTGGGTTTGATGTGGCGGCCTCCTATTCGCCTTGGGTTTTAAATTTTAAATATATATATATATATATATATATATATATATATATATATATATATATATATATATATATATATATATATATATATATATATATATATATATATATATAACCTGCCAACCCACGCGGTGCACCCACGCCCCGCCATACCCTACTGACACGTTACTAGACGGTGAAAAGGCTCGAACTCCACGTGTCAACTCATGCCCCAACCTAAGTCCCACCATACCACCGATCTAAACACCATTTCCTAGGTATTAGAGGGGACGTGATGGACCAAGTTGCCAGACACAACGAGTGTCAACAGCTCTATTGAGGAGGCCTGTTAAGTTTTTAAACCACTGAAAAACAATAATACTTAAAAATAATAATAAATATTTATCAATTTACTTTATATAAATCAACACATTTTACCACTTTATACCACAACCATTATCACTTTATACCATAACCACATAACCATTCTCTCAACCGATTTTACAACTTTATCAATTTAAGTTGGTTTGGAATTATTACTATTACTATATCTTACTGATAAATGAATTGAAATGAATATTGATTTTAATATTATAATAATATATAGTTTTTTTTTAATATTTTTGTTATTTTAATTTTATTATTTTAATATTATAATAATATATAGCTTTTTTAATATTTTTATTATTTTAATTTTATAATTTTATAATAATAGTTATTTTTTTATTTTTGAACTTTAATCTTTTTTTTAATATCAGGGGTTGGAATAAGTTTGCTGTCAACCGGTATCAAACCAGTAATGGTATTGAAAATACCGGTACGGTCTTGTTCGGTATCAGTACATGAAGGTAAAAACTGACACTAATATAGAAAACGCCAAAAGTTAGTGCCGAATTGTTATTGAAAATCTTTTGGTTCGGGAAATTCAGTGCGGCTACCCGGTACCATTTGCTCATCCCTGATCACGGTTACCGTACGAACAACGGTATCGTACAACTTTTTTTGGTTGATTTTCTTCAACTTTTAATTTTTTTTCTTTTTTAGTTTCAAGGGTAGGGATGAGCCCGGTGCCAAACGATACAGAATCGGTACTGATACCGAAAATACCGGTTACGGTACCGGTATATGAAGGCAAAAAACGGTAGTGAACCGTTACCAGGAACGCCAAAATTCGGTATCGAATTGGTACTTAAGATCTTTCGGTTCGCCAAATTTGGTACCGGTACCCAGAACAATTTGCTCATCTCTGACCACGGGTTTCATACGAACAACATCATTACCATGCAACTTTTTTGGTTGATTTTCTTTCGGTTATCTTTTAGTGTTTTTTTCTACATTTTCTTTTTATTATTGTCAGCAGTTCTGTTCGCAACACGCTCGTAGTGATTTCAAAATACATGTGAACACAAACTAAATAACAAAAGAAATTTGCCGTAACGCGGCGAACTTTTTTAAACCTAGTTTTTTTTTTAATTCTAGTATAATGGTACTCTTTTTAGTTTTATTTAATTATTTTTTACTTATGTAATTTTATTCTAAGTTTATAATGTTTCTAAATTCAAAACAAGTATAGATAAAAAAAATTAATTATTGAGTAATAATAAGATAGGTTTTATCTCATTGTATTGTAGTTAAGGGTGAGAAGCTAGAAAGCCTCCTAATGTAGAAGTGATGTTGATATGACGTAAATAGCTTTATCCCAAATGTGGTGTGGGGGATGGCAGAGGGACGTCGAGCCCCGTGGAGGCACATCCACACCGCCCCCACTGCTTTGTCCTGTCCCCATGTCATCTCCAAGACGCCAACGACGATCCCTCTCTTCCTTATCCAACACACACACATATACATACATAGGTATATATAAACGACTTATCATCACATCCTTGGCCCATTCCCTAGAACTCATTCCTCGCACTCAATGACGTGACCGTCTACGTAATGATTGGTGAATCATCCACAGAGAACTACCCTCCTCAACACCTACCAGGAGCATAGAACGTGCACAAAACCACATGCCAAGACTCTTGATGTCAGCATTAAATGAAAGTGGGACAATCTTGACCTAAAGTTAGCTTGTAAGTTGTAAGGATGGAATTGCATGCTATCCACCGACGCGGTGAGCGTGCCTTCACCACATCAACCGCTCCGTACACGCGTCCATTGTTCCATGGTGCGACTCTCTACAATTGCATGTGCTTACTATAGGCGTAATTAATAATACATAATATATTTAATTAAAGTTAAAGTTTTAGAACAAGCTAAATTCATATTCATTCATATTCATATTCATATTCATATTCATATTCATATTCATATTCATATTCATATTCATATATATGATAAAATTCAAAGTGAATGAACAGTGAATTCATTCATTATATGATACAATTATTTAGGGTATATTAGAATATGAGGTATGGGGCGGGGTTGTGGCGTGGGTTGGGTACAAACGCTCAAGTTACCACCCCGGGTGGGCTTGGGTTTCGGCGTCGCTCCTTGGGCGGGGTTGTGGCATGGGTTGGGTACAAACACCCAAGTCACCACCCCGGGTGGGCTTGGGTTTCGGCGTGGCCCCTTGGGCGGGGGTTTCAGCCCGGGCGTTGGACGGGGCTATCAAGATGACATGGCGGGATCTCATTGGCTAAGACAAGTAGCCGTTTGGGCAAGCCGTTGGCCAACGGCTATGTGTTTAAAAAAAATTATTCACTATAAATACTCACACTTCTATTAATTTTTTTACCGCAACTACTCCACCTCTTCTATAATCATCCCTATCTTATTTTTTAAAAAAATTCTCATCCAACCACAATACGAAAAATGAATCCTCATAATCGTGGTTTTGACCCGAACAATCCGTGGGCATTCCAAGAAACACCTAGCCCAGCATCCAATCGTCCAATTGCTCCCTTTTTAATACACTCTACGATGCCGGATATGGCTGGTTACGCATCGTTTATCTCGAATCGTTTGAAGAATGATGTCGGTAGAAAACACCAATGCGTTTCGGGCAACGCGCGTCATTGAAAAACACTAGTTGTAATAAAAATAGATGTTGGGATTTTTTGTTTTGTCTAACAAGGACAAAACCTAGAGATCTCGATCACAAGAAGTCCGGTCTCTTGCGATGAAATGATTAATCCATTTATGTGGTTACCGCCAAATTGCATCATGGCATGTAGTGGAATGTCAATACCACCAAGTTCTACAAGAATAGAGATCATTGGTACATAATTGGTATATAAGCATGTAAATGAACCGAACTTGTTTGTGTTAACTTTTATTACACATGTAATAGTTCGATTCTCACAAGGGGGGTTTTCCCATATTTATTGGGTTTCCTCCTGAATTGGTGTATAGGCATCATGCCTAGTGGAGATGGATATGATCGGGTGGTTCCGCTGGTAGCACAATGATACTCCAGTGGTCCGTCAGTGATCCAAATTTGCCGTTCTAAAAAAAATAATTAAATAAAAATCTTTTTTGGACACGTGTAACTTTCTGGTGCCTTCTCACCTTATTTTCCTATTTATCTCTCATATTAACTAATAATAATAATTTTAAACAAAAATATTAGATAAGAATAAATATTTAGATAAGGATAAACATTTGATTTTATTATGAACATGTTAATTAACAATAATAATGATAATTTTAAACAAAAAATTAGATAAGAATATATAAATGATTGTTTTTATTATGATCATATTAAATAATAATAATAATAATAATAATAATAGTTTTTAATAAAAAAAATAGTTAAGAATACATATTTAACAAACTAAAATGTTATAATAAGTAAATAGTACATTAAAGTTATTTTTAAAAGATAAATTTTGACGACTGTATGTGTTAACATATAACATTATATTTTATTAAACACGTGCAATATACGAGTTTTTTTTAAAGATATATCTTTTTTATATTTATTATATAAGATTACATTTATGCAAAATAAAAAACAAAGTAAAATGTTATAATATAAGTAAAAATAGTACATCAAGGTTCAATTTTAAAAAATAAATCTTGATGACTGTTTGTATTAAAATATGACATTATATTTTATTCAACTACGTGCAATATATGAATTTTTTTTTAAATATATCTTTTTATTATTTATTATATAAAATTATATTTATGTAACCCGTGTAAAACACGGGGTTTTAACCTAGTTAGAAATATATAAAATATGAATGACTTTAGTTCAGTTCAATTAACTTTGGTTAACCGAGAATACAAAAAACACTGATCCCCACTCCCCCAAAAAAGTTAAAAAATTGTTACTTTGTTTATATAAACAAACATTTTACCGAACGTACAGGAATGAACAAGCCATTTGCTTGTATCTGTGCAGTCATTTAAAAAAAAAGCATGAACTTTTCGTCAAACGATACACAAAATTTTGATTTTTTACGGCCCTGAATTTATGGGTGAATCTATAATACAAGATTTTTCTAATAAATATAGAAGTTAGTCCAGGCATAATACAAGATTTTTCTAGTAAATATAGAAGTTAGTTAGTTAGTCTGGGCAAGTGTTTGACTTTACATATATTTTAAGGAAGACTTTTACTAAAAAGTTAACTTAAAATGTGGTCTAAAGTACCCTTCAGACTTCAATAATGACAACGAGTTATCTAGATTAATTAGATAAACAGATAAGTAACTTTAGCTTAATAAAATTTAAACACTCGTTCAAACATGTTAGTATAGTTTTATTACTGCAAATGTTACAATCAGGAACTTAACACAACTGTCTTATATAACCACAAACGACGCTTAAGATGACCAACATACGATGATAAAATACGTTGTTGAAACAAAACTCAATCGCTTTTCATCCAAATCACGCATCGCAAGCTCTTCCCTTCAAGAAGCAAATCAAAAGCCTTGTTAATATCCTCAAAGTCAACCTCATGTGTCACGAATTCGTCAAGTTGTAGTTCCTGAAGCGATCAAGAATGTAACAGTTTGACTTCAGAAGTCAAAGACAGACAATAAAAAAAGACAAGACAGATTCTGCTTACCTTATCCATGTAGCGTTTTATAAGGATTGGGATATCAGATTTCGGTTTGATACCTCCAAAAAGAGAGCCCATTAGAGTTTTGCCACTATGAAGTACCTCAAAAGAAGTGAAAGTCAACATTGCACCCGGCTGGTCAACTCCCAACACAACTGTTTTTCCCCATCCCTGAATATTACATTCCAAGATGAGATTTGCATTTTGGAACAAATTTAGCAGTTAGTCAGTTACAAAGTCATTATGGATTGTAAAAAGTTGCATATTGGGTTGGGCCTGTGTGCACAAGAAGTGGGCATAATTAAAGCCCAACTTAATACTAGACCCATAAGCCGTTATCTTGGGCATGTTTTCAATAGGGGTGTGAATGTATACCACGACGTGAAAATACAACATGCACCTAACATTCAACTTGTGGGCTTGTGTTTGATCTAAACTTGGGCCAATTTCACATCAACCCTTTGAACATGTCTAACAAATAGGGTTGGATTTAGACTGACTTGGCGGGTTGACTCGTTTAACCAGTTTATTTTATAAAAAAAATTTGAAACGTGTTTTAAAACAATGCCTAGTTGGACATTTTACACCAAAGTTTAAAATTGAGTTAACTACTGTTTTCGTCCCTGTGGTTTGTCAAAAATCACTATTTCAGTCCATTAGTTTAAAAATTGCGATTTCAGTCCTTGTGGTTTCACTTTCATAACCATTTCAGTCCACTTTGTAACCATTTCAGTCCCTGTACTGATAGAATAAATGGACTGAAATGGTTACGAAAGTGAAACCACAGGGACTGAAATCCTAATTTTTAAACTAATGGACTGAAATAGTGATTTTTGACAAACCACAGGGACGAAAACAGTAATTAACTCTTTAAAATTAAAAAAGAATTGCCATCAACTTTTATAGATTAAATGTAGTCTTTTATATACATTTTTATTTTTGTTGTTATGTTTGTAATTTTAGAGTATCAATATGCAAAAAATAAGAAAAAAACAGGTTAAACGGGTCATGTCCGTGTGAACCCACAAATAATCATATCGTGTTTGGATTCATGTGTCTGACAAAATTTTTAGGTTTGTCTCGTGTTTGGATTCCTAACAAATTTTTGGGCTCACGTCAGGTTCGACCAACAAACCATCGAACACGACTCATTTTAGCACCCCTAGTTTTAAACTGTGATAAGAGATAGAATAGACCTTTCTACAAGAGGCATAAGCTTCATGCACCAGCGATGACATACCAACGCACTCGAAGCAATAGTCTGCTCCGCCATCAGTCATCTCCATTATCACCTGTTATAAGCAACAACCTATGCTATAAAAATAAAATAATAATGCATAATAGCAACATAGTTATAGTGTCTAATGATATGATATAACTGTGGCTAATTTACCTGGCTCACAGATTTGTCCCCACAGTTACGGGAGTTCACAAAATCAGTCACTCCAAATTTCTTTCCTGAATATAAAAGAAAATGTCAAACGTAAAACAAACTTTTTTTTCAAATTAAACTCATATATTGTTATAAAGATTCAAGAGTTGAATGTCATTTTAGTCCCTGTGGTTTGGGTCATTTTGCCAGTTTAGTCCAAAGGTTTCATTTTTCACCTGTGGGTCCTAAAAGGTTTCACCGTTGCCACTTTAGTCCGCTGGGTTAAATTCATCCATTTTTTCTGTTAACGATAAGGGCAATTCGGTCATTTTATATGGCCGATTTTATATGTAATTCTGTTAACTAGAAAGACAATTCGGCCATATAAAATGACCGAATTGCCCTTCTTGTTAACAGAAAAAATGGATGAAGTTAACCCAGTGGACTAAAATGGCAACGGTGAAACCTTTTTGGACCCACAGGCAAAAAATGAAACCTTTGGACTAAACTGACAAAATGGCCCAAACCACAGGGACTAAAATGGCATTTAACTCTTCTTTCAAATTACAAATAATTAAATCACCTAATTCGAACTTGTCTTGGTTGACATCAACACCTACGATCCTCTTAGCTCCACATAGCCTCGCTCCCTCCGCAACCTAGCAAAAATTGAAACGTCGTGTTTGGTAACATGTCAAAACCACAAACATCTCAAATTTTATCAATTATCAGTTTTGTATGTAACATGTATGATAGTGCATACACATTCTAAAGTAAAGTGCACTTCTTATTTCGATGACAGCAGAAATATGAACATGTCATATTAATAGAGATATGTTTATATCTTACATTCTAAAATAGTGATAGTAAATGTCCAAAAGAACAAACAACTGAAGTTATGATGTCTTGTAACAAAAATTATTGAAGCCTTTAAAATGTCATTATTGTAGCCTTATATTTAAAATGACTTTACTAAGGTGGTGTTTGTTTTTCTAAAAAAGATTTGCGCATGCTCTTCTATCTGCGCTGCGCAGACCACGTGCAGACATTGTCATCTGACTGTATGTTTTTTTCCAGAAATCATTTCAACTTGAATATAGGTTATGATGTCTAGTCACAAAAATCATTGAAGCCTTTATGTGTAAAGCCCACAAGTTTAACAAAACACTTCAACTTGAATTTAACATGATCATACCGCGAGCCCAATTGCACCCAATCCAAATATCGCAACCGTTGTTCCGGTTTCCACATTTGCAGTTTTCCAAGCAGCACCAACCCCTAAACACATTACATACTCAAAATTTTGTAAGTTAACATTTCATTACTGTAAAGTAAATGGTAAAAAACATATAAGGAAAAAACGTAATTTACCGGTTGATACTCCACAACTTAAGAGGCAAGCTCTATTTGGTGGTGTTTGGGGGTCAATTTTAGTGACATGACCAATGTCAACCACTGTGTATTCACTAAAACTTGATACAAACAAGAAATGGTATAAAGTTTCTCCATTGAGGTCTGTGAACCTGCTTGTTTTCTCTCTATCCATGTATGGAGAAACACTGAAAGGTAATTTTGAACATAGGTTGCTTTTTACAGACAAGCAATCTGTACATTCACCACAATCTGGTAAAAAAATTGGGATCACAGTGTCTCCTTCAACAACTTCATGCACACCTTCTCCAATACTCTCTACTACCCTTTTGTACAGCAAAAAAAAAATGATTTTGTAATATATTTTAGAGTAAATTACGATTTAGGCCCCTGTGGTTATATCACTTTTACTTTTTTAGCCCAAAAAGGAATTTTTTAACATCTGAGCCCCCAACGTCTTTTTTTCTAACCCTTTTGGCCTCTAACGTCTTTTTTAGTGTTAGAGGCCAAAAGGGTTAGAAAAAAAGACGTTGGGGGCTCAGATGTTTAAAAAATCATTTTTGGGCTAAAAGGGTTAGAAAAAAAGACGTTGGGGGCTCAAGTAAAAAAAAAAATACAGCTGGGACCCAACAAATCTGTATGAAAATCAAAGATTCATATTCGAATCAGACTCGAAAAATCCGAACTTTGATTCAAATAACGAATTTGTGTTCGGGTTTTAAATTTTCGAATCGGGTCCTTATCTGAACTGAATTTCGAACCGAACTGGCCCAATTAGGAATTGGAATTGGAATTGTATAAATTTAATTTTTTTTATATAAAAAATACATATTTTGTATTAATTTTATATAATTTTTATATTATTTATTTTTTCATAATTTAGGTGAATTCAAATCAATCCGAATTTGATTCAACCAACTGAATTTGAGTTGTTTTCGATTTGAATTATAACCCGATCTGAATAACCTGAAACCCGATTGATTCGACAACATTCCTAAAGTCCATTGTCTAACAACTATCAACTTCATCTTTATCTTTATGTTTAGATGTTGACTTCAACCACTAAAAGTAAATGCAACAGTAACAGCAATCTGCAAAACTATCATCCTCAAATAGAAGAAATCAACAGATTCAACATGGGAATTTTGCTAATTCAATTTAACCATACTTACCCCACTGCTTCATGACCAAGTATTCTAGGAAAAATAGCAGGTGGTTGCTTCATAAAAAAAAAAAAAAAAATTAAAAAGACATCAATAGTTGATTTAAAAGTCAACTAATTACCACAAATCTGTACCTCTAATTTCCAAAAGGTAACATCACTATGACAGAGAGAAGTACAAATGATTTTAATTCGAACTTCACGAGATTTCGGTGGAGCAACAATCACTTCTTCAATCACTAGCGGCTCCCCTGCTTTCCGAGCAATCGCAGCTGCATTTCATCGAACAGTTGGTGTTCATTATTTACATAACCATTTAAAATTTTTTTTGAAGTTTTTCTGGTTCCGGGTGATCTGGGTTTTGGAAGTAGAGTTGTAAAACTGGGGTTGAAGAAGTTACCTCGGCACCGGATAGGTTTTCCGGCGGTGTTGGTGGAGGTTTTTCCGGCCATGATGAACGATGGATGAGTGTGTTTTTTTTTTGTTTGTTTCTGAGACGTATAAATTTTGTGTTGAACGTGTTGGATTCCGTTTTTGAGGTTTTATTGGTTAGGAGCCGGCGGGAATTGGTGGTTAAAGATATTTTATTATTCATGATTACTCATTAATTAATTCATTAATTATATAAGAAGTGGTAGCATGTTTTTTTTAGGCCATACGGTATGGAACCGTCGTCCGGTTCGTCCTCCAACTTCGCCGCCACATCACCACCGTCGTCCCATGCCGCCGCCCCTCCGTCCCGCTCCGTCCCGTCGTCGCCGTCCGACTTTAGCCGTTTGAGACGGACCAAAGATGTGGGCCTCCCCCTCGGCGACGCCGTCCTCCCACGCCGCCCCCGTCGGTCTTGCTCCGGCGACGTGCTCGGCTCCGGCACCATACCGAGTAGCCTTATGGGTGTTGTTAAATATACCCAAAAGCCAACATTTGAGGAGAGAGAATTGTGGGGAGGAGAGAGAAAAAGGTTGTCATTAATTACTTAAAACATTAATTACCTAATATTTCTATTTTATTTTTAAATTATTAATTAGAATCATTAGTTTTTAATTTTTATATTATTTTTTTAAGTGAACATAAAGTATTTTTTATACAATCAAACTTTTATGTAAAGAAGTTATAATACACAGACTTGACAAATGTTTTGAATAAATTATTCAACTTTAAACCAATCAAGTTGAATAGTAATAGAAAAAGTTTCTTTTGATCAGTTCACTTTATTTCAACATGTAAAGAAGTTAATCCATTAAAAAAATTTACATGGCTAATTTAAAATGTAATTTACCTTGCCACAAAAAGTTTGTTACGCCAATTCATATACACACACATATATATAATCATCGGTGCATAATAATAATAATAATAATAATAATAATAATAATAATAATAATAATAATAATAACAATTCATATAAATAAAAAGTATCGGGTTAACTCTTGAAGTTATATCAACAATTCATGTAGCAAAGTATAATATATATCACAACTAGCATCAAGTAACATGGGTTATGTATACATTTATGTCAATAGAAATATTCACAATCTGGATCAAGTAACATCGGTTATGTAATAATTGTTTTTTTTACATGAAATATAGTCTTGATCCCTAATTTTTTTTTACAAAAGTATTATAAAATAAAATAAGATAAAAAGCATAATCATTACTTTTGACTTTATAATAAAACATAATTATTACTTTTTACTTTATAATAAAATAATATAAGAAAGTAGTTAATCATTACAAAATCATTACAAAAATTGACTTTTGGGTATATTAATCCTTGTGATGGGTATATTTATCACACCCCTTTTTTATTACGACAATTTTCTTACTGATTAATTACTTTTTGGTGTACACACGAAAACTTATATGGCCTCAGGATAAAGTCTAAAGTCTGACATCTTTGTAAGGAGGCTAGGCTCTATCTATTATTGTCTTATTCATCAAAAGTGACACATGTAGAGATTGAACTTGGTCTCTATTGGAGAACTAAAGTCTCTTTACCACTAGGCCACAAGTGGTGGATGAGTGGTAGTATGTTTTAAGGATTTTTATGTTAGTTATTTGGGTAAGTTACACTTTTTGTTCTTTATGCTTATACCGGATTGCAACGGATAGCCTTTAACTTTAATAATTACAGTCATAATCATTTATTTGCAAAACCCCTTACACTGTACGTCCTTTACCACTAACCTGATTAAATTTTTTTTGTTAAGTTTATTCACTTAAGGGTATTATGGTCAATTCATGCTTTTATTTAAATGTTAAATAAATAAAACAAAAAATGCATATAAATATCATCTTCCCCAATTTCCTAACCCTAAAACCCTAGCCACCACATCTTTCCACCACCTCATCTGCCGCCACCACCCAGGGCCGGCCCAATGGGCTTCAGACCCTAGGCACAGGCCTAGGGCCACCCAAATTGAAAGGCCTCCAAATTTGTTATAGGTTTTTTCTATACTAGGCCCATTCTTCAGTTTTATATTAAACAGCCCAAACTTAGGGGGTGTTTGGCCTAACTTTTTTATCTAAGCTTATAGCTTTTTTAGCTTATTTTTACAAAATAAGCACTAATGGGTGTTTGGTTTAGCTTTTTAAGCTTATGCTTATTAGCTTATATAAGCTAACTAGATTATTGCCCCGTGTAATACACGGGCTGAATCACAATTACAATATGAAATAAATATGTTCATAATATGGTCTAAATATACGTAATATAGAGTAATATGCAAACCAAATACGATACAAATTTTGTAGAATGTCAAAAGGTTGTATGTGTGGAAATTAAACATGAATAATTATTATAGGGAAAAAAATGACACAACATTCGTCTATCTACAAGTATATATTATGTATGATAATAATTATTATACAAAAATTACATATAATAATGAAAAATGAAAAGTTACAACTATGATTCACAAACTTTCAAACATTTGGGCTGGTTCTAAAAAAACATTTAATAGGTTAAATGGATACCAATTTTATAGGTTTTTTTAATAATTTCATATCAAAACTAATTCGGAAATTATAGATTAGAATTTTATTTTCATTCAAGATAAATTTCTAATATAATATGTAAATCTCTTTTTAGTTATGAATTAATTTAAATTTTAAATTTTATCTATCGAATCTTTTTTTTTTATAATTTCAATGCAAAGTTAAATCCGAAAATTATATATTAGTATTTGAAATATTTAAATATATTCTTAGTTGTAAATTGATTTTGAAATTTGAAATTTATCCATCAAATCCTCTATATTTTAATATTAATTAATGTGTATTAGACGGGAAAACGAAATTATTAATGCCCTCTATGAATGACAAGTGTCCCTAAACTGGTTTCTTTTATTATATAGTATAGATTTTTAATCAAAATAAAATTTTAATATAATATTAAATCTTTTTAATTTAAAATTTAAAATTTATCAATAAATTGTTGATGCCCTCATTGAATGACATGTGTCCCAAATTAGGTTTCTTTTATTATATAGTATAGATTTTAAGAAGCTTATGGGAACATGGTTTTTTAGCTTATTTGAATAAGCTTATCGAAGAAGATGGTTTTTTACTCATTACACACAATGATATTATACCCCTTCTCATAATACAAAATAACTTAACAAACAACTAAAGATTAATTATTAATTATCAACTTATAGAATATAAGCTAATCCAAACACTTAAAAATAACTTATCAAATAAAAGAAAATAAGCATAAGCTACTCTAAAATATAAGCATAAGCCAAAAAAATAAAAGCTAGGCCAAACACTCCCTTAAAGGGAATAAAGGCCCAACTATCTATAACCCAGACTATCCAAATACATTAGGAATTTAACATCGTACACATAAAAGACGTGCAGTTGAAAGAATGAGGCGGTTGATATGGAGGAAACCTCATAATCTGCAGCAAGTGTGAAGCGTCGATTGACGATTGAGTAATCCGATGAATGATTCGCAATTAGTATAGGACTGCGGCAGTGAAATTGGAATGATTCGCAGTTAGGGCTCGATTGAGTAATCTGACAGGTAACTATTAAGTATTAACGGCTCTTTTTTACTTTTCTACATATATATTGCGTTTTGATATAAAACAAACCCTCAGCTCCTCAAACATTAAATCAGTTTTTATATCTTCGATTTGTCAATTTGGCTGGCTTGGAACTCGGTTTTGATTTGTCGATTTTGCTGGGTTGGAACTCAATTTTGATTTGTCGATTTGATATTGTGGCAGGCTTGGAACTCAGTGGCACTCAGACACTCGTTTTAATATTGTGCCATTGTGGTTGGACCATGCTAATCACACACGCCAAAATAATTTTCACACCCCTAAGCGCTCCGCTTTGGCCAAAGCGCGGCGCTTAGGGCGACAAAAGGTGATACGAGGTTTCGAATGACTGACTGAGTGACAGACTGACAGACATAAAGTGTGACTAGGTTTCAGTGAGCCCGTGAACCCTAAGCGCCGCGCTATGGCCAAAGCGCGGCGCTTCGATCCCACATTCTGGCTTTAAATCACTGGCCAGACAACGGATTCATCACTCGAATTGTTTTCTGTCGATCTTCTTTGCTCTATTAGTTAAATTTTTTGAAAAAACGATGTCGTGGTTCAGTAACTATCTTTTCGGTGATTATTCTGACGAGTCGGTTGTTCCTGATTCTTACGAGGGGACCGCTATTTCTGACTCGTTTGAGAAACCGGTGTCGTCCAACTTGAGGGAGACAGAGGTTGTCTCTGGCATTCGTTATCGTGATAACACGGTGCAGCTGGATTTGAATACCCCTGTGGAGGACCCTTACGCACAACAAGGTTATTCGAATTTCGGTTACGGTGGCGAGTATAGCTTTGTACAGCAGGAGTGTTATCCAAACGAAAGTTACGGTTGTCAACAAGGTTATTCGAATTTCGGTTACGGTGGCGAGCAAAGCTTTGTACAGCAGGAGTGTTATCCAACCCAGAGTTACGGTTGTGAACAAAGCTTTGAACATCAAGTCTATTCGAATGTCGGTGACGATGGTGAGCCGGAGGATGTGTCTGTTGACGAGGAAGGTTGTTACCCGGTTACATTTTCGTTTGATACAACGCAGACCTTTTCGTCACGTAAAGAGATGGTGCGTTGGGTACAAGACACGGCAAAAGACAATGGTTACCTCATTGTGACAAAGAGGTCGAATAAAAGAGGAGAGAATTACAAGATTTGGTTTCAATGTACTTTTGGTGGGGAGCATAAGAGTGTAGCTACACAGAGGAAAACGGGTAGCAAGAAAATAGGCTGCCCGTTCGAGATGATCGGGTTTTCGGAATCATCCGGAAGTGTTTGGAGGATCGAGGTGACGAAGGCGAAGCATAACCACACTCCTATTGAAAACTTCGAGGGTCACGCGTATGCGAGAAGGCTTTCTTCGGAGGACAAAAAACGGGTTAAGGAGTTGGCAGAGCAAGATATTCGCAACCAAAGTATTTGGCGAACGCTGACAAAAAACAATCCGGCTAGAAAGCTTATTCCGAAAGATATACACAACGCTGTTCAGAAGATCAACGCCGAAAAAAATGTAGGTAACTCTCCGATGCAAAAACTTGAAAACATTCTTATCGAAAAAAATTACACTTATTACATGCGCACGAATGAGATATCGAACGAAGTTGAAGACGTCTTCTTTGTTCACGAAAAATCATTCACTATGTGGTGTGCCTTCCCGCATGTGCTAATGATTGACGCCACATACAAAACGAACATGTACAACCTGCCATTTGTTCAGGTCGTAGGCATGACGTCGACAAACAAATCGTTTACGGCTGCTTGTGCTGTAATTTCCGCCGAGAAGTCAGAGAACTACCTATGGGTGTTGCAGAGGATCAAGTCTATGCTGGCAGGATGTATGGAACCGCGCGTGATTTTAACAGACAGGGATTTTGCGCTAATGAACGCGTGTGAACAAGTTTTTCCAAAAGCGCATAAGTATCTTTGTCGGTTCCATATTCAACAAAATATTAATAAGAACAGCAAGAGGAAATTCTCTGACAAGGAGTGGAAAGAATTCGTACGTACATTTTGGACATTGTGCGAATCTACGACCGAGGAAATTTACATGTATAACTTGGAAAACTTTGAAGCACAGCTGAAAGAGGCTGACCGTGAACGTGAGTATTTCTTACATAATTATGTTCAAATTTTATATAATAACAAAAACTGACTATTTACGTTTTTTAATTTTAGAGGTTTATGATTATATGAAGAAATCCTGGTTGGATCCGTACCGTGAAAAGTTTGTATCTTGCTGGATTAACCAAACTATCAACTTTCGCCAGACTACGACCAACAGGGTTGAGAGCATGCATGCAACATTAAAAAGTCACTTTCCAAGTCATCGCAACACACTGGATAAACTTGTACTGTATGTTGATCATGTTGTTGTACGCCGAGATTAGAAGTACCTTTGAAACAAGCCTCCGAAAAGTGATGACGCACCACAAGAAGCAGCCCATGCTTGCATATATTCTCAGAAAGGTTTCAATATATGCGATTGAGCTTTTGAGTATCGAACTAAAGCGTAAGGAAGACGGGTTGAGAGCCTACGGTGCAAGCTGTGGTTGCCAACTTTTTACCAGCTGTGGTTTGCCATGTGCCTGTCGTTTGGAAAAGTTGGAAAATAAAGGTAATTATTATTTTTGAACTTTCTCGTTATGATTATGCCACCTAATTTGTTTTCATCCACAGGTCAGCAAATCCGGATCACACACATAGACGTGTTTTGGAAGAAGCTTGACTTCAAGCCTGCAAGGAATAAAATAGAGGATATTGATGTAGACGCGGAATTTGAAAAATTGAAAAAACAGATCGATCCAACACCCCCTCAAGTGAAAAGGAGCTTCTTTGAAAAGTTTCAGCAAATCCTCAATCCAGGGGACAGTAACAAAAAACCTCCTGCTGTTCTGAAGAAAACTCGTGGTCGACCAACATTGAAAAGGCAGGAAGAAAGAAAGGCTGAAGCTGCTAGACAAAGCTCTTACAATCCGTCAGAAGAAACTTGGGTCGATGCCTCAGACGATCTTCCCCGTCACAGCTCGTACGTATCAGCCGAAGATTCTTGCAGAGGAAAGAATACCAAACCGCTCAACCTACACCCTGATTTCCCGAATATCAAGCTCGGTCCTAAGACGGATATAGCGATCCGCAACTACGCATCTCAGATTCCCAACGTGATCCATCCATACATCGTTAAAATAAAGGACGTGAAACCAGATGGTCATTGTGGATTTAGATCGGTGGCTGTTGGGTTAGGATTGAAACAAAATTCATATTTGAAGATCCGGGAACAGCTTTTAAAGGAGTTACGTATGCACGAATCGCTTTGGAGGCAGGTTTTCGATCCGGAAAATGTAGGACATTATGATGAGCTGGTTAAACGGATCGATTTCAAGGGGGTGGGACGAGCAGATATCGAAAATTACATGACGATGCCTGAGACGGGGTTTCTTATTGCCCAACGATACGGTGTGATTGTTCACACCTTCGACAGCGAACAGAACAGAGCGCGCAGCAGGCTGGCATACATTATACAGGGATCAGATCGACATGTACGAAATGCTTACGTATCGTGCCCCCGACCTTAATGCAACCCCATATGTTCACGATGTATCTTAAATGTGTTTAATAATAATCACGTTTGTGTTCGTGTATCCTAAATGTGTTTAATAATAACCACGTTTGTGTTTGTTCAATATACGCGTTACATCACGTTAAAAACCGAATGTCACCGACACGACCCAATCGGATTCAATACGCACTTGTACGACCCGAAAAGACAACATACATCATAATACTACAATTAATGAAAAATTAAGTCATGTTCATGTACGGTAGGCGGCTGTTACACATAACACTTCTCACAGGAGTACTTGTGATTTCAAACCTAAATGACACGAGATAACGGAATAAGACATCACACGTAACCGATTTGATCCGAAACTTGCCGTATAGTCCATATATATTAAAAAATGATGTATAAAAGAAAAAACGGCAAATTTAGACTATTTATTGACCCGTTTGTTAATTAAATACAATTTTAAAAAATTTAAAAAAACACCAAAACGCCCCGCTATGACCATAACGCAGCGTTTTGGACCCAAAGCGCCGCGCTATGGCCATAGCGGGGCGCTTCGGTCCCTCGTTATACCCTGAAGCGGGGCATCTTCCCCCTCACTTCACCCAAACAACAAAACACACACACACAGTGCGATTACACACACTCGAGCCATTTTCGTTGATTTTCCGAGGTTTTCAGCCGCATAAAGGTTAGATCTAAAGCCCTTTATCTTTAGTGTATCATTTCATTCAATTATATGGCTTGATTGTTGTTGTTTTGAGGTTGATCCGCTGCCATTGTTGTTGCTGTTCTTCAGAATGAAGAACCAAAGCGCCGCGCCTAGGCCATAGCGGGGCGCTTTGGTTCATGTTATTATTTTTTTTTATTTGTTTTATTAAATAATCTGTTTAATTATTATTATTAGTTTATTAATTTTAATTATTATTTGTTGTTTAATTTTTAATATTTGTTTAATAATTATTAATATTTGTTTAATTATTATTAGTTTATTAATATTTGTTTAATTATTAATATTTGTTTAATAATTATTAATATTTGTTTAATTATTAATATTTGTTTAGTTATTATTATTTAATTATTATTTGTTTAATAATTATTATTTGTTTATTTATTATTAGTTTATTAATATTTGTTTATTTATTATTATTTAATTATTATTTGTTTAATAATTATTAATATTTGTTTAATTATTATTAGTTTATTAATATTTGTTTAATTATTAATATTTGTTTAATAATTATTAATATTTGTTTAATTATTAATATTTGTTTAGTTATTATTATTTAATTATTATTTGTTTAATAATTATTATTTGTTTATTTATTATTATTTAATTATTATTTGTTTAATTATTAATATTTGTTTAATTGATCAACGTGCAGGGATGGATTTATCCGATGAGGAGATTGAGCATATTGATGAGGGAGTGGAGGGGGGCGAGGAGGAGCCGGAGTGTCCGTATCTTCAGTTTCCGGTGGGCTCACGGGCGAGAGGGAGATGCGCTAGGTTGCGCACTATACCGATTGGGGAGCACGTAGGTATAGACTGGGAGCTGCTAGCTACCGTGGGGGAGATCGAGCGGGCGCGAGAGATAGTTGGGCTAGATACTCCTTGGTCGCGCCTATTTCAGTTGGCGATGGAGGACTCGTACCCGGAGCTTACGTACGAGTTTTGCTCTACGTTTACATACGCGCCGCATCCGGCGGATTACGTGGAGGACCCTTTATTTCCGGTACACGAGGTTACCTTCCGTCTGGCCGGTCAGCAGTTTGAGATGAGTGTGCGGGAGTTTGCTGTCCACACAGGTTTGTACACTGAGCCTGAGCTTGATACTGATTTGTATACGCAGGCTGTTACGATGATGGACAGGCAGACGCTTATTAGTTTCTGGAGGGCCATTTCCAGGGTTCCCTTTGGGAAATCCTGGCAAAAGGCCACCACCATTTTAGATCCCTTGTACCGATACCTGCACCAGGTGATTGCGTCGACTATCGTGCCGCGGGGTTCCAGCAAGGAGAAGGTCAACCTTAGTGACCTTTTCTTTCTTTACTGCCTACTACGCCGCCAGCCCTGCGATCTAGCAGCCAGCCTGGCAGAGTACTTTGCTACTGCATACCACCGGCAGCTCCGCGGGTTTCTTCACACTGGCTCGTTTATCACTGCCATTGCACGATCGCTAGGGATCGTGCCCGAGCTAGATCCGCTGCTGTCCGATCCAGTCCCGTCATCTAGGTTGGGCCGCGCGTCAGTATCCGCTATGCAGATCACCCGTACCTTTGATGTCGGTCTGCGGTTCAAGGGTGCTGACGGGCTGATTTTTCAGCCAGAGGAGTTGCCGGAGGTCATCCCGGTTGTTATCGAGACGAGGCCTGGGATCTTAGCCCCTCCTGATGTTCAGCAGGCCGCTCGGCGGGCTCAGCGACGGGCTCTGGGCATCGATGAGCCTGAGGATCAGCCTGAGGGTCAGGCTCAGGCTCAGGCTCAGGCTCAGGCTCAGCCTCAGCCTCAGCCTCAGCCTCAGGCTCAGGATGATCCGGCGCAGGAGGACCGGGTCGAGGAGGTCCACGTACCACCAGTTGAGCCAGCTCCTGAGCCTCCACAGTACCCGCAGCACGTTTACGCTGACCTACCTCCGGTAGCGCGTGAGGTGGCTCGGGACTTCGACCGGCGCCTCAGACGTCAGGGCGCACTCATTGAGTGGATGGTCGAGACGCTCGTTGAGCTACGAGAGCTCGCTGCGTTGCCTCCACGTCCCCTCCCACCGTCCCCACCGCACGAGGATTAGTACATTTAGTTTGTTTGTTTAGTGTTTTGTTATGTATTATTATTGACTCAGTTGTACCTTTTTGTTGTGTATTGTATGTACAAACTGATATATATATATATATTGCAGTTAATCTTCTATTTACATCACGTTGGTTCTGGATTGTTTACGTTTAATGCTTTCTGTATATTTTATTTAACGTGTTCGCTTTATTTAACGCTCGTTCAACTTATTATATACACCTTCTGTAAAAATAACGACGTAACGACGTAATTATAAAACAACGTTAATTTAATAAAATAACGACATTTTAATTCAAAAAAGGCAACATTCAATCATTCAAAAACAAATTCCCATTCATAACGGCAAATATCACATAAAAATTTTTTACTTCAAAAATATCTACCATACTAATTCAACAAAAAATCCCTACAAAACTAACCAAAATCAACCCAAATAATCCCCACCCCAAGTCCCAAGCCGTTTGTCTTTTTGAAACCCAAAGCGCCCCGCTATGGCCAAAGCGGGGCGCTTTGGCTTAGTCAACAGACAAGGACTGACAGAAGTCAGTCCTTGTCTGTTGACCAAAGCCAAAGCGCCCCGCTTTGGCCATAGCGGGGCGCTTTGGGTGTGCAAAAAGACAAACGGCGTGTGCGAATAGACCTAACCTTGTGGTTAGCTTGGATTGGAACTTGGCAGTGTGGGTGTGGCACTCAGGTTAGATATATGATATCCTATTTTTTATTAGGGAATTACTGAATGGGAGCTTATTTTTCATTAATTATTTTCTTATTTAGGAAATTACTGAATTAGGACTTGTTTGTTTGTCTATTTTAATTTAAACATATACTTAATTATATAACTTTTAACAAAAAAAAATTTAACATCGCCAACTATAAACTTTTTAGTTTATAGTTGACGGTCCCAAGCTCGGGTAAACGAGGAGGGTTTTGTTACTAAATATGTTGAAAAGGGTACTTTTGCAAAAGGGCCTCCATTTCGTAGTTCGCTTAGGGTCTCCAAAAACGTAGGAATGGCTCTGCCACCACCACCTCGTCCTACCGCCCAACCTCTGCAACTCCCTCTCTTTCTAAATACCCACTTACCTTAGCGTGCATCAACAATCACACAAATACCCACCTAAAATCAACAAATCCACCAACAAAAATTCAAAATTTAGCACCCGATTCAGACAGAAATCCCAAAATTATAATCATGGTTGTTCGCCTTAAATTATGACAATATTTAAACAGCAAGAAATTTTCAACAAATTAACACGCATACCCTGCTAAACAACAACGAGACACATACCCAATATTGTATTGGGCCAGATATGATTAACATAATAATAATAATAATAATAATAATAATAATAATAATAATAATAATAATAATAATAATAATAATAATAATAATAATAATGGGTCATTTTTAGCACTTACGATCAAACGAACATCGCCTGGAAGCAGCAACAACACTCCTCCGATCATAACTGCAATAACAAACTGACAGAATTGGATGCAATAATCGAATCCCATGTAGCGTATAAACCATTTCTTCTTCGTAAACCCATATCAATTTCTCAGATCTACAATATAAATGGGTATGGGGTCACAGAGTTCTAGGCACCAAGGAAACCCGAGAAGAATGATAAGCATGTCTATATGCAATTTTTTTGTTTTATTTATTAAACATTTAAATAAAAGTATAAATTAACCATAATACCATTAAGTAAATAAAATTAATAAAAAAATTTAACCAGGTTAGTGCTAAAGGACGTACGGTGTAACGAGTTTTGCAAATAAAAAATTGTGACTGTAATTATTGAAGTTAAAGGCTATTGGGTACAATCATAAAGAACGAAAAGTGTAATTTACCCTAGTTATTTTTTTAATTAGGATTTTAATTCGTTGTATTTATCATAAGCTATAAAAAATTTATTGTAATTTAAATGTGTATCATGGGTCTATAAAAAAATTATTATTTTATGATTTAAACGTGTATCACGGCCCGAACAAATACAAAGGTAGTGTTTGGTATGCATGAATGAGAGGTGGAATGGAATGGATGATTACGAGGGAATGAAGAAAAGGGTGTTTGGCTGGTCAATGGAATGGAATCACTCATTCCAAAATGCATTCAATTCCCTCAAAATCATTCCTTACAACCCCTATTGTAGCGTTTGGTATGAAGGAATGGAATGTGTAATGGAATGGATCATTCTGATGGAATGAAAGGAAACATGTTTGGTTATAATGTGGTAATGGAATGGAGCATTCCAAAGGAATGTAACTCCTTCCAAATATAATAATTTTCATTCCTTGGTATGTAGGTGTTTTTTTTCCATTCCTTTAAGGAATGGAAAGAAATATGTTATTATTATTATTATTATTATTATTATTATATTTATATTTATACTTATACTTTTATTTGTATTTATATTTATATTTATTAATATTCATAGTAATATTAATATATATCAAAAATCTATTATTAATTTTTTATCATTAATATATTATTATTATTATTGTTATTATTATTGAGGCAATTATATTTTTGTCGTTTTTAATACAGTTGTGTTTCGTTACTTCATCTTTCTTTGTTTATCAAATTGTACAAAGTAATGATTCATTTTATTCACATATGAGTAACCAAACATCACAATGGAATGGAATGATCCATTTCATTCCGTTGTCCATTCCATTACCTCGTCCATTTCATTCTCTCATCTATTTCATTACCTCATACCAAACAGACCCTATGTTTTTTTTTCCATTCCATCCCCTCTTGCGCCATTCATCAACAACACCACAACCCACCACCTTCGTCACAACCCACCACCACCACCACCCACCACCGACGCCATCGCCGCCACCCACCACCACCTCACCCCGACAGCCACCGCCGCCGTCGCCACCCACTCGCCATCGTTATCACCCACAGCTGCGACCAACCACTAACGACACTCGCCGCCGCCACTCACCACCATCGTCGACGCCACCACCACCGCCACCTCTGCTGCCACCCACCACCAACGACCACCTTGCCACCGCCACCACTCGTCGTCGCCGCCACACCGCCACTCGCCACCACCACCACCCATCGCCGCCGCCGATACCCACCACTGCCACCTATAACCACCCACAATCACTACCACCGACCACCACCACCACCAGTCACCGCTGATTTTATTACTCCGTTTTTCTTGCCTACCGAATAATACACAATAATAACTCATTCCATTCACACATGGTAACCAAACAAGACATGGAATGGTAGTGATCCATTGCATTCCTTCGTCCATTCCATTACCTCGTCCATTCCATTCCTTCGTCCATTCCATTACCCCATACCAAACAGACCCAAAGTGAAAACGGGTTGGAAAAGATAGGAAGGAATATGAAGCAATTGATTAAGCAATAAAATTTTTTAGATCAAGTAGTTTCAAAATCTTTTAATACCCTAATAAAAACAAGTGTCGGAAAGGAAAAAAAAAGAAATAGTAATAATTGTTAGACTTTTAAATTAACTTCATCATGACTTTTAGTTGGAAAGAAAAAAAAAGAAATATTAATATTTGTTAGACTTTAAATTAATTCATCATGACTTTTAAACAGAATTAAGCTTAATATTTTTATAAAATAAACTATATGATGAAAATAAGTATTTTATTCTATTTAATTTAAGTATGATATTGCTATAACTTATTTAAGCTAAAAAATAAAATTAACTTGTTATGTTTAGGTGATTACATATCATTATGCAATTACACAAGCCTTATATTCGGAACAATTATAACGTTACATGATATTGTATATATTATGTGATTATGTTTCATTACGTAATTACGTAACACTACATGATTATGTATGAACGATTATACCTATGGCTTGATTACATGTGTCATATTCTTATGGCTTCCTACCTTTGTAGGAAAGTTTCACTTGTACGGGATCTACTACTTATCTTCATTATATTATAATATATATAAGTTTAAGAGTTTAAGCAGGCCATACCAATCATTTTAAAGGTTCAAAGCGAAATTTGATATTGGAGCCCTTTTCGAAAATAATATATTATTTTGCTTAGGCTGGGTGGCATGGGGCGCCCTTGCCCATCCACCTTAGCAATTTATTTTATCAATAGCGCCACCACACCATACCATGGATGTTATTGAATGCTCGCCAAGGCAATAACGAGGGGCAACGACGGTTATGTGGGGCCAAATCAATTTAATATTAATAAAAGGGGGTGCTATTAGTTGACGGGGGCTTTATCCCATTTATTGAATGTTAAGGAGGGCGTTATTAGTTGATGTAGCATAATGCGGTTGAGGTGACGCAATAAAACTCCTAGAGGCTTCATTCTGTACCCTCTACCCTTATGGTCTTAAAGAATCAATACACTATGTCTTTTTGGTTGTTCGTAGGAACAGAATAAATTTGTGAAGGCAATAATACCTTTTAGTTAATCTTTAATGTTGATTCATACATAATGTCGACTTGCGTTTCAACCACCATCTTTTTCTACTAATTAGATTTGATTATTAAGAAAAGATAAGTATGAGTCCATGGTCAAAATTTAATATGGCATAATCAATAATATATAAAAAGGAATTGGTCTGTAATAATCTTAACTAGACGTCATTGGCCATTGCGAGTCCTACTTTTGAATATTCCTCATGTCAGTCACACCTTTCACCTATTTTTCCTCCACTGGTCCTCAGTTAAAAAAACTTAACGGGGTTAAGTTTTTTTTTTCTGAATTACAAACTGACGTATTAGTTCTTTTGATCAGAATGAGGATACGAGTCTATTGATGTAAAACTTACCTCAAAATGATGCTCCAAACGACTTGATTTTTGTTAATTGGAAGTTTAAATACCCGAATTGAAGCATCGTTTCGTCTTTTGGAGCACAATTTCAAGGTAAGTTTTACATCATTCGACTCGTATCCTCGTTCTGATCAAAAGTCCTAAAACGTTAGCTTGTAATTCAGAAAAAAAACTTAACTCCGTAAAGTATTTTTAACTGAGGACCGGTGGAGGAAAATATGTGAAAGGTGAGACTGGCATGAGGAATATTTAAAGATGAGACTAGCAATGGCCAATGAAGTCTAATTGAGATTATTACATGCCAATTTTCCTATATAAAATTAGAGTGTGTTACACTACAAGATAAAAATAATTAATAAAGTCACAACCAAAATTCTTATAAAATTGTTATTTTGAGAAAAATCTATATTCATTTCTTCACCCAAAATAAGTTAAGTCATAACAAGGGTACTATAGTGTGGCAGCCCCCGACCCCACCTCGAGAGCGGGCGTCGAGAGAGCGAGCCGGTGTTATCGGTGTTTATTAAATTTGCAACGGAATTAAATATCAGAATCGTAGTTAGGAAATAATTTCAGAGTTGCAAAACACCAAACTTTTATATTAAACAAATGGGCTAAAAACCCATGTTTCATTTAAATTGTAATTATAGGGATAAACCCTAATAGCTGAAAACATAAACTTCTTCTTTTATTTAGGTAACTTATAGCCACTTTATTTAAACCTTCAGTGCTCCATAGCTGGCTTCTAATAGCTTCACATCAAGTTACCTGAAACACGTTTTAAAAATATTTTATCAGCAAAAATACTAGCGAGTACATTCCAATTTTATAAGAAAAACACATTGTTATAACTTTACAGCATCAAGGGTTTTTATATTTGTTTATATCTACCGATAACTTATTCAGTATTTGTCACGTTGGCAGTTACAATGACTGTGGTCATATTACTATTGGCTAACTCTTTGTCCAATAGTAACGCTTGAATAGTAGTATATACAAAACCTCACATACTGGCAGTAGTTGTAGAATAAAAAAAGTTAACCACTGTAAGCATAACTGATAAACATTTAGGGTTTTGTAAAGCATTTTAAATATTAATGTATCACAAAATGTGATAAAAAGGAGAATGACTCACTTTGTAAACTTAGGTTTTACTGCAGGCTTCCTAGTGATATTTTCTGATAATTTTCTTAAGTTCCTATTAAAAATATACAATGCACGCGTGTTAGTATAATAACCCAATTCAACTTTATCAATACGTCACGAGACAGAACCCCAACTTAGTTTACAAAGCATAGCCTTTATCAGGCAGCGCTTTGGCATCAGTTGGTGGGTTCAAGATCGATCGGACAGAGTATCGAATCAGTGATCAGGGGTTAAAACACTTACAACGGGGCAGAGCTTCGTGATTTTAGGGGTATTGCAGGTATAATTTTTGTATTATATAGTTTGAGAGAGAAATAGATTTGAACGATTTCAAACTATGGCTGATCGACTCTATTTATAGTTGATCTCTGGTCCCGTCGCGCCCCGCGACGCACAACGCGAAGCCCGTCGCGGTCAGCCACCCTCTCTAGCTAGGGTTAGGGTTGACTGGTCACGAGTACAGGTTCGACACGTGCACGACACGTGTCACAAGAAGTGTCCGGCAAGTTATAGGTCTGATGTATTGCAAAATACATACTTTTATCGTGTATAGTTTGTACGTTTTATCGTTATTTTTAGCTTAGTTTAGTTTGGAATTGCGTGCTATTGATCTACATTGCGTTTTCCAGGTCTTGATACATAAAATGTGGAAATTGGAGCAAAACCGAGCTAAAGTGTCAAATGTCAAGTTCCGGATCCAATATACAAAAGTGTTAGAATAATTTGGAAGATTTTGGAAGTTGGAGCTGAGTTTAGGAGTCAACATTCTGTGAAAAATACCCACTCGCGTAGCGCTAGGGTAACAAGAGGATCAGTCGCGCTACGCGACTGAGAAGGAGTTGACTTTTGCTGACCTTGAGGCGCTAGCGTAGCGCTAGCGTGAAGATGAGACCAGTCGCGCTACGCGACTGGCTTGAATGACGCGCCTGATTGCTGATCGGCTAGGGTTTGGTATAAAAAGGAAATTAATCATCATTAGAACAAAACACACGAACCAAGAAACCCTAGGCGACTTTGAGAGCAGATTTTGGAGTTTTTCGAGGCGATTTAGCTTGCAAGAATCATCAGGTTGAAGCACGGAGCGTAGGAAAGAAGATTATTCGGGTCTTATCTCCCGGTTTTCATTATTTTCTCGTTTTTGATACTTTGATTATGAATTCTTGTTTTGGATTTGATTTGTTCTTGTTAGACACTATGTTTCTTGGCTAAACCCTAGATACTACCTAGACTAGATGATGGTTTGATTTACGTTTTGGATCTTTTAACGGTTTTTATTGCTAGACTATGGATTGATTTTGAAAGTAACGTGTTCTAGATTTTCTGATTTGGTGCACATGCGTATTTACTTTTGATTTTGGATTATTTGCTGTTTCACATAGATCTTAGTGACGGTCTTTATCACAAAATAGGTCTGTGTTGATTATTTGCATCCTTGCGGGTTCGGGTGATCTTTGGGTAAATCGGCCGATAGCCTTAGGAACAGTAATTAAAATACAATTAGAAGTGAATATTCTGCTTAACTTGTCGCTGAGAGGCTCGAGTTAGTTATTAGGTCGCGGTGCAATATATAGCTAAATTAGATTTTGAGAGAAGTCGAGGTTAGTTCCCTAATTGCAGTGGTGTCTAGTAAACCAAGTCAGAACCTAGAATTGCCTTAGATTATCGCGCTGAGAGGTAGATAGTCATATTAGGGCACTTTTAGAGTCGTTAGAGGACTGAGAGGAAATCTAACAGTCGGTAATCATAACAGCCTTGTAGGGTTTCCTAGGTTTCTTCCTGAGAAGGGTCGGGAAGTCTTAGCATTGAAATACCTTAAGGTTTAGTATTTAACGATCCCGGCTCCATACAACAATAAAACCGTTAGAAGTCCATTCGTAGTCAAACTGGATTCAAGTCTAGGTAGTCCTTAATCTCATCTGAATCAAAACCCTAGTTTTCGTTTGTGTTTTAGGTAATTTCAATTTAATCGTAATTTTAGGATTTTAGTAAACCCCCCCCCCCCAAACACAATATTTGTTTAGTCGTGTCAGTGTCTAGTCTAAGTTGAGTCGTTAACGTAATTCGTAGAGTCTTTGTGGGTTCGACATCCGGACTTACTTTTCTGTGCTAGAGTCGACCGGTACACTTGCCGGTGAGTAGTTTAGTCAGGTTAAAGAGTCTAGATTTTTATTACTTGAGTCTTAGTTTAGGGTAATTTTAGTTTAATTAGTTGAACTACTTTTTCCACATCAAGTTTTTGGCGCCGTTGCCGGGGACTCTTGGCAATTGCGTTAACTGCTTAATTTGGATTTCAACTGATATCGTTACATGCTTTTGTGTGTTTGTGAGTCGTAGGTTAAATAATTTTAGTGTCTTTTTCGTTTTTTTTTTCGAGTCTTTTGTTGGAGTCGTTTTACTTGTTTGTTCTTGATTTTGTAGTTCATGCCCCACACGCGTTCACAAGGACCAGTAAAGCCACCAATTGACAAGTCTTCCTTCTCCACACCCAGTTTGCAGGTAAACAAATCTTCAACTTCATCTTCAGCCCCTTCTGACTCTACCCTTCCATCTAAACCACCAAACTACGACTTCACCCCGAAGTCATCACCCCATAATTCCCCACCACCCTCCCGTCACCCTAGTCCACCACCAGTTCACCAAATGGCCGAAAACCAAACTGTCCACCAGCGTTCCACCGCGGGTTTTACCGCAAACTCACCCATCACCCTCCCTGAAATCACCAATGATAAGTCTTGACAAATTCCTTCATACATCATGACTGCCATTAACAACTCTTGTCAGTTTCACGGTCGTGATGATGAAGATGCGCCAGCACATATCAACCGTCTCACCCGTCTGTGTAGCACCTTCGGCATCGAAGGTGTGAATCTTGATGCCCGCTATCTCCAAGTCTTCCCCTTTTCGCTTGCTGGCCGCGCAGCCACCTGGCTTGATTCGCAGCCGACAGGTACTTACACCACTTGGGCTGGACTTAGAGATGCCTTCCTTGCTAAGTATTTCCCACCTGCGAAGGCCTCCCGCCTTCGAGATCAGATCCATTCCTTCAGAATGGAGCCTGACGAACCTTATCACTTAGCATGGGAGAGGTTTCAAACATTGCTCTCGCGTTGTTCCCAACATGGACTGTCGGATTGGGCCTTAGTAGAAAAATTTTATAATGGTCTTACCCCTGAGTGCAAGGCCCGATTCGACACATCCGCAGGAGGCCACCTAATGGGAAAGAAAACTGTGGCTGACTGCAACGACCTCTTTGAGATTTTCGCTCATGCTGATATAGATCATAGTGCTACCGGCAGGAATTCCAATCCTGTGATTACCTCCTCATCCTCTCGAGGAGTGAATCAAGTCGTTTCAGACTCAAAGGTAATATCTCAGCTTGACTATATCACCAAAGAGTTGCTAGAAATTAAGAAGAAGGTAGATAGATGCGAGGTTTGTAGAGGGGGGCATGACACCATAGATTGCCCAACCATCACCCTAGAGCAGGTCGAGTATCTAGCAGGTCAAAATAGGGGTCCAACTAACCCGTTCAACAATAGTAACTCTAATTGGCGTGCTAATAATTATCGCTCCTCAGGTAACCCCCCTGGTTTTCCGTCAGGTCAATACCAAAGTAGGGGGCCAGATTTTTATTCTAGTGGGGGGTCGGGTCAAACAGGTCAATTTGCTAGTTCAGGTTCAGGGGGGCAGTTTAGAGGTGAGGGGTCACACCAAGAGGTTCAACCTAGGAATGAGGGGTCAAATGGTAGTTTGTCTAGGATAGAGGAACTTCTTTCCCAATTATTGGTTAGGGATCAGGCTACCCAACGTACCTTAGAGGACCATGCTACGCTTTTAAAAAATAATCATTCAAATTTCTTAGACCTTCAAAGGCAAGTTGGGGATATTGCACGCCAGTTGCAAGAACGACCTCCCGGTCAATTTTCGGGCAACACAAAGCCAAACCCATCTGGTAGTGTGAAGGCAATTTCGACCCGTAGTGGTAGGACCTTAGGAGAGGTAGTGAGACCCGAGAGTGTTGAGATAGAAGATGAGGACCCCGTAGATGAGGAGATTGAAATGGAGGCGCCCGGTAAAGTGCAACCTAGGTTAATCCCAGAAAGTACCGCACACACCGGGGGGCCTTCGAGTGAGAAGAGTGTAGGAAAGAAACCCGTTCAAGTTGTTCCATCACCCACTGTTAATATTTCCCGTGCTCCGTTTCCTTCCCGCCTTAAAAATCAAACTTATTCCAAAGAGTACGGGAAATTTTTAGAGATCTTTAAGCAGCTTAGGATCAACCTTCCTTTTATAGAAGCTCTTCAATCAATGCCGAAATATGCAAAATTCCTAAAAGACCTTCTAAAACGCAAGGATAGGTTAGGAGAGGTTTCTAACATCCCCCTTAGTGGAGGATGTTCCACCGTAGTGTTGAACAAGGTTCCGGAAAAATTGACGGATCCGGGCCTTTTTACCATCCCGTGCTTGTTTGGGAGTGATACTGAGTGTAGGGCCCTAGCCGACCTAGGAGCGAGTGTAAACTTAATGCCGTATTCTATGTATGAGAGGTTAGGTCTAGGAGAGTTGTCACCTACACGCATGTCTTTGTCGCTAGCCGATAGATCCGTTAAGTATCCACGTGGCATTATTGAAAACCTTCTAGTCAAAGTGGATAAGTTCGTCTTCCCCGTAGACTTTGTTGTTCTTGATATGGAAGCCGACGAGAAGGTTCCTATCATTCTAGGACGCCCATTCTTGTGTACCGCCAAGGCCATCATCGATGTCTTTGACGGGAAAATCACACTCCAAGTCGGTGAGGAGAGAGTTAGTTTCGAGATAGCACGCTCTATGGACCACCCTAGTGGTTCCGATGATCTTAGTAGTCCTTGTCATTCGGTCTATTTCATAGAGTCTTTCTTATCATGTGTCGACCATTGCTTTGACTATATTAGTGGAGCCGATTTAGTTAAGAGTAAGTTAGATGAGGTAGTTGATAAGGTAGAGGAGGTTGCAAATGAGAGTGAGGAAGCAGAAGAGAACGAGTGGGTCCCCGAAGTGCTAGAGTTGAGTGAAGTGAAAAGTGAGGTTGAGAGTACACCATTAGAGAAACCCGCCCCATTAGAACTCAAAGTTCTTCCATCCCACTTAGAGTACGCTTTCATAGGTGAGGGTTCTGATTTTCCCGTCATTATTTCGTCTAAGTTAGAGGAGGGAGAGAAGGGTAGGTTGTTGGAGGAAGATGAGAGAAGTGAGAAAGAGGTGGTAAGCGGTCCTAGTTTGGAGGAAGCGATAGGACCCAAGTGTGGGGATCCCCCCGATAGGAGAGTATATGATCTTGAAAAAAGGGTAAAGTGCTTAGAATTTAAGATAGATGCACTGAGCAAGGCTCAGTGTGGGGACAAATTTAGGTTTGAAATGTATAAGTTTAAACCGCCCGATGATGGTTTGAGAGATTGTGATAGGCATGCGGGTGTTCTGATAGATTCGGATAATAGTAGGTATGATGGTGCTACAGCCCGTGAGGTTTGGTATGGATGTGAGTTGCGTCTATATGATCCTCCGTCAATGTTAGAAAAGTTGATAGCACATTTGTAGAGTTTGTAGATTTTGAGTCTTTTTCGTAGTTTTTCGGTGTTTGTGTTGTGTCGTTGAGAATTTTGCAGGTTTCATCACCGATACGGAACGGAGAAAGCATGAGAAAAGAGGTCCCAGGTAAGTGTCTTGGACACTTAGAACAATTTTTGAGGGTTTTGGATGGTTTGGGAAAAGTTTCAAAATTTTTCTAAGGCATGGAACAAGAATTTTAACGAAACCTCCTGTGAAAAACGACCCCTCGCGCGACGCCTAGGCCCTTCGCGTCACGCGAGGACTAAAGGTTCAAAATTAATTAAAAACGACCCCGCCGCGCAACGCGAGGCCCTCCCCTGGACCCTACGCGTCACGCGACGCCATGCCGAACCGTTTTAAATCATTTTAACTTGGACCTTTTCACATCTCCAACCCTTAAGTCCCGAATTCGTGCTCTATTCTCGCGTTTTTGGACAAATTCGTGCACCGAAAGTTCAAGGCTTCCTTTTTCTTGCCAAATCCGTATCCAAGGTATGATTTCTGTAATTTCTCGCTTGTGAGTAACTTTATTGCTTAGAAGTAGTAGTTTTTGAGTCAGTTTGTTTTTAGAATTGGTATTGCTTTGGGTTTTGTTTTGCTGTGTTTGTGCAGGTTTGGATTGCACCACCCGTACTCAATCTCCATTCGGGTGAATTCGAAACTGCCGTATTGATAAACCCAAGCAGACTAGGCAACGATCGCGAAGGAAATGCTATACGATCGTTAGTTGGATTCAAGACTCGTTCAGCTGGCACTGACTTTTCTCCTAACCAGCTAAGTTTTTTTTCCCACTCTCTCTCTGTATTTTTATTTTTTTTCGTTTTTAGTAGTTGTTAGGTAGTGTCGAGTCGTTTTTCCTTCTTGCATTAGGGACAATGCAATCTCTAAGTGTGGGGATGGGAATACATGTAAATAATCGAGTCTTAATTATAAAATCCAAAAAAAATTAAAAAATCCAAAAAAATTAAAAAAATTGAAAAATCAGAAAATGCCTTTCGAAATAAAAAGAAGTTTGCATTTTTGAACGGAAAATGATAGAAAAAAACAAATTTTTGCTCGGGTTGAATAATAATAATATGAGTTTATAATAAATCGAGCTTGCGTCTAGTTAGGGATATGTGGGTAGGCCCGGGTTTTGGTTCTAAATCCCTTTGAGTTAATATACCTTAATTGTCGGTCTGCTAGTGGGTTCTCGCCTGGGAAATATGGGAAACTAAAACCGGCGAAAATAGTATAAGGGGTGCCGTTATAAGCTAAGATAGTTAGAGTTTTTTATCATATCTCGCTGAAAAAAGAAAAAAAAAATAGAATAAAAGTGAGCTAGAAACTAAATGAAAGTAACACAGGCCTATGTAATCTGTGGTTGGGGATAGCGACTCTACAGCCGGAATGCCTCTGGGATGTGTGAAATCGACTTGCCGAATAAAAGTACCGAAACCTATGTAATCTGTGATTGGGGATAGCGACTCTACAGTCGGAATACCGCTGGGTTAGGGAAAGCATCGTCTAGTCTCACGAATATAAACTTGAAAAAAAAAGCAAGCTGAAAAAAGAAAAAAAAAAGAAAAAA
This sequence comes from Helianthus annuus, assembly GCF_002127325.2. Lineage (NCBI taxonomy): Eukaryota > Viridiplantae > Streptophyta > Magnoliopsida > Asterales > Asteraceae > Helianthus > Helianthus annuus. Next base: position 17,109,933 of record NC_035440.2, on the reverse strand, counting down.
AAATATATAGATTTGATTTCAAACTCTCTTTATCTTGGAAACGGTTAGGAATTGGTCAAATGATCGTTCGTTTAGCCCTTTAAGCTTGAGTTGGGAGTAGGTGGACTGTAGATTCTAGTGTGAGACCCTAGGTAGACTGACCGCACTTAAACTAAATTTACATGATAAGGGTTTAGGATTAGATTTGGGTTTAAAGTGGACAAATATATCCGCAATCGCAGCTAACGCAAGCTTTGGTTTTAATTAAGTATATCTATGATTTTCAGTCCGAGTAATTGTTTGTTTCTGATTCCGTTGCATAATTCTTTTTCGGGGACGAAAAAAGAGTAAGTGTGGGGATATTTGATGTATTGCAAAATACATACTTTTATCGTGTATAGTTTGTACGTTTTATCGTTATTTTTAGCTTAGTTTAGTTTGGAATTGCGTGCTATTGATCTACATTGCGTTTTCCAGGTCTTGATACATAAAATGTGGAAATTGGAGCAAAACCGAGCTAAAGTGTCAAATGTCAAGTTCCGGATCCAATATGCAAAAGTGTTAGAATAATTTGGAAGATTTTGGAAGTTGGAGCTGAGTTTAGGAGTCAACATTCTGTGAAAAATACCCACTCACGTAGCGCTAGGGTAACAAGAGGATCAGTCGCGCTACGCGACTGAGAAGGAGTTGACTTTTGCTGACCTTGAGGCGCTAGCGTAGCGCTAGCGTGAAGATGAGACCAGTCGCGCTACGCGACTGGCTTGAATGACGCGCCTGATTGCTGATCGGCTAGGGTTTGGTATAAAAAGGAAATTAATCATCATTAGAACAAAACACACGAACCAAGAAACCCTAGGCGACTTTGAGAGCAGATTTTGGAGTTTTTCGAGGCGATTTAGCTTGCAAGAATCATCAGGTTGAAGCACGGAGCGTAGGAAAGAAGATTATTCGGGTCTTATCTCCCGGTTTTCATTATTTTCTCGTTTTTGATACTTTGATTATGAATTCTTGTTTTGGATTTGATTTGTTCTTGTTAGACACTATGTTTCTTGGCTAAACCCTAGATACTACCTAGACTAGATGATGGTTTGATTTACGTTTTGGATCTTTTAACGGGTTTTATTGCTAGACTATGGATTGATTTTGAAAGTAACGTGTTCTAGATTTTCTGATTTGGTGCACATGCGTATTTACTTTTGATTTTGGATTATTTGCTGTTTCACATAGATCTTAGTGACGGTCTTTATCACAAAATAGGTCTGTGTTGATTATTTGCATCCTTGCGGGTTCGGGTGATCTTTGGGTAAATCGGCCGATAGCCTTAGGAACAGTAATTAAAATACAATTAGAAGTGAATATTCTGCTTAACTTGTCGCTGAGAGGCTCGAGTTAGTTATTAGGTCGCGGTGCAATATATAGCTAAATTTGATTTTGAGAGAAGTCGAGGTTAGTTCCCTAATTGCAGTTGTGTCTAGTAAACCAAGTCAGAACCTAGAATTGCCTTAGATTATCGCGCTGAGAGGTAGATAGTCATATTAGGGCACTTTTAGAGTCGTTAGAGGACTGAGAGGAAATCTAACAGTCGGTAATCATAACAGCCTTGTAGGGTTTCCTAGGTTTCTTCCTGAGAAGGGTCGGGAAGTCTTAGCATTGAAATACCTTAAGGTTTAGTATTTAACGATCCCGGCTCCATACAACAATAAAACCGTTAGAAGTCCATTCGTAGTCAAACTGGATTCAAGTCTAGGTAGTCCTTAATCTCATCTGAATCAAAACCCTAGTTTTCGTTTGTGTTTTAGGTAATTCCAATTTAATCGTAATTTTAGGATTTTAGTAAACCCCCCCCAAACACAATATTTGTTTAGTCGTGTCAGTGTCTAGTCTAAGTTGAGTCGTTAACGTAATTCGTAGAGTCTTTGTGGGTTCGACATCCGGACTTACTTTTCTGTGCTAGAGTCGACCGGTACACTTGCCGGTGAGTAGTTTAGTCAGGTTAAAGAGTCTAGATTTTTATTACTTGAGTCTTAGTTTAAAGTAATTTTAGTTTAATTAGTTGAACTACTTTTTCCACATCAAGGTCCGTCGCGCCCCACGAAGGGTCTCCCTTCAGTCTATCGCGGGCCGCGACAGGCATATAAAACTTGTTTTATTCATTTTTTTAATAAAAATAACGTTACGCGGGTTCGGTTTTTCGTTTACGGGGCGTTTTTAGGCCATTTTTAGGGTTGTTATATCCTCCCTACCTTGTTTTAAATATCGTCCTCGAGATTCACTGAATATGAATGGATACTTCCTTTTCATTTCAGATTCTAACTCCCATGTGTATTCTGGTCCTCTTTTTGAATTCCACTTTACTTTTAGTAGAACTAGAACTAATCTCTTATGCTTGAGATTCTTGATCTTTCTATCTTCAATCTGTATTGGCAAGCTTTTCATTTACCTCTATGTCTTGAAGAGGTATCACCAATGATTCTATTCGTTTGATAATTTCAAAAGGTCCAACATACCTTGGGTAGAGCTTTCCTCTCTTACCGAATCTAACAATTCCTTTCCATAGCGAGACTTTTAAGAGTACCTTGTCTCCAACTTGAAACTCTAGGGGTTTGCGTCTGTTATCTACATAACTCTTTTGACGGTCTCATGCTATTTTCAGTCTTTCCTTGACTTGGACTATCTTGTCAGTTGTTTCTTGCACAATCTCAGGACCTGACAGTTGTTTTTCTCCAATTTCTGCCCAACATACGGGTGTTTGGCATTTCCGTCCATAGAGTGCTTCAAATGGTGCAACATTGATGCTTGTATGATAGCTATTGTTGTAAGAAAATTCTATTAAAGGTAAGTGTTCATCCCAATTTCCTCCAAAATCTATCACACAAACTCTAAGCATATCTTCCATTGTTTGAATTGTACTTTCACTTTGTCCATCGGTTTGAGGATGATAAGTTGTACTTAAATTTAGTCTGGTTTCCATTGTTTTCTGGAAACTTGTCTAGAAATGAGAAGTAAAGCGACTATCTCTATCAAACCTAATACATAAAGGAATCTCATGTAATGAAACTATTTCATTTACATACAGCTTAGCTAGTTGTTTCATACTGAAAGTTTCTTTCATTGGTAAGAAATGCGCAGATTTAGTTAATCTATCTACAATCACACAGATTGTATCATTACCTTTTCGTGTCTTGGGTAATTTGGTAACAAAATCCATTGTTATCAATTCTCATTTCCAAATTGGTATTTCCAATTGCTGAAGTAATCCTGAAGGTTTCTGATGTTCAGCTTTAACCTGTGAAACAGGTTAAACATTTAGCAACATAATTTGTTATATCCTTTTTCAATCCTATCCACCAGAAGTTCTTCCTTAAGTCTCTATACATCTTATCACTTCCAGGATGCATCGTATACTTGGATTTATGAGCTTCTTCTAGAATTTGATCTCGTAGATTTCCTTGAATAGGCATCCAAATTCTTTTCTTATGGAATCTCCAAATTCCATCTGCTCCTTTTTCTAATTATTTAATCATTCCTTTTAAACCTTCAACATCATCCTTGATTATTGTTTCCTATATCTTTTTCACTTGTTCATTTAAATCCAATTATAGGTTTAATCTGAGAGCACGTACCCTTTTTGGCTTCTCATGGTACTTTCGACTTAAAGCATCAGCTACTACATTAGTTTTTCCTGCATGATACTGGATATCACAATCATAATCGCTAAGGATTTCCATCCAATGTCTTTGCCTCATGTTTAATTCCTTTTGCCTGAAAACATACCTTAAGCTCTTATGATCTGTGAAGACAATGAACTTACTACCGTAAAGGTAGTGTCTCCAAATCTTAAGGGCAAAAATTATTGCTCCTAACGCTAGGTCATGGGTTGTATAATTTCCTTCATGCTTCTTAAGTTGTCTGGAGGCATAAGCAATTACCTTTTGACGTTGCATCAACACACATCCAAATCCTAATTTAGATGCATCGTAATAGACTATAAAATCTTCAGTTCCTTCTGGTAAAGCAAGTATTGGTGCATTCGTTAATCTTTGCTTCAAAACCTTAAATGCTTCCTCTTGTTTTGGTCCCCATTCAAACTTAATTGACTTGCAAGTTAGTTTGGTTAATGGAATGGCCATTCTAGAAAAATCTTGAATAAAGCGTCTATAATATCCTGCCAATCCAAGAAAACTTCTTACTTCTGTTGGTGATTCAGGGACTTTCCATTTAGTAATAGCTTCGATCTTCGTAGGATCCACATGAATTCCTTCATGATTAACTAAGTGTCCAAGAAATTGCACTTCTTGCAACCAGAATTCACATTTTGAGAATTTAGCATAAAGCTTCTCTTTTCTCAACAATGTCAGAAGTACGTGTAAATGTTCCGCACGCTCTTCCTTACTTTTGGAGTAAATTAGTATATCATCTATGAAAACAATTATGAATTTATCCAGGTATGGTTTACATATCCTATTCATCATGTCTATAAATGCGGTTGGGGCATTGGTTAAACCATATGGCATGACTGTAAATTCATAATGTCCATACCTTGTTCTGAAAGCAGTTTTAGGAATGTCCTCTTCCTGTACTTTCAGTTGATGATATCCCGAGTGTAAGTCGATCTTGGAATCGGGCTCCTTGAAGTTGATCAAATAGATCATCGGTTCTCGATAGTGGGTACCAATTTTTAATCGTAACCTTATTCAATTCTCTGTAATCAATGCACATACGCATCGATCCATCTTTCTTTTTGACAAATAACACCGGTACTCCCCATGGGGATGAGCTAGGTTGTATAAAACCTTTTTCGAGTAATTCGTCTAACTGTTTCTTTAATTCCTGCATCTCCGTTGGTGCTAGACGATAGGGTGCTTTGGCAATTAGTGCAGTTCCTGGTATCAGGTGAATTCTAAATTCAACCTCACGATCTGGCGGTAATCCAGATAACTTTTCGGGAAAAATATCTGAGAAATTAGATACTACGGGAATATCTTTTAATTCTTTTCCTTTAGTGTTAATGATTACTGAAATTATATACAAAATTTGGACAAACCTCAGGGACCCAGAGGCGAAAAAAAACTATTTGGAGTAAAATGGCAAATTTGGACAAACCTCAGGGACTAATTACAAAATTTGAATTATTCTTGATATTGCACATGTTAAATATAAATTATGATATCAACACATATTACCCTAACATTAACTATGGATACCAAGTTAAAGAGAATATAAGATTACTCGCTATAAATGACACATTGAAGCAAATACTTTATATTTATTTGTTACTTTAGTAATAATAGATAGATATACATAATATATATATATATATATAATTAAATTTATATATTATGTTATGATACGTAAAGATTGTGAACTAATTTCTTAAATCTCATCCTTATCTTGGGGAATGAGACGAAGTAAAAAAAAAAAAATCTGATGAACACATAAAGGTTTCTTTAAAATTTTGAGATGACAATGAGAAGGCTCTTAAATCTTAATTGATATGGAGTTCGAACCTAGGGTGTCAGGGTAAGGAGTTGCGCAGTTAACCAGTAAAACACTAGAGCATTTGTGTTATGGGTTCACCTAATATTTTACTTATGGGTTCCTTTTCAGTTGTCTTTATACATTTACACTAAAAATTAAAAACCTACTGAGTTTCTCGGAACCCGATGTTTATATATAAGTCCGCCTCTGCTTATTATAATACTATTAATCATAGGGAAAATCGTGAGTTGCGTATGAGTTTTAAGTTGTTGAATGTATTTACTTTATACTTAAATAACTTCTAAACAATCATATGTAGTTTATTAAAGTCGATAGCTCTAGCAACGGATCAAATATAATTATTTTTTTTGTTTTTTACGCTGACAAAGCAAACTGATATTATCCGAACAACAGTATCCATACCAATATTTGCTTTTCAGGTTAACGGTATAGATTTTGTTCTAATTCCGGCCGGACAATATTTGCAAACGGATTTGTATTCAATATAGAGTTTTTTTAACTTCATCGTGAGGTGTAACGAGCGCCAATAATGTATCAATATATTTCTTAAGATAGAATGTCCTTATTTCCTTGTTTTCTTAAACTAAAATTACCCAACACACTTTTGTCAAATTAAGACTATTTTTTTGGTTTACTCTTTCGTTTGCGTACATCAAAATCCATAGTTTTGTATTCAAAAAAGGAAAGAAAAGCATATGAATATATGAATATGATTGGTTAAGAAAATAAATGAGAGAGGATATTTAATTACGAAAAGAAAGAATATATTTCCACCTCACGAGAAAGGATCAAATACAAAGGGAGTTAAATGTAAGAAGGGTAAGAAGGAATAGGATGATGACACCTGGCAAAAACTTCATCTAATCTTTAATTAGTCCTGAATTAGAGGGAGGGGCATTTTTGGAAAGTATTTAAGCCTTCAATAAATCACAATAAAACAGGGATACGCACCATAAAACAGGGATTACGATTGATACGTGATTTTTACCCTAATCGATCGCAAATCACGAGATTGAAGCTTCAATTTTACACCAATTTCATGCCGATGAATGGTACGTGCTCAGAGTTTGATGTTAACGTTGAAAATTATGATTGAGATCTGATTAAAATTATGTTTTGATCATGTTTATCGTTGAGAATTATGCTATTATCATTGAGAATTTTGACCATGTTATTGTCGCAATTTTGGTTGTTTCATCGATGTTATCGTTCAGATGTTCAGATTTCTGATTGAGATCTAAAATTGTTTTATGTTCTGTATTTTAAGTTATTAATGCCTTGTGTCTATTGCTCTGTATTGTTTAAGTTATTAATGCATTGTGTCTATTTTATTTTCATTGTGTCTATTGCTCTGTATTGTTTAAGTTATTAATGCATTGTGTCTATTGCGCTGTATTGTTTAAGTTATTTATGCATTGTGTCTATTGCTCTGCATTGTTTAAGTTTTTAATGCATTGTGTCTATTTTATTTTCATTGTGTCTATTGCTCTGTATTGTTTAAGTTATTAATGCATTGTGTCTATTGCGCTGTATTGTTTAAGTTATTTATGCATTGTGTCTATTGCTCTGCATTGTTTAAGTTTTTAATGCATTGTGTCTATTTTATTTTCATTGTGCCTAACTAACTTTTTTAGTTGATTTTGACATGTGTGTTATTGTCTGAAATTATGTCATATTTTGTCATAATGTGTTATTTTGTTTATTTGAATGCGTGTTATTCTGCTTTTGACATGTGTGTTATTGTCTGAAATTATGTCATATTTTGTTATAATGTGTTATTTTGTTTATTTGCCAGGTTTGTATTACATGTATATGCAAAGAACGTGGTGTACGGCGTGTATCACCAGGTACCGGAAAAATATTTTACACTCCTGATGTGAGCGAGTCACTTAAACCTCGTGTTGGTATGGTCTTTGACTCGGTTGACCAAGCTTATGGTTTTTATGTCAAGTATGCTCATGCAAGTGGTTTCTCGGTTAGGAAGAACACTTCATACAACAATTCAAAAGGTGTTCTTAAGTTGAAGTATTTTACATGTTCTAAAGAAGGTTTTAAAATTCCTAATAAGGGAAAAGGAAAGCGTCGGAAACCATCTAAGAGAGTTGGATGTGAGGCTCATATTAAGTTACAGCTAACTGATGATGGGAAGTTTGAAGTATATATTTTTCAAGAGGAACATAATCATAGTTTCGTGCATGAAGAAGACCTCCAGTTTTTGACATCCGTGAGAAGGGTTGATCATGTAAAAGAAAATGCCATTCAAGCGTTGTCTACGATAAATCTTGGGCCTGTAAGGGCATTTAATGTTTTGAAAAGTTTGTATGGTAGTTACGAGGAGGTAGGTGCTACAAGAACTGATTTTAAAAATTATAAGAGGGACTTAAATCAATACATTGGGGAGAATGATGCAGATATGGTTATTAAGCGTCTTGCAAAGAAAAAAGAGTATTGCCCAAATTTCTCATTTGAGTATGAAGTCAATCAAGATGGAACTTTAGGTGGTGTTTTCTGGGCGGATGAGATTTCAAAAATTAATTATATGGTTTTTGGTGATGTCGTTGGGTTTGATGCTACATATCGGTCAAACAAGTAAGAATTATGGGTTGTATAGAGCTTTTTGTTTATTATTGTTGTGTCATATTTAGTTACATTGTGTCATATTTAGTTGCATTGTGTCATATTTAGTTACATTGTGTCATATATAAGTCCATAGTGTGTCATATTTAAGGACATTGTGTCAAATATAATAACATTGTGTCAAATTGTTAATTTTATTTTATCTTTTTTGTAGGTATGATATGGTATTTGTTCCTTTCACTGGTATAGATAACCACAATAGGAATGTAACGCTTGGTGGTGCGCTTCTTGGATCAGAAACTGCTGATTCATATAGGTGGTTGTTGAGGATGTATGTTAAGGCGTTTGGTGTTGCACCTAAAGTAGTTGTTACCGACCAAGATCCTGCCATGAAAAGGGCTATTTTAGATGTTTTACCAGATAGCCGTCACAGGTTATGTATGTGGCACATATGGGAGAAATTGACTCCTAAGGTATCATTTTAATTTTGTTTTTTTTAGATTTTTATTGTTTATTGTCATTGTGTCTTTTATTCTGTTATTGTGTCATTATTGTGTCTTTTTTTCTGTTTCTTATTGTTATTGTTTCTTTTATTTTGTAGCTTGGACCAGTTTTGTGTAACACTACAGATTTTAAAAAAACATTGGCAAAGATTGTATGGTCAGATTCAATTTCACGTAATGAGTTCGAGGAGAAGTGGCATGCAATACTTTCTGAGTATGGTTTAAGTAATCATGAATGGTTGGGCAGTCTTTATAATATTAGACATGATTGGATTCCAGCATACTATTTAGAAGAAAATTTGTCAGGGCTTATGCGTACGACATCAAGATCAGAGAGCGAGAATCATTTCTTTAATCAATTTTGCAATCCAAAGTCAACTTTGGTTGAGTTTTTTAGCCATTTTGAAACCGCAATGGAGGCTCAAAGGTACAAGCATAGAAAAAATGATCATGAAACAAGATACAATGAAGATGAACTTTGGTTCCCTGATTTTGTACTTGAAGAACAAGCCTTAAAGTTGTTTACACGGACAATATTTTTGGATCAACAATTGGAGATTTATGATGCCATTAACAAATGTGCGTCTATTTCTAGACAACAAGTAGATGGTTGTATGAAGTTTGAAATTGAGGATCTCTCACAGCCACGCACTTCATATTTTGAGGTATAATTTTGTTCATGTATTTTGTATAATATGTTGTGTATTTTTGCACTGTGTCTTTTTAATGATATTGTGTCATATTTAGTCATTGTGTCATATTTATTCATTGTGTCATATGTATTCATTGTGTCTTATGGTTGTTAATGTATTGTGTAATCTATTGTGTTATATTTGATGACATTGTGTCATATTTACTCATTGTGTCTTATGGTTCTTAATGTATTTTGTATATTGTGTCATATTTATTCATTATGTCATATTTATTCATTGTGTCTTATTGTTTTTAATTTTTTATGTGTAGGTTATGTTTCGAAATGAAGATCAAACAATATCTTGTAGTTGTAGAAGGTTTGAACAATGGGGATTACTATGCCGGCATATTTTTTATGTTCTTAGGCTTTGTTACGTAACTGTGTAGGTTATGTTTCGAAATGAAGATCAAACATTACTTTGTGTGATATATCATTTGGTTGTGTCATATATCATTCCGTTGTGTCATTTATATTCCATTGTGTCATATATCATTCCGTTGTGTCATTTATATTCCATTGTGTCATATATCATTACTTTGTGTGATATATCATTCCGTTGTGTCATATATCATTTCATTGTGTCATATTGTGTTATATATCATTCCATTGTGTCATATATCATTCCATTGTTTCATAATATCATTCCATTGTGTCATATATCATTCTATTGTGTCATATATAATTTCATTGTGTGATATATCATTTCATTGTGTGATATATCAATCCATTGTGTCATATATCATTCCATTGTTTCATAATATCATTCCATTGTGTCATATATCATTCTATTGTGTCATATATAATTTCATTGTGTCATATATAATTTCATTGAGTTATATTTTCCTGTACAAAAACATTGTGTCATATTTTCCTGTACAAAAACATTGTGTCATATTTTCCTGTACAAAAACATTGTGTCATAATTTCCTGAAAACATAAACCTCCTTAAAAACATTAACATCCACGAAGTTTCTATACATAAGTCCAAAATGAAAAAAAAAACATCAACTTAATCAACGTAATTGAAACAAAACATCAAGTTTCTATACATCAAGTCCAAAATGAAAAAAACATCAACTTAATCGATTTCGTAAAGCAACCTTGACAAGATTCTTTTAAATCCACCTCGTTTAAGCTTTTGTTTTTCTTTAGCTGGTAACTCTTGAAAATTTGACACCAAGGAAACAACGTACGGTTTATTCTCGTTAGCATCATGTAACAAGATCTTGGTTGTGTACTTTCGGCGCAAGTCTTCAATTTGTTTCTTTTGTAATCCAGATTCCTCTTTTGCGAAACCACAATGATACTTATTTGCATCTTCACCCATGTATGTTTCCATGTGGCGCATAAGAAAAATTCCACAATCAACACCATTAAAATTGGTTCTCCATGGCATTTGAAGACGATTTATTGATGTAGCCTTCATATTTGCTGCTTTTGGATGTGAGATACGTTCAAGATAACCTTCAAAAGCTTGTTTCTTAAAAACATAAAATGAAATTGTGTTATTTGTACAGCATGCATTGTGTTATATTTAAAATACAATATTTCGAACACTTACTGTTTTTCGTGTCCGACCATGGTAGGGATCATGATCACCCTTTTCCTCGTCTTCAAGTGGTGCAATGTTGTCAAGCAATGTAGTCTTTGTGCGTTTGAGGTCAAAACACATGAGATAAAAGTGTTTTTTCTCATGATGAAAGATATTTTTTAGATGATTTGTGAATGGATGATATTTTTTAGATGATTTTTGAATTTTCTTTTTCGGTATCTTTGTTACAATCGGTTCAACCTCTTTGGTTTGCTTCTTTTTTTTTTGGTCTTCATCTGACAGTTTTTGATTTGCAAATACGTTAATAGTTTTGATCGCATCACCTATAACACCATTATTACACAATAACAAAAATACATTATGTTTAAACCAACTTTTATGTTAAACATGACACAAGTACAACAGTCTGAAATCAATTTAAATAACACAATGAAACGACAATATTAGACACAATCAAACTCTTGGTCAGCACAATGAAACGACAATATTAGACACAATCAAACCCTAGGTCAGAACATAACACAATCAAAATAGACAATAACACAATGAAACGACAATATTAGACACAATCAAACCCTAGGTCAGCACACAACACAATCAAAATCGACAATAACACAATGAAACGACAATATTAGACACAATCAAACCCTAGGTCAGCACATAACACAATCAAAATCGACAATAACACAATGAAACGACAATATTAGACACAATCAAACCCTAGGTCAGCACATAACACAATCAAAATCGACAATAACACAATGAAACGACAATATTTGACACAATCAAACCCTAGGTCAGCACATAACACAATCAAAATCGACAATAACACAATGAAACGACAATATTAGACACAATCAAACCCTAGGTCAGCACACAACACAATCAAAATCGACAATAACACAATGAAACGACAATATTAGACACAATCAAACCCTAGCTCAGCACATAACACAATCAAAATCGATAATAAAAGGTCATAAACTTTCATATAACAAAATCACTGAAGTAAAATAAACACAATCATGTAAAAACCCTAAAAATTAAATAATGTACCGGTTTTGGGAGTCCTTTTCGCTTTTTTCTTCGTTTTCGGTTTCCAAACTTGTTCTTCCACTTCAGAAATACGCAATGTCGATTCGGAAGAAACTGGATCGGTAGATAACCTTTTAATCGGTGAACGACGAGGTAAAATCGGAGTTTCGTGATGCTTAATCGGTGTATTTTGAGGCAGTTGTGGTGAAGAATCCATCAGAAATCGCGAACAATGAAGAAGCGAGTGTAAGAATCGCTGTGAATCGATTGAAGAAGAATAGAGTGTTACCGAGATGAAGAATCGTTGTGAATCGAGTATCGTTGATGAAGAATCGTTGATTGAAGAATGGGGGTCTCGAAGAATGTTGATGAAGCGTAGTGAGGAAGTTTGGTGTTTGAACGGTTAGCTGAAAGTGTTTTTTGGACCATCCTGCCCTTACCACCCTTTTTAATTACATAGATGCCACCGTTTTATTTAGAGCCCTTGATGAGTTTTTGATCTGATCTAAGGGCCAGAAAACCTTCTTACACTTTGTATTTTAAGGGCCTTTTGTATTATAACCTAACCCCTATTTTATATAGACCACCTCAAAGTTTTTTGATAACAAGCTAAATAGAATATTTATGAAACTCTGTTTGATCAACAAACTATGAAAAGATTTATAACCATGGAAAAATATGAATCTAGAATGGTTTACATGTCACTGGAGAAAGCTTAAGTGATCTTAGTTAATATATTTAGTTACTATTATTCGAAAAAAGCTATTATCATATTTCAAGAAGCGACAAAGTGATAAACACAATCTCTATTATCTACCTATTGGCACACCCAAATGCCTATATGCACACTAAAAAGGGTTTTTTTGTCATATATGCACACCCTGCAGTATCGAGCTATGGCCAAAGCGCGGCGTTTTGGTCCGGTCAACCAGACAAAAGACTGACGGGTGTCTGATGGGTCTGTTGACCGGATCAAAACGCCGAGCTTTGGCCGCGTTTTGGTCCTGTCAACCAGACAAAAGACTGACCGGGTGTCTGGTTGACAGGACCGAAACGTGGCCAAAGCTCGGCGTTTTGGTCCGGTCAACAGACCCGTCAGACACCCGCCAGTCTTTGTCTGGTTGACCGGACCAAAACGCCGCGCTTTGACCACAGCTCGACACTGCAGGGTGTGCATATAGGACAACAAAGCCATTTTTGAGCCGACTATCTACACACCAAGTGTGCAAATAGTCTCTCCTATAAGAAACGCCTACGTGAAATTCGTAATGTGCTAAATTAGAGTTAGAGAGGACACCCATTGCACTATTTCTATATGATATGTCTCGCTGAAGATACATACACCTACCGAATCACTCACGTGCAATGAAAGACTCAAACCGAAGGACTCTAAACGTTCTTTAAAAAATATGTAATGTGTGTAAAAGTGTTGCTCTCTCAGTATTATTTTGTTATTTCAGATTTCACGTAAGTTGTTACATTGCTAAATGTTTGTGTGAATTTAGAGAGAGAAAGTTCAGAGAGAGAATTAGTTCACTCATTTCATAATCGACCATATATAGCTAATGGTAGCATAAGTAGAATACAGACCGTGGGGTATGGTGGGGTGGGGGTTTGGAGGCATGGGTTGACACGTGGAGTTCGAGCCTTCTCCACTGGTGAGTGACGTGTCCGTGGGGTATGACGGGACGTGGCTAGCCAGTGTGGCTTGGCGGGTTTATTAAAATAAAAATAAAAAAAAACAAAAATTAAAAAATACACACAATATTTAAAAAAAAGCCTAAAATTTTATTAAATTCCTAAAAATTACAAAATTCTAAAAAAAAGGATTACAAAAAAAAAAACCTAGAGCGTTAGGTAGATTTCGAAAAGGGCGAGCTTGTCGAACGGCTTCCGCTCCTTGCCCCGGAACTCGATGTTGGCCACCGCCACCCGGTCTTCGTGACTTATCTCACCGGCCGGGACGCTGTCGTAGTAGGCTTTAAAACGATCGAGCTTCGGTCGTAGCTCGCGCCATTTGTGTTGGCACGCGTTTAAATTGTGCCGGTCGTTTCCCACGTTATGCCGGTAGCTAGCAAAAGCTTCCGGCCAATAACGTGTCTCACCGGGTTCGCGGCCCTTCATTGCGTCAACGACGCTCGTGACAAGAGCTAGCTCTTCCTCTTGTGTCCAAGAGGCCATCAATCAAGTGTGTGTGGGTAGCGGGTTCGATCAAGTGTGTTTGGGTTGGGGTAGCGGTGGACAGCCGGTGGTGGGGTTGGGGGTTATATATATAGCGATGTGGACAGTTGGGTGGGTGGGTGAACCGCTTGGCTTGGCCAAACGGTTATAATTTGAATTTTAAATGTAGCCCGCTATGACTTAGCCAACAAGCGAATAGGAGCCGGCCACGTAGGACCGCCTGGCATGCCCAACGCCCGGTCTTAAATTCCCGCCCCTTAGGCCACGCCCAAACCCAAGCCCACCCGGGATGATGGCTTCGACATTTTCAGCCAGCCCACGCCCCATACCCCACATTCTTATCTATAAGTTATATAGACAAGTATAACAAAAGCACTTAATTTATTCTACTCCCCATTCTCTAAAATAGAGACATGGTTTAGAGAAGTTCTTCTCTATATATAAGGAGAACCAAATTAAGTCAAATGTTTGTAAATTGCAGTGAGTGTATGAAAAAGATAAAAATGATAAAATAAGTGTCTGTGAGTAAAATAAAGGTTGAGAATGAGATTTGAGAGGTTTTTAAAAAATTATAAAATTTTGAAGAAAAATGTGTTTTTAGTTAAATTATATATTTTTAAACGCCAACAAAGCCCGGCCACCTGGGCATACCCATTTTAAACAATTCTAGACTAAACAGGCGAGGCCATCTTTCCATTAACAGAAGATCGCCCACCCATGTGTCAATCCAAAACCGAATCTCAACCTCGTTCCCCACCTTGCCCAAAATTAGACGGTTTAAACCCTTCCCATTTAACTTTATTTTAGAAATCAGATTTACAATATTTTTCCAACACCCCGAACTGTTGCCATTATGAGGAAAAAAGTTCCTTTGGTTATTATTAAAATGGCAAGCTTCCACCACCTTTCTCAAAAGATTATGTTTCTCCACCCTATATCTCCAACCCCATTTAATTAAAAGAGCAGTGTTAACCTCTTTAAGTCTGTTAATACCCAACCCCTTTTTTTTCTTAGGCCAAGTGACCCAATCCCAAACCACCCAATTCATTTTGTTAGATTCGCTAAACCTCCCCCCCTTCCCCCCAAAAAAAATCTCATTTTAGCTTCAAGGACCCTGATTATACCACCAGGGGCCTTATATAAGGAAAAATAATAAATAGGGAGACTCCCCAACACTGAACTAATCAGAGAAGCCTCCCCCAATCGAAAGAGTTTTAGCTTTCCAGATCGACAAACTTTTATCGAAAACCTCAATTATCCTGTTCCAATTTTTAATTCTATTCATATTAGCCCTCACCATAATACCCAGGTAAGTAAGTGGAATATTATGAGTTTTACATCCAATCACCTCCGCCATCTCTATGGTATCAAGATCTTCAACACCTAACCCGTACAAGTTAGATTTATTTAGATTAATTTTTAAACAAGAGCATAAATAGAAGATCCTCGGACATCTAGCCACATTAACCACATTAGACCTATCCCAGTCTTCTAAAATGAGAGCATCGTCAGCGTATAAAAGATGGAAGATAACCGGGCCATTATTTGGCGTTTGAATTCCTCTAAACAACCCACCCTTCTTCTCCTGTTTTACAAAAAAATGCATGACAGAGCTTCCATGACCAAGAGGAATAGAAACGGCGACAAAGGGTCACCTTGCCTAATTCCTTTGAAACATTTAAATTCGAAAGTAAGGGATCCATTAACAAGGACCGGAGAGCTCGTCGAAATTAAAACCCCTTCTACCCACTTACACCATAACGTAGGAAAACTCATTTGACCCATGATGTCCAAAAGAAACTTCCAACTAACATTATCATATGCCTTTTCAAAATTGAGTTTTAAGAGGAACGCCTTTTTTTGTTTTTTTTTTAACCAAGCTATTATCTCGTTTAACATCAAGGGATATCAAGAATTGTAATTTATTCATGTTTGCCTTTAAAAAATATGTTACCGCAAAACTTGATCCACGAAAAACAAATGAACAAATCGATGTCCAATGTTAAAGTTTTATAATAGAAAAAGACATTTTTTTTTTTAAAGTAAACTTCATTGAAACACATTCTAACCCAAACATGCAAGAGACCAAACAATTATTTATATTGTTGCTCCAATCCATAGAAAAGACACTTCAACCGATTGAGAACTACAAGTATTTATATTGTTGTTGCAATCAATAAATCATATAGGACCTATATATATTGAACTGAATCTATGATTACCCCGCCCATTAAATATTTTTGACGAGTTATTTATTTGTTTTTTCTGTTAAAGAAAAGCTACTTTTTTTTTAAATATAATGTTTAAATTAAGGTGTTGAATAAGAGTTAAGGGCCAGAAAACCTTCTTACACTTTGTATTTTAAGGGCCTTTTGTATTATAACCTAACCCACTCTAGTAATTATTTGGTGACATTTTCTCATTTTAATAGCTTGTGACAAATAACAACCATCAAAATATAATAATAAATAATAAAAACATGTTTGAGTGATTAAGATGGCATCAAAAGATTCCAACTGATAATTAAGGAAGATGGGCCAATCATTGCAGAGAATAGCCCAACACATGCATATATTATTATAAAAGTTTTTTTTTTTAACGGCAAATTTGGATCACTAACACTAACGGTATCACTAGTGGAACCATCCGATCATATACATCTCTACTAGACATAATGTCTATACACCAATTCAGGAGGAAACCCAATAAATATAGGAAAAAAACCCTCTTGTAAGAATCGAACTCAGAACCTATTAGTCTCAAAGTATTATCTCACCCTCAAGATGCCACTGCGCTATCAAGCCATGGGCATATTATCATAAAAGTTAATTAGGAACTTAACAAAGTTGTCACCTTTCTTTACCAATCGATGCAAACAGTAACAACTCATGAAAGTTAAAATGTAGTTTAATCCTTTGTTCTCCACTTTACACACCTTAAACTCTTCCCTTCGGTCATCAATTCAAAAGCCTTCTTGATGTCTTCAAATTCAACTTCATGTGACAGATATTCACCAAGTCAAAATCTAAATTCGAGTGTCTATTTTTTAGGGTTTTTTATATATTTCTCCTTCCTAAGTTGGCTTATTACATATTTACCCAATCATAAAATTCAATTACGTATTTTCCCTTCTTAACCCAAATATATTACATACTAGTATTTACGACCCGCGTTTTGCGGCGGGATTGTTAAACCGAACAAATAGTAGACGTAAAAACGTTGAACCATACACGCGCGTTCCAGCGTATTAACTTGCAAAAATTAAACTGAAACATAAAACATAGAAAAGAAAAATTAAGTTGACATAGCACCCCGTGCATTGCGATAGAGCCGTTAAACTGCAAAATAAAATAACGTAAAAACTTTGTACCATGCACGCGCGTAGGGGGTGTTAACCTGTAAAATTTAGACCCAAAAGTAAAACGACGAATTTGTAAAAGATGAAAAGTGAACAAAGTTAAAAATGAAAAAGTATTGGATAAAAAAAAAAGTTGTGACAAAATTAAAAAGGGAAATTGGCCTGTAATAATCCCATCTAGACCTTATTGGCCATTAATAATCCCACCTCAGAATATTCCCCCCACCAGTCCCACCTTTCACATATTTTTCCTACAATGGTCCCCTGTTAAAAAACCTTAACGGAGTTAAGCTTTTTTCCAAATTACAAACAGATTTTTTAGGGCTTTTGATTAGAACGATGATACGAGTCCGTTGATGTAAAATTTGCCTCGAAACGGTGCTCCAAACGATGAAAACGACGCTTCAATTCAAGTGTTTAAATTTTCAATTAACCAAAATCAAGTCACTTGGAGCATCATTTTGAAGTAAGTTTTACATCAATGGACTCGTATCACCGTTCTGATCAAAAGCCCTAAAAAATCTGTTTGTAATTTGGAAAAAAGCTTAACTCCGTTAAGTTTTTTTAACGGGGGACCATTGTAGGAAAAATAGGTGAAAGGTGGGACTGGTGTGGGGAATATTCTGAGGTGGGATTATTAGTGGCCAATAAGGTCTAGGTGGGATTATTACAGGCCAATTCCCCAATTAAAAAAGACAAAAAGGTATAGGTGAGAAAAGTGTAAAATTAATGTAAAATATTGAATTACACCTCTTAGTTACAAACAATTGGTAAAAACGAGAATATATGAACTAATGGTTGGATGGACCAATAAACCAAAAAGAAAAATGAATTGTCCATTAGTTAGTTGTACACATTGCTATTATAACTTATACAAAATTAAATAGTAGTTTCAACTCACAAAAGGAACTTTTGTGAAATTATAGAGGGAAAATTCACTAAATTAATTTTGGAAAAAAAATAAACATTGATTTTTGTTGTCAATGGCAAAAAAACCCAAATCTCAAGGATGATGTTGACAAAAAAGTCAGACGTTTGAATGAAAATGACAAAAAATCTCAAAGTCAAGGACTATATCGTACAAAAAAAATGTTTTTGATTAAAATGGCAAACATGCCTAAACCTCAGAGACAATTTTGGCAATTTACTCTAATTAAAATAACAAAACATTGATTTTTGTTATTATGTAAATAATTATTATTTTAGTTAAAATAAAGTAAACTGGGATTGTTACTATAACGTATGTGACGTGTATATTATATAATATAATATATGGTATTAATATATAATAATATTTATTTGAAATTTAAAAAATTAAGTAGGGATAAATAGGAGATATAGATGATAATGATTTTTAAACTAAATTTTATCAAAACGTTATTTGAATAAAGATAAGAATTAATGTAAATAATAAAGCATAATTAAAAAAAATAAAATTGAAGGAGAAAATGCCACGTGGCATTAATTGGAGTTTTTTATTATAATTTAGATTAGATTTAGATTTCCTCCTTTCATTAAAACTACTCTTATTGAATGACTATTTTACCCTTAATGAAGTAACTAAATGAATATTTACATATTTCCTCTTTCTAATATCATCAATCAGTTACATATTTTCCCAATTTATATAGTATTTCCCTAATTTTTAGACCTACTGCTCTTCTCAAACAATACCAACTAGTACTTTACCCGTCCGATGGACGGGAACATCAACGTCATAATGTAAGCACTAAAATAATTTAGATTCGCAAGTAAAACCATTTTGCTTTAATTAGATTGGCAAATCGTAAAGTTTATAGGCCCGTTTTTCTAATTCAAATATACTAACCTTAAAATAAAATTAAAAACAAAAACTGCACTACTACCCCCCCCCCCCCATTTACAACCCATTATAAAATCATAATATACTGACCTTAAAACATTTCGGCCCCATTCAACATAAATTGACAAAATGATATTGAATAATTGATATCATCATCCAAGCTACCAACTCTCACATGCCTAATATATTAGTGTAAATATAATCACCTACAAAGAACCCCAAACATTATCTACTGTAGTGAAATATTTCTCTTCCAATGCGCTACAATCCAGCGGTTTACACAATCCGATATCTAATAATCTCAGATGCCCATATCTATCGAATAGCAAATTATTAGGTTCGATACCTTTGTTACAATCCAACATAACAAAACAAGTACTACATGATTAAACTTCAATGAAGTACATTAATTATAGCATGCATATTCACATAATCATGTTTGTGGATGGATTCGAATGCTAAACTGTTTCATGATCATAAAATATGGTTTCATCATAAAATATGGTTTCATCATCAGTCAAGTATATTTTCTCATAAGTAATGTCATCATGCCTCCAACATGTAGATATTCCGTTACGACATATTATACGTTATCTTTCAATAAAGCTTAACAATGCAATTGTTGTCCATCACTGCAACCCAAAAAAATAAGGGCATGTGCAAGCAATCTATAATTCTATCTATGCAATTATGCAACCCAAAACCCTTTTATACATTATGCTGAATATGTGATGGTATATAATCACTTGCTAGAATAATTGTTATATAGATACTATACTATTTTTTATTAGCTAAAGAACAAAAAGAAAAGGAGAGATGGCAATTTCGGCTAATTTACTTACGAATGGGCTGGCCCCTGTTGTGTTTATCTCAAATGGATCCACTCGGAAAGTTTGGCTAAAGAGAAATGGGTCAAACACAATGAAAATTGCCGTAAGCATATATAAGGCATGCAACCACTAAAACCGTTTTACTCGAAGATTTACAACACTTGTTTTTGTAGTCAGAATAAACTCATTGATTAGGTATAAAAAACATAGATAAATGTTCGCGAGTCAGGCCAACCCAACACGCTTTGAACAGTACTAAAACGACCATGTTTCAACCCTCAACTGTTACGCAAACTGCTCTTGTTGCCACCTTTATTAGTTTGTTGCAAACTTGCATTAAAAAAAACATCATCTTTAAAAAAAATATAAGAACCATTCTTAGAAAAAGAGACTCCATATGTTTTCTACCAAAACCAAAATTCTGCGAAATTAGTAAGTAAATTAAAATAAAGTGAAATTCATCTATAAACAAAATCATACTCACAAAATATATAGAATTTTACTTACAAATTACAGTCAAGCTCTAAAGAAGATGGAATCTTATGTTAAAAACTCATGATCATTCCAAACTGATCATTTCGATTTTGTCATTCAGACATTTCATTGAATACTTGGTCTGCATGTAACATTAACTTCAAAACACTATCATTCGAATCATTATTCACCTGCGAAATAATTTAATAAGAGTTGGATATTGCTAGATAGAAAGAAAAATGAGGAAATATATAATCACATACCATAAAATAAAATAACGGACTCAAATTCAAATCAATATGAGCAAGGAATAATGCATAGATAACATTTACAGCAATATAGCTACATGATTTTACAATAAAACCAAAACAATTATCTCTCCACCATCATTGCTTGTGTTTGCTTAACAGCCGATTTTACAATAAAACCAAAACAATTATCTTTCCACCATCATTGCTTGTGTTTGCTTAACAGCCTGAAAAACCTCAAAAAGAGCATTAGCAATGCAGATATTGGGGGTGGGGCATTTGTAAGCAGCTTTTCCCTTTAATTTAGCATACGGTCAGAAATGAGAAAACTTACAAAAGACAAGAAACCATAGGGTTACCAGGCTGTACATTATTGAGGCAATCTGCCAATTTCTCTGTTGTATGTGTCAGCTTGATCCGCACCTACGTTGGTTTCTGTTGACCCGGCGAACCAAAATTAAGAAATTTAAACTCACCTTGCTAAGATCAGAGGAAGAAGTAAAGATTCTCTGTTCACACCCTAGATCAAACAACGCCAAAATTCGATGATGCCTTTGATAAAATACAAATCCAATCCGGAAAAAACAAAAAGAAGGAGCAAAATAGTCAGGG
Organism: Helianthus annuus; assembly: GCF_002127325.2. Taxonomy (NCBI): domain Eukaryota; kingdom Viridiplantae; phylum Streptophyta; class Magnoliopsida; order Asterales; family Asteraceae; genus Helianthus; species Helianthus annuus. The sequence continues at coordinate 17,088,569 of NC_035440.2, read as the reverse complement.
GCGGACCTACCCTTTGGCCAGGGTGGGCGGCCGCACCCCTTGAAAAAAAAAATAGTGTATATTTTAGGCAAAAAACCCGACCGCACCCCTTGAAAATATGGTTGAACACCTCATCCACACCCCCAGCAAATAATTTCTGGGTCCGCCACTGAAAATAGTAGCTATGATACCTTCAAATATTAACAAACGGCAACCTGCGATGGTTTCCTTCTTTAATACCATGTAAACCGGAGAAAAAAGAGGAGCGGGGTAAAAACCGTTCGAACATAGATAGGGTAAAACCACCGGAAACCTCCTAACTGCATCAGAATAGGAAAGAGACTGTGAAACCGCCGTGAACTGCCACTTTTTCGGTTACTTTTTTTAGTTAACACGGCTAGGATTTAATCCTGAAAAGATCCAATGGCCATCAATGAATTTGGCAGCAGTTACACTATACGCTGTCAATAATATATATAATTGTCTTTATGAAGTTTAACTGGTGATCAAATATTTAAGATCATAAACACCATCTTGTGTTTAACATAAATAATCCAAAACAAATCTACAATAACATAAAACACTCGCTTTGGTTTGTCTTGTAATGTGACCATTGACTTCAAAACTTCTGGACCGATCTTGTCAGCAAGAACACCTTGTTCCAATATCTAAAAAGACTTCTCTTTTACATAACTTTGTAGTTTCTTAACATCGTAGTCTAGCTTCATTTGATCTAAATATAATACAAAAGTAAATCTCTTTGGTAGTTTAAGTTTAATGATGCATTAACCAAGTTACCTTTCTCCAAGATGGTATTTCCTCATTTCCGGAAAACATCATTCATGGTTTTTGCTTAGACCCATGATTCCCGCAAGTTGCACAAACCTCCTTAACCAAAGGCGTCAATTGCTTTCATCACCAACTCCAACGATGAAGGAACACTAGTTATTGTGGTCCGGGACCGCTTCCTTAATGCAGTTAACGCTTCCCCGTTCCCGTTTATCATTCTATCAATCCCAACTAACTGTCATAACAAATCCACCAGTTTTGAATTATGAGAAATATTCACATAAAGTGAGGGAAACTTAGTTACCTCGTGTCTTGCAAGTGTTAGATAGTTTAGTATAATCGGGATTGACTTGGTAATCAAAGCAAATAATAATACATATCATGCAAGTTAGGAGGTGCAGGAGTCAACGCTTGTTTGAGTTATTTATGTAGGAACTAGGTTCACGTTTTTAATAAAATATATTACAAATATATATAATAACGAGACTCTCGTTATTTGTGGGAAATTTTTCTAGTACAATACCGGTTACATAAACTAAACAAACAAATGTAAATACAATTTAATTGTACCAATCATGATTCAAGTCGATGTCTTTGGAAGAACTTCATTCAACCGCACCTTCTTGTGCAATCCATCTTGGCTGAAACTCTACTACAAGACAAGCAAAATATCGTTGACGGTTTTGGTTGAGGCACGTGTTCAACACGCTTCCCTTAAAACAGATTCCGCGCCTCCTCTCAGACGGTCTGTCTCCCAGGGTACAACAACCGGAACAGTATGTGTACTGCCGGAGATGGCACTCACGCCCGAGATTACACCGGGTATAATAGTGTTCTAATCTAGTGGAAAATTTAAGTCGTTTAATACAATTTAGAGAAATCTATTCTCTAAATTTCCATGGAACAAAGATGAATTTGTTGTCTATTTTTCTTCTCTTTCTTCAAATGAATAAACAATATTCATTTTATAATAAGATGTATAGACTCATTCAACCCTCTTAATGATTGTCATAAACAAAATCATTAATCAAGTAATTAACAAGATAATTAATCTTGTTATTAACAAGATAATTAATCTTATAATAAAAAAAAGGTTTAAACACTAACTTAATGGATATTAAGTGGTAGAAAAAGAAACCGCCATTCAACTTATGGCACTAGTGGAAACCGTCTAACAATAACTCTCTAGTAAGTAGACTGGTTTGACCGGTCGAGTGCGCATGCAGACGCGCCTTAGTTGAGTCTGTACTGCGCTTCCGCGGAGACACACCTTTTTGCACCACGCGCTAATTGGATGCCACTACGCATACCAGGACGCCACCTGGTTATGTGCCATCCATATTCGTGCGCCACTTGCAGTCTTCGCCATAGCCAATGACGTGCGCCATGCGCCATGCCAAGGCATCCACCTACGCCACCCAAGGGTGCGCTATAAGCGGACCCGCCATGTATCTGACCACGCGCTCATGGGCAAAAATACAAAGGCGGCGTGCGAAGTTCAAAACGCACCACATTGGGCTTATAGCCCACATCACGCGCGCATATGTGCAGGTGCGGTGCACCCTTTGGTCCCCACTATTGTTTGCTTTTAAGGAAAACAATTTACAAGGAGTGCTCCTCCTTATATACCACTTTGAATTTTGTCATCCCACCTATGTGGGACACGTTGACAAAACTAATCCATTTTATTCATCTTTGTTTGTTCCAAACATACAACTTCAAGCTTCGATATCTCATTCATCTTAGCTTTATTTGGACATAGTTTGAACACAAACCATAAATAATTATTTATACAACACATATATAAATATTATTGATGTCCAAAATATTTAGTGAAAAACTCATTTTCACTAAAATTTCCAACAATCCCCCACATGAATGGAGATCGATAAACACACAAAATTCCCCGATGAAACCTCAACAGTCAAGTATTGCAGGATAGGTAGGTTTTGCCTTTGAACCTTCCTTTGTGAAGCATACTTAGCCTACTAGGGTTTTGTAGACGTGATATCCTTGAACAACCCCCCATTTCTGTAAGCGACAATATACATTCACACAATACTTTCCCTAGCCGGGCCATCCCCTCACTAGCGTGTCCTATAATGGTCATGGAGCACTTTCCTGGTTCTGCGGGAGCTCTAGGAATTATGCCCTAATTCCATTCGAAGCGACCACACTTCTCTCCAACATAGGTGATTTCCCTTTAAATCATTAAAAGCATTATGGTTTATTATGCTTTACACAAATCATAAAACCACATATTATGCTTAACCTCACAACAATGTCACTGAATATTATAGGAATGGACTAGGATGTAATTAAACACCCTTTTATAGTTTAGGGGGGTATATGAAACATATAAACTAGCTTATATATAAACATATATATTAGCTACGCCCCCACAGTGACTACCCTTCGGTTCATGATTAAGTTGGCCTATTGAACCTAGATCTTGGGATCTCCAGTCAACTAGGTTAGGTTTCCCTCATGTCCCTTTTTTTTTCCATGGCTTTAGTCCCATTCCACAACGTGATCTGTTATCAACCCACTGGTTGTTGGATCCAAAATTATTTGTTGACTTCGTTAAGTCAACAACAATAATTTTTCAGTTTAGATCAGTTGTTCTAACGTGTTCTTGACTTGCTAGTCATTTTTGCCTTTTAGTCGATTCATAAGACTTATAACTCGTGATCTCAACCTGGATCCAGTTATGTACCTTGTCTTTAGAATGACATGAAACTCAATTCATGGCTAGACACGTTTTCACCATGCCTTTGGTGTGTCATGACTGACATCTTACTAGATTTTGAATCTAACCAATTGGCATTCGAATCCAATCTACTCGATTGACTCCATATAACCATTGCGTACTCCACTTGGTCATGAGTTTGCAATATATGCAAGTCACCCCCACATTTAAATGTAATTGGATATCATCCAAATGGGGCGATGAAAGGTTCTCCCTTTCATTTCGAGTTTGAGAAACTTCTCAACTCCCATTTCCACATCAAATGCAAGCCACCCCCACATTTAAGTGTAATTGGATAACATCCAAATGGGGTGATGAAAGGTTCTCCCTTTCATTTCGAGTTTGAGAAAACTTCTCAACTACCATTTCTTCATACCCTAAAGGGTTTGTTTCTTAAATGGTTCCCCCCCCACATTGCTTGCATTTTAATTAAGTATCCTTTAGGACTAAAATGAGGTTATCTTTACAGTTTTGTTTTAGCACAAAATTCATTCTTGTGTCATCACATATTTTGAATGTTTAAAGTTAATTTGATCTCCGTCGAGCATATAAATTAACAAGTATTAGTCTAGCATGCTTTAGACCACAATACTTTAGCATGTGAACAGAAGATGCATCATTCTGATTCTTCACAGCCTTAAGAGATAACGCACTATCTCTTCCGAACATTCGTTTTTTAGTTTAGACACAATACTGAAATTTTATTTGACCATTCCAATCCATCGGTTTTTAGGAAGGCCTCAAAACCATAGTTAACTTCATCCATTAGGATCATAACTCGTTTGCCTTTTTTTTCCAAGGCTTCACCATTGACTTCCTAAAGACTTAAACATAAGTCTTAATCCAAGTCACTTTGATGAAAAATCTTTGTATAAAATCACTTGTGTCTTGAGATATAGCCAATTAGATTGACTCTCAACAACAAAGCATTCACGTATGCCTATAGTGATATATACATTTACGTTGTTGTTTCATTAATACCATGTATTGGGATACTCTCCCAAATTGAGGACCAAGCCTCTACATAGTTTAAACAACATTGATGGTGGTAGAAGCATCTACAAGTCCATCACTATTGTAAATTTCCATTAATAAATTTTCTAAATTTATTAAAATCATTTACAATAATAACATGTATTTCTTTCATAGGTTATATTCTTTGAAAACTTACATGTGCATTTCCATGTTGATGCTCTCAACATTAGATAACATATCTCGTTTTTGTGCATTTCATCTCAAACCATACACCACGTTTCTCACGACACCGTTATCCATTTGATGTTTGATTTGTGACTTATTACATAAGTCATGATCACAACCCGCTCGTTGTGTTTGTGTAAATTACTTTTACACTTTGTATCAAAATGTGTATCCTTTTGACACATTACTAGTAGTCCAAAAATATATATTTATCTTTTATTATATTTTAATCCATTTGTTTATGTAAAATAAACCCATACGGAAGTCCACCATTTTAAATAAAATAAAAGTGAACATATATAATAACGGATACACCAGTGATATCTAAACATCAAATCCCAAAGTGTTATTATCTTCAACACTTTCAACCGAAATAAACACAATTATTTCGTTTCGGTGTCATGTTTTGAGGTACTCCCTCATCTTGGAACTCTAAACTTGAATAATCACAAGTTGTCCAAAAATATAAAGTTGTTTACATTAACTACTCGTAAGTAGTTAAGCAACTTATTATGTCTATAACAACATCGAGTTGTTTTTCACTAAATAGTCTTTCCGAGACTATTATATGGTTCAAGACGTTATACTTCTCGTGGAAGTATATCGAATCACTTATAATTCGCAAAGACATGTTTTATTTGTTCAAAACATTTCTCGTTTTGCAAGTGTTTTAAAAATAAACTATATATTTATGTTTTGATTAAAAATCAAAACAATAAACCTTATAATAGTTTATTAAATAAAACAATTTCAAACTCGCTCGTTTGAAAAATAAAACGAATACACGTCGTTTTAATAGTTGGTTTATCATATTTAAACCATTTCTAACCGCTGTTAGATAATAACGATTACCGATCGTTAAAATGAGTGGTTTGTATGATAATCAATTCTAATATGCTAATTAGAATTTACATGTTTATCAAACATTCAAAGTATTCGGTTTTTTATAAAGTAAACCGCTTCTAACGCGCTCGTTAGAAATAAAATGAATATCTATATTCACTTTTGGTTTATTTAAATGAACGTTTTCTAACACGCTCGATAGAAATAAACACAAACCTTTTCTAACACGCTCGTTAGAAAATATATAAACCGGATAAAATCATGTTAAATAATTTATCATGGTTAACCCGGTTCTAACCCGCTCGTTATAAATTAACGATTGCAAATTGTTAAAAGGTTTCTAACACGTTCGTTAGAATTAAACGATTACAGAATTTGTTTCGAAGTTTATAAAAATATAAACTATTTCTAATACGCTCATTAGAAATAAACAAATACGAAACCGTTTTAACATTTATGTAAAAAACCGTTTCTAACTTATTTGTTAGAAATTTAAAGGTTCAAACGAAACCGTTACAAGGTTAATTATTATCCATAAATTGTTTCCAACTCACTTGTTAATACTTATTTGCAACAAAAGTCTTTTCTAACACACTCGTTAGAAAATCTGATCGTCTTTTAAGTAGTTCGGTTTACAAAATCATCGTATCTAACACGCTCATTAGATATAATAGATGATATTAAACCTTATTATTCTATAAAATTCTAACACACTTGTTAGAATTAAACGATCATTTATTGCCATAAGCCGTTTTTGGCATATATAAAATAAACGTTTTCTAACCCGCTCGTTAGAAATATTAAAAATTGCCAAAGTCGTTAAATCATTTCTAACACGCTCATTAGAAATAACTTATTACAATTTTTGTTTTGAAGTTTATAAAAACTATTTCTAATACGCTCATTAGAAATAAAAAAATACGAAACCATTTCAAGATTTCTTATTATCCAAAATAATTGTTTCAAACGCGCTCGTTTAACAATTATTTGTAATAATAATCTTTTCTAACATGCCCGTTAGAAAATCTAAACGTCTTTAAACTTTTGTTTCTAACACGCTCGTTAGAACATCCAACCGTCTTTAAAACATTGTTCCTAACACGCTCGTTAGAACATATAGATGTTTTAAAACTTATTATTATTCAAAATAATTATTTCTAACACGCTTGTTAGAATACATAAATGTTTTAAAACTTGTAATTTTAAAAAAAATTACTTTCTAATACACTCATTAGAAAATATATGTGTTTCAAGACATTTAAACCAATATTAATATACCAATTAAAGTTTATAACATGTTTGTAATAAATAAATAAAATGTTACAAACATTTTTGTATGGGGTTACAAAATATATTTTTCTAATACGCTCATTAGAAAATTTTAGTATTTCAAATCATATTGAAATACATATTATTTTGTATATGGTTCGGTTTATCTAAACACGAACAAAAACCCATGAACTGTAAAACCTGAATCAAAACAGTCGTTTTGCAACCCGGTATTCGGATTAAAGATTGTACTTCAACCATAAAATTAATCCGACTCATTGTACTAAATAAATATTTCCCAAAAGATATTTTCAAGATTTTAACAAAAATCCCATTAAATATTTTAACTTTCGTGAACCTAAATCCTCGTAGAGAAGGGATTTAAGATTGTAGCAACAATCTTCACGAAAGTCTGTTTTAAGATTGTAGGAACTAGGTTCACGTTTTTAATAAAATATATTACAAATATATATAATAACGAGACTCTCGTTATTTGTGGGAAATTTTTCTAGTACAATACCGGTTACATAAACTAAACAAACAAATGTAAATACAATTTAATTGTACCAATCATGATTCAAGTCGATGTCTTTGGAAGAACTTCATTCAACCGCACCTTCTTGTGCAATCCATCTTGGCTGAAACTCTACTACAAGACAAGCAAAATATCGTTGACGGTTTTGGTTGAGGCACGTGTTCAACACGCTTCCCTTAAAACAGATTCCGCGCCTCCTCTCAGACGGTCTGTCTCCCAGGGTACAACAACCGGAACAGTATGTGTACTGCCGGAGATGGCACTCACGCCCGAGATTACACCGGGTATAATAGTGTTCTAATCTAGTGGAAAATTTAAGTTGTTTAATACAATTTAGAGAAATCTATTCTCTAAATTTCCATGGAACAAAGATGAATTTGTTGTCTATTTTTCTTCTCTTTCTTCAAATGAATAAACAATATTCATTTTATAATAAGATGTATAGACTCATTCAACCCTCTTAATGATTGTCATAAACAAAATCATTAATCAAGTAATTAACAAGATAATTAATCTTGTTATTAACAAGATAATTAATCTTGTAATAAAAAAAAGGTTTAAACACTAACTTAATGGATATTAAGTGGTAGAAAAAGAAACCGCCATTCAACTTATGGCACTAGTGGAAACCGTCTAACAATAACTCTCTAGTAAGTAGACTGGTTTGACCGGTCGAGTGCGCATGCAGACGCGCCTTAGTTGAGTCTGTACTGCGCTTCCGCGGAGACACACCTTTTTGCACCACGCGCTAATTGGATGCCACTACGCATACCAGGACGCCACCTGGTTATGTGCCATCCATATTCGTGCGCCACTTGCAGTCTTCGCCATAGCCAATGACGTGCGCCATGCGCCATGCCAAGGCATCCACCTACGCCACCCAAGGGTGCGCTATAAGCGGACCCGCCATGTATCTGACCACGCGCTCATGGGCAAAAATACAAAGGCGGCGTGCGAAGTTCAAAACGCACCACATTGGGCTTATAGCCCACATCACGCGCGCATATGTGCAGGTGCGGTGCACCCTTTGGTCCCCACTATTGTTTGCTTTTAAGGAAAACAATTTACAAGGAGTGCTCCTCCTTATATACCACTTTGAATTTTGTCATCCCACCTATGTGGGACACGTTGACAAAACTAATCCATTTTATTCATCTTTGTTTGTTCCAAACATACAACTTCAAGCTTCGATATCTCATTCATCTTAGCTTTATTTGGACATAGTTTGAACACAAACCATAAATAATTATTTATACAACACATATATAAATATTATTGATGTCCAAAATATTTAGTGAAAAACTCATTTTCACTAAAATTTCCAACAATTTACGGGGGTTCCACCCTTGGCAGGGGTCCGGGGGCTACCGCCCGTGGCTGGGATTGAAAATTTATTTTCAAAACATTATTTTCTGGAAAATGCCATTATTTTCAAAACATTAAATAATGACAGTTTTGTCTTAAAATTGAGATAACTGCCATTAGGCAGTTAATCATCCCCAACCCCAAAATTCGTAGATAGATTTTTGATCATATGTTCCTGGTTCAGACAATTTCCATACACACATACCCTTGTTTAATTTCTCGAAAATCAGAGTTGTATCCGATTAAACATGTCAAATAGCAAGAAGACGGTTCTATGCTTCAGTCTCGATTTCAATTAGTTTTTCTTGAAATTGCTTCATTGTACGGTCCATTTTTAACATGTCAAATATAAGCTCTCATAAAAAATAATGGAATTTGGGTAAGATAACTTCAATCATAATCTGCTCAAAAGTTTTCTGTTTTCAATTTTGTATAAGCCAAATGTTGACTTTTAATTAAAAAAAAAACAAATGAAGCACAAGAGCATAACAACAACGATCAATGATTAATACATAAGTCTTCTGCTCGTGTGGGGTTCGGCCATGCTCAGAGAAACATCTGCTCGTCTTCTTTGGGAGAAGATTTTGGGAATAAGAAAAAGGGTAATTGAGTAATTTCCTAAAAAATGGAGAAATATGTAATTATTTTTTTTTTTTTTGAAAATACGTAATAAGCCCTCTTAGAACAGGGGAAATATGTAAAAATCCATTTTTTTGAACATTCGGCAAGCTTTTGTCATGGTACATGTAATGATATTCACTTTTTTTTGAACGGCAAAAAATGACATGCCAACCACCGTGACACCAGGCGTTGTGGCCAGGGTCGACTACTCGACCGCCGCTAGCCCCTTGGCTCTCCCAGATGCGCGAAAACCCGACTTCCACCCGCCCGAAGGCACGACAGTGGAATAATCAGTAAAACCTCGCCTCCTATCCAAGACGAACCAGCACCACCCGTATTCGCCATTCACCTGGATGCCACATAAAATAATGGGGAGAGTGAGAGTCGAACCTGGGTCACAAGGAACACCAAGCCTTTTCCACAACCACTCCACCACTATCTCATTGGCGTAATGATATTCACTTACTGTCACATAGGGAGTTGTATAAATGAATAACTCTCAAAACCAGAAACCATAAAAAGAATACGGTATAGATACTGATATTGTACAGTATGTTACGATAGCGATACGGTGTTAGTTTAACGAAAGAATAAAAAACAGTAAAAATAAATATTGGTACCGAACCAATGTTGTTCATTTGGTTCCGTTTCGGTTCGGTATGGTAGCGATACGATGTCCGTTATCAAACAAGCAGGGGCGGACCCAAGCCCACTTCAAGGTGGGCGGGCGCACCCCCGGGGAAAAAAAATTTAGTGTTAAATTCCGTCAAAAATCTCGTCCGCACCCCTTGGAATTTTTCGTCCGCACCCCTTGGATTTTTCGACCGCACCCTTGAACGCACCCCTTAGGTAAAAAGTGTTATCAATTTATATTTTAATTTTTTTTGGTAAACTCTTATTTAAAAAAAAATACTACCTAAATTATATAACTTTTAATACCTAACTAACTAAACCCAAATACCCATACATTTACCCACTTATAATTCCTAACTAGCTAGCCCACTAAGTCTTAGCCCATTAACCAAACCCAACAATATTTCAAACTATAATAAAATAATTAAAGCCCAAAACCTTTAGAAATCCTCTATCCGCTCTCTCCCTCTCTTGCGTCCCTGCACTGCCAACGAACAACATCACCCAGCGACAATAGTCCAGCAGCCGGCGACCACTGTAATCAGCCACCATACCACCGTCGTTTGACACCAAATCTAACCGGAATCCGAACACGGGTAAGTTTCTTTGTTATTTTGATGATTTTGGTTGATATTATAGGAGAAAAAAGGTAATAAAGTTGTTAAATAGGTTTGAAATTTTGTGTGTTTTAACGTTGTTTATCGTTTTTTAGATGATTTTTAGGGTGATTATGTTGTTTATATATTTTTAGGGTGATTACAACTAACGTTATGATTTCTAGGCTTGAATAGTTGAAAACTAAATTTGAAACATTATGTTATGGAGCGATGAACTTATGTTATATAGAGAAAGAATTGTTTAAAAATTTAGTTTTAAATGGTGTTTTGGATAGATTTCAAAAAATGAAAACCCGTAGGGCGTCGACGTTTTAATTATGTTTGTAACAAATTTTACATGTTTTTTATTATTATATAAATTTAGTTTGATGTTCGTTTGTTTTACATGACCCGAACCGACCCGACCCGATACGAACCGATTTTTTAACTCATATACCTAGGGGCCTTGAAGGGGTATGGTCCCAGATCTCGCGCCAGCATCGACCGCGAGTGACCATTACCCTTATCAAAATCCCCACTAGCTAACAACCTACCTGTGTCCGTGCGGGAACGCGCAGACCAGTGGTTGAATCCAATCTGCCCAATGATGGAGGAGGACTTACCTGGAATATGAGAACGGTATCGTGATGCGGCATGGTATCACATCTGGCGTATGAAAACGGAAGTATTCACAGCGATGCGGCCTAGCACCGCATCCAGTGAACACTTCTATCAATACAGGGAAGCTGGATAACAGCAACAGTCGCCACAGACGACGATGCGGCCTGGCACCGCATCTCGCGTATTTCTTGATCAAAGAGTAAGATGCGGGAACATCTACAGTTACCGCAAACAGCGATGCGGCCTGCACCGCATCCTGTGTACTCAACAAGTGGGACTGACACCACAGAGCAAGTAGCACCAATGGCAGCTGCCTGTCAGGTCTACGTAAGCGACAGACTGACGTGGTTTCACCTCCACAGCCAACATGCCTGACACACCTGCAAAGGGGCAGCATGTCGTCAGTCTATCCGTCCACCTCCTCCTTCACTCCTCGGCTATAAATACCAACCCAAAACCAGGTTTGAGGTATCTCTTTACAAATCTCTCACTACTACTACTATCATACTTTGTTTCCCAAGCAGACTACTGATTCTCACGCCGGAGAGTGGTAACAAGGAGCACCCCCCACCTCATCCTCCTTGTTACGAGTCACGGTTTGTTTCCTTGTGCAGGAGATCAACCAGCAGGCGATCCAGCCAGCGATCCTCGAGAGGAAGGGATTAACCCTTCTTGACGAGACCAGTGTGTTAATCCTGCCCGGTTAACCATTGTTTCATTATTGGCGCCCACCGCTACTCTTAAGCACTTTTTTGTACCATCCCTCTCCCTCTCAAAAGATCATGTCTGATCATCCGTATAACACTACTTGGGATAACCTAAACCCCACCAACTCAGGGACTGCGAGGATCCCTCCTCCAATCCCAAATCCTAACCACATTGGTACATCAACGCAAAGGGGTTCATCTCTAACGTTCGGACACGACCTATCACAGTACGCATCTGTGATCCCTCCGGACATGGACCCTCACACCTGGTATGACCAGCAGGCAGCCCTGCTGGCCGCAACATACAACCGAGCTTGCGCTAAAGCGCTAGTACAATCCGGGCCTACCCCGGCACCACATACAACTGCGGTTCGTATTTTACAATATGACGGCAGGGCACCCTCACGTCCAGCCTCCAGAAGCAGGCGTGAAGACCGCGGATCCTCTTACTGTGAGGTCCGCACAATAAATGAGGACGATTCCTCATATGGGTCCTGCACCAGAGGCCCAATACAAAGCCTCCTGGGCCCCCAAGGCGATAACAGGCGGCAATGCACAGTCCACCGCAGTTCCGGCATCCAAAGCCGGCTGGGACCGCAGCCCCAACACGAAGGATATGGCCGTACCGACCCGGACGACCATACATATTACGGGGATTCTCATGCCACTAGCAGCAGACCGGGAGGACGCAACTTTTCTCCTCCCACTCAACCCCGTAACACATACCTCCGCGCTGAAAAGCGCCACGAGAACCAACCCTACAGGCCAAGAGCCGCGGCCGAAAACTCTAAATTCGCGCCAAGAATCGCCCACGCCCATGTCACCACCACAAAATTTTCATTCAACATTGGGAAATACAACGGTTCGTCCGACCCGGACGATAACATGAACATTTTCATGGGCGCAGGGTGCAACGGCAGGTGGGACGAGCCCACCTGGTGCCATTTTTTCCCTCAGACCCTGACGGGTCTGGCCAGGGCTTGGTTCGATTCTTTGCCAGTGGGATTACTGGCCTTATTTGAGGAACTGCATACAAAGTTCCTCGCACATTTCAGCCAGCGGCGACGTCACGTACGTGATACGATGGACGTCATGAATATCTGGCGCAGGGACGACGAATCTCTCGAAGCATTCGTCGTCCGATACAATAAAGAATGCCTGGAGATAGGCGACGTGGTTGACTAAATGGCACGTAACCACTTCATCAAAGCCGTCAGAGATGAACAGATGGTTATGACTATCTCCGGCAAAGATGGCTTGCCAAAGAAATGGGAAGATGTCATGACTGCGGTCAAGACATACGCCCAGACTCAGCGGTCCCTTAAACCGCACCTCACAAAGGCACAGCCCCAAGCGGAACTGTCACGGCCCCCGACCCCATCCTGGCCGGAATCGGAAGCCGCGAGCAGTCTAGTGGTACTGGTGATTATTTTTGGAAAACATTGCAGCGGAAATTTCATCAGGACCGTGAGTTAGGAAAAATATCAGAGTTTGAAAACACCGGATTTTATTTAAATAGATGGGATAAAACCCTATGTTTTACAATGGTAGTTTTAATAGAAATAAATTTGATTTTTATAAAACAATATTTCTTAATTTGATTCAATTAATAAAATATGCCACTTCTTGAAGTCCCTCAGTGCCGGATTCAATCCTTACTCCAATCTACTGTAATTACCTGAAACGGGTTTTAAAAAGGTTTTGTCAGCGGGAAATACTGAGTGAGTTCATTCAGGTTTTATACAAAACAGATTTGTTATAATTTACAGTATTAAGAGAGATTACGATGTTTCTGATATCAAACCAACTACCCACAGTATTTGTCACTCGACCATCCATTGGCTAGCCCATATGTCCAATGGTGTCTGTGACTGTGGTCAGATCACCCCTTGGCCACCCGTTTGTCCAAGTGTGACGGGAAACAAGTAATGTATACAAAACCCCACATACCGGCTGTAACTTGGTGATTACAAAGACTTAATCCCTGTAATTATAACTTTAAAAATAATTTGGAGTTTTGTAAAACAGTTGATAAAAAGAGAATGACTCACAGTATAAGCATGCGGTATTGATTTAACAAGCTTCTTGATTCTACATCTTCTGATAATTAAGCGTATACTTTATTGTTCTGGATCTTCTGATGTTTTAATAGCTTGTTTAATTGTAAGTGGGTGGTTGGGAGTACTCTGGTAGTTAAACATATAGTTTAACAGAATGGAATACGTATTTGTGTAACACCCAAATCAAACCTAACGGTAGTTACGAGATTCGAACCTTAACAGAACTCACAAAGTATAGTACTTTGGCATCCCTTTAACGAACTCACAAAGTATAGTACTTTGGCATCCGTTTAATTGGTTCCTGAATCGATCGGACAGAACATCGCTTTGGTGATTATTGGTTAGAACACTAACGTATAGAGAGAAGAATAGAAGAAATAAACAAAGGAAATGAATTCCTAAGCTTCCTATTTATAGGTAGATTTATTCCTTAGCTAGGAAGTTTCCTTAACTATTAAGTTTCCTTAACTATTAAGTTTCCTTAACTATTAAGTTTCCTTAATTATTAAGTTTGCTTATCCATTTAACTAAATAACTTACTTAGCTTAATTAATCTTGCTTAGCTTAATTAATCTTGATTAACTTATTTAATCTAGATTAACTAATTAATTAATCACACTTAACTTAATTAACAGATTAATTAATCTACTCAGCTAACTTAACTGCTAAGTTTATTTAACTATTAAGTATTCTAGCAGTTTCCTGATTACGAGTTCTAATTTCTAGACACAATGGAACTCGTATTAGTGTATTAACTCAATTCAACTTTAACGATAATCACGAGATAGAAATCCTCACAACGAATGATAAAGTGCGATACTTAAACATCCAGCGGATTCGCAACGAATGACAGAGTATAGCCCAAGTTCGGGCAACACTCAAACATCCTGTCGGAATCACGACGAATGACAAAGTATAACCTGAGTTTGAGCAACACTTAAACATCCATCGGATAGTCTCAATCGATCGGATAAAGTATCGTACCAGTGATTAGAGTTATTACCCTAATAACGGGCAGAGTTTAGGGATTTAGAGGGTAAAATCCCGAGCTATTATTTACAAAAATAAAAGCTGACGGAAAGAAAAGAATTGAATAGCGATTGAGTTAATACTCGGCATCGTAGCAGCACCCTGCTATACTAATTGGAGATTAATTCGGCTATAACTCGACGTATATTTGGAGTTTTTACGTCGTTTTACTTTCTGATTTCGAGTCCCAAGGCCTGCTATTTATACACGAAATTTGACATGCTTACGGACCGTAAGCCTAATCCCTTACGGTCCGTAAGGGACACCTAAGGGTCATAGGGTTGCCACGCGTGGGACTAGGCTTGCTGAGTCGACGTCTCCTTAATTTTAAATTTTGACAACGAGTTATAAGGATAATCATCGAGTAGGGAATACCCCCCCCCCCATAAGTTTTAGGGGCCCTGATCCTAATTCTGATTATTCTGAAAATTTTAGGGATTGTGCATGATTACTTGGGTGTCTCAATTAGGGTTTCCTTTTTATACAATTAACATAATAAGTATTAATTTTAGTGAGAGTCGTTACATCCTCCCCACCTTAATAAAATCTCGTCCTCGAGATTTGGACTATGATATTTTCTTGGGGTTATGTTACTCTTTTTAAACAATGTTTCGTGGGATGGAATTAAAAGATATTTGAGGGGTATGAATTTTGAAAATAAAAATGATTTATAGAAACAATTGGATTCAATATCCGAAATGAACTTATTTTGATCAATTGAGGGAGATTCCGAATTGATAAATCTCTATTTGAAGTATGAAAAATGATTTGTTAATGATTATCTGAAATCAATATCGTTTACTTAAATGGTACTGGTCAATAGAATTTAGTGTATCGTAATCTGAGTACATAATTGTACCAAGAATATGACAAATCAAACGAATGACGTAGGAATAGGGTTTATTATTAGCACAGGCTACAAATGTATATGGATACTGCAAGATATTGAAAGATCTTAAAATTTACCGTTTTTGAAATTAACTGAGAGTTTCAAGGAAGCGAATCTAGATATTTCAAAAGATGAAATGTTCAAACGAATGAGATGAAATGATATAGTTTTCAAGGTGATTATGTTTAAGCCAAAAGATATATGATCAATAGATTTTTAAAATGAATGTGAAGAACTTTTTGGAATTAATAAAATTCTTGGTCAGAAGAAAACTTACCTTTATTGGTACCTAAGGAAGACTCAAGATTGACAGGTTCAAAATGAAATGAAAACATGAAAATGATTCGTCAAATATTGAAGTATGATATGAGAAAATCAATGTGCTGAGATGGGTGATGTGTAAGAATACATGAAAAGACAATAAAGTTAGTGTATTTTTGTCTTAATACATAATTGTATTCAGATGATTTTAATCAAAATGTTTGATTAAAGATATGTGATATTTTGATTTATTAAATTCCTTTTCCTTTTATGTTATCATAAAGTAGAATAATAAATAAATATAGATAGGTTTAAAATATCAAAACCTGTGGTAATTTTGACAATATAATGATATATGTTTTATAAATAGGTTTACCAAATATTCTAGAACTTACGATTATCATTTTTAAAATCAAATATGTAAGATTTTATAATAGGGTATTTTAAATCATAAAAGTAAAATAATAAATGTTTATTATTTTAATATCAAGCATACTTAAATATTGGCTTGCGTAAATAACATTTGATATTTTAATATATATATATATATATATATATATATTATAAAAGAATATTTCTATAAGTATTTAATGGTTGTTAAATATTAATCAAGATGAACATTTATTTATAATATGTCTTGTTCATGAATGCTTAGACAATTATTTAGATACTTTTATTCGTCCTTTAATTGTTTTATGAAAATATATCTTTTCTTTACAGTACAAAGTATATGTATTTCTATATATATATATATATATATATAATATAAAAATATATTTATATATAATTGAAATTTAATAAATAAGTATGATGACTTTTATATACATTAAATAGTTATTATCATGGTTGGATATTGGTTAGTGCTGCCTTGTTTAAGCATAGGTGGCCAGTCCATGCCTAACTAAGGCTAGGCTATTCAATACCTGCCCTAGACAATAACCATAGTATTATCACTATTATTATTAATATATTATTACTAATAATAAAACTAATATTAATTATCAATAATAAATAACTAAATGTAAACTTAAATGAGAGTATACCTCAAACAAATTTTATACGTAAAAATATAAATTCTTTACCTTAATGGTTTAATAAGAATTTTTTAAATATAGGAATACTATATATGTAAATAAGGTAATTACTTATGTAAGTTTCAATAAAATTTATATTTTAAATTTATATAATGTTTTTCGATCAATAATGATAAAACAATAAATATCATGTAAGGCTCGATTGATGTTGTAAGGATTATTAAGAGATACACTGAAATATGAACTGAATTGGTATATCATTATCTTAGCACAAGATTATGTTAAGATTGCTTGAATATGAATAACCAATAAAGCGGATTCAATATAAATAAATAATTAAATCCGTATATGATGTGTGCAAACGAGATTAGCGAAATCTTCAAATTTGTGAAAACGTCACCACAAGGTGATCGTGATTAAAGAAACGATTTAATGAAGTCGAAGATCAAACAAGCATGTTATAGTTCAAGAGAATCGAAGTGCTTGTTGGGATTGAATATGATGGTTTTAAAATATCATATGGGACCTTGAATTGAATACGTATTGCGAGCAAGTTAACTGGGTTCGAATAAAACAAGTTTTAATAAGGAAGTTCGAACATGATCACAACAGAAACCATGCATGCCCTTCAAAAGAAAATCGAGTTTTTTTTTCAATAATTTCATTGATTCGATATTAAAGAGTCATTGCTTTGTAAAAATGCGATTTACAATGCAAAGATCAAGTATAGCGGAACGGTATTTGTACTTTTGATAAAACAACAATTTGGAATGACGCCCTTCAGTGGTCTTCATAATTTAAACGAACCATATGCGCAATGAACAATGCATGTGTAACGTGTGGATTTACCAGGAAATGAAACAGATCAATATTCGCTACTATGAAAGAAATCCTCATGGTATGATGATTATTAGGGGAAATAGAAACACGAAGGTTAACTCATTATAGACAGAAGTCAAAATTGCAATGAAAGGAATATAAGAACTTTATCTGGAACTTCGTATGATGATCGTTATTAAGTGACATTACCAAGGAATGTCGAATGAAATGAAATAGGGAATTTGCAAAGGTATATGACTTCTTTTGTAGTGCCAACATTTATGACTATGATTAGACTGTGCACCTATGGTTGTGAAATATTGTTCCAACGTACCTTAGTGATATTCAGATTGTTTGTAGGATCTTGTGGTAAAGTGCTTCTTTTTTTTTATTAGTAGTTCTTCTACTGACAGAATTAGTATTGGTGTCATCGTGCCCAATTTATATTAACCACAGGTCTTGCCTTGGAAGTCGTGTGTGATATATTTCAACGTCTGTGGACGTATAATTTAAGTTTCATGTGTTTTCTTGTGTATTAGCACAACTTTATATGCTTCTTACTTGTGTTAATAGTATATGTTAACGCATTGGAAATTTATACTTTTGATGATGTTCCAACTTAATGGGTTTCCATTTATTATTGTCGCATGAGTTACGAGACAGATGATCAAACGAAATAATGTTTGATATCGGAATTAAAGATATATGCAAGAGATTTCTGATAAAGAAATCTAGAATTATTATTGACACATATGCTTGTGTTTTATTCTTAATTATCAATCGTTACGGTTTTTGGAATTTTTTTATACATATCTATATAATCATATATTTCACATGCTGTAATATACATACCCTTTATAAGGTCAATGTATTCATATTTCCAAGAACCAGTCAGATATTTGGTCATGATACTATTTAGGGAAATCTTGTCACTGATTTGACATATCATTTACCCCGTCTTATCCGGTTCGCGCCGGAGCGGTAATCTCAATATGTCCGGACAAGCTGGAGAGTCTGCTACTCTATACCCAGTTTTGCCGGAGAAAATTTTCTATTTCCCATAAATAGTAAATTTTTTTTTTCAAAAAGTGCCTCTTTTATTAGGGCTTTTATCCAGAATCAAGGAAATTTGTATTTCCATAACATATCTTTATTCTTGACCAAGTAATATCAATAAGCAAGAATAAATAGCAATTAAATGCTATTGCCTGCTAGTCGTCATTCTTATGGAATACCAATATCCATTACATTATACTTATTTATACTTATATAAGTAATTTTATCTTGAAGTTTATATTAAGACAAAATTCTTAAGTTCGAGTCTAAATATTATTCTGAGTGCTATCAGATAATATTAAGTTTCTAACTTTCCGTTTATGCTTAGGTATTATTATAACACCTAATTGCTTTAAACAAGTGGCTTAGCTTATACTAAGGCATCTTTTCTTATGTTTAAGTCTAAATGCTATCAGATGTGCTACCAGTTAATAGCAATTTCCTAACTCTTTTATTTAAGCTTAAGTATTATTATCACAACACTTATAGGCTTAAAGCAGTGGCTTAGCTCTGATACCACCTTTACTGTCACGACCCCCGACCCCATCCTGGCCAGAATCGGAAGCCGCGAGCAGTCCAGTGGTACTGGTGATTATTTTGGAAAACATTGCAGCGGAAATTTCATCAGGACCGTGAGTTAGGAAAAATATCAGAGTTTAAAAACACCGGATTTTATTTAAATAGATGGGATAAAACCCTATGTTTTACAATGGTGTTTTAATAGAAATAAATTTGATTTTTATAAAACAAAATTTCTTAATTTGATTCAATAAATAAAATATGCCACTTCTTGAAGTCCCTCAGTGCCGGATTCAATCCTTACTCCAATCTACTGTAATTACCTGAAACGGGTTTTAAAAAGGTTTTGTCAACGGGAAATACTGAGTGAGTTCATTCAGGTTTTATACAAAACAGATTTGTTATAATTTACAGTATTAAGAGAGATTACAATGTTTCTGATATCAAACCAACTACCCACAGTATTTGTCACTCGACCATCCATTGGCTAGCCCATATGTCCAATGGTGTCTGTGACTGTGGTCAGATCACCCCTTGGCCACCCGTTTGTCCAAGTGTGACGGGAAACAAGTAATGTATACAAAACCCCACATACCGGCTGTAACTTGGTGATTACAAAGACTTAATCCCTGTAATTATAACTTTAAAAATAATTTGGAGTTTTGTAAAACAGTTGATAAAAAGAGAATGACTCACAGTATAAGCATGCGGTATTGATTTAACAAGCTTCTTGATTCTACATCTTCTGATAATTAAGCGTATACTTTATTGTTCTGGATCTTCTGATGTTTTAATAGCTTGTTTAATTGTAAATGGGTGGTTGGGAGTACTCTGGTAGTTAAACATATAGTTTAACAGAATGGAATACGTATTTGTGTAACACCCAAATCAAACCTAACGGTAGTCACGAGATTCGAACCTTAACAGAACTCACAAAGTATAGTACTTTGGCATCCGTTTAACGAACTCACAAAGTATAATACTTTGGCATCCGTTTAACGAACTCACAAAGTATAGTACTTTGGCATCCGTTTAATTGGTTCCTGAATCGATCGGACAGAACATCGCTTTGGTGATTATTGGTTAGAACACTAACGTATAGAGAGAAGAATAGAAGAAATGAACAAAGGAAATGAATTCCTAAGCTTCCTATTTATAGGTAGATTTATTCCTTAGCTAGGAAGTTTCCTTAACTATTAAGTTTCCTTAACTATTAAGTTTCCTTAACTATTAAGTTTCCTTAATTATTAAGTTTGCTTATCCATTTAACTAAATAACTTACTTAGCTTAATTAATCTTGCTTAGCTTAATTAATCTTGCTTAGCTTAATTAATCTTGATTAACTTATTTAATCTAGATTAACTAATTAATTAATCACACTTAACTTAATTAACAGATTAATTAATCTACTCAGCTAACTTAACTGCTAAGTTTATTTAACTATTAAGTATTCTAGCAGTTTCCTGATTACGAGTTCTAATTCTAGACACAATGGAACTCGTATTAGTGTATTAACTCAATTCAACTTTAACGATAATCACGAGATAGAAACCCTCACAACGAATGACAAAGTGCGATACTTAAACATCCAGCGGATTCGCAATGAATGACAGAGTATAGCCCGAGTTCGGGCAACACTCAAACATCCTGTCGGAATCATGACGAATGACAAAGTATAACCTGAGTTTGAGCAGCACTTAAACATCCATCGGATAGTCTCAATCGATTGGATAAAGTATCGTACCAGTGATTAGAGTTATTACCCTAATAACGGGCAGAGTTTAGGGATTTAGAGGGTAAAATCCCGAGCTATTATTTACAAAAATAAAAGCTGACGGAAAGAAAAGAATTGAACAGCGATTGAGTTAATACCCGGCATCGTAGCAGCACCCTGCTATACTAATTGGAGATTATTCCGGCTATAACTCGACGTATATTTGGAGTTTTTACGTTGTTTTACTTTCTGATTTCGAGTCCCAAGGCCTGCTATTTATACACGAAATTTGACATGCTTACGGACCGTAAGCCTAATCCCTTACGGTCCGTAAGGGACACCTAAGGGTCATAGGGTTTCCACGCGTGGGACTAGGCTTGCTGAGTCGACATCTCCTTAATTTTAAATTTTGACAACGAGTTATAAGGATAATCATCGAGTAGGGAATACCCCCCCCTAAGTTTTAGGGGCCCTGATCCTGATTCTGATTATTCTGAAAATTTTAGGGATTGTGCAGGATTACTTGGGTGTCTCAATTAGGGTTTCCTTTTTATACAATTAACATAATAAGTATTAATTTTAGTGAGAGTCGTTACAGGAACGTCAAACCTCCCGCTGCGAGCCCAAGCGCAACAATAAGCGCAACCGGGACGCAGGGAATCGTGGCAGCGATTCCAAACCATACTTCCTGCGTACCAACCAGTTTGACGCAAGGGCAACAATTAACGCCCAACGGGATAACCGGGCGTCAAAGAAAGAATCTCGGGACCGCAACTGGACCGAGATCACCAAATCGCCAAGCGAAGTCCTCCTTACGGACGCGCAGACCCTGCGATCGGCCCAACCAATGAAGTCCAAGAAAAATCAAGATCTCACTCTCTATTGTGAGTACCACAAGGACTCGGGCCATACAACAAACAACTGCATCAGACTCCGACTGGAGATTGAGCGAGCCCTAAAGGAGGGGAAGCTGCAACACTTGTTGCCAAGTGGACAAAAAGCCACCAAACTCATCACCCCCCATGGCGAGGGCACCTCCTCCGGGAAGAGGACCATGTATGTGGCCTCGACCCATATGATCAATGGAGGCAAAGGAAGGCCGCGCAAGGCGGCGAGAAGACCGGACAATGACTGGAAAGACGAGCAAGTCGTCTTCCAAAAAGTCTGAGGCGGTCCGCGCGACAGGCGCGCCGTCGTTATCAACGGCCAACTAGCTCATTACTGCACCGAGCGATTATTCATCGATCCGGGCAGTACTTCTGATGTCATATACGAGCAGTGCTTCAAGAAATTAGATCAAGAAGACAAAGATCGGTTGCAAGCAGTGGATTACCCGTTGGCCGGGTTTGTAGGGGAAACCGTCTTTCCCCTTGGCCAAATTACGTTTCCTGTGCGCCTCACTAGCGGAAGGCACACACGAACAGAAGAGGTAAACTTCATGGTTTTACCTCATACTTCCAAATATGATGTGCTCCTTGGGAGGGAATCCTAAGGTGATTTCAACATGATTACGTCCGTACCCCATTCTGCAATCGGTTTCCCAACCGAAACAGGGGTCGCGATAATCTATGCACGCAGGGAAGTTATGACGTCGGACGAACTGCGTCCGACCAAGATAGCAAGGCCGACCCCCAAAAACCAACCAGAAAAATGGGTCCTCAACGCAAAATACCCAGAACAAAAGGTTATGTTGGGCCACGCCTTGTCCCCCAACACCAGAGCGCACCTGAAGCAGCTGCTCTTCAGGAACCAAGATATTTTTGCGTGGGCACCCGCAGACATGACCGGGGTCCCACGCGACATTGCGCAACATTTCTTGAATACCTTACCAGGTATCAAGCCGGTGATCCAAGGCCAACGCCACCTTGGATCTGCAAAAAACCAGGCGATGCGTGAGCAGGTCGAAGAACTGCTCTCCGCAGGCATACTGTGGGAAGTCAAGTACCAGACTTGGTTGTCCAACCAGGTTGGCGCATGTGTGTCGGTTACAAAGACCTCAACAAAGCCTGTCCGAAGGATTGTTACGCACTTCCGGAAATCAACAAAAAGGTCGATAACCTCGCACCATTTCGATGGAAGTGCTTCCTCGATTGTTACAAAGGCTACCACCAGGTACAGATGGCAATCGAGGATGAAGACAAAACGGCATTACGCACCCCTACCGGAAATTACTGCTATACAAAAATGTCGTTTGGGTTGCGCAACGCGGGCGCAACCTATCAAAAACTGATGAACGACACTTTCCGTGAGCAAATCAGCAAAAGCGTCGAAATCTACATGGACGACCTGGTCGTCATGAGCATGGAAGAGGATACCATGCTCACTGATATCGAAAGAACATCCCAAACTCTGCGAAGCGTCAATATGAAGCTCAATCCAGGGAAATGCTCGTTTGGAATGGAAGAAGGCAAATTCCTTGGATTCATCGTAACCAAAGATGGATTCAAGGTGAACCCGGAAAAAGTTCAGTCGATCGACCGCATGCCATCGCCTTCAACGATGAAAGAGATGCAACGACTAGCCGGTAGGCTAACCGCACTAAATAGATTCTTAGCCAACCATGCAGCTAAATCTTATCCTTTCATCAAGACCCTGCGGAACTGTCTAAAAAAAGAACAATTCCAGTGGACCGCAGAGGCTGAAGATGCCTTCCGGGAAATGAAGGAGTGTTGGATACACCACGCAAAGACGAACCACTTATATTATACCTATCCGCCGCAGACAATGCGGTGGGTGCGGTACTAATAGTGGAGCGGGAGGGAGTTCAAACACCCATCTACTACACCAGCAAGATGCTCAACGACCCAGAAACAAGATATTCAATAATGGAAAAGTTGGTACTAGCACTAGTACACGCATCAAGACGGTTGCGACGCTACTTCGCCAATCACGTCATCACGGTGTTGACCAACTACAGGATCGGCCCGATCCTATCCAAACCTGACATCTCTGGGAGGTTAGCAAAATGCGCAATCGAGCTGGGCGCGCTCGCACTAAACTACAAACCACGCCCCTCAATCAAAGGCCAGGTCCTGGCAGATTTCGTCGCCGAGGTACCGGCAAATCGCATCCGAGAATGCGAGGAAGAACAAAACCCTGCATCACCACCACCCTCTTCAGAAAAATGGGCACTTTTTACCGATGGTGTGTCCAACGAATAAGGTGCGGGCGCAGGTCTGCGACTCGTCAGCCCCGATGGCCAAGAGCTTACCTATGCAATCCTCCTTGATTTCAAAAGCACAAATAACGAGGCAGAGTATGAGGCTCTATTGGCAGGGCTACGTCTAGCAGTCAAGCTCGGCGTACAACATCTGGAAGCACACGTCGACTCCTTGTTAGTTGCAGGGCAGGTGCGCGGTGACTATACCGCAAAAGGGGATATCATGATTCTCTACCTCGAGCAAGCCTTGCAACTAAAATCAAAATTCACTTCCTTCAATATCCGTCATATCAACAGAAGTGAAAATAAATCCGCGGACGCACTGTCAAAACTCGCGTCCACCATGTAACACCTCGAATTTTTGTGTCCAATGATGTGTTAACACGTGTCATTTGTTTACACGTGGCATCTATAATAAATAAAGGACTAATTTTGACAAACCTTGAAAGTATATAAATTCGAGGGTTATAAAATGTCAACAAGGGTAAATATACTGTATAGTATCCCTAAATAATGCTTAAACCTTCAAACGAATAAATTATGGATCGTACAAAAACAAAACGCGGAAGAAAGTGAGAGATTACAAACTACAGGGGTTAACTGTGTCAACATGTTTAATAATACCTCTGAGTGACCCTTTAACGTTCCAAAGACTTTGTAACGGTATTACACCCTCACTAAAATAATATATATGAATTTCGCGAAGTTTCGATATGAAACGAGAAAGTTACGATCGAATTCGTAGAAGAAGGGTTAAAAGCGTCAACAGTGAAAGTTAAGGCTTTCCAATATAATTAATAAATAAACCGGGGACTTAATAGCGCGGGTAAATAACACGAGGCCCCTATCGGTAAATAACCGAGGGCCAAACCGCAAAGTTACCCCTTCAAAACCGAAAGGTCAGGTAAATCATTACGAAAGATTTCGTTATTAATGGCCAGATTCTGTAATCATAACAAAAGATTTTAAGATTTCTGAAATCTTAACCTCTCGCGACCCGCGTGAAGGTTATGGGTAAGTTGAGGCGGGCCGCGAGCCACCTCAAATACGCGCCTGATTTCTTAAACTCAAGCGACCCGCGTTAAAGTGCATGGGAACTCCCATGCGGGCCGCGTGAAGTGCCCAGATGCAGAAAGTTGTAGTTTCTTGCCTTTTGGAGCTTTTGAACGATCAAACAACCAATTAATGGAGCATGGGTGCCCCCTACACGACCCATACCACTTAGGGACACCTGCCCATGATCCATAATCAATTGTAGACTGTTGTGTAATGATCTTGAAGGCTCTTGAGCACTATAAATAAGCTACATTGGCTCATAACATTCACACAACTCAAAAATACATCTCTGATCATTCTAAGGAGCTCTCTAGCATCTTTCTCTGCTCCATAAGCAAGAACACAACTTCTGTAAGTGATCTAACCCTTTGTGGTGTCACATTTCCTTAGTAAATGGCTAAGAACCAAACCGTCGTAACTACGGTTTGACTTTACAATAAATCAGTAATGGTTCAGTCTTATGACGAATCAAAAGTGGTTATGAGTTGGTATTTATGTGGGTAATAAACCTCTAAAATGGTTCCCCCTGATCACCACTCTAACTATGTCGAATGTCGAGTCAAACGTGCGGTTAAAAAGTCAACAGAAAGCTATTTTAGCGATTTATGCATAATATGTAATGTATATGTTATGGAACCTGTCTTGACAATCATAAAACATGATAATAAGTAAATAAACCTGTTTGCGCTCGTTTGAATCGATCATTTACTATATGGAACCGGTTCGGGGCCGAAAGTCGCAAAAGTTTGACTTTTGCTTTGACTTCAGTTCTGACCCGTTTTAGTGAGGTATAAATATACCTTAGGACTCTCTTAGGACCAGGTCACATGTTGGTATACGCCTCTGTGGTCGGTTCATGAGTTATCCGAGTCTTTTACGTATTTCCGTCATTCGCCTAAAAGTTGACCGTAACGGCCTTTTAAAATTAAAATGAGTATTTCGGACACGTGAACGGACCAAAACCTTGCTTGTTAAATTATAAGCATGTCCTTAAAGTTTCACGTCAATCCGAGGCCTAGAATGGGAGTTATGCTAAAAGGCGCACTTTTAAGAAAGTTTAGTAATTAACGGCGCAATTAGCATAACGCCCATCTAACCCAAGTTTTCGTCACCAAAACATTTACCCACTGTGGTAAAATAATATTTTGGGAATTTTAAATATTTTTAATAATTTTTACCTTGCTCATAACCTGCGGTTATGGCTACGGTTCGGTAAATACCGAATATGCCCTTTTTGGCCAAAACGGGAGTTCTACAAGGTCTTTTGACCCGATTCCAGTTGCCACTAGTTTTAAATAATAAATAAAGTATTTTAAGCTTTATAAGCTGTTCGGGAAACTCAGATTTCCTGTAGAACTCGAAAATCCCTTTTAAAGTCTTTAAAATGACCGAAAAGCCCCTACGGGGCATATTACTAACTTAAACTCGTTACGGGCATTACGGAAGGTATCCTACTGATACCAAAATACTTTTAAGGCATATTGACTTAGGAAATAAGCGTACAACTCTCATGGTTAACCGTTTCGCCTATTTGCGCACACGGTACGGCTCATGGAACTAGTTTTCGTGCAATAGCCGATATGGGTCAAATTATATTATTTGAACCCCAAAATCCAGAGTATGAACTATAAACCCATATAAAACAAGTCTCTGAACTTGTTGGGTCCAAATCATACTCCATTCTCGGTTTTCGCCTTTTCGTGCGAATTAACCATATCTATATATCGGAATCAACCGGTTTAAGCTACGGCTAATACAAGGACCGTTAGGATTCTAAGAGGTTAATTAAAACCTTCGTTCCAGATTAGGAGCCCCAGTAAAAGCTATCGGTGACTTGATCTAAATTAAGGATTAATACTTGCAAAGGTAAATACTTTAACTTATTTCCCCTATATGGGCTTGGGTTACGGTATATTAATACCGCTTGATTGAGCATTATATAATTCCATCGCTTAGGTGGTTAATTGATTAAATATGATCGGCTCATTTAAACAGTTTTGTTGCTTATAAGCCTTTGGGGGGTTTAATGACCGTTGTCCCGGATATCCTTGGCATCATTTTACGAAATGGCCACGACCATCGACATCCCGGTGTAGGCGTACACCCGGTATAAAGTGTCGACATTAAAATTAAAAGACGTAGCCGTTGGTTTTTATACTACGGTTTTACGCAAACGTGGTGTGTCTATAAATCTTTAACCCGGCACGACCCGGGCTACTGAACGCATAAAAGAACATGTAAAACGTTCACAAGATCATTATGAATTTTCCCAAGTTATAAAAGAGTTTGTGCCCTGTGCATTCAAATCAATTTTAATAAACATTTTCAAATGTGTCAGTTGAATGTATTTACCAGTGTAAACTGACGTATTTTCCCCAAAAAGATTAAGTGCAGGTACCTAAACGTAATTGGCTGGTATTAGCTCCCTAGCGTCGGGATAAGCCTCGCAAGCTTGATTGCAGTATCTGATGGAACAATACTTTATGTTTACTTACGATCCACTGTGGATATATTCAACCCCTGTAATACATTTTGATATTACGATCAGAGGTTGAAATTTATATATTTATCTTATGCTTCCGCTGTGCATTATATAATTGTGTGGTTTGACTATATTGTTGCCAACATCGTCACGGTAATCCCCCACCGGGCCCACCGGTGAGACACGTGGAAATCGGGGTGTGACAGGTTGGTATCAGAGCCAACATTGAGTGAATTAAACACTATCCTAATGTGTTTAATCTCAATGACACAATTGCACATACTTGAGTCTAGACAATAACTTAGGACAAATTCGGATTATTACTCCATTTTTGTCTTTATTTTCGATTTGATTTTTAATAAGTTTTGGAGCAGGAAAATGCCACCTGTTATATTCCGAGGAAGAGGAAGGGGAAGAAGAGGCCGAGGAGAAATCGTGACACATCACGATAATGAGGCTGGACCATCTGGTACAAGACATCCTTCGATGACACGGAGCGAAGAGCCACAACGACGAAGAGATCTTTACGAACCCGCGAGGCATTCCACTTCGCACAGCTCGACGCCATCCTACCGGCACTCCTTGGGGCCAGATTCAGAAAATGATCCCAATAACCCACAACCTTCCTTCATACCTCTACAACGTTCGGTTTCGCACCGGAATTATGACGACCCTACTCCATACTACATAGGTCAGTTTAATCCGGCTGACTACATACAGGAACCTTCAGGTTTTGTTCCACTAGGGCCACAAGACCATTTTTCTGAAGATCCCATGGAGGAGGATGAGGATCCAACTGAACCAGCTCGTGGTACGCCCACGCATCCGATAGAAGTTTCTGATGGGTCATCCTTCCATGGAACGCCCTATCAAGGACCTGACAGTTTCCAAGCGATGTTTGACCGACATGAATGGTACTACACGCCATCTCGACAGACATCTCAACAACCGAGACATCCACAGGATCCCTCTGAGGATTCACGCTTTGAGGCAGTTACGCCACCACCTCCGCCACCGGCACAACCAGTAATACCTGATCCGCCGAGGCGTAGGAGGACAAATGCTCGTATGTCTACACGAGGAGGAGGGGGTATCCACTTCAGCACTCCTCGACATTCTAGTAGTAGCCACTATCCGCCACTACAAGAAGAAGGACCTTCAAGTCCTATACAGGAGGCGAACTCCGCACCAACTGCACGAAATTCGCCACCATTTGGGTATGACCAACCCATACCAGCTTACACAGGTCCAACGGCTTACAACCCGTTTGAACCATCACAAGCACAATACAACTACGGCTATGAGCGCGACCCATATGTGGTGTCGGCTAGATATAATGCGCGCTACCCTGACGGAGCACATGGAAACATGGGACCACCGGACTACTCAGCTCATGGGTATCCAATACCTCCCAGACCTCCAGTTCCACATCAAGCGCCACAACCACGATTCTCTCCTCCTGAACAGGAAGAAATACTCCATCGACTAGATCGTGTGGAGAGAGAGTTCGAGGAAGAAAAGAAAAGCCACCGAGGATTTCTCAACGGCTTGGCGAATCTACTAAAGGGCAAAAAGAAGAAACGTGACCACTAGCCCTTAATAGTAGTACGAATGTAATTTCTACTTTGAAATAAGTCCCTGTGTGGACAACTTATCGTATTTCAGTCCCTACGTGGACTTATCTTTAGTCCTTGCATGGACATCTATCTTGTATTAGTCCCTGCGTGGACTTATCACTTATTTTAAAACCTCTCTGGAGGTATGTACTATTTGAAAGACCCGTTTAGGGCAATATGTAATTGTATTTGAGATTTTGGAATGTATGTTATGAGTTTTGTTTTAATATATATAAAAATAAATCAAAACCATTCCTTTTATATTGATCTGCCTAAATAAAGAATCTTAAAAGGTGAAACCTGGCTTGGGGTCTGTTAAGATCTAGTCAAGATGGTACGACCTAACTGAAAAGATTCTGATTCCCTGTTAACCTCTGTACGCATGTTAACATTCATGGCAGATGTGATTCGTTAAAATCACGCACGTCATTCTTATACAATAATCCTTTAAGGATTTCAAAACCCAACTAAATGATTTACAAATCGTGGGTTAAATCACCAATGAAGGTGATCAATATTATAAAGACATCCATTAGTGATGCAATGCCTACGGGCCAGTATTATAAAGACATCCATTAGTGATG
The DNA here is from genome assembly GCF_002127325.2 of Helianthus annuus. Classification (NCBI taxonomy): domain Eukaryota; kingdom Viridiplantae; phylum Streptophyta; class Magnoliopsida; order Asterales; family Asteraceae; genus Helianthus; species Helianthus annuus. The sequence continues at coordinate 17,058,383 of NC_035440.2, read as the reverse complement.
CAATGCCTACGGGCCAGTATTATTAAAACATCCATTAGTGATGCAGTGCCTACGGGCCAGAAATATTAAAACATCCATTAGTGATGCAGTGCCTACGGGCCAGAATTATTAAAACATCCATTAGTGATGTAGTGCCTACGGGCCAGTATTATTAAAACATCCATTAGTGATGCAGTGCCTACGGGCCAGAATTATTAAAACATCCATTAGTGATGTAGTGCCTATGGGCCAGTATTATTAAAACATCCATTAGTGATGTAGTGCCTACGGGCCAATATTATTAAAACATCCATTAGTGATGTAGTGCCTACGGGCCAACCATATTAAGACATCCATTAGAGGTGTAGTGCCTATGGGCCATAATAATTGTCTTATAAAGACAAAAGGCAGTGGTAGTCTATGACTCTCTGTCAGAAAGAGATAAAAGAACTACGGTTCAACTCTCTATGCCTTTGATTCTCTGAAATCTCGGCTAACATTATAAAACATCATCATGATTAGGCTTTATGCCGCCAATACTATTTATATAGTTAAAATAGGATATATTCAAATCCTAATATTTAATGAAATAAAAAGTTAACCAAATATGGTCTCTGTACCATGGTTGACAAATTGTCATAAAAGACAATCATATAAATCTCCTAAATTAAAATTTTGTTATCTTCTGTAACAGATTCAAGTTACAATGGCGGATCCCAATGGAGAGAACAGCCACACAAACGAAGATGACTATGACAATGCGTCAGTGCATTTGACAGGCGCACAACTGAAGGCTCTGATTGGCAATGCTGTTCAGGCAGCTATTGATCGTCAACATACTGAGTCTCAAGGCAGAACTGTGTCAAAACCACCCTCTAAACCAAAGACACACTCCAAACCACCCTCTGAACCCAAGAAAGATGACGACAAACATTCGTCTACTGAGCACAGCGTTCATCGCGATAGAGAATATACTGATGCGTCCAGTGCTAAGGGTTGCACCTACAAATACTTTGTATCATGTAAGCCCCGTGAATTTACAGGGGAGAAAGGTGCGGTTGATTGTATCACCTGGCTGGACGAGATGGACACGATTGTGGACATCAGCGGGTGCGCTGAGAGGGACGTGGTTAAGTTTGTGTCCCAGTCGTTCAAGGGCGAGGCCCTGGCGTGGTGGAGAGCTCTGGTACAGGCTTCAGGTAAGTCTGCCTTGTACAAAATGTCATGGGGGGAGTTTATTACCCTCATAAAAGAAAACTACTGCCCTCAGCACGAGGTGGAGAAGATTGAGGCAGACTTTGTCTCACTGGTGATGACAAACCTGGATTGTCAAGCATATCTGACAAGTTTTAACACTATGTCACGCCTGGTGCCATATCTTGTGACACCAGAACCTAGAAGGATTGCCCGATTCATTGGGGGCTTAGAGCCGGCGATCAAGGCCAGCGTAAAGGCCTCTAGGCCAACGACCTTCAGGTCAGTTACTGACCTCTCCTTGTCTCTTACACTTGATGCTGTCCGTCTGAGGGCACAAAGGAGCAAGGAGGCTGAAAAGCGAAAACGTGAGGATGATACCTCACGAAAGTCTGGGAAAAAGCACCGTGGAAACGGTGAAGGCAAGAGAGGGTCGGAGGCAAAGAAGGAGGGGCAAGCTGATGGAAGACCTCACTGCAAGGTCTGCAAGAAACCTCACTCCGGGAAGTGTAGGTTTGCGTCTGGTTCACAGTCGCAACAAAAGACTCCACCCTGTGGGCTATGCAAGTCCAAGGATCATAAGACAGTGGAGTGCAAAAAGATAAAGGATGCAACCTGCTATAATTGTAATGAGAAGGGGCATATAAAGAGTAATTGCCCGAAGTATGCCAAGAAGGCGGAAGAGACGAAGAAATCAAATGCGAGAGTTTTCCGCTTGGATGCAAAGGAAGCGGTTAAGGACGACAATGTGCTTACAGGTACTTTTCTCGTAAATAATATATTTGCAAGAGTACTATTCGATTCTGGCGCTGATAAGTCCTTTGTAGACCAGAAATTTTTCCAACTACTGAATATGCCAATCAAAACCCTTGACGTGAAATACGAAGTAGAGTTAGCAGACGGCACGATAGAAACCGTCTCTACTGTTCTAGAAGGATGTGAAATGTCCATTAGGAACCATTCTTTTCCTTTATCTCTACTTCCTTTCAAACTTGCGGGTTTTGACATCGTGCTAGGCATGGACTGGTTATCCCATAACCAGGCCCAAATCATTTGCGGCAAAAGGCAAATAGTTTTAAAGACTCCGAGTGGTGAATCTCTTACCATTCGAGGGGATACGCAGTTCGGATTGCCCGAAGACGTATCTATGCTGAAAGCTTCAAGGTGTTTGAACAGAGGCTGTGTAATTTACATGGCTCAGGTGATAATTGAAGAACCAAAGCCGAAGATCGAGGATCTTCCTGTCATTTCTGAATACCCCGAGGTTTTTCCTGAAGAACTACCTGGTTTGCCACCAGATAGACAAGTGGAGTTCAGAATTGACATCATTCCTGGAGCAGCTCCGATAGCAAGAGCACCTTACAGATTAGCTCCGACAGAAATGAAAGAACTGAGGACCCAGTTGGATGAACTGCTGGCGAAAGGTTTTATCAGACCTAGTTCATCTCCCTGGGGAGCTCCTGTCCTATTTGTAAAGAAGAAGGACGGATCGATGCGGTTGTGCATCGACTATAGAGAACTGAATAAAGTTACCATAAAGAATAGATATCCTTTACCAAGGATCGATGATCTATTCGATCAGCTGCAAGGAGCAAGCTACTTCTCCAAGATCGACTTAAGGTCGGGTTATCATCAACTAAGGGTCAGAGATGAAGATATACACAAGACTGCATTTAGGACTCGCTATGGTCATTACGAGTTCCTAGTGATGCCTTTTGGGCTCACAAATGCACCGGCTGCGTTCATGGACCTCATGAACCGCGTTTGCAAGCCGTACTTGGACAAATTCGTCATAGTCTTCATTGACGATATCCTTATCTATTCCAAGAATCAAGCTGACCACGAGAAGCACCTCCGTTGCATTCTCGAATTACTACAGCGTGAGAAACTCTACGCCAAATTCTCGAAATGTGAATTCTGGCTAAGAGAGGTTCAATTTTTAGGACACGTTGTGAGTGAGCGTGGTATCCAAGTGGATCCCGCTAAGGTAGAGGCAGTCATGAACTGGCAAGAGCCAAAGACGCCTACCGAAATCCGTAGCTTCCTGGGGTTAGCAGGATACTACCGGAGATTTATTGAAAATTTTTCGAGGATTGCTGCGCCCTTGACTTCCTTGACCAAGAAGAAAGAAAAGTACATTTGGGGCCCGAAGCAGCAAGAGTCCTTTGAAATACTGAAGCAGAAGCTAAGCAACGCACCTGTGTTGACTTTACCTGAAGGTACAGATGAATTCGTAGTTTACTGCGATGCATCACACACGGGCATGGGGTGTGTTCTTATGCAGAAGGGCAAGGTGATTGCCTATGCTTCAAGGCAATTAAAGGTGCACGAAAAGAATTACACCACCCATGATTTGGAGTTGGGTGCCGTTGTATTTGCACTTAAGTTGTGGAGGCACTACCTTTATGGTATTAAATTTGTGATTTATTCTGATCACAAAAGCCTCCAGCACCTGTTCAACCAGAAAGAGTTAAACATGAGGCAACGCCGTTGGATGGAAACCCTGAATGATTATGACTGCGAAATCAGGTACCATCCCGGCAAGGCGAACGTAGTCGCCGATGCCTTGAGCAGGAAAGAAAGGGTAAAACCCATTCGAATCAATGCCAAGAGCATTGAAGTCAAGAACAATCTAATTGAAAGGATATTAGCTGCACAGCGAGAGGCTGTGTTGGAAGCTAATTATCCTAATGAAAAGCTGGGAGTAACTGAGGAGCAGTTGACTCTTAGCAAGGATGGAATTCTTAGGCTGAACGGACGTATATGGGTTCCGATTTATGGAGGACTACGAGATGTTGTTCTCCAGGAAGCCCATAGTTCCAAATACTCAGTCCATCCTGGTGCTGATAAGATGTACCAAGACTTAAAGGCAAATTATTGGTGGATAGGCTTGAAAAAGTCTGTAGCCGCCTATGTAGCAAAGTGCTTGACTTGTGCTCAAGTCAAAGCCGAGCACCAAAAGCCATCTGGCTTGCTACAACAGCCTGAACTTCCCGAGTGGAAGTGGGAATGCGTAACTATGGACTTCATAACCAAGTTACCCAAAACCAGGAAAGGAAACGATACAATATGGGTCATAGTCGATAGGCTGACTAAATCAGCTCATTTTCTACCCATCAAGGAGACGTATAGCTCCGATATGTTAGCCCAACTTTATGTTGATAAGATTGTAGCCTTACACGGCATACCTGTGTCTATTATCTCCGACAGGGATACTAGATACACATCTCACTTCTGGAAAAGTTTCCAGCAATCTTTGGGCACGCGTTTGAACTTTAGTACGGCTTACCATCCACAGACGGACGGTCAAAGTGAGCGTACTATCCAAACGCTAGAAGACATGCTTCGTGCATGTGCGATCGATTTAGGTGGTAACTGGGATAAAAACCTACCCCTAATCGAATTCTCCTACAATAATAGCTACCACACCAGCATAAAGGCTGCGCCTTTTGAGGCATTATATGGTAGGAAATGCAGATCGCCTGTTTGTTGGGCGGAAGTAGGAGAGGTCCAATTATCGGGACCAGAGATTGTTTTCCAGACGACGGACAAGATTGTCCAGATCCGGGAACGTCTCAAGGCTGCCCGCGATAGGCAGAAGAGCTACGCTGATCCAAAGCGTAAGGATTTTCACTTCGAAGTGGGTGAAAAGGTATTACTTAAGGTATCACCCTGGAAGGGGGTGATGCGTTTCGGCAAGAAGGGCAAACTGAGTCCGAGATACATAGGACCTTTTGAGGTCATTGAACGGGTCGGATCAGTTGCCTATAAGTTGAACTTGCCTGAAGAGCTCAATGGAATTCACAATGTGTTCCACATCTGCAATCTCAAAAAGTGCTTCGCCGACGAATCGTTGGTGATTCCACACACAGATGTGCATATAGATGAGAGCTTAAAGTTCATAGAAAAACCTTTGTCGATTGAAGATCGACAGGTGAAGAAGCTTCGCAGAAAGCACGTACCGATTGTAAAAGTCAAATGGGATGCTCGTAGAGGTCCTGAATATACGTGGGAAGTCGAAGCTACAATGAAAGAAAAATACCCCTATTTATTTGAGTAAATCTCGGGTCGAGATTTATTTTAAGGGGGTGAGGATGTAACACCTCGAATTTTTGTGTCCAATGATGTGTTAACACGTGTCATTTGTTTACACGTGGCATCTATAATAAATAAAGGACTAATTTTGACAAACCTTGAAAGTATATAAATTCGAGGGTTATAAAATGTCAACAAGGGTAAATATACTGTATAGTATCCCTAAATAATGCTTAAACCTTCAAACGAATAAATTATGGATCGTACAAAAACAAAACGCGGAAGAAAGTGAGAGATTACAAACTACAGGGGTTAACTGTGTCAACATGTTTAATAATACCTCTGAGTGACCCTTTAACGTTCCAAAGACTTTGTAACGGTATTACACCCTCACTAAAATAATATATATGAATTTCGCGAAGTTTCGATATGAAACGAGAAAGTTACGATCGAATTCGTAGAAGAAGGGTTAAAAGCGTCAACAGTGAAAGTTAAGGCTTTCCAATATAATTAATAAATAAACCGGGGACTTAATAATGCGGGTAAATAACACGAGGCCCCTATCGGTAAATAACCGAGGGCCAAACCGCAAAGTTACCCCTTCAAAACCGAAAGGTCAGGTAAATCATTACGAAAGATTTCGTTATTAATGGCCAGATTCTGTAATCATAACAAAAGATTTTAAAATTCTGAAATCTTAACCTCTCGCGACCCGCGTGAAGGTTATGGGTAAGTTGAGGCGGGCCGCGAGCCACCTCAAATACGCGCCTGATTTCTTAAACTCAAGCGACCCGCGTTAAAGTGCATGGGAACTCCCATGCGGGCCGCGTGAAGTGCCCAGATGCAGAAAGTTGTAGTTTCTTGCCTTTTGGAGCTTTTGAACGATCAAACAACCAATTAATGGAGCATGGGTGCCCCCTACACGACCCATACCACTTAGGGACACCTGCCCATGATCCATAATCAATTGTAGACTGTTGTGTAATGATCTTGAAGGCTCTTGAGCACTATAAATAAGCTACATTGGCTCATAACATTCACACAACTCAAAAATACATCTCTGATCATTCTAAGGAGCTCTCTAGCATCTTTCTCTGCTCCATAAGCAAGAACACAACTTCTGTAAGTGATCTAACCCTTTGTGGTGTCACATTTCCTTAGTAAATGGCTAAGAACCAAACCGTCGTAACTACGGTTTGACTTTACAATAAATCAGTAATGGTTCAGTCTTATGACGAATCAAAAGTGGTTATGAGTTGGTATTTATGTGGGTAATAAACCTCTAAAATGGTTCCCCCTGATCACCACTCTAACTATGTCGAATGTCGAGTCAAACGTGCGGTTAAAAAGTCAACAGAAAGCTATTTTAGCGATTTATGCATAATATGTAATGTATATGTTATGGAACCTGTCTTGACAATCATAAAACATGATAATAAGTAAATAAACCTGTTTGCGCTCGTTTGAATCGATCATTTACTATATGGAACCGGTTCGGAGCCGAAAGTCGCAAAAGTTTGACTTTTGCTTTGACTTCAGTTCTGACCCGTTTTAGTGAGGTATAAATATACCTTAGGACTCTCTTAGGACCAGGTCACATGTTGGTATACGCCTCTGTGGTCGGTTCATGAGTTATCCGAGTCTTTTACGTATTTCCGTCATTCGCCTAAAAGTTGACCGTAACGGCCTTTTAAAATTAAAACGAGTATTTCGGACACGTGAACGGACCAAAACCTTGCTTGTTAAATTATAAGCATGTCCTTAAAGTTTCACGTCAATCCGAGGCCTAGAATGGGAGTTATGCTAAAAGGCGCACTTTTAAGAAAGTTTAGTAATTAACGGCGCAATTAGCATAACGCCCATCTAACCCAAGTTTTCGTCACCAAAACATTTACCCACTGTGGTAAAATAATATTTTGGGAATTTTAAATATTTTTAATAATTTTTACCTTGCTCATAACCTGCGGTTATGGCTACGGTTCGGTAAATACCGAATATGCCCTTTTTGGCCAAAACGGGAGTTCTACAAGGTCTTTTGACCCGATTCCAGTTGCCACTAGTTTTAAATAATAAATAAAGTATTTTAAGCTTTATAAGCTGTTCGGGAAACTCAGATTTCCTGTAGAACTCGAAAAGCCCTTTTAAAGTCTTTAAAATGACCGAAAAGCCCCTACGGGGCATATTACTAACTTAAACTCGTTACGGGCATTACGGAAGGTATCCTACTGATACCAAAATACTTTTAAGGCATATTGACTTAGGAAATAAGCGTACACTCTCATGGTTAACCGTTTCGCCTATTTGCGCACACGGTACGGCTCATGGAACTAGTTTTCGTGCAATAGCCGATATGGGTCAAATTATATTATTTGAACCCCAAAATCCAGAGTATGAACTATAAACCCATATAAAACAAGTCTCTGAACTTGTTGGGTCCAAATCATACTCCATTCTCGGTTTTCGCCTTTTCGTGCGAATTAACCATATCTATATATCGGAATCAACCGGTTTAAGCTACGGCTAATACAAGGACCGTTAGGATTCTAAGAGGTTAATTAAAACCTTCGTTCCAGATTAGGAGCCCCAGTAAAAGCTATCGGTGACTTGATCTAAATTAAGGATTAATACTTGCAAAGGTAAATACTTTAACTTATTTCCCCTATATGGGCTTGGGTTACGGTATATTAATACCGCTTGATTGAGCATTATATAATTCCATCGCTTAGGTGGTTAATTGATTAAATATGATCGGCTCATTTAAACAGTTTTGTTGCTTATAAGCCTTTGGGGGGTTTAATGACCGTTGTCCCGGATATCCTTGGCATCATTTTACGAAATGGCCACGACCATCGACATCCCGGTGTAGGCGTACACCCGGTATAAAGTGTCGACATTAAAATTAAAAGACGTAGCCGTTGGTTTTTATACTACGGTTTTACGCAAACGTGGTGTGTCTATAAATCTTTAACCCGGCACGACCCGGGCTACTGAACGCATAAAAGAAACATGTAAAACGTTCACAAGATCATTATGAATTTTCCCAAGTTATAAAAGAGTTTGTGCCCTGTGCATTCAAATCAATTTTAATAAACATTTTCAAATGTGTCAGTTGAATGTATTTACCAGTGTAAACTGACGTATTTTCCCCAAAAGATTAAGTGCAGGTACCTAAACGTAATTGGCTGGTATTAGCTCCCTAGCGTCGGGATAAGCCTCGCAAGCTTGATTGCAGTATCTGATGGAACAATACTTTAATGTTTACTTACGATCCACTGTGGATATATTCAACCCCTGTAATACATTTTGATATTACGATCAGAGGTTGAAATTTATATATTTATCTTATGCTTCCGCTGTGCATTATATAATTGTGTGGTTTGACTATATTGTTGCCAACATCGTCACGGTAATCCCCCACCGGGCCCACCGGTGAGACACGTGGAAATCGGGGTGTGACAGAGACCACAGCTGGTGTGGCTCTGCCCCGGGTGTTGACGTGCTTCCCTTGGTTGGGAAGACGAGCAAACTGCGCTCTCTGTACAAGTTCTCTCCTGGTAAGCTCCTGATTTCTCTCCCTTTAGTTATCTTCCGTAATTATTTGTTTTATTTCCGCAGAGATCAAGAAGAACCCCTGAGAAGGGTGTCAAGTTCACTGAGCCAGAACCGAAGAGGCCGAAAATTACTATCAAGTCAGCTGCTGGTGTTGATACTGACAAGGAGAAAAATGTTGCTGAGCGGGATGCAGCAAAGGCTGTCGAGGCGCAGCGAAAAGCTGAGGAACGTCAGGAGGAAGAGAAAAAGAAGAAGGCTGAGGAAGATAGGAAGAGAAGGGCTGAGGAAGAGAGAAGGAAGGCTGAGGAGAGAGAAGAAAACCGAAGAGGCGGAGAAGAAGAGAGCCTTGGAGAAAGAGCATGAGTAGAAACAGGCTATGGAACAGCCTGTCAATGTTCAAGGTTGGAGAGGAGGCAAGGGTCTGAAGTCGTCAAACCTACCCACCCTGCGCATGTCCAAGGGGTCGAGTCGGTATACCTCTAGTGGTGCGAGCTACCCACAACGTCATTGGGCGAAGGACACCGTTGGTGATATATATTATAAGAGTTATACCGAGGAAGAACGCGGTGATGCCCCTCACCAAGCTCCCTGGAGTTTGAAGCAGAAGGACACATTTCAGGAATTCGGGCCCTGCCGTGATTGGTTCTTGAACTCGTTTACTCCTGGAGAGGTTAACCGACAGAGGGCGAAGACCATGAAATGTTGTATAGAACTTTCGTGCTTGGAGAAGCGAATGCTCGCGCCGCCAACCATCAGATTGTTCGCGAGTGGCGAACGATGGTTAGGAGCGGGCAGACTGGGAGGGCTATCGCGAGCGGACGTTAAAGCGTATCGCTGAGTTTGAGAAGTCCAAGGCCATCTTTGATGAGGAGAAGGCCAAGTTTGATGCAGACAAGAAGGCCGAGGAATAGGGGCGCGAGGGCCTTAAGAATAAGCTTCAGGCTGCTGAGCAACAACTGGCCAAGGAGAAGGCCGAGTTCAAGCGTATCTGCGAGATGGATAATGAGCGCGCCTACGCGGCTCGTAATAAGATTGTTGATCTGGAAGCTAAAGTTGCTGAGTTGACCTCGAAAGTTGAAGATGCGCAGGCTGAGAAGGCTGCCAAGCAGCCGATGGAGGTTAGTTTACCACTTTACTTTTCCTTGCTATGTTGTTTATAAAATAGCTTAAAACTTGTCGCTTTTCAGGCTGAGTTGGCTGAGACAAAGGTGCAATTATCCAGTAAGGATAAAGATCTCCATGCCAAGGATGTTGAGATCGCTGAGCTTAAACGCCGTCTGAATGATCAGATTGACAGATGCGAGTCCTTGGAGATCGATCTCGAGGCGGAGAGGCTTAAGGCTGCCACTGCTGAAGAGGCACGTGCTGTCAGCGCTGCCGCTCTTAATGTGGCTCAAACCAACTACTCAGAGGCCAAGGCATTGTTGACACGCTTGTGTCTGAGGCTGAATGGATGCGCACTCGTGGAGTAGTGCTGGTAAGTTTGTACTTGCCTAGTTTTGCATGCCTGATTTGCTAGCTGGTCTAATATGTGGTTCCCGTTATAGGTTGCCAACTCCATCCTCAATGCTGGCGAGCTGGATCGCGCTGTAGCTGCTCTTACGGATTCTGCTCGCGCAGTGGGTCATCGAGGGGGCTATCTGGAATGTGCCCAACACGTTGAGGAGATGCTAGGACAAGAGTTTGATGCGAGCCATTGCTCGGTGACCGACCAGGCTAATGCTGCGCTTACGCGTGCTGAGGATGCTTATGACAACCTTAGTATGCCTGTGATGGATTTGGTCATGGAAGCTTTAAAGAAAGATGACTGGTGTCAGCGTCTTAAGGCCATTCTTGATCCCCCGGTGACTGTGGAGTTATCGGATGAGGAGGAAACAGCTGGCGATGGTGGTGGAAATGGCGATGGAGATGGAAATGATGGTGATGATGGAACTGATAATGATGGCGATGATGATGGAAATCAACATGATGAACTAGGATAGGTGTTGATAGGCTTTGTGCCTTGTAATTTTTTTTTTTTTTGCATTTTGATTGTACAATGCTGCGTTGTTGCGCATGTTTTATATGACATTAATTGTGTTTGTTCGTTCCCGTTACAATTATTGCACTGTTGTCAAAAACTTAGGTTAAATTAGCTCGAATAAACGGAAGTCTCTTCAAGTAAACGGAACTGCCCGGTCTCGCGCGTTGTTCGCGGAGGACCTTGGAGGCGGTCTTTTGATAATTTCTAAGTTGCTGGAGTGTTTTCGCGCTAATCAGAAGTTTAACATGCATTTGTAACGAAAGAAGTAATAGAAAACATGTCGTATGCTTTCATTAATTCGGAAACGGGCGCTTAGGCCAATCATACATTAATTGCAAACGGCGTATAGCCATCATAGGAACATAAAGAGGCGCATGGCCGAAGTAAGTTACATATAGCATTTGCGCAGTTGTTGCGCATTCCATGTTCGCGGTAGGATGTAGCCATCTAGGGTGCGTAACTTGTAAGCCCCTTTGCCTAGCACTTCGTGGATCAGATATGGGCCTTCCCATTTGGGTGCTAACTTTCCTGGACGTTCCGCATTTGACGCTTCATTATCTCGGAAGACGTATTCTCCTGGAGTGAAGGTACAAATGCGGACTCTTGTGTTGTAGTACCTTTCCAGTTGGGTCTTGTATTTGGCTTCCCTGATTCGCGCGATTTCGCGCCTTTCCTCCAACAAGTCTAAGTCAAGGCGTCTCTCCGCTTCATTGTCGATTGCGTTGACCGCTGTCAAGCGTGGGGGGTAGGCCGACTTCTGCCGGATAACTGCCTCTGAGCCATACACTAAGCTAAAAGGGGTTTCGCCGGTAGTAGTTTTGGCATGGTTCGATGAGCCCACAAGATGCTCGGGAGCTCATCTACCCAACCTCTTCACCTTGTGCCCAGTCGGGCCTTTATCCCTCGACAATGCACTTGTTCACGCTTTCCACTTGTCCGTTGCCTTGAGGGTGCGCAACGGATGTGAAAGTGTGTTCTATTTTCATCTCCTTCATCCACTTCTGAAGGTCCTCTGACGCAAAGTTGGTGCCATTATCGGTTACAATCTTGAGCGGGAGGCCGAATCTGCATATGATGTGCTCCCAAATGAACTTGCGCACCATCATAGCTGTAGTTGACGCGAGGGCTTTGGCTTCCACCCATTTTGTGAAGTAATCGACGGCTACTATGATGAATTTGACGGCGCCAGGAGCCTCTGGGAAGGGTCCCACCATGTCGATTCCCCACACTGCTGGAAAGGCCATGCAGTAGATACAGGGATAAGGTCGTTCTTGGGGCGCAGGGTTTTTGGAGAGTGTCGCTGACAGGAGTCACATTTGCGGATCTCCTTCAGGGCATCGATATGCATCCCTGGCCAGTAATATCCGGCGCTCATGATCTTCGCGACAACCATGCGCGGTCCTGCATGGATGCCACAGATCCCTTCGTGGATTTCCCTGATCAAGTAGTTCGCATCTTGGGGGTCCACACAGCGCATTAGTGGTCCCAAGAAGGATTTTCGGTATAGAATACCGCCATTCATTTCATATTGCAGGGCCTTGTTTTGAATCTTCCTTGCCTCTTTGCTTTGTTTTCAGGGAGTATCCCCTCTTGCAAATACTGGATTATGGGGTCATCCAGGATGGTTGTCCCACCTCAATCACGTTCACTTGGCGCAACAGTGCTGATGGATTTTTGAGTACTTCTATTCTTACGTCTTTTGCAAGGTGCTGAAAAGAAGTCGAAGCAAGTTTGCTTAAAAGCATCAGCTGGTTTGTTTTCCGAGCGATTGATGTGGATAACTTTGTGAGATTTGAATTGTTGAAGCAATTCTTTTGCCTGTTCCAGATATAGGGCCATGACTTCGCCCTTTGCATCGTATATGCGATTCACTTGGCTGGCTATCAGGAGTGAGTCGACATGTGCTCGTAAGCTTTTGGCTCCCATTTTGATGGCGAGGCGTAAGCCTGCAGAAATGCTTCATACTCCGCCTCGTTGTTGGTGTTTTTAAAGTCCAACTTGATGGCGTAAGTAAATTCATGATTCTCGGGGCTCACCAGGCGCAATCCTGCTCCTGCGCCATCTTTATTGGATGCTCCATCGTATAAAGCATCCAAGTCTCATCAGTCACGTCTTTCTCAGGAGTCTCTATCAGCTCGCATTCTTTGATTTTATCGGCCGGCACTTCTGTGATGAAGTCGGCTAGGACTTGGCCTTTAATGGCTGGATGTGGCTTGTACAAGATGTTATGGCCTCCTAGCTCGATAGCCCATTTTGCCAGCCTGCCTGATGTCTCAGGCTTTTGTAATATCGTGCCGATGTGGAAATTGGTAAGCACCGTTATCACATGGCCTGTAAAGTATCTGCGCAGCCTTCGGGAGGCGTGTAGCAGCGCGAGGACCAATTTTTCCATCATGGAATATCTTGTTTCCGGGTCAGTGAGTACCCTGCTGACGTAATAAATTGGAGTTTGGACTCCGTTTCTCTCCACCAATAGTACCGACCCTACCGCCCTGTCTGAAGAAGACAAGTACAGTAGGAGTGGCTCTTTTTCGAATGGTGCAGTCAGGTAGGGAGTTCAATCAGACACGCTTTCATTTGTTGAAAAGCTGTCTCGGCCTCGGGTGTCCATTTGAACTCCTGCTTCTTCACACAGTTGCGCAGCGTGCTAATAAAGGGTACGACTTCGCGGCGTGATTGGAGAGAAAACGATTAAGCGCGGCCAGTCGTTGCATCTCTTTGATGGTTGGCGGTGAGGACATTCGCTCTATAGCCTGTACTTTCTCTGGATTCACTTTGAAACCGCCGTTTGTGACAATGAAGCCTAGAAACTTTCCTTCTTCCATGCCAAAGGAGCATTTGGCTGGATTCAGTTTCATATTTACACTGCGCAGTGAATTGAACGTTTTTTCGATGTCTTTCAACATTTGGTCCTCTTCGGGACTTTTAACCACTAGATCATCGATGTAAACTTCGATATGCTTTCCGATGTCTCCTGCGAAGGTCTTGTCCATCAACCGTTGATATGTTGCGCCAGCATTTTTTAGGCCAAACGGCATCTTTGTGTAACAGAAGATTCCAAGATCAGTTCTGAAGGCTGTCTTATCTTCATCTTCGAGTTTCATCTGAACTTGATGATACCCTTGTAGCAATCCAAAAAGCACTTCCATCTATACGGCGCTAGCGAGTCTATCTTCTTGTCGATCTCAGGCAAGGAATAGCAATCCTTTGGGCATGCCTTGTTGAGATCAGTGTAGTCTACGCATATTCGCCATCCGCCGTTTGACTTTTCAACCATCACCGGGTTCGCAACCCAACTCTGATATCGTACCTCCCGCAAGATCCCAGCTTTGAGCAACTCGCATACTTGCTCGTTCATTGCTTTCGTTTTGTCTGCTCCCAAGCTGCGTCTTCTTTGTACCTTGGTTCAACGGAGGGGTAAGTGTTTAAGCAATGTTCGGTTATGTTGCGCGGACACCGGTCATGTCTGCCGGGGTCCAGGCAAATATATCCATATTTCGGAACAATAATTGCTTCAACTGCGTTCGAATGTCTGATGAAATGGCGTGGCCAATGGTCACTGTTTGCTCTGGGTATTTGCGGTTTAAGACCCATTTTTCGGGCTCGGTTGTAGAAACCTTCGCCGCTTTCGCGGGCGCATTTCTTCAGTTGACATCACTTCCTTTTTGGCATAGATGATTGCTACTCCTGTCTTGGTTGGGAACCCTATTGCAGAGTGGGGTGTTGAAGTTACCATATTCAGCTCACCCTGGGTCTCCCTCCCAATTTAGGACATCATGTCTCGATTTTACTGGCATCACCATGAATTCACATTTGTTGTTCCTTGAATGTTTTCTGTCAGAAAGTGTTGACGGGGAAACTGGATCTGTCCGAAGTAGGAAAGACCATCTCGTTGCAAAATCCGGCATAAGGGATAATCGAACTGGCTCGAGTCTCGCCTTGTCCTCTCATTCAAATTTGGTTGAAACACTGGCCCGTAAATGATGTCTGTTGTGCTTCCTGGATCAATGAATAATTGTATTCCGTTTCATAATGGCCGATGATACCGGTAATGACATCGGGTCGTGTGGCACGAGGACCGCCGCGCACTATCGGGGAAACATGACCTGCTGCTCTATGCCCATGGAAGGCTCGTATGGACGTTTGCCTTACTCTTTCTGCGGCTATACCTAGGTCCGTTGCACCATGTGAGTCTCTAGACGTCGGACTTTCTTGTGGTTCCCTTCATCATGGCGCTGAAGCTGACGAGTTTCTTTTGCGCACGTTCTTTCACTAGATGGCTTAGTTTACCGCTTTTAAGTGCGCTCTTCGATTTCTTGGCGCAAACTGTAAACAGTCATCAGTCAAGTTGCCCTGAGTCTTTGTGAAAGTCGCAGTACAAGTGGGGTCTTTGCCCTTTCTTGTTTGTCATAGGCCTGGGGAGCCTTGAAGTCGTGATTCTCCGTCATCAATACTTCTTTCGGCGTTTTCGTGAGCGGAAGTCCAGTGCTTGTCACGATTGTCGTCTTTGACCGCTTTCTTGTAACCGATTCGGTCAACCGTTTCACGCGCGTCTTCCTGTAGCGCGGACCTGTCGTCGTGGCCTCTTGATCTCCCAGACTTCCAGTCTGTCACTCTTGTAATTTGTTTGCGTTTTTTGTTATCACGCGTGTTTCCTCTAGAAAATCGATCTTCAGAGTAATAACTCTTGCTTACCAGCGAGTGACTCCTCGGTTTGCGCGACGATTTTTTGCGGCCTCCATGAGTTTATCCCACTCCTTTGGCATTCCATCTTTACCTGTGATAGTTCTAATGAGACTATCACAGCGTATGGCCTTCTTAAAATGACAACGCATGAGTTGTTCACTGACGCCGCCTATCTCCAAATATTCCTTATTAAAACGGGTGATGAAGTCCTCCAAACCTTCACCGTCTCTTCGCCAAATATCTTCTACTTCGGCTGTGTCGCGCTGGTAGCGACGTTGTTGGCTGAAGTAGCTCAAAAACTGTGTCTTTGAAATCTACCCACGACTTAATCTTCCCAGGCGGAAGGCTATCAAACCAGGCGCGAGCCGCCCCGGTAAGAGTTTGAATAAACAAGTGGCACCACATGGGCATGTTCCAAACCTCCCATGCAGCCTACACTTGTGAATGTTCTGACATGATCATCTGGATCAGTCAGTCCGTTGAACTTCCCGACAGTTGGGGGTAGTTTCTCTCGTGGAAAGCGGCGCGAGTGCAATTTTTGGTATGAACTTGGAGTGTTCCGCAGCTTCCGCTGGTCAGTACGCCAGGCGGAAATCTCTTTCAGCTTCTTCTGTGTACCCGATGTGCTGTCTCGGCTTAAAGTACTCGTGGTTCTTTGGCAATCGGTTAAAGACTGACGAACCCTCGTCATCTACCCAAGTCGGATCGTTTGGATCTGTCTCTTCCCATTCGTTGTTCATGTTGCGCCGGCGTGAGCCGGCTGTGAACAGGGCCTCGCTGAAGGGTTGACGGATAGTCGTAATAACTATCCGTTTCCCCTCTTGTATCGCGCGTGTCGTGTACGCTCAAACGTCTGGTAGGGGAGGCCTGTTTATTCTGCCTTGGAGATTTGGCGGTGGAGGCATCTGGCGCGCTCCTTGACTTGGGGAGTTACTAAGGACGGTTCTGCCGTCAAAACTGCTTGTTGCGCAATCAGCGACTGGTACGCTGCATTGATAGTGGCGATGTTTTTGGCATACCACGAGGCTGGGGTTTCGCCTTCTGGTAGGCCTAATAATGCCGAAACATTCTGAGCTGGCGCCGTGTTCGAAGGTCCTTCTCCGTTGTTCCCTGGGGTGACCACTTGAGTGATGCGGGTGAAGCTCCCGCGCGGGCCCCCAGTATTGGTTCCGTCGACCTCACCAATTTCTTCGATCTGTTGGGCTTGGAAATTTTGGATTCCTTCGCCCAACGCTTCGTTAGAGTTGGCTCCGAAGCCGAACTCTGGAATGGTTCCTGACCAGTCATGGTCGAAGGAAGAAAAGGTGTCAAAAGGCTCAATAAAGAAGATGGAAGGTGGTAATAGAAAAAACCGGTGGGCGCCAATGAGAACACTGAACTGATTAAGGTTACTAATCAGTTTGGGTTTATGTTCCTATCATAGTGGTTAATCTTCTAATGAGTATTTTGAGCTCCGACTTGATGTATGATCCTGCAAACAGAACACCGTTACTCGTTAAGAGGGGAATGTGGGGGTTTCCCCTCTTAACCAGGCTCCGGCGTGAGAAATAAGCGACTGTTTTGAGAGTAATTAAGTGCTAAGAGTGAGAGTAGAGGGGAATGGGATCCTTTTAACCTGTGGAATGAGGTCTCTATTTATAACCGAAGAGGTGTAAGAGGATAACTGGGCTGATGGGCCCTTGGGCCGGAAAATGGAAGCGTAGCGGATTATGCTCCCTGCCTTGCTGGGTGCCCGACCGTTTAGTGGCTTCTAGAATGCTCTTTGGTGCTGGCGCACCTTGATTGGAGCCACGTGTCATTGTTGTCGGCCCTGCTGTCTTTCTGCCATCAGCAGACAAGTGGAGATCGTGGGACAGTTGTCTCCGTCCCCTGATTGGTGCCACGTAGGCGTCCTTATGTACTTATCGTCAGGCGATCGTGGCGCACGATTGACCAGACCCTGCTGGACGTTCATTGACTCTTTTCACTGCCACTTGTACCTTGTGTACCACTGGAGGTAGCCTTGCGCTTCCCTCCTGTGTGGTTCTTGTTGGGCATGTAACTAACCCGCGCGTGGTTAGTATGCCCATGTGTTCCCTTATTTTATGCCAAGTGCTGCTATCTGGGTTTCTTGAGGACGGACTCTCGCGAGTTTCTCAGTAAGAGGTTTATTAAAATAAGGAGTATGGTCTCAAGCGCAACCACACGGGGGTTTGCGCGGCTTTTTGGGACCATACCCCTTCAGTAACCCAATTAGTTTTTTGCTGATGTGGCACTTGTGTACTGACGTGGCTTCTGACGTGGTTTTTTTTTTCAATTACGTGGCATCGAAAGTGGAACTTATTTAGTGACGTGGCATCTAACGTGCTTTTTTTATGAAATGGCATCTAGTGTGGCACTTTTTTTGTTACGTGACATCAGACGTCAGCTAACTGAGTTTGGATTCAGTTAGTTTGGAAGTGCTAGAGGAAAATAAGTTGAAAGTTGGAAAAAACGTAGTACAATTCGTAAATTGGGAGTGCTATGAGACAAATGGTGAAAGTTGAATTTTATTTTAATCCAATATTCGTTTACATTTTTCTTCCCTAAAGTTTCCAAGAGACGTAAATCATGTTTATCGGGGGTAACCTCCTATTCTAACTTAGGGGCTGTTTGGCAACATCTGAATGGTTAAGTGATGAACCAGTAAGAGGTGTGAACCATTAAGTGCTGAACCAGTAAAAGGTTTGAACCATTAAGAGCTTGTATAATGCTTAACCGTTCAGAAGCAAATAACTGACCAATTCAGATTAGAGGTTTTAACCATTCAAACTCTGTATAAATCTTAACCACTCAGAGACAAATGTTTTAACCATTTAGACATCTGCTCGTAAAACAAATAGTCTGAACCATTAAGTGCTGAACCAGTAAGAGGTCTGAACCATTAAGAGTCTCATTAAGAGGTAAACAAACAGCCCCTTATGCTTGGACAATTAACATCTAAACCATTTACTGACGAGCCCACTTAGCATGCAGACTGAATCGTTGACCCAAAATTGTTTAAACTCAATCTGAACACACAAAACCCGTGTAAAGTTCGTGTTAACTTTCGCATCGTGTTACAACTTCACACCACTAATGTCAATAACCTAGTTATATAACTAGGTGACGAATAAAAGAATAATTTTTCTAAATATACAACTAAAACATAGGTTGTGATACTAAATACGTAGCTACTCTAAATGTATGTCAAAGTTTACTATGAAAGTAGAACTCTCGACAACTTGAGGAGTAGCCCATTTACAACAAATATTAATACCGCTGAGCTTCAAGCCTTTGAGAAAGTTATGCTAATGTTTTTTTTTTTCAATAAGGACACACATTTTTAAAATGCGTTAGATTGGCGGGTACTTATATGCATTAAGAACGTAGAATTTAAAGTTAACCCATAATAAATTGAAAGAAAATGCTAGATAAAAAATTAAGAGTTATATGTCATTTTAGTCCCTGTGGTTTGGGTCATTTGCCAGTTTAACTTAAAGGTTTCATTTTTCGTCTGTGGATCTAAAAAAGTTTCACCGTTGCCATTTTAGTCGACTGGGTTAAATTGATCAATTTTTTCTGTTAACGAGAATGGCAATTCAGTCATTGAATTGCCCTTCTAGTTAACAGAATTACATATAAAATGACCGAATTGCCCTTCTCGTTAACAGAAAAAATGGATAAAGTTAACCAGTAGACTAAAATGACAACGGTGAAACCTTTTTGGACCCACAGACAAAAAATGAAACCTTTAGATTAAACTGACAAAATGAGACAAACTACAAGGACTAAAATAGCATTTAACTCAAAAATAAAAGATATAAGATAAGCATTTAAACTTCCATTATACTAGTTTAACATTCTCAGATTAGAAAACTGTGTAGAAAATAATTTAACTGAAAAAACATCAAGTTGGAATGTTGGATAATTAAAACTTCCAAAACATGTCTTTATTTATTGAGTACATCAATATCTTATTACTTTAGTATATAATAATATAAGGTCAAACCAAAATTATTCATATAAAAATGGTCTTACTTTAGTATATAATTTAAGGTCAAACCAAAATTATTCATATAAAAATGGTTTTCGCTCAATACTAGTTGATCACGCTACTCGTAGGTCTAAACGTATTATTTGCGACGTTCAA